>NW_024429187.1:6403017-7077184 GCF_017639785.1 Mesocricetus auratus | reverse complement strand
GTAGACTGAACAGCTGAAGTGTTCTCAGTAACCAGTCTGTCTGAATTTCCTTATTGTTCAGGTTAGTTCTGAGTTTTGTTGCCTTTAAAAGTGGTAAGAAAGCAAGCCACATATTCTTTGATTATGAATGAATCTTCTGAAGGTTGGAGCTAAAAAAAAAAAATAAGTACTTTGCTGTGCCAGGACTCTGGATACAGGGTAGCATAATATAGCATAAGTATTCAAGGAGGCTGATTGCTTAAAAAATGGAAATCTAGATTAAAGTTGATGTTGCAGAGGAAAGGAAGTTTTCTGAGGGGGTTATTTTATTATTTATTTATTTGTTTGTTTGTTTATCTAGTTCCATAATTGAATCTTTCTTGGCACTTAAAACATCTCAGTCAGTGTCATTCAAATTTGCACTATTTTTAAGTTTGATCTTTTGATGAGGCTTTGTGAGACCTGCTGAGGGGGCCTTTCCAGAGCTGCCAAAGGGGGGGATGACTGAAGTTTGAAAACTTGGAAAAAGAAGATGATTTGAAGCTACCCGTGACCTACAGGGAAGCAGAGTGAAGAGGGGAGGTTGGGGGAATGGAACCCCTTTCAAGGAAACAGATTTAAAGAGTATGTAAAAGTGTCTGTCAAGGCCTTAAAATAAGTCTGTGAAGGCAGAGGGTAAGAGGAGTGTGGCCAGGGGACCCACTTAATCCCTAAAGCCAGGCTCCGACTTCCTGGGGGTTAGCACTGAAGCAGGTTATAAATTCAGGCATTCAAGTATCTGCAGGAAGTGTGTTCCAGTGGCCACTGTGGCTTCAGCACCCGGTGTCCAGGGGGTACAAGTTCACAGTCTGGCTCATGAGCAGTTAGAGAGAGGAAGGGGTGTGTGTGGCATTGCCTGAACTGGGTTTATGTGCCAAGACTTTCAGAGCGGGGATTTCAGAGAGTTTCTGAAGGGAAGTCATAGCCTGGGCAACTGCAGACCCGACTCCCTCTCAACCCTCACCCCCCACCCCCCCACCCCCCACCCCCCACCCCCCCCCCCCCGCCCAGACATTTACTAAAAGGAAGGACTGTGCTTTTCTCCAGTGTGCTCTGGTAGCACTTTGATTCCTTGGTTTTTAATTCTAACTTCCTCCACTGGCACAGTAACAGATTTAGAGGACAATTTGCTTTCGACGTGCCCATCCTATTCCAAAATGCCCCCGTTATTTTAGGAAGCCCTACCCTTCTCCTCCTGAGCTCTTTCGCAGTTCTTCTGGTGGGTAAGTCCAGGAGGTATGGTCCTTCCGGGAGTCCAGTCCTGCAGAGGTCACATTCTCTGTGTGATGGGGATGGGTGGGAGGGGACGGTCCCCAGCGTTTGTCAGTAGCATATGCATTGGGTTGTGCTGACTGCACTGGCAGGCTTGTCAATTTTCACCCTGGGAAATTAGCAACAAAGCCTGGATCTGTCTCGTGGCTGCTTTTGCACTTTCCGAGGGCGGCTGTACTTGACTGAGCTGCAGAACAGACAGTGGGGGGGGGGGGGAGAGAGAGAGAGAGAGAGAGAGAGAGAGAGAGAGAGAGAGAGAGAGAGAGAGAGAGAGAGAGAGAGAGAGAGAGAGAGAGAGAGAGAGAGAGAGAGAGAGAGAGAGAGAGAGAGAGAGAGAGAGAGAGAGAGAGAGAGAGAGAGAGAGAGAGAGAGAGAGAGAGCGAGCTAGAGAGAGAGAGCAAGCTAGCAAGCCAGCAAGGGAGCCAGGGAGCGAGCTAGCAAGCGAGGGAGCCAGCTAGAGGGAGGGAGAGAAGAGCGGGAGGGGTGGGGGCGAGAGGTAAATACTCTTAAATCGGAAGGGAGCTGCCTCCACTGTGGTCTTGACAGGCGCTGCCTGGGCTCCGTGGCGCTGTAATAACTGGGTGACCTTTTCTTGGGCTGTATTATGACTGGCTGGGAAGGGATTGCATTTTGCGGCTGAGAGTCAGGGCTTCCTTCAGCTCGGGCTCCTCGCCGGCTGGCTGCTGGGGTAAGTTGTCTGGAGCCAGGACCAAGAGAGACATCCCCCCCCGGACTGCAGTTGCCTAAAAGAAGGACACCTGTGGCTCGCATGCAGTCCACACTGGTACTTGGCGGATCCTGGAGGACCTCATTATTTTAAACTTAAAAAAAAAATAGAGATCCACCCCCCTTTTTTTTCAAACAATGTTTCTTTTTGACCTTTCCCAAGGAGAAGCGCTACCAAGCAGCCTCTGTGCTCACTGAACACCCTCCCCTGTATCGCTTAATTGAGAAGGTAAGTGAGAGGCTGTGTACACACGCGTCGGCTTATTTGTGCTGTGTGTGTCTCCGGGTGCGCGCGTGCGTGTGCGGATGTTGGGTGTTTTTTTTCTTCTTCTTCTTCTACCCCATCCTCTCCCAATGAAGCATAAAGTAAAGCGGCACCCGAACCATCCCCACCACCACCACCGCTGCAACTTTCACTGGCTGCAGGTCTGCAGAGATGATTTTTGTTTGTTTGTTTTGTTTAAATCATGGGAGGCATCATTATTTTTATGATTAGACATGAAATAGATGCGGGGCGGAAGATGAGGATGCCTGAGGAAGAGGGGGATCGTGCGGCTGCAGCGCGACATCTCAAGTAGGAGTCCAGAGCATAATAGACAAAGTTCATTGGGAGCTTGGCAGCATTCAGACACCCTAACTCCGGAAGAGAGGTTGAGACAGTTTGCAAAGATTTGGGGGTGGGGGTGCTTCTAGACTAAGGGAAGTGGTGTCAGTCTCCGGTATTTTCTCAGACCTCTCCATGCCTGACTGTTGAAATTCATGCCCTCCCCAAAGAAAGAGTTGAGATTACAACCTTGTCCACGTCTCTGCTTCTACCCAAGGCAGCCTTAATAACAAAACACTGCTTCTATATGTTGCAAAAGTGAGTATGTGGGGGCGTGCAAACAGGAGGCAAGTGTCCAGTAGAGGCAGGTTCCTTGGATCCAAGTGCCTGTATCCTAACAGGTCTAGAGATTCAGCACATTTTAACCGGGGCTACTCAGATTGCTGTTATGAAATGCAAGTCAGATTTATGATCTTTTTCATACCGAACACGATATGCTATGCTAACACTGCGTGTGACGGTTTAATCAAATCCATTTGTTACCAGGAAGCTAAAAGGGGCCGCTGGGATTTTAGGATTACAGACAGAGTTAGGGAAGCATGTGGCTTTGTCATTCGCCATCATTTTACACGTTCCCTTGTCCCTTCCCCCACCGCCTGCCTCCCTCACCACTAGACCCTAGCTCCGAAAGTGGCCTCACAATAGTGAATCCTCGGCCCTGTAAGCTGCTCACCAGATCCACGCTTGGGCCCCAAATCCAAAAGTGACTCCCCTCTTCTACTTCCTGCCTCTGGGCTTGGTGCTCCATGCGAAGCTGCAGCGGCTCAGGCACGCCTAAGTCAACTCATGCAGAAACAGGAGAAAAGTTTTGGTAAGGTTACAGTCTATCATAGATACACTTTCTCGGGCGCTCGGCACTCGTGGCTAGCTCCAAAGCCTGCCAGCTCTTCTGTTGCTGAAGATACGAAATATTATTGCTGCTGCTGCTTTTAAAGACTGCTGCTTTCGACCAATTAATCTCGCTAGGTGCCATAAATACTGGTGCATTCTTGGCAAAAGCATCCCTGTGTGGCTGCAAAGACACAGCCACAAAAGGTTGGATCATAAACTCCACAAGGGGATTCTTTGTTAGAGTGTATGTATGTTTCTTATTTTTTTTTATTTTGCATGTGAGCTGCATCAAAATTGAACCCAGTCTTGCAAATCTCTTGTTGGCCTTTGCCAAGCACTAGCACTTTGCTGCCATGGTAACTGTAATTAAACTGATAAGAGTGGGGAAATGTCAGTATCTCTGAGCCTTGCAGCTGCATTGGAGAAAAAGGGAATCAAATTGGTTCCCAGCTCCATTGCTCAAAAAGGGGAGGGTGGTGGAAGGACAAGGAGGGGGGTTGGGAGTTGAAGGGGCAGAACAGAGTTAAGCAGCTCTAGTGCCAGATATTTGGGGACATCTATTTGCATTGTTTTCCCTTAGGGGGCTGCAGCCTGTAGGGGTGCTCTGGGCCAGTGAACAGAGAGAAACAAGCTTTTAGGCCCAATCCAGTTTTCCAATCTGGGTTGGGGGTAGTGACTGGGAGTGGGATGAAGATGGGCAGGAGGAGAGAAAATCTTTTGTTTGGCACTCTTGGCAATCGAAAGGCTGTGTTGGCCAAATTCTTTTAATCTATGTCATTGCTCCCAGCTGCGAAACCTGCAGTCCCAATTTTAGCATCCTCTCTTCCAAAAGCCCTTCGTGACAGAGTCCCTTCTCCTTTTCCCAAATTGTCCTCTGTAAATCTTCTGAAAGGGAAAGAATGTTTCCCATTCATTCTGTGTGATCAGTCCAAATAATACATTGGTGTAAAAAAAAAAAGAAAGAAGGAAAGAAAGAAAAAACACACTGTGCCTAAGTGCTGCGTGCTGCACATCTCTCATTATTGTGATTATTTTTTAAGCCCCTGTGTGTTGTGGAGTTGTGGTTACTTTGTTGTGTTAACTACTGAAGCTAAGACTGTGCGGATGAATGGCACAGAACAAGGGAACATAATGGATGCAATCAACCGTCAGGCCTTCTCACAATGCAATCCAGGCAATTAAAAGCTCACCAGAGTTTAAATGAAACGGTTCTACTTATTCCTGCACAGCACACTGCACAGGCTATTATTTATGTCTTTTTTTAAAATTATGATTTCCCTTAAACTGTCAAATAACTCAGAATGGCAGGGTCTCAGAGGCAATAAGAATTTCTCTCAGAACAATTTGCATGCCAATCTAAAACTAGTTATGAGTGCTGATGGGCTAGGAGCAACTTGTGAAGTGTCTCTTAGCCACGAACACATAACTCTCCCCAGACGCACTGTCTTGGATCAAGAGCAGAGACTGCTCAGTGCTTTCTGCTTTTTTTAGGTGCCTGGCACTGTGGTGACTACCAAGTGATTGTTTTCCTACATTTTTTAAATGCATAGAATGGAACAAATTCCATTTGCAAGAGAAAAATGGGTAGTGTTCTTTAAGAGAAGATATGAGGATGGACTAGAAAACATCAAACTTCTTTTATGCACAAGGCCAAAGAGAATGAAAGAGTTTCAGCTATTAATTGGCCTCTGGGTGCTACATTAAAACGTCAACACAACAAAAACTTTTTGTGAAGACAAGCAGTATAATATTCCTTGTGCCAAATGTTTGTTTCTGCTGTCTTGGTTACAATTTATTTTGAATAAAGATAGCTGACCCTTTACACTTAATAATAATGTCACGGATATTGGAAATAATAGAGCTTAGTTTCCTAAGGATTCCTTTTTCATCTTTTAGGTTTGTGATGTAAAAAACACAGACTCCAAATCAGATAATTATGGCAGTTACCTTTAGCACACCTCTGAATGCTCTCAGTCATGAAATCCGGACTTTCTTGGTAAATCAGAATCCCCATTCTCCCCCTAGGTATATGACTAAGAGGCACCTGGTCCTGTTGTGCAGTGTAATTAATGGGACTCATTCCTTGTGGGACCTTGCTAGCAAAGGATAACTAGTTCTGATCAAAGAAACTTCATTTGTTAGAAGTTCTAGAGAGTGAGATTTAGCAGAGCTATCAAGGGTTATGATTAATCTACACTAGGCCCTTAGCTCCTTCAAAGAAAGGGAGCAGAAAGCAGGCTACAGGGTAGCACCTGCTCTTCTGCACAAATCTGCTGCTGCTCCACAGCTCAGAGCACCACAGCCCGTCAGACACACAGAGCAGCCAAGCTGCTTTCGTCCCTGCATTCCCTCCTCTGTCGCTCCACCACACAAGTTATTCTCGAATGGAGAGCTCAAGAAAGTACGAATGTTACGTGTAGTTCATGTGCCATAGGCAGCTGGGAAACTCATTCGGCTGTGGGCATGCATTCATTCCTCTTATCCAAGGTGATTTTCTTTTACAGGCAGAGGAAGTGATGAGGGCTGAACCCTTCATCACACTGTATCAGACGGAAGGAGAGCGTTTACCTATCTTGAGGAGAAATGAATCATAAATGCTTCATTTTCCCTTCTGAGACTCTCTTAAATTCATTCGCATTTGGTGTTTCCTATCTTTGTCTATCTAAGTTTAAAACTTTATGCCTAGGAGAGGAAGCGGCCTTAAGGGGTGGTCTGCGGATTGCAGGTAGACCACCTGGTGCCGTCCGTGCCCATGGCGCCACTGTCATTCAGCTTTCAAGGGGCCCCTTCGATTCTCTGCCTCTCTGTATTATAATTTGTAATACAAGGGAATCAATGATGTCTGCAGTATTTTATAGTAACTCAAATCCATCATTTGACAGCAATGAAGCTTTGCATAGCTGGCCAGCTTTTCCCTCTTTTTAAAGGCCGAGTGTTTGACACTTGGGGAACAATAAAGAAAAACTCAAAAATGAAGACTCAATTAATTGAAAATATTTCAGTCAAGTTGTAAAACCCATAGAAGTCAGCGACCTTCCTTGTTTATAAAGAACATTCATCATTGAAATATAGAAGCATCCCCATATTTAATATGGTATATGTATACTTTCTATACATATTTGTTTATGGATGACTGTGTAATTTTGTATATTTGTAGACTTTGTCACCTATTGTTTCTTCTTTCCCTTATAAATTAGGTGTATACTTGTGGCTATCAATTACGTAATGCTATACTGGTTTTCTGTTAGAGTGTATATTATATAATCAAGCGATGAGTCTTCAATATATGCAGTGACTAATGTATATGAAAATAAACACATCTCGTTATTTTTACACAATGAGCACTTTGAAATACCAAGGACACACAGGCAGGTATTTAGATGAAAGCAAGCACTAGGGATTGATAGGTTTCAGGTGTACTTATCTACAAATATCTGTACCATAGAGTAAGGTTCTGCACGTCCCACACAAGCACATACTTCCTCCATCACACACATGTTAAATGAATTGTTTCTACAGCTAAGCACAGCGCAGTCTTTGCACCCATCAGGTCAGTCAAGTGTAAGCTAGTCTCATTTGTCTGCTTCTCTAGATTGCCATCTATTCACTCACATGTTCTTCCTGGGGACACCATTCTCTGTGGAGAATGGAACACTATGGTAATGACTGAAGGATATCTCACCTCCCATATCCAATGACAAGGTCCAACATACAACACCGGTTCATCACTGTTGCTGCTTCATGTGAATGAGTCATCAAGGTTTTCCTATGGATTTTTGCAAAGTTCAAGGCATCTTTCCAAAATGTTGTTTGGTTGGAATATAGCTCTCAGGAAGGAAGGGAGGAAGGAAGTAAGAGAGGAAGGAAGGAAGGAAGGAAGGGAGGGAGGGAGGAAGGGAGAGAAGGAGGAAGAAAGGAAGGAAGGAAGGAGTGCAGAGGCAGTGTTAACTATTCTACCTGTTTGCCTTTCCTTCTGTCTTGGATTCTCAGCTCTCCTTTCTTTCCCTCAGGCATACAAATGCTCTCAGTTCAGCCAGACACCAAGCCGAAAGGTTGTGCTGGCTGCAACCGCAAAATCAAGGATCGGTACCTCCTAAAGGCGCTGGACAAATACTGGCATGAGGACTGCCTGAAGTGTGCCTGCTGTGACTGTCGTTTGGGAGAGGTGGGCTCCACCCTGTACACTAAAGCCAACCTTATCCTCTGTCGCCGAGACTACCTGAGGTAGGGATTGTCTCTGCATACCAGTGATGGCTGGATGCCTTTTAGAATGTATTTGTAAGTGTATTTTTGGCTTGTTTATTTGATTTCCTTAACTACCAACTGATGTTCTTGAAAGATGTTACCCTGCCAGCCTTCAGAATGTTGGCCTGTGTCCCACGAACTTCTGCTTAAGGGATAGCTAACACAAATACCTAGTGTCTTAATTTGGCTGGCCTGACCCAGTCACTCATCATTTGCATTGAAAATGGCATCTAGGGCCGAGGATGCACCTAGATGGCATCCACGTTGCTTCTTTCGTTAAAGCATAAGAGAGAGATGAAACTGGTTGAGTCTGGCAAAGAGAAATGCATCTGTTGTTTAGTTGAACATTTTAGCTCTGTAGTTCAACTTTAGTGGTACTGAATCATCTGGCTATTCGGCTAACTTTTCTGTTTCACATACATTAAAGGAAGTCAGTTTTAAATTCTTGACTTGTATTCAGTAGTTATATTAGTGCAACGCTTTGGTGCTTTGACACAAGTATACCTGTGTTTCCCACCCCATGATATTTGAAGTTATTGCTTCAATACTGAGTGGCCTCAGAGTCTCTTGTAGTTTTATGGAGAATGAAAATTAAAGACCTCAGTGTTGATGGGAACCAGTGTTCACCCTACAAAGTACAAAAATCTGAACAGTCTCAAGGGAGCATGGGTATCCATGGTTATGGCGGCCTGAAGTTAGTTCAACATATTTTCCCTGCTTCCAGTCAACACAGAAATGCTACTGAAGGGAAAGTGTTTTCTTTTCAGAGGACTTTGTGACTTGACTTAGCTGCAAATTACTTATCTTCACTAAGTTGGATCTATCAAATTAGAGAAATGATATATGGCATCATTGGGGTTTTCATATTTGATACAATTAATCATTTTTTCTAGTCTGACATTAAGCTATTTATTTGAATCGTTTTCTTTATGACACAAAATTTATCAATCAGTAGTAATTCCTTAACCAGCCACCCTGGCCATTCTGGGAGGTAGTTCTTAAGAAATTTGATTCGTCTTTTCTCAGTCTATAATTCGGTTATTTAAAGTCAGATTTTTATCCTAATACATATATATCATTTGATTAATGGGAGTTGCATAGGGGCGAATCCAGTGTGGTTTCTTATACTCTGCTCTGGCCCTAGTAGCACTGCTTCTGGCGTATGCTCACAGCCTCCTGGCTAATTATAAGTACTTGTTACCACTTCCCCGTGTCCCCAGAGCTCAGAAGCACACAAGGTGCCAACAATGGGAAGTGACTCTCAGGAGCCAGGATTTCCCTCATTATGGTGGCAAAACTAATCAGAGTTAACTTACAACACAAATTCTTTCAGAACTCTGCCGTCTTTGAACTTTTCTTCTTTGAAATAAAAATGTCTCCTGCGCTCATGGTGAATGAGTGCCTCATTTCCAGATAAAGCGTTTGTGTTTGCTTTTCATGATCTGACGCGTTGCTCTCCAGGTTCGCTTTGTCTGTGCTAACTGATACCCATAGCTTTTTGACTCCCTTTGACTTATGTTTATGCACAATTTCAGTATATCAAGTGGATTTGGGTTGCAGTGGCAAACAAGGAGTTTATACATTTTGAGATGGAGTAGGCATTTTAGTAAGTGAAAAAGAGAAACATTAAGGAAAGTGTAAAGAATGTTGTTTGAACGCTTGGGATATTTCTGAATTAGAAATGCCTGTTTCACAGGTAAAATAGTTATGCATTTTCAATGTATTGACAACAGAGAGAGTAACCTTAGATTTGTTTTGTTTTATTCTTCCTTATGATAGCAAATAGTGTTAACCTAACATTTGATCATCTCAACTGTTTCATCCAAGAGAATTTATCAAAATGGTTTCTGTACCTGAAGTCTTCATCTTTTTTAAAAAAATCAAATACATGTTACCTTTTATAATAATGCTTTTTATTTCTGCTAGGCTTTCATTTTAATGCCAGTTAACTTAGTATACATATGTCTTACTCTTTCAAATATGGTCCTGATCACCAATATATTCATTTCTCAGAGAACAATTTCCTCTTAAATTGGTCATTACCACGTTAATGACCAGTTGTTACATTAACAGCCTAAGGATTGTTAACATCTCAGACTAGGTTGTTAACAGCGAGCTTATTTCTTATTTAAGCTGAAGGTCTGCTGTGTAATGTGACATGGGCAATTTCATCAACACAGAAAGTGTCAAAGTGACATGGAGAACTGGTATGCACATGAAATGCTATGTTAGAAGTATAGAATATGCCACAGTTGTGGTATGTTTTACGTGAAAAGCATAGGTCTCAATGATACTGTATAGATGTGCCTCTAAGAAATTTAAGTAATTGGATCCTCTATTTTAAATCAAATTTATTCATAGATCAAAGACTTTGATTGGATACAACCCATTTACAAACATTTATTAGATACCTACTGTGTGGGAGGTAGAATTGGAAACAATGGCTGAAATTAAGAATAAGCAGAAAATATCATTGAGTTAATGAGGTTTTGAACTCTAGCCATTGCTTTCAAACTTGCTTAAGGAAATATGTACAAAGAAGGTCCATGCATAATCAAAGTTTCAGAATTAAGACTCCCTGGCTATTGAGACAGTTTATTTTATTGTAAAAATATTTTTAACATAATCAGTGAACAAATGCTCTACTGTGTTAATTTTGCTGAACCTCAAAACTCATTTTTCTCATTTCCCTCTTTGTTCAATATATACATTATTTTATTTTTCATGCCAATATTTAACCACTTACATTCTGTTTCAAAATAATTGCCTTTTTTGAACTTTGGATCTTATACATTGTTATAGTAACAAAGTAAAAGCCACAAATAAGCTATGGATTTGAATTGTCCCTCTGAGTCACTAGTAACCTAAGAAAATATCAACGGCTTATAAATTATTGGTTATTGGTATTTTCCCACACTAAATCATGGTTTGTGACTGGAGAAGAGGGAGATACTCTTGCCAACTATAAAGAAGGAAAGCAAAACAAAAACCAAAAAAGCCAAACAAACAGTTCATTCTAAGTTATGGGTTTTCGAAAGCTTGACACTTACTCTGGGTGACTGGGATAATGTAACCTAATGAAACCATGCAAGTCCTTTGATTAGTGATGTGAGGTACTGAATAATAGGAAAATATACCAACTTAGCAGGAAACTGTCTGAAGGCATAGCCATCGTTATTGTGATACACATGTCTTTCTTCAAGATTTTTTTTTTGCCTAGTCCAGCTTTGGAGCCCAGAGTGAGGCTGCTCACTTTCCTAAACTGGCTGTCATTGTGGTTTATCACTTGATCTATTAGTTTGCTGTGAATATAAGATGTATATATCCAAGGACAAAACATGCACCCATTTGCAGGACTGTTTTCTCTCCTCTGGAACTTTCTCCATGTAGAAAGAAAAAGAATGATTGATATAAAAACTCTGCAGTCTATTTACTGCTTAACAGTTCTGTGTCAAAACCCAGGAGTGAGTTTGTTAATGGCCACCACATTCATACATCCTTTCAAAGATTTTAAGGTAAATTCTTGACAAAATAGACAAAAAGCTTTTCTAGACTCTAAATTTGAGTTTAAAATTGATCATAACTAAGAATAGACCATTGTTGAGTTAAAATAGCACCATTTAGCAGGCAGACTTAAGAGACCCTAGTTGCTGCTCTCACTCCTGCTTCATTTTGGAAAATGTGGATAGCCAGGTTTTACCAGAGTTTTAGAATTGAGACTTTGTGTAAACATCAAGTAGTCAGAAGTGGTAGAAACACCCCAGTTCTTTATGTTTCAACATAGAGGCAAAAAAGAATATCAGGTCTTACTATTCCATCTTTGGGGGAAGTTTTGACTTTTACTGTTTGTGTAAGCTTGCAAATTCGTACGGTGTGTTCTAAGCATTAATTTGACACAGCCTATATCTCATATCTCTTTGAATGATGTCTTGCCAGAGAGTTGATTCAAAGATGTTTGCTCTGGTGTCGGCCATGAAAGAAAGCTGCTTATGGCTGTTTCTACATGAGAAACTGTAAAATGTCTTGTATAAAATTTAATGCAATTTGCTGTTTTTATATGTGAGCGTGATTTGTTTAAAATGAAACTACTGGGAAAGGGTGATGGTTTACTTCCCACCAAAGTTGCCAATTAACTAAAATGATTGAAGCTTGCTCTCTGACTGCAAATTTTATATGCTTTAATATAATAGTATAACTCCTAAAGAGAAAATTAAAATAAAATGCTGCACAGAGCATCAATCCAGCTATAACTTTATTTCACACTGATCAAACCTCGTACTTCTAAATTTTTATGTAAGATTAAGTTTCTATTGATTTTATAATTGTAGCCTTAAATGTAAATAGGAATGTGTTAGTAATACTGTTTCATCTGGACAGGATGAAGCACGGCTTCTGTCTTAATGTGGAATAAAGTATTCATTCTTTCCCCCCTCACTTTCACCTTCTGAATGTGAAGCAGATGGAAATATTTGCCTTAGAAAGCAGTACATTATTGTTTTTTAAATAACTTTTTATCACCTGAATTTTAAAGTAAAAGAAATTTCTATCTAGATTGAGGCACCTTATGAGTAAGCTTTCCTCTACAAGCGTCATTTCATGATTTGAGGCATTTTACTGCAGTCTTAGTTTTATAATATATGAATGTCTTAGTTGATCTTAGTATAATAAAATATTTTGATGCATGAGCCTACTTGATGCCATGGTCTGTTGAAAAATTCTGCTACAACCTTTACAAATTATTTTAAATTACTTGCAGCTTTACAAAGAATTGTAACTTTCCCATTTTTGCTTTTATCACAGGGAAGTATTATTGAATTATAGCTTAAACTGCAGAATGTGCATAGAAGAATATAATGAAGAGATGATAATTTCTTTTGATGCAACACTTTAGTGAAATGTTCCTTGTCTGGGAAAATATTTGGTGGTTCATAGCAGACTTTCTGAGGGACAACCACGCAGAAACTATGCCCATTAAAATATTTAATCTATGTGTAGAAATTCTTCTGGGCAAATTTATCCATAACTTCTTTCTATTTTAATTCCACAATTACCCATTTATCATGAGTAAATATTTACATAATTCATATAATTAACTCTATTTATTTTGTGGATTTTTATTTTGATATTTTCATGGAAAATAGCGACTCTCTGGGAATATTAAAATTACTCCACACTACTTATCTATTTGTGGTTTTTTTGTTTTTTTCATCATTTTATAATGCATGGAATACTTCAGTGAGAGTTGTCTTTACATGGAACTTGGATAAAAGTTAGACTTACCTGACTTAGCAAAAATTTTTAAAAAATCTGTTTCTACCAGTATATTTAGGATTAAAGGCATCTAGAAGAACTACATTTGAGAATTGCAAAACATGCTTATTTTGCACTTTATAAATATGTAGAATTCTGGGAAAGAATATCTATTTTTGGTTGCTCTTAGCAAATATCAAAGTAAGCCAACACGTCATTTATAAACTCACCATTAGCTTCCATTAAGTGACTAATAATACGTCTTAATGCTGTGTTTGGACCGCATAAACATAATTTATTAAGGGATCTCATTTTGAGAATATGCTGAAAGTAGTAATTTTGCAAATGGTTTTGATGAATATTTACATTACAAAAATGTATTATGCGGTTCCGTTTTCTGCCTCACCAAAAAAAAAAAATTACAGATCCTAAAAATAAGAATTTTAGCCACCTAAATGATCACAGTGTTTTCCCTCGCTGCTCTGCAACTCTTCCAAGCCCTCTTTTGGTATGTTGTTTGAAAGTGTTTCCTCAGTTCCATCCCAGGCAGTGGTTACCTCTCAGCCTCCCACCCTGCCCAGTTAGTTAGCTGACACAGCTCACTTTTATCAATTAATATTAATGTATATAAACCATAAACATCTGATGAGATCTTGAAAAGAAGGGAAGTGGAAGTAACAGTAGTATTGTCTCATCCTCTTGCTCAGATTTGTTGTTCTTGTTTTGTTCTGTTGGTCGGTGTGTTATCTGTGTTTCTGTTAGAAGTCGCTGAACTCTCTTCTCAACCCTCCAGCTTCATGGTGTGTCCAGCCTTGAAATCTGTTAGGTGCTGACACTGGAAAGCAGCTGACTTCCTCATGTTGGAAACTACAGCACTGATCTGCTGTCCTGTGTTACATATTTGCTAGTCTAAGGTGAAGGACAAATTTCATAACTCTGGGTTTATTCCCATTTGTTATCTTCTGATTCTGCTTTCTCAATTTATCTGACTACTATGTATTTCCTCTGTCAAGTTATCTATGTAAAAGTCATTTTGAGGGAAGTTTGTACTGTGAAACGTGATGTGCATTGGATTTTTTGCTAATTAAAATGCTTATTTTACTCATTGTTTTCCCTCTTATTATTGATGCCAATGGATAATTTTATGTTAAAGCAATTAAGATTTCAGTAATCAAACAAACATACTAAACTCACAGGCTCCCCACATTATTAACATGTCCATATTCTTAGACCATGTTTTCTTTCTATCCCAAGCTCATCATAACAAATTCTCAGCATTATTTTCATAGTTATAAATCTTTCTGAATTCCTATTTGGTGTTAGCTTTTCCTGATATGTGAAATATACATATCTGTAGACTTTACAAGTTTCAAGGAAATCACACTTGAGATAAATAACCATCCTGGACTAGTCAGATCCCTGATTTGAAGTTATAAATTTAACATTAAACTATGTATATTAAGTTAGACTCTAATCAGCATGTGTTGTTATGATTCAGTTTAATATTAAAAACTATCCAACTGGGCTACTGGGAAAATAAGACTCTTATGAATTGAAGGGTTATTTGCAGAGGAGAACATTAAAGCCACATTTAAGTGAAATTGTTATTATTGGTGCAATACAGTGGTGTCCACATCAAGCTCCTCCTAATAATAAAACAGAAGATCAGTTTTAGTAAACATAACTATCAAATGTGTGAAGGACAAACAAGGGGTACAGAACTTCATAAAGTGTGCTAATGCTAACATTTAATATTAAACTATATACCACAGAGAGAAACTAAATTTCCGTTTCATTAGTGCTACAGGATCTCAAAAGGCAACATGGAGAGAAGCTAATTCCATACATGCTGGGGGAATTCAGTTTTTAGGACTTTAGAGTGACACCATTTTTTAAATAACAGTTCAGGTATGAGTTTGTAGCCATCTACTTTTCAAATCAGTTTTTTTTGTTTTATTTTCAAAAGTTTTACCTGTGGTAAAGTAGCACATGACTGTAATTCTGGCACAAGGCAGTTTGGGTCAGGAGGATCAGCAAGGGACCCTGTCTTAAAATAAAATATTTAAAATGTCTTAAGTAATATCATTTGATATAATTCTCACATACCATGAAACGTCAAGATTACAGCATTTAATAATTCTTCTGATCACAAGTGCAATGCTTATTTTGCATTTTCAATTGCCCAGTAAATGTGTACTCTCCCTAATTGTGACATGTAAAGTCTGAGTTAGAGGAGCAGACTGTTTATACTGTTCTTTTACTTGAGTGGGAACAGAGAAAGAAAATGGATAGAATGATCACACTTTCTAACACTAAGTATGAGTGTGAATAGCTATGGACAGTTGTTACAGGACTGTAGAAATTACAACTTCAGCTATATCTTGAGCCTAATTTTAAACCTTAGAAGGATTACACATGAACATCCCATTAAGCAGTTGTTTATACTATGAGAAATACAAACAAATAATTTGAGTATCAATATTTCATTGCTATAAATAATAGATGTAAAATGTAATATTCCTACTTGATTTTCCATGACAGGTCAAGACTAAAATGTAGTTATTGATATTTTACTAAGAGAATAATCAGCTATTTGTTCTGAGAAATTTGTGAAGAAATTAACATTTAAGTTTTTTCTATAACTTATAAATATAGGTACTATTCTTGCTAAATAACTAAAGATATATAATTTTTTTACTCAAGTTATGACTAATGTAGAAAATGAGATGTGTATGACTGGGTGAAATTAGAAAAACAGGAGAGGAAGGTCAAGCTATAGCTGGGTAGTAGAGAATTTGCTTAGTATACACAGGGCCCTAGTTTAGGCCCCAGCATAAAAAATAAATTAGAAAAGACAAATTTCAGAAGGAAGGGTCTAAAGAACAATATAGACTTTGCATAAAGATAGTTTTGTAAATTAGAAATCTCTAAAAAGGCTGAGCCTCATATATTTTTTATTTAGAATGAGATAAAGGTGGAACTGTATTTGAACCTGTGCATCTTTTTGCACGGATATTGGCAGGCTATTAATGGAGGTTACTATTGACATCTTGCAATACATTTGGCATTCTTGTCCTCATTTTCTCATCCAGCAAATATTATTATTCTAGGATAACAAGGCCCTGAGATATAATACTGAATAAAACATGAAAATAGCTCCTGCCCTTGTGGAAGTTTTATCTTAATTAGACAGTGTAGATAATCATCAAAACAAGAAACGGTTAGATAAGCATTAGTAACTATGGGGGAAATGAGGCAGCATAAGAAACTTGTAGTGTGTGTGTGTGTGTGTGTTTGTGTGTGTGTGTGTGTAGAACACACCCATGCATGTGTAGAGAGATTCAGAAGAGGGAGATAGAGAGGAAGAGAAGACAAGAGGAGATGGAGAAATGGAGAATTGACCTCTGCCTTAGGTTATACAGAATTGGACTCATTGAGACAGTGTCCTCGGTCACGGACCTGAAGGAGATGACAGAGCTAATGAGGGCCGTGTGTGTGAGACACACACTGAGCATGGTAGAGAATCAGGATGGAGATCTTGAAGTCGGAATGCTTCTGAGGAGTTTGAGGAGCATCAAAGATACTGCTGTGGGCATGGCAAGGTCAAGAGCCATAGAGGTAAAGGCAGTGGCTGTGAGGCCCCCCTGCTGAGTTCCCCTTACAGTTCTGAGCATCCCATAGGGAAGCTGTGTGCTCTGAGCAGCACTCATCAGCGCCATTTGGTGTTACAGAGTTCGTGTACTAAATTGCATGGGAAATTCTGTAGCTCCTTTACTCTAATTTTTCTTTGGGTGTCTTTTTTATTTGGGCACACCAATGAATCTTCATAGTTAAGTAGTAGCTATGGAATATGATCCAAAAACCATGAGGATGTGGTAATATGACTATCTGTAAGTAACCCATAGGCTATTGTATAATTGTGTTTAATTTTAAGTCAACACCCATACACAAATGTTGATATGCTTGAAAGACGCTCTGAAACCCCATGGTGTTTCAATCCCAGGTACAAGGAGACACATGCTGCCACAGTGAGGTGGGGTTGAGAACAAGAGCACTACCTCAGAAAGACATTGCCTGGCCAGCAGGTGAACTCTTGCCAGATTGCAGCAGAGCTGAGACCTTTTTTCCAGTACTCAGGCAATAATAATTGCAGAGATGGAAATTTTTCAAATGTGGTCAGTTTTCAACTTTTGAAGTCAGTTGTACTAAGTTTGAAGTGGTTTTCAAAGATAAGCCTGGGCTTGAGATTTCATTTACTGATGAGGCACTTAACCTGTATCCACAACATCTGGCTAAGCACACACACACACACACACACACACACACACACACACACACACACAAATGGTGAGGGGTGATTAAAATAAAACTTAAGAGTCCAGATTTATGAAATTAAGTTGTTTTCTAGTATAAAAAAACATTTAGCCTAACATATTTATTCCAATCAGCACACAGAGCATTAAGCCAGCTTCCAGTAAAGTGCGTTGTTACTGGAAACAGCCCCTTAAATCACATTCTTAAAAGAGGAACATTAGGCAGGTGTTGTTCACGATGAGATTCGTTTCTTACCCTGAACCTAAACCTAGTTCACCTGTGCTAGGTTCACACCAGGAAGAGACAAACATTATTTTTGTAATACCAAAAAATTGATATTTGTTCTTTAAATTTTTTAAAGATTATTATTATTATTATTATTATTATTATTATTATGGCTGTTTTGCTCATGTGTATCTGGTGCCTACTGAGGCCATAAACAGAGTATTAGATCTCCCTGAACCTGGAGTTATAGATGGTTGCAAGCCACCATGTGGGTGCTGGGAAGAGGACCCAGGTTCTCTGGAAGAACAGCTACTACACTGACCATGGGCAACCTCCCTGGTGCTCGCCCCTATTTTTTAAGGATATGCACAAACTATGATCACTTCCTAAATCACTAAACTTCTGAATGCAAGTCAAAGTGTCTATACCTATGCATAAATCTAGAAGGTGGTCTGGGATTTTTGTCACCATGCTGGTTGAGAGTCTGGGCTAATATACCTTGAATCTCCCGGGGAGACACAGTCAATGGATCTTGAAATAGCCGCTTGCACACAGAGTTTGTAGTAAGTACGGTTTCACAAAGCTAGTGTTCTCCAAAGAGCTGTGTGAGAATTAATCATTACTGTCATCTTGAGTCCCAGGTACTTTTTCCTGGGCTTTTCAGTTGTCCCAGTAGCTGGGTTACCTCTTATTGCTGCCATCTTGTGAAAATTGAGTTTAAATTCCTAATCATTTGATACTATTTCCTTCTAAAGTAGATAGAGTTTACTTTTATTTTAAGGAAAGGTTACTTCATCCTGACCCTATAGTTTGTTGATGGCTTAAATAAACTTATTAGTGGTCATTATTAAACAAGACTGTCTTTGGAGAAGATTGCTTGTTCATTTGACCGAACATGTTAAATGTTCTGTGCTTTTGATCAACAGTAGACATTTGCAGAGACCTACCACAGTTAACTCTTGAGAGATTTAAAATTAACTCTTTTTTAAAAGTTCACTGTATGTGTTTATCTACCGGTAATCTTTGGTTTTCACCACTTAGGTTTAGTGTGGGGCTTTTTTTGAAAATATATTTTGTTTCTTTTTGTTTTATTTGCTTGTTTGTTTATTTAGCCAACATCTCCTGTTTCCCAAGCTGCTCTCACAGTTGTTTTGTAATTATGGATAAACTTAACTCTGTCTTGCATTCACATCTCTAATGCTCGTTACTGGCTTGTGGCCACCATGCCCAGTTAACAGAATGCTGTAAATCAAATCCAAGGCTTTGTGCTGCCAGACAAGAACTCTACTAACTAAGCTGCACACCTATCCCTGTTGCTTTCTTTTTCCTTTTCTTTTTTTTTGAGAGCATCACATTCTTTGACCCCAGTCTAGCCTATAACTCACTGTGCAGCACAGCTGGTTCCCGACTCACAGCTCTCCTCCTGTCCCAGCATCTCCAGTTCCTGAATACCGGCATGATGGATGTGAGCCGCCCCACCTGGCTTAATATCTCCCAACTTTAACCACTTTGCTACTCATCACACATCACTCTCCCACCACAGATGCTTTGTCATCCTCCACCCCAATGGCAGGATAGCCAGCTGTCCCTGTGATGGCCGATTCACGTGGCATTCTGCAAATATCAACTTACTAAAAAAAATAATAAGTCACACAAATTCTCATCATTTCCTCAAACAGCTCGCCTACTGGGCATGGTTAGATCTAGTCTCTGGTTTCAGAGGCATGCTGAGAAGCAGAACAGTGAACAGTCTAGAAATGAAATCTGTGCCATTCCAAGACAATCTACCTGTTGGGGTGCTGTCACTCTGTGCCTGTGGACCTCCATATACTTCCTGGCAAGTCAGGGTACTGTTGTGCCCTCTCATGAGTTTGTCAGGGAATCGTCATGGGAAGGAGCTCGGCACGAAACTGACAGTTCAGTCTCTGTTGCTGTGAAGGAAGAATTTCACTGAGTTATGAAGATAAGGTAGTGGGAAAATTAAACATAAAAAGAACACTAAAGAAACAGATTAAGATGAGGTTTAAGAGTGATTAATAATCACGAATATGAAAAGCTGCTGCTGTAATAAGATCTTTTGCTGGCTTTTCATTTACAAAAAAGATGGATGAAGAAATATCTAAATATCATGTGCACTTGAGGCCACATTAAAAAAAAAAACAAGATTTCCTAAAGTGGAGATTGTTATTAGGGCCAATTTGACTCTTTAGGGGAATTAGTGAAAATTGGATTTCCTCTGTAACTGAAGTGACAGCTTTCTTGGATATCTTATTTGCCCTCGCTCGCCCCATTTTAGCATGTGACACTCCATGACCTTGTAAAGCACTCTAGTTAATGTTCCCTAGGGCAGAATTATAAATTTTAGATTGCTTTAGGTTTCTTTAGCAGTGTTGATTTTTGTGCCATTTTCTTGAATGACAAGGATGTAGGGGTGCCAGTATCTCTGTGTTGTCTTTTATTTTTCACAGTGTTCTCTAAATATATTGATTGTGTTCTTTAAAACAACTACGTCTGAACCTTTAAGTTTTCTATATTTATTCATCTGGGGGTGGGAGTGAAGAGATGGCTCAGTAGTTGAGAATGCCTGATGTGCCTGCAGAGGAACTGAGTTTACTCTCCAGGATCCCTACTGTGTGGCGCACCACTCCCGGTAACTCCAAGTCCAGAGGATGCGTTGCCCCTTCTTTTCTAACCTCAGGGGCACCTGTCTGTACACAGAATTAGAGCAAAATAAAATCTTAAGCTTGATAAATTGTAAATTCTCCGTTGCAATTTTTTTAAGTTATGGCAGTGATATTGAAATGAGAGAAAAATAGAAATTGAAATGCTAACATTTTAAAGGATCCCTGGGAATTTTGAACCCCCAGTTTTGAGGCCACACTATATTAGTGACTTTTAATGCTTGATTGGAAGTTTCTTGGTAATGCCATTTTGTGATGGGAGCAGGCAAATATGAGTGCCTGGTATAGGAGTTATAAGGGAAAGCTGTAATGGTTGTTTGGAAATGAGAGGCTTGCTGATTATGAGCTAGCGGGTGTGGTCATCTAACGTTAAACCACGCCTTTCACAAACGCTGTGGTAATTCTGTTGCTGTGCCATAGCCACTGGCAGAGTTAATATGAGGCAGGGTTACTCTCCCTCCCCTGGAAGCCCCCCTCCAGGACACAGTGAGATTTGCGACAGATAAATGCTAAAAGAACCCTGTGTACCAAAGAAATGTTTATTGCATGTAATACATATCATTGTTTGTCTCCTGTAGTGAAAAATACTTGTGTCGTGCTGTTAAAATGCACTCCTGACAGACCAGTGCTTGCTATTATAGGGTCCATTGCTTTAAAAAAATGAAACACTGACAGAAATACAATTTAAGAAAATTTGACACCAAGGGTAGTCAACCATGTAGGCTACTATTAAGGGGCCAAAACTCAAGGCCAGGGGTTTATTTTTAAAATAGCCACAGTTTATTTGCTTATAGTAGGCAAAGTTGAAAGAAAATGAAATCGAACTTGAGTTCGTTGCTCTCCAGTCTGTAGAAAATTAATGAAAGCAACAGTTCAATAAGATTTTATTGCAGAAATGTTTAAGTGAAACATTTTCAGAATGCTTGGGAATTTTTAAACAGTTACTTACCACTTACAAAGCTATAACACTGTCTTGCGTAACAAATTGTTAGCAGTGGATCCTAGGCACACCCTGTGATTTTCTTGAAGTGGGTAGTCAGAGCTGGTTAAGCGGAATTATTTTGCTCATTGCATGTGTGTGTGTGTGTGTGTGTGTGTGTGTAGCTTATAAATACCTTTGAGACTGACACTCCAGCAGTACCTACAGTTACTGCAATTTAAAATGTAAGCTACTGTCCAAGTAGCCTTGTCGGAATAGAAAGACAGAATACATTGGATGGTAAAGAAGACTTTGGAGAAGAAAGTCACCAAGATGAGATGCAGGGAGATGTGTTGGATATTTGGAAGTGTACAGAGTATTCACATGCTACAGCATGCATTCTTAAGCTTTTTTTAAAAAACAAAACAAACAACCTTGATGTCTGTTTTAGTTTTCCAGGACTTTTCCATAGAATTATATATCAGGGTTTTACCACAGCTTATGCTATGGAATATTTTAATAAGTAGCTCAAAAATTCCAAAGTCTAAGGGTTGCTGTTGTGGACATTTAAAAAATATTGATATCTTAGTGTGTATTTGTGTAAGTGTGTATGTGTTCATGTGTGTGAATATGCACCTGGGTATCTGGAGGCCAGAGGACTGTATCCAGTGTCTCCTTCACTCTTTGTAACCTGATGCTAACCAGCAGGAGATTCTTGTGCCCTCCTGTTTCCCCTCCTCAGCACTGAGATGACAGACACACACCATCCCGCTGCTGTGAGATTTTTGTGTGGTTCTAAAGACCTGAACCCAGAGCCACATGCCTGCATACCAAATGCTAGATCAGCCCGCTCATTGCCTCAGCCCTGCTGTGGACATTGTTTATCCTATCTCACAATACACTACAGAAGCAGTGGTGACAGTTCCCCCAGATGTGAGTATCAAGTAAGTTCCTGGCCCGTCAGTGATTGCAAGACAATTTTCATTGAGCATTGTGACTCATAATTTTTTTTGTACTACTCTCTTTTCTTTGTCTTCCAGAAAGCTCAGGTCAAATTAGTTTCCATCAAAAATTCAGAAATGATAGTTTTTATGATCTTCAGAGTTTTGTTTCCTCCTAACCTGTATGTGTGTGTGTGAGGTTAATTTATATATATATGTATGTATGTATGTATATATATATATGGTTACTTTATATGTAGGTAATTATACACATGTGATTATTATATGTGGCTTTTATGTATGGTTATTATAGATATTCTGAGTTGTGATATACAGAGGTATTTATATTTTTGAGGTTTATTTCTAAGGTCATTCAAATGAACTCATTTAAGTACCAGGATGGGTGAACGACATGGGAAGGAAGTAGAGATTAGAGCACAGATCGTCGTGGAAGTGCAGATGGCTGAGTGCGGCAAATTTAAGGGCAGGAAGAAAGCGATAAAAGACATCGTGATAAAAGGAAGTCCCCAAATGTCACGCATAAGACAAAATACAGGTGAAAGTGAGCGGTATTGGGAAACCATATTGGGAACATTTTAACTCATCCTGCATAGGATAAAGACTCAAGCAATGCACCTTTTTTAGTTTGTTAATGCTTAGAGATATGTAACTAATTTATCATGAAGTAATACATCCTAAAAAGCAAACATATACATGTGATACTCATATCTTAAAGCAGCAATCAATAACTTGCTTTCTATAATGATTCTTTGATGTACATTAAAATGAATTATTTAAATCATAGAGGGATGAGCAGGGGATGTCTTCAGGTCCATGAGTATAGTCTGGCACATAAAATGTATGGTAAATCATTCCTCCTTAGAAGGAAAGTCGTGACTCAGTTCCAGCAGTCCGTGTTACTGTGGGTCTAACATTGCTCATATCCAGATAAACTATGTTTCTTTTTCTAGACCTATAAAGGAAATCTCTTAAAATTAAGATGATAAAGATGCTGGTGCATGGATAGCTTGCAGGTAACGTCTTTGGCTAGAATCCTAATTCTAGTTCCAATACATTTAAACATCTGTACAATGGGCTGGTGTCTGAAAGTGCTTGTAGCATTCTGAATGTTTTAAAAGGGGATCACTACCCCATCATTAACATGTGCCATCAGTACTTTGGCTTCAGCATGTCAGATCTTAGTGTAGCAAGAGTTCTTATTCTGCTTGTGAGATCCAGGCAGCTCCTTTCAAGGCAAAAGTTCCCTTCCCTCTTCTCAAGCTTGTGGTAGGTGTTACAGCTTCCCCGGAATTAAGGGACATATTTTCAGGATCCTCACTAGTCCATATGTCAGTCTCCTCAAGTCAGCCACATCTCGCCAGACCTCTCCGTCTAAAACCATCAGCCACCGAGTGTTCCGGGTTGTTTTCCTGTTGCCGTGATAAAAATGCAAGTTGGGAGGAAAGGGTTTATTTCAACTAATAGTTCACTGTCCGTCACGACGGGAAGCCAGGCAGGAGCTTAGCAGGAACCTGGCAGCAGGAAACAAAGCAGAGAGCATGAAGAAATGCTACTTATGGCTTGCTTACTTTCTATGTGTCAGTATTCTTGCTTTTTTATTTACCCCAGGGCCAAGCGCCAACCTGTGGCATTGCCCATTGCAGGCTGTACCCTCAAACATGAATCACTAGTCAAGAATATGCTTCACAGACTTGCCTATATTTCTCAGCAGAAGGTCCTCAGGTAGCTTGTGCTAAGCTGAAGAAACTTTAACCAGCAAAAGGCATGCCCAAACTTGACATTATGTCGTGTCATGACTTCCATGCTTGGCACTTAGGAGGGTAAGGTGGATGGTCTTGAGTTGAGGTCAGTTTGTGCCACTTAGCAATACCTGTATTTAAATAAAGGGGGAAAAAGAAAATAATCTGATAAACAAAGAAGAGAGGGGAGAAAAAAATGAGAAAGTAATGAAGAAAGGGGGAGGAGAGGAGAGGAAAGGAGACAGAGAGAGAGAGAGAGAGAGAGAGAGAGAGAGAGAGAGAGAGAGAGAGAGAAGATACCATCAGCCCTCTGCCAATAGATGTGAACTCTAAACATGGTTTGTTTTTATTCTCTTCCTCTGTCTGTATGTTGGTCTACTGGCACCTACACATTTTCCCACTAAACATGTGAACTTCAATGTCCCTGTCAGGGACATTCTATCATCCGTAATTTTTGGTAAGATAATTACAAAATCAAAACATCACCTTAATTGAGTTTCAACCATGGCTTCAACTGTAACTTGCCTCTGATTTTAAAGAGTCGCTTTTCCTGCTGTCTGCAGAGGCGAGCCATCATAGTTGTTTTATATTCCATGTTCTGGGTATCCAAGAGGAGCTCAGATGTAGACGTCTTCACTCACTAGAGAAAAAAAAATGATGCTTCTTGTTACAAAACGCATCCGCTCTCATATGTCTCATCTTTTACACTTCCTCACTGTTGTATCTTCCCTCCTCTCTTGAATCTGGGAGATTTCTCTTCAGTACAGCCCACACAAATGAAATCAAGCCTTAGTATCTCTCTGGTACACTGAATGTGCGCTCTTCCTCTCAGGATCCCACACAGTGTCTTGTCTTTGCACAGAATATGCCATCTCAGTAATCTATAATCTACATTAGCATCCTATCTCACTTGCCTAGTAGCTGATCCTTGACTTCAGCCTGCAGTTTCTCTACTACATATTTTCTATCTCCATTTTAATCAAATATTTCGGTCTCCTGGCCTCCCCTGTCCAATGGAAGCGCACCAGTTGATCATGCTGGTCTTAGACTTCCAACTATATTTCCTGTTTCTTGTCTGTCTTCCAATAAAGAGCATACCAAGGATGCAGTCTGGAAAATGGGCATGGATATGTAGCCCCTTTGCTTTTAATCTATGCCTAAGTACTGCTAAAATCAACCCAAGAATCTGCACACTGACACCAATTGCTTGCTTTGGGTTTTATATCTACCTTCCTCTTGCCACCATCCACGTTTCCTCTCCTTTTCAATGTATCTACAACTATTTTTATCACATTCATCCAGATGATGAACAATATAAATTGTTTTCAAATCCAGTTTTATGTCCTTGACTTCATTTAACCCTGCACTGTGAGTCATTGTTTTATAAGGTATGTTTTAAAATTTTTTTCTGCCTAAGATCTCAACCCTCAATTTGTGAATATAGACAAGACTTTTCCACTATGAAAACTTTGTTTTTTATTCTTTCAAATGTGCACTGATATTATCAAATTCCTTTATTGTCTGAGATTCTTGTTTTGTTAAGATTTATAATTTGCCTTCATGCATATATGTGCACCACATTCATCCTTGGTGCCCACAGAAGTCAACATCCCCAGAAATGCAATAAGGGATGGTTGGTTGTAAACTGCCACATGGATTCTGAAAATCAAGCCTTGGTCCTCTTCACGACTGGCACCTGCCTTGACCCCTGAATTAACTCTCCAATCCCAGGACTCTTATCATAAAAAAGTATCCCACGCCTGCCATCTGCACTTCCCCAAACTTCGCTTGCTCCCCACCCCGCATGGCTTGGGTGCCACCCTCTTCCATGTTGCTGATACTGAAATCCCTGATATCAAATTATTGAATGCAAGCGTCATTTTCTTAAGAATTATCTTTGCAGTCATTTTATCTTCTAATTGTATTGACTTCTCCTTTGTACAAGCTTTCTATTCTCTCGGATTCTACAATTCTATCCAATTTTGATGATTCCAGGTGGTTCATCTACATAAAATATTTAAAGGAGGGGACGATTGTATCATGGGAACCCTGATATTATTGAAATATCACTTTTTCTCCTGATAGTGTTAAGTATCTATTGCTGTTGCTATTTTGATACCATATAACCACAGGATTATAGATTCACACTACTACTGCTAGCTTCTCCTCTTATTTTGATGCATTTTAAATGTCTACATCCATACTTTCCTCTACAGGTAAGCATTGGACATTTCACACCTCTCTTGGCATCTATAATTTAGTACTGAAGAGATACCTTGGATTTAAAGCTCTCATGGAATGATGGACATTTGATCCTTGAACACATACCTTCAGTGACTGGCATGATTTTTAAGATATGCCTTTGAAACATTAAGAGATTATGGTCAGACAACATGAACATGGGTCAACTTATAATGTGTACCATAAATTCTTCTACATTTCACAAATTAGAGAAGAACATAGTGTACCAATCTTCACTGTGCATTGAGCATGGTCAACAATGTATATTTCTTTCAATAATAGATTTTGAACCACTAAAACGAAAGTGTTAGCAATGATCAGTTATAGACGGTCAATGCAATATTTTCTATTATCAAATTTAAGAAGTTTGTTTTTATTAAAAGAAAATATATCCATAGTGTAAAATACTTAAAGCTGTGAATGGGCAACAATGCAAAACAAAACCCTACAAGAGCCTACTGATATTTACTTTCCTAGCATCCTAAATCTTTTTAGATTTGTTTTTATACATAGCTATAAATATTTATCCAACTGTCTGGCTGAGGTGATATCTTTTCCTACTGTTTGTAACCTGATATTTTCAGTCTATTATATGCAACATGCAACCATATTGTCACTTAATCAATTATATGCATTTGCCCCCCACAAAGTCCTCCTAATTTAGTGTTCCAAATCAGAATCTCAAGACCACAATTCATATTACATATTATTTTCATCGTGTCTTCTAATCTTGGCCATTTCTGATTTTGATGTCATTGTTATTAATTAAAGATATTGTAGGACCTGCCATACAGAATGTTCTACCATTTGTGAACATGGGATCATACTTGAGATCAGTGATGTTGTTCTCTTACCCCTAAAAGGTCTATAAAATCAGAGTTTCCACAAAATACTAGTAGCATTCAAGTATGTTTTCTTTTCTATAATGCATGATCAACAGTTTATTCCTTATATTGCATCCTATTAGAAAACACATAATGTATGCTATCTCACTCTACCTGATCACAGAGGACAAGCCTTCCTGTTTTTCTCAGCTAACCATTTCCCATTGTGACAAGACACTCTATTGTGCCTTGTCACTTGCAGAACCATGCCTGGCTGTCCACTGATTTGTGTGTGTGTGTGTGTAGTGTATGTGTGTGTGTGTGTGTGTGTGTGTGTGTGTGTGTGTAAGTACATGTTCATGCACATGTGATTACATGAATAGATGTGCACCATCTACATGTGAGTGCCCACAGAGGCCAGAAGAAGTCATCAGATACTTGGACTTGTAATTTCAGATTGTCATGAGTCACTCCATGAGGGTGCTAGGGACAGAATTCAGGTCCTCCATGAGAGTGGTAAGTGTTTTCAATTGCTGAGTCATCTCTCAAGCCACAGACCATTCATTTTTGAGGCTGAAATAATTGATAACTGTTATCTAACTTAAAAAATTATCCCATTTTGTCACACCTGCAATTATTAGCTGATATTTTCCTGTAAAGTATGCCTTTTCAGTCAACAACTGAAATCTCTCGCTTGCCCTGAAATACAGTTCCTGCTGGGAAAGCAAGAAAACAATTTGCTGGCTTCATACTGAGTGCCTTGTAAGTCAGGTGGAATGGAGAGCATTGGAGGAAGCAGCCTTGGCCTCTTCCTGCTGAGCTCCTTGTGAGCCAGAGGACCCCAGGTATTGCTTCACTGAGAGTCTGATCACTTGGGTATTGCCTAATGAATGAGGTTACTCCAAAATCATACCAAGAAAGTAAGTTTCTTTTACTTCTTTTTAAAACTCAAATCCTTTCGTCGTATGGTGACCCTAAGAAGCAAGAGGGCCACTTTCTCTTATGTGTGTGTTGTCATTTAAAGCTAATAGTGTACCATCTCTGCATTGTCAGCCAGGCAATAAGTGTCAGCATTGGAACACTTGATTCTCATCAATGGCCTCAGACACATTAGATTTTTCATGTGTCTTCCATAAAGGACACCTATTATTTTTTTAGGTAGCTGTTTTCTGAGTAAATAGAGAAATTTGGGCAATTCTTTGCTCTTGTTGTCTTAAATTTCTAAATGACTTCATGATGGTTGCCCCAAATGCCTAAATAATGAATGTCTAAGGGAAGATATGTAATTTATTGCTAGAAAACACTTTGTTCTCTTTCTGAAGTATCCCTGTAGAAGTTTATGATCTATGTAATCAGTGCCTTGAAAGAAAAACTGAGGCTGTCGAGAGAGTTTGTGTTGGAAGTCACTAATGTGCAATGATGTAATCTGTCAAACGTACATATCAGGCGTTAACAAGTAATTAAGAAATCATTTCTTTTTACTTCTTTTTTGTTTGATTTTAAATGTGGATGTTATTTACCTATTACTTGTTTTCATTTTTTAACTTATATGTATGGATGTTTTGCCTGCTTGTATGTACATAACGCAGGTGCTTGTCGTACCCACAGAGAAGGGAAGAGGGCATCAGATCCTCCAGGGACTGGGGTTATAGAGATTGTGAGCAGCCCTGTGGGTTCTGGGATCAAACTCTGGTCCGTGGGAAGAGCAACAAGTGTTCTCAGCAGCTTAAAGGTCTTTCTATCAACTTATTTCTAGTGAGAATTCAAATATATAGCGACAAATGTTTTCCCCGTGAGCATCTCTCTTTGGTCGACTAAATGTGGGTCTTAGTATAATACTTTAAAGTGTTAAAAACTTGACATCAGACTCTAGTGTGGATCAAACTGACATTGCCTATGCCATCAAAAACACAACTACAACTGCCTCCTCCTTTTCAAACTTCTTGAAATTCTTTCACCTTGTTCATCTTTCTCTTCTCTCTTCCCCTAAGGTCAAAGAGATAGGCAGTTATTTTTAACTTATATTCTAAAGTGAACTGAGTGAAAAAATAAATAAAAATAAGCGTCTCCAAGTTGAGTCATTTCTACAATATTTGTAAATTAAGAAATCTCTCAAATGAACTTTCAGGATCACTTTAGGTGTTTATTGTGTATTTTCAAAATTTAATTAAAGTACAGGGTTAAAAAGAAAGCATGGTTGGTATAATTGATAAGTAGAGAATTTATATTAGCTAGGAAAGTGCTTTGAGCAAGGTATAAACTTTACAATGAAGTAAAATGGTTTCAAGCCGGGCATTGGTGGCACATGCCTTTAATCCCAGCACTTGGAGGCAGAGGCTGGTGGATCTCTGTGAGTTCAAGGTCAGCCTGGTCTACAGACTGAGTGCCAGTACAGGCTCCAAAGCAATACAGAGACACCCTGTCTTGAAAAACAAAAAAAAATGGTTTGGACAAATTAAGTATAGAGTAGTCAGATTATAGAGTGCTTCTTTAAGCCCAAATTTTACATACATAGAGAGAATTTTTGTTTTTAGTACAAGCACATCACATACATTTAGACATCATAATTCTGGCACCCACAATGATTAGTTAATTTAGAAGAAAATCTTGGGAATTACAAAATGGCTACAAGAAGCCACTGTGGGCTGTCTGATTAGTATTGTGTGGACAACACTGGGCCAGTGTGAGGTATCAAACAGGTGAGTAGAACAGAACAAGAAAATCCACACTTGAGGAAAAGCCCTTTTCTGGTAGCACTAGTAGAAAATGTATCCTTTTCTCTATCTGCCCATCACTAAAACACTAGCAAACAACAACAACAACAACAACAACAACAAAAACATTTTGCAGACATGGAAATGCTGTAGCTATATTGTATGTATATACTATTCCTATACTATACTGAACATCGGGCTACTTGTTATTGACTGGAGAAAGAGGAAGCTGATTCCCTTGAATGCAATGAAGCAACTTTGTATAGGAAAATGACAAACAAACAAACAAACAAACAAAAAACTGCTGGCTGGTTAGGAGAATGTGGTTCTGATAACTGCTCTTACCCAGGAGGGTTTTATGGGGGACTGAGAGGCCCTGGGATCTGGGAAGAACATTTAGCAGTTGGGTCTTTGGAGTAAGGCCTTCTTCCTCACAATATAAAGGATAGTCGCATGCCTTTTGAGCTACCTGCCTCAGGTGTATATGCAATGTAACTCTTCCGCGTGGTTTGGTGTAATGGGTTCATGAATGATACAGATGAGAACACACCCACATGTTCTACAGCTGCTAAGAGCAGGGTTCTGACATGTGGACATCACGCAAGCCATCTTGGAGGTGATCAAAGGTTTGTGCTGCGTTTCTGCAGGTAGATGAGGGTACTGCGTAGAGAGAGCCCAGTGCTGTCTCACAGTACAGCTTTGCCCTTAGGAGTTACCTCTCAAAGAGATACTTGAGGGATGAGCAGGGGATGGTGGTATGATTCCTCCTTTGTAACAGCTCCCAGATACTTTATTTTGGACTTCCACCTACAGAGCTCATGTTCATTATACACTGAGTTCAAAATGGGATTTAAAATTTGGTGGTGCTAATCTGGTGAGCATAAGTAAAATCCTCGTTTGGAATCTACGCATTAGACCATGGGAGCATGCTAATTTTCAGTTACGTCCCTACCCTGTAATTCAGTAATTTGGGGGGCAGATGAATAGCACATGTGTTAGGTACTGGGTGAAGGAGAGGGCAAGCTATTAGGGAGCTTATTATGTGGCAAGAAAGAGACAAGCAGAAAGACTTAAGCTGATATGAATTCTGAAAGATTGTGGTGCTATATGAAAACAAGCATTTTAATATCTAAAGGAAGGCGTTCACTCTGCCAGAAGGAAATCAGAGGAGGCTCATAGATCAAGTGACATTTGAACTGAATGTGGAACACTGCCATCATCTTCTGCACAGAGTAGATTTGGTGAGGTCTCAATGGAGGGGAGAGAAGGGCCACCAACCATGAATGCACTGGGTAAGGAGAGAGGAGAGGGTTTGAGAGTGAAATGCAGTGACAGGTGGTAGGTAAGAATTGAGAATGATGGATCTGAGCCTCTGTGCTGTTACCTACTTATCCTGCATATAGAGAGGAGCTATGGAAGGGTCTAGGAAGGAGACATGCATGGCACCTGTGTCCCAGAAAGGTTAACGACTACAGAGTATGCAGGGCAGTGAGGATCTGAGCAAGATGTGCTCACAGGAAAGTTGTTCAGGGAGCTGGTGTAGTCTTCACACAACAGAAGGGAGATGCATACTACAGTTGCATCCCTAGGGAACAAGAGAAGAGGGTGTATCTGTATATCCCCTTTTTAGTGAGGCACACAGTCAGATCTGGAAACCTGAGAAGAGGAGCAATCAAAGATGAATCTGGAATCTTTGGTTTGAAGGTCTTACAGATTTTCCAACATTTCCTTTGGCATTGGAAATAGCAGTGGAGGGGAAGCCACCTGCAAAAGGAATGGATGCTGTACAGAAAGAAGTAGGTGATGAGGGGACCAGGTCTTACAGCTTTAGTTATGAGCATGTCCTAGAGGTCAGGGAGCGGACCTTAGAGTGATCCTCTTGTACTGCCTGCATGAGCTTTTCAGTTGTTCTGTTGAGAACAAAGTGGTGTGTGTGTGTGTGTGTGTGTGTGTGTGTGTGTGTGTGTCTGTGTGTGTGTGTTTGTGTGTGTGTGTTGAGAGGGTAATCTAAATGGCTTAATACATGGAGTCTAGTTGTGCCATTGACTGTGTGTGTAGTTGTGCCATTGACTGTATGTGTAGTTAGAGCACGGTGCACAATTCTTCTTGTCTTTCACATCCATAAAATGGGGAAACATGATACCACCCGCCTTGTTCACTGCAGTGAGAACTGAAGACAAGATAACCCGTGTGAGATGCTTCACATCATGTCTGGTAGAGACATAGCACTCAAAAGACACTGGCTGTTATAGGCTAAGCCCTCAGAACATTGACCAGATCTCATATTGATATTGATTTGAGATATAAATTTGAGATTTATATAAAAGTGTGAGCAGAGGAAAATCTGTTGACTGATTTCTCTAATTTGCTGATGTGTGATTATCTGCGAGGACTCTGTATATTGCTTTTGCCATAAAATCTGCTTCATGGACAGTCTCCCCTTGAATGTGGAGAAATTGATCTTATGCTTTATATTTTGCAAAAGAAAGTTACCATCTTTGGGGGGTTTTACTCATTTGGGTTTAGATACTTGTTGTGGATGCTGCAAGTGATCTTGTTGAGCTTCTCAGAGAAAAACACGACAGCGACATGGGAAGTTGGGATTAAAACTTGGAAGTCAATAGTGTTTGGGGTCATATAGCACTATGGATTTCCCTGTCATCTTTTCTAAGAAGGAATACCATTTCCCTCACGTGTTTCTGGTTGTTCCTTCCTGTTAGTAATTGTCACACTGTGTACCATACTTCGGTTAAGAGAGGGGAGAAGCCCCAGGTGCAGTGAGCAGCAATCAGCTGTCAGAACTCATGAGCTCCACCATTGTTCCATCACTGCTGTTGGTGAGACCCTGTGGGAGGCGCTGCTGCCTCTGTACTTCAGTTTACCTACCTGTAGATCTCACCGCCCCTATTTCATTGTACAAGAATGAAATGATATAATAGGGGGCTAGAGAGATGGCTCAGTGGGTAAACGCAAGGATGACTCAACCAGATGGACCAGTTTGGATCTTAGCAACCACCTTGAACAGTTCAAAAACCCCCCATAACTCTACCTCCAAGGGACCTGGAAGGTATTTCTCTCCTCATTGGGTACCCATACGAACTCACACAGAGACGTCTGTACACACACACACACACACACACACACACACACACACACAGCAAACTAAATAGAAAATTATGTAATAGTTTGCTTTCTGGTGGTCACTAAAGCTGATATGCCTAGAAATGTGTGGTATTTGTCTATGTGTATACCACTGTTACTAGAGAGAAGATGGGAATTTCTAGTAACAAAATTGAAATTTAAAACAAGCAGAACTAAGAGGGACCTTCATATTTCAGACTTTATTCTCTACCTGAAACAGACTATTGGTGAAGTGGTTTCCCCTTGTCAGAGACAGAATAGCAAAATTTCCATAGAATCTTAACCTGCCAAGTGGGGCTGTTGGGAATGTGGCATCTAGATTGGAGAGATGCAGATCCTAGACTGGGGACCCAAAAGTCAAAAGCAGGACTCTCTGCTCTAGGAACCATTCTGAGTCTAAAGAAGCTTTCTGATCCCAGTGTTTCCGCCTATGCCATATTATACATACTCCTGCAACTTTTAAGAAACATTGAAGAGATGTGGTTTAAAACCTGTTTTCAGGGTACAGCCCCTTCACCCAGTGGGACTGTGATGTATAATGCACAGTGTCTAAAAGCCGTACTGTCTTGCTTCAACTTATTGCAGGGTTTAACTGCTGCTGAGTTTTTTTCTGGAGAGTGAATAGGCAGAGAGGAGTGCAAGGAGCTGATTTTCCAAGAGGGTCAAGTAAGCATCAGGTCCCCAAAGCACACTCAGGTTCCTTTGGGAAAGCAAAGATGCAGCAATTAGGCAACGGAGTGATGCTCTTTGGGGCATGGACCCCAGCCCTGTAATCCATTCCTTTCTTAATGTGACTTGATCTAGACAGAGTGAAGGCCTATCAGGTGTGAAAAACCCTGCTGCTCCTGGCGTGGAGTGGCCTCCAGACGGTGATTTGGCGACGTCAATTCTGTCATGCTTGATTTGGACACAACGCAGTAAGGCTGGGTTTCTCTACCCCTGATCAACTTCTCAATTAGCAAGCTGCCTTGTGTAACGGCCTTGTTTTGCAGTCCCTAGGGGCTACTTCAGGGGTCATTAGGGTGAGAAGACTTGAGCACTAGCTCGAGCTGGAGCTGGGCTGAAAGAGAGTTAGTGATTCCCTAAACAGTGTAACCCTCTTTCAAGTTGTTTGCTTTCATGGGATTGATTCTTGGCACATTAAGAGGCTTAAGGCTCCAGTATCTTCTTTAAAATGCGCCCCTTATCGCCCCTGCAGCTGACAGAGTGTTTTTTTTTTTGACAGGCTGAGAGTAAAAGAGATAAGTAATAGGTTAGTATTGTATCTGTGCATGTGGACACATGGTATAGAGATGTGTGCAAATAGCTCCGAAGTTGTCTTTCTGGGATCTGCATACACCACTGAGCGAGAGCCGTCGACTGACCCCAATACCTTACTTTTCTGTATCGGAGGGTGTGAGTTCAAAATCCTTCCCTCTGACTTTACTCACTAATGATTTCTTCATATAATTACTGTTCCTCACAATATTTTCTCTCTTAACCTTAAATAAACTTGCCCTTAACAATATATGTTAGTAGTAAATATAAGTTATGGGTATATGTGTGTGTGTATATATATATATGTATATATATATTTAATGTGATTTTTTTCTCCACTTCCATGATTTATCCAAATGATTTCTTCATCATTAAAATGCAAGAATGTTTTCTTCAACAAAATAAACCTGGTTAAAGAAACACATTATAAAAGCAAAATTCTCATATTTTTGAAAATTATACCATTTGCAAAGAAATCTCTATTTTTAAGTAATATGTAGTTCATATCTATTACTTCTTGCTTTGATCAACTGTTCTGATATTCACCTCTTATTTCTAGAGTTTTAGAAATTACATGTGCAAATTCAGATCAAATATAAAGTATTTGATTTTATGTAGTGCTGTCCTTTCTTTCTTGGAATGAATTATTCTGACATACATTTCATGAAGAGACTTTCCCAAAGTGGTTTCCATGTGTTCCTTACAAAAATGTCTTTTGACACCAGGAAGATCATTATATGCCTAATAATTTATACATGATCCCAAAGATAGCTGAACTTGATGCATGAGATAAATTGGAAGTGGGACGTGTCGTGATTGGCCCCCAACAGATATACCCTATATATATGAAGGATTTGACTCCTGGGTTTTGATATGTTTAAAGACTAGTTAAAATCCTAGATACTGCAGCATAGCATATTATAAAACTTATTTCAGATGTTAATTCTTGAAGGTGAAGCCACAAAAGAGATACATATATATCCTAGAAATACAGCCAGTGCTTTGGAAACTGCATTTTCTGTATAAAAAGTTTGAAAACTACTCAGAAAGCATCATGATCACTTATAATAGTGTTGTACAAGTATATAGCAACATACAATTTACAGTTTGAATATAATTTTTCAACTCAAAGTTTGACTGAAATTCCTCTGCCATAATGCAAGATTTCACATTGTGCTGATTGATTTTGTATTAACTTACAGAAAAAAAAACGTTATGAAGAAATGGCTTCAAATGCTTCCACAGAATTGTTTGGACTCTTGTTTCCTCTGCTATTTTTTTAGTAGTCCCAAAGCACTCATCTAATCCTACAAATAATTGTTTCTGGGTTTATTTTGATAACTCCCCTAAATCTTATTTTAATGTATTCCAACAAGAATTAAAGAATTCTTAAATACACACACACACACACACACACACACACACACACACACACAATGCTAAATAAACATTGTTTTGCTTCTCATTTCACTTAGATACTAGGAGATCACTACAAATCCAGTCTGAGAACTTAAACTCAAGGTTTCAAATTAATTGTTACATGAATAGTCCAGTTATAGTTAACAAGAACACAGGATCTCAGAATTTTAAAGTTAGACACCTCTCTTAAAGAGTGTGTAGTTCAGTCTACATGACAGTCTCTGGAGGAACTGAGCACCTAACATTTTTAAAACGTCTATATTCTGTTTGATCCTTGGCACATGGTCACTGTGCGGTTTGCTATGGAGCCCAGGACACTTTTGACAGACACTTACACGTGATTCGCATCAGGAATACTTTCTTAAGGAACTTAAAAACAAAAACTTATTATTCAGGTGGTTTAAAAAATAATTCTCCATTCATTAAAACAACCAGAGGTAAATGGTGACTTTGCCTCTCATCACCAGGACTTATATTTGATATGGAGAAAATATAAAATAAATACTAGTAATATGTATTCCGGTGTCTTGCGTCAATCATGTCTGTGTCATTCAAAGCTATGATATATGAGATGATGCTTCCACTACATAAATCCTTTAGTTCAAAACTCAATGGAAGACCTGGGATGATATTTTTGGCATACATCTGATTTGGTGAATTTAACACACCAAATAGATGATGACCACACATGTATTTTATTTTTGTCCCTCAACAGAAGCATGAGCACTTGAGTAGTTGTCTTTTATGAATGATCTCAGCACAACTTGAAGTTAATTTCTCAATAATAGGCTCTTATAGTACTTGTTGCCATTCAGTGTAGCAATTTTTTTAACTGAAGTAAGCTATAATAATTGAGCATAGAAGAGAGGTTTGTCTGAAAACAGAGAAATTGTCACATAACCCATTCAAGTCTGGTTTATCAGCGATCTCTAATTCAGAACCTCTGTGTGGAAAGATTTGTTCTGCATCAGAACAAATGAGGTTTGCATCGGTACTGCCGGTGTCACTCAGTGGTACTTTAGGAAGATGGGTGTAGTACCTGGATTAGGAAGATGGGTGTAGTACCTGGATTAGGAAGATGGGTGTAGTACCCGGATTAGGAAGATGGGTGTAGTACCCGGATTAGGAAGATGGGTGTAGTACCCGGATTAGGAAGATGGGTGTAGTACCCGGATTAGGAAGATGGGTGTAGTACCCGGGTTAGGAAGATGGGTGTAGTACCCGGGTTAGGAAGATGGGTGTAGTACCCGGATTAGGAAGATGGGTGTAGTACCCGGGTTAGGAAGATGGGTGTAGTACCCGGGTTAGGAAGATGGGTGTAGTACCCGGGTTAGGAAGATGGGTGTAGTACCCGGGTTAGGAAGATGGGTGTAGTACCCGGGTTAGGAAGATGGGTGTAGTACCGGGTTAGGAAGATGGGTGTAGTACCCGGGTTAGGAAGATGGGTGTAGTACCGGGTTAGGAAGATGGGTGTAGTACCGGGTTAGGAAGATGGGTGTAGTACCCGGGTTAGGAAGATGGGTGTAGTACCGGGTTAGGAAGATGGGTGTAGTACCCGGGTTAGGAAGATGGGTGTAGTACCCGGGTTAGGAAGATGGGTGTAGTACCCGGGTTAGGAAGATGGGTGTAGTACCCGGGTTAGGAAGATGGGTGTAGTACCCGGATTAGGAAGATGGGTGTAGTACCCGGATAAAAGGGTGATTCTTTGAAACATGTTGAAGCTGAAGTGTGGAAACATTCATGGCTTCTTTGACAAGGTTGAAAAGGAAAGTCTTCCTCGGGGTAAACTAGTAGTTTACCAAGGAGACTTCCTAGCCTTGCTGTATCTTTTCCTTTTCTGGTTTCTATTTCTTGGTGAAAACTTCATTTATTTGAAATTAATCAGTCATGAGAGGGTAAAAATAATATTTCCAAGTAAGGTTCTTATTTGAAACTTTTATAAATGATGCACGAAAAGAAAAGCGTGAGAAGAAAAGTTAAGAAAGAAGAAATTATGGGTTTTGAAAACATCTGGGAAGGTATCAAAGGGCTTCAATGATGCTTTAGGAAAGTGGCATTTCCTTTTTTAAGTTTTCACTAGAAAGATGTCTCCAGGCTTCGGTAGACAAAGCTTTCTCAAACTTGTAATAAAATAGACTAGAACTTAAAAATTCTTAAAACTTTTGTTATTAAAATTCCAGAGAGTACCTTCCACGTGGCTTTTACTGCCCTGTGCTAACCCTGCATAGAATTGATTGAGTTCCACTACAGCTTCCCTGACTTCTCTGAAAAGAAGATATTGAGAAAGTAGGGTGGACAAGGCAGTCTGGAGCACACCTTTAATCGCAGCCCCGGCGAGGCAGAGGCAGGAGGATCTCTAAGTTTGAGGACAGCCTGTTCTGCAGAGCGAGTTCCAGGACAGCACCAGCTACACAGAGAAACCATGTCTCAAAAAATCAAACCAAACCAACCAAACAAACAAACCAACTAAAACACTAAAATATACTTACAGGCATATTAGCGTATTTTAATTTTAGTCGTTCTAAGACTTGAACCCAAGGCCTTGCACATGCCAGACAGGTATTCCTCTACTGATCTATAACCACAGACCACAGGTATACATATTGTTTTGGCTATTTGTTCTGCCTTTTATTATAAATATGTTATAATTAGAACAGAAAGACTGTAGTTTTAAGATAAAATAAAATAGTTTTAAAAAATTAAACTATTTCTGGTTATAGTTCACATGCGCTTCCTTTGTTTTCATGATATTCTTCTATTCCGCTTAACATTTTCTGTTTCCATAACTATATCTACAACTGTGCAAAAGCTTGTCTTTTCAGCATCACAACAAAAAACAAGCTTGACACACTTTTATTCTTAGATTTTGTGATTCCATGAATTGCGGATACAATTGTCGCATTTGCCCAGAGATGTTATCCTCACCAAATGTTGAGAGAAAAATATTCAATTTTGTTTTCCTCTGAACAGTTTGTCCCAAGGGGCTGCTGCACTGATCTAAACAGCCCTAACACCTGCTCGGGAGGCTTTAGAGAGGAGCTGTGAGGAAAAACCCACAGTGATTTGTTAAAAACAAAAGTGTAGCATTTAAACAGTTTCCGCAACTTTTAACAATCAGATGTGAAGAAGGAGACAAAGGACTATAGCTGGTCATATGCTTCTGACAGATCCCAGGCCTAGAGACTTGTTCATAGCAGCCTTTTCTTGTCCTACTCATGTGTGTGTGTGTGTGTGTGTGTGTGTGTGTGTGTGTGTGTGTGTGTGTGTGTGTGTGTAAGCATATGGGGGACATGGAGGCCAGGTGTTTGTGCATGCATGTGTGTGTACAGAGGCCAGGTGTTTACATAAGGTGTTTTCTGAAATTTCTCTGAACCTGGCATGTGATTATTAAGAATGGATGTTTAGCATAAGACTCAGAGCCTCAAGCATCACTGAGCCCTACTTTTTGCATGAGTGGTGGGATCTGGACTCTGGTTCTCATGCTTTTTCAACAAGCACTTTACTGACTGAGTCATCTCCCCATCCCTTCTGTGGTCCTTTTTAACAGGGAAATGCAGAATAGTACAGGGAGAGAGACAAGTTTAGGTTGAGGAGAGGTAAATTATTCATGTTCGTGTGGTGCTTGATTGTACATCTTCCCCTTGTAGACATGGAATATCTTTTCTCTCTGTACAAGAGCTATGATAGGACAAGGCAGTCAGAGCATCACCCTGCTGCGTTTGTGTATTTGTTCTGCTGTATCATTGTGGAATGAAACAATAAAACGTTGGGAAAATAATAACACTCAACTGTCTGAAACTGATAAGAATTATTGGGGTATTGTCATTCACTCAGGTTATATAGGTTAAGGTATCATGACTCACACTGTTAGCCTATATGTGCAAATCTCCAGCCTGTGTTTAGTCTTCACCTTTAAACAAAGAGAAGAAATTTCTAGGATCAGTCCCAGTTTAAAAAATTTATAGCTCTCCATTTGCTTGAAAGTTATAATTGACATGTGTCTGGAAGTATTAGGAAAACTCAGGCAACAGACACACAAAGTCCAATGCAAATCAAAACCCCATATAGCAACACTCCTGGTAGCAAAAGGAAATTTCTTTTAAAGATGAAATTTGTCATAAAATCTTTTCTTCAATACAGTGCATCCTAAAGTTCATAATCTCCACATTCAATAAATATTGTTCAAAGAATTCATAAAGTGGTTTGTGATTGTGTGTGACAAAACTCAACACTAGTCACATACCAAGTCTAAAAGTACAGGCTGAATCCACATAGCCTTAAGTGCTGGATGCCGTACCTGCCTCACCACAGACGTGAGAGGAAATGGGTAGCTGGCTTGGCTCATGCATCAGTTGGATGTAGGTAAGGAAAGCACCATCTCTACAACAGAACTAAAAACCCTACAAACCGGATAAGCACCATCTCTACAACAGAACCAAAAACCCTACAAACCGGATAAGCACCATCTCTACAACAGAACTAAAAACCCTACAAACAGGATAAGCACCATCTCTACAACAGAACTAAAAACCCTACAAACAAGATGTAGAGTGTTTGTTGCTATTCCAGTCTGCTTTTCTGGACTATTTCAAGGCTAAAACAATCTAGACTGAATCACAGACCCAGGCTGGAGTAGAAACGGTAGGAAAGATCTGCTCTGTACAGATGAAACGCTAGAGTCCTACAAATCTCATATGAGTTTAATGGTAAACCAGGGATTCCTTGAATATTCTTTTGTGCTGTTTTTTTTCTCTGTCTAACACTGCACCTAGAGAAAACGTTGACAGTGACTTTCATCAAAATCTCTTTCCCAACTTAACTTTAACATTCCCTTTGAATTTTCCCTCTAGTGCTGGGTGCATACATGGCTCAACTGTGGAGCTGAATCTTCAAATCATTGGCATTCTTTTACACTACCTTTTGTTGCCAACATGACTAAGACTAGATCTCAAGAATTAGAAAACTCAGATATTGTCCCCTAAAATGTAGAAATTATTTTCAACCTAGCTATTTCTATTCTACCCATGCTGATTTTGTTAAAACAAGTGGACATGAGTTGACACCGTAAGTCCCCTCAGTGTCTGGCATTGTAAGTCCCCTCGGTGTCTGGCAGACAGGGGCTGGTGATCACCAAGTGATCTGTGATGAGAGTAGAGTACCTTGCTCTTCGGTGTTACTCTGCATGATTCAAGGACACACAGGGTTGAACTGAGCTTAGAGTAGAAGAGTGACAGTATTGAAAATACTGAAAGCAAACTCAGTGAGCCTGAAGCCTAAATCATCCCTGCTGTAGTGTCCTATCCAGACTGCCTAGAACTTTCCCATACCCCTAATCAATGTATGCTAATTGAAAAAGTACTGCAAACAAAGGCTGAACTTAAGACAAGTTATAAGCGGCATAAAGTACAAATGCTTCGTGATACCATGCATGATGTAGTCAATAAATAACCCCAAGTGCTCGTTAAGCAGGATGCATGCTCATGCCATTAACATGCAGTCAGCCTCTCAGCTCTTCTGCTTACCTTTAGGGAGCAGCAACACCTCTGTGCACCGGTGTGTACCGTTAATTGGAAACAAACCAAAGCCAAATTAGGAATGGGGTTCAGATAATGCCAAGTGTATCGTATGTCCTCCTCTTTTAGTTTGACATGTTTAGTGTTTTCTGGCATTATTGATTTTAAACTCTCACAACATCCTCATCTTCGCAACGTTAAACTGATGTGAAGACCTTACAAGAGAGGACTAAGTAAGCTCTATGTTCTTCACCATTTTGCAGGGGTGAGATTTTTTCAAGTTCTAAAGGATGGGAAGCTGAAAGGGGGTTCATTTCCCAGACCTCCCTATCTTGGCTTAAGAAGTGAACTTGGAAAGGTGATGAAAAGTGTGTTTACAGGAGACGAAAAGCCCATCTTCCTTCTAGGTCTATGGGAAAGTCCCATTCCTATTGGTATCAAGGCTCAGACAAACTCGCCAGACTGCAGTCCAAACTGGAGGACCTTTCTAGTTGATCACTCTGTTGTACCTGTGGAAAGCAGGACCACCTTTCTCTGTTCCTTTCTAGTTATTCTACAGAGAAAGGGTTTCTAGGCATGTGATGATAATTAATCTAGTCTCATCCTGAAGATTAAAAGGAATCCTTAACATTACATTCAGGTGTGACTAAGTACCTAGCTGGAGGAAAAAATTTTTCTCTTTGTTCAGAATTGAGGCTTATTGCAACACTATTTATATGTGTATTTTCTCCCAAACAATAAGTTAATTTGAATCAAATACTATGCGTTTCATAACTTGGGGAAATTTGACTTAGTGATGTGAGCCACTGACCTGGTTTTGGAAAAATCCATAGAAACATCTGGTGCTGTGAATGAAAAGACACTCATAAAATGAGCACTTGTTTTTTCCAATGCCTGTTGTAAACCACATTTATTATTGCTATGTTAAATGATTATATGTCTTGAGGTTTACTCTAGCTCCTGCCTACCAGGAACTTTGGAAATGAGTATACTATAAGCCACCTGAATTACAGCACTGTCACCAAAGCTGTTGAGCATTTAATAAAAATGCAGAATTGCCTTGATGACTTTAAAAAACATAGACACAGATATTGACTAAGCATTCGCAGAATTCCTGAATATCTCCCTGTATGGAGGCATCACCCAGTGCACAGATAAGTTGAGCTGTTCCATATGCAAGCTGTCTGTTTGGTTTTTGTCTTCTCTGTTTATAGATTGTTAGTACCAGGTAGAGAAAGCAAAAATTGGAATAGACAAGGAATACAAGTATCTTTTGGGTGTTTAGAAATGGTGATAGGCATGGATGTGGTACCTGTGACGCTTGTCACTTTTTGTCTGGCAAGCTAACTTTTGATGGTATGTCATCCACAGGATGATAGCCATATTGTTTAATGCCTATTATGAATATAAATGTTATGGGACAACCTAGCCCATAAAGAGGCCAATTAACCCAGCTGTGCCCGAACAGGCTCTAAGATTTCCTGAAACAAGTGAAAGAAACCAGTCAGTCTCTTGTTTTCATTCACCATAAATTCACAAACTGGTGCAGCATGATTTATTTGGATCTAAACTTCAAAATGACAGGTTTTTAAATAAAGGTCCATTTGTTCTAATGTATTAGAAAGAGCATGCAGGCCCTTCTCTTAGATGATGATGAGATCGTGGCATAAGCACTACAAACAAGAGTGTCAGTCAGCCTCATAAACGAGTGAGTGAACAGCATCAGGGAGGTTCAAAACGATGCCTTGGATGATGGTCTTTTGTTTAAAGGGATCTTGTAACTAAGAGGCTCTTCTTGAATATTTCCCAGATACACCTGAAATCTATTGCGTAACTGAGGACCTCAACAAAAATACCTTAAGTTCAACTGCTGTGTGAAAAGTATATTTGTTGGAGAATCCAAATGCAATAGTTACCAAAGGGTACTACTATCATGCTTAAAATATATATATATATATATATATATATAATTTCATTTCTTTGTACAGAGAACCTTGGGGTTCATCCCCACAGCCCCCAGAGAAAAACCAAGAAAACGAGGACAGCCACAGAATGAGCTCTTGATCCTGGGACAAAAACTGAGGGAAAAGTCTAACAAATGCATCGTTTTGCAGTAAATTAGATCAGATTTCCGCATCTCCGCACTCAGTCTGTGAGCTGACAGTTCTGTAAAATGCTCCCTTGTAAGGTTCGCCCTCCTAGGAAAAGGGGCAATAATTCATCATTAGGATTTCAGAGTCCAGGTGTAGATGGAAACTGATGGAGCCTCCAGCGAGGCAAGGAATGTGCACGGGAGAAGAAAATTTTATCTGAAGCCTAATCCCCTGGTTACAGCAGAGAATAATTAAGATAATATTGCTTCAAGAGTGCTTTAATGATTAAAAATCACATATGCAGAATCCATAAATTGGGGGGCAACAAATTGGAAGGCTACAACGCCAGAGAGCTGTTTTGTGCACATTGTCATGGAAAGTGTACTGGTGGCAGAACGCTGTACAGAAGCCACCAGAGACTGGGACCATTCCAAGGACTTTGTTTAGATGCAACAAATCATTTGTCTGTTATTAACCCAGAGCTTGTAATTATGCAGATTGCCATAGATTTTCCTGGGCCTGGAAGTGAGATTGAGGGTTGCTCACAGTATAGCAGGCAGCTCAGGGCTGGCCATGCATTACTGAACTTGCCACATTTATCATGTTGACTGATGGCAGCAGAAGCAGGTCTCAGGTCCCAGTGGTTAATGTAGTGGGTAATTAACTGTCATTTGCCTAGTAATAGGCTGATGATCAATGGTTTGTGTGGAAACAAATTCTAATCAGGTAGCTGATAAATGCTCAGCTAGCAAGAGCAATTGAAATTGGGGGAAACTATGTCCAGAATTTCAAAATGGTATTGTATGCGTGTGTGTGTGTGTGTGTGTGTGTGTGTGTGTGTGTGTTTATTAGGTGTGAGGAAATCTGAGTAATTCCTAATAATACCCTTATCTCATATTAGTAAGATTTTATATGCAAAAACATAGTGATATGCATATAATAGAAACTCTCCGAGTTTCTTTATTTCTTAAAAATACAAGGGAACAGAAGCCACAAATTACACATGTTAGTAATGTGTGACCTCTGAATAAATGATATGAAGTATACTCAGAGGTAAATGTGCCATGATACAAGGAACTAGGACTTCTGCCCAGAAAAGAATGAGATGAAGCCAGGCATGGTGGTAGACAGCTGTGATCCAAGCACTCAGGAGGCTGAGACCTGAGGACTGGGAGTTCAAGACCAGCCTGAGCCCCATAATGAAACGCATCACACAGAAAGAAAAATCAAAAAGCGAAAGGGAAAAGATCAAAGCTTTGCTTTGTGCTGGTTTCATTTTTAATGATGCTGGGAGTAGACCCACAGCATTTCATTGTTCCATGAAGTCCTTTTTAAAGGAAACCTGTTTTTGAAGACGTGAATTGTGAACGGTGACTGTAAGGATTATGCCAGATACCTTCTATCACCCCGGCTGGTCTTGAACTTACTATGTAGGTGAGGCTGACCATGAACTCCTGATCCTTCTGCCTCCACCTCCCAAGAATGCTGGGAATATAGGTGTGTGCATCCAGCAAGATGAGCATTTAAAAATTTAAACAGTATTTAAGGAAGATAAGGATTTATGCATCTTGAATGTAATCTTGTTGCAAAGCCTGTTAGCTTCTGTAGCTGGTGCCCAAGCAACGCTGGGAAGCCCTTTAGGAGGTGTTTGCTGTTTCTTCCTCAAGAGGCTAGTGTTTTTGAAGAAAGAGCCTAATAAAAACAGGCACATGAGAATCTGTGCCACATTTTGTCAGACTCTCGGGCATCGCTGTGACAACCCTGTCCAAGTGTCACCGTTAGTTCCATAACAGGAAATGGTTATAAATTGAAAATGGATATGCTCACCTTAAGCAAGGACCTTTGGAGTTTAGAGGAAGGGACGAGTTTCAGGCATGTTTGTGTATAATCCTAAAATTCAATACAATGAAAGGCTGAGACTTTGGGTAGTGCTTTTTTATAACCAAAACAAGCTTTCTCCATAGCACCTTTGAATTCATTAGTTTCGAACTGCTTTTAATTTCATCCTTCCCAGGAGAACCATTATATTTTTTCTGCCGTCAGCCTGATGCTGGAGAAAAAAGAAAGCTGGCAGATGGGCTGTTTTTCTCTGAGCTCATTCCCTAGTTTTAAAAAAGTCCTTAACCACTGTGCACAAAATATTGTTCATAATAGCTTTTCACCACCATTTACAACTTTAAAGAAACTTGCTTTAAATACTACCAATGCAGATAGAAAAAACATTCTGTCCTCATCTCATACCATGTTAAGACCCTTTTGGTACTGATTTGTAAGTCTTATCAAATAAGAGATGTATGTGCAGATGTGTGTGTGTGTGTGTGTGCATGCGTGCGTGCGTGTGTGTGTGTGTGTGTGTGTGTGTGTGTGTGTGTACATTTTCCCAGATTATTGCATTAACTTTGATAGTATACTTCAGCTCAGCTCCTGAACTGGCTGTGTACAGCTCATAGCCTCATTTACTGGAATGTCTTACCTGAAGTACATAATCACAGCTGTAACTGTTCTATAGGGCCGGAACATGCACGCACCTCCGTATGTTAGAATGACTTAAGTGGCTTGTTCATAGGTGCTCTTTAATGTCATTGGCGAGCCTTTTAGTAATTAGATGTCAAAGAGGAGCGCATCAGACACACAGGGCTCTTTTTCACTAAAATGCTACCATGTAACATTAAGGTCTGATTATACTGCTTTTATATTGATACTCCAGCAAGCAAGCGGTTTTTGTTTGTTTGGTTTTGTTTTGGTTTTGGTTTTTTTTGTTTGTTTAGCAAATTTACCCCATTGACTTCTGTTTGTTGCAGATGTGTAAACATCCTAATGTGTTTGTCTTTTCCTTTCCTCTTAAAATGAGGTGCAATTTTCATCTGGAGAGGTCAAGGTAGGATGTATTGTGGAAAAATACGTATTCAGCTCAGATAAAACTCATCTATAAACATCATAAGGCATTGTGTATGGATGGCTTCAAAGCATGGATTCACAGCTTCTCAGGTTGCAAACCCAGGTTTTCCTAAGTTGAAAAAGAAAATGTTTATTGTTCTAGGCTGTTTGGTGTAACGGGAAACTGCGCTGCCTGTAGCAAGCTCATCCCTGCCTTTGAGATGGTGATGCGTGCCAAGGATAATGTGTACCACCTGGACTGCTTTGCCTGTCAGCTTTGCAACCAGAGGTGAGTACGTTTAGTACATTTAATTTGACCTCCCCAAACGATGCCACTCACTAGGCTGGGTATTGATTTAATAGGTGGGAATGATCACAGTCCACTTTGTTAGGCCAATTAATCTCAACATTCTGGGGTTCTGCAAATGGACACTCAATACCAGAAACAAACCACTGCAGAGAGAGCTCTTTAGACTAGCTTCAGAAGAAGGTGTTATGTGACAGCAGCTGGACACAGAAATACTTCTACTGACTTCAAGATCCATCATTCCAGAATCTGTCCTCTTGACTTCTTCACATGTGCTGTGGCAGGCACACACACACACACACACACACACACACACACACCTCCACCTTTTACCTATCATGTGATTCTTTTAGAAACAAAGAATTGATAACAAGAAGTTTGGTTTCATCTTGTTTGTGTTTCTCAATTTCCCATTTATTGGCTTCTGTGAAATTCTAAGCATGATCTCTATACACTCTTAGCTACCTCCAATCTCTTTGAGAAGGAAGACACATAAAGCTAATACTTAAATAATTATCAGCATTGTAAAGACAACAAAGGAAAGAATATTGCACAGATGTCTAGAAAGCTAAGTTGTAGCCTGGCTTCTGCTACAAACTGACTATGCAATCTTGAGATAACTACATCATCTCTCTAGATCCAGTTTCTACATTTGTAACACTTGATTAATCAATTTCAAAACTCTTTCAAACAAAAAGTATAACAAATCCTTTACTTTTTCTTTATCAAAAATTATACCACTCCATGGAACTTACTCTATGGCTACACCCTGTTCTGCATAGGCAATACAGATTTTGGAATATTATAAATATGCTGGTTCACACAGTTAATCTCAGTATTTCAGAGGTAGAGGAATGCAGATCTCTGTGAGTTCAAGATGTGTCTGGTCTACATAGAAAGTTTTAAGGCAGTTGGTGCTACATTGTGAGACACTGTCTCAAAAAGCAAACAAACAAACAAACAGAAAAATGGCAAAACAATGCATATAAAAACTACAGTATTGAAAATTATAAAACCCTTGCTAGAATTCGAGAATATATAGCATCTCTGGGAAAATGTCCATATAGTGTGTCGTCAATGAATATTGCTTTGGGTTCTCAATTTACATAACTTTCTCTAGAAAGTCCTGGTTGACTCAAAGTCTCTTCATGAGGCCCTATGAAATATTAGGAAATGATGTTTGTGGTGAAAAGAGATTCAAAACCTGGCCCCACCATGTATTGGCTAAATTATTAGCTTTGTGTTTTTTAATATGTTATTTAATATCTCTAAGTTGCTACAATTTTGTGTCAACAAAATAGAAAAACAAATGCTTGTCTTGCAAAGTATGGAAGTTAAGTAAAATAATTTTCACTAAATGTTGAATACTTTTTTCAAAAATCATTCCTTCTATATTTATATTTTACCCTGTCCAAATTATACCCCAATGACTTGGTATTTCTATAAAATTGATAACTCAATAGAGTCTCTTGCCAAATTTTGGAGTTTAGAATATTGCCTACTGTAATTCAACATATTGCCAAGGCAGTAACCTAGGTACCTTCAAGGGTCCTGATTCTTCCAGACAAATGTTTTATGTCAACAAAGACATCAGTTGAAGGTGATGCTTAGCCTACAACAAACTAACAAACTCACATGCTACCTTTTATAAAAATATGGAAACATACAAGTACAAACACCCACACATCCATTCAGACACACATGTATGCACTTGAACGTGTTAAAGGCATGTTAGCCACACTGGTAGAATACCTCTGTTCACTTGACAGGTTGATTCAATGATGGTGGGAGCAATAACAAGCAACCCAAAAGAAGCATCTTCTACATCTGCTCTACTCAGAAGAGCTTACATATTTCCAGAAGAAAATTTAACAATGAGAAACAACTCCAGCCTTCACTATCCAAAAAGAAACCAGTGTTTTAGTATATAGCTACCCATGATTTTTTCCTATGTGTACATGATAAGCTGTGTGTAACTTTTCAATATATGCTGATGTTTAATCAGAATAAAAGATAGTAATAGGACTCTCCCACGTGAGGGTGACTGCTTGTATAATCTCAGCGTTCAGGAAGGAAGACCCAGCAAGTTGCAAGTCTGCAGTACATGGCGAGCCTCTTGTCTAAAAGCAGCAGCAGTAGGAGTAACAGAAGCAGTAACAGAAATCAGTCATGAAATTGGGAGGGAGCTGAGAGATCTGGGTGTGTCTGAGAGGAATTAAAGAGATGATAAAAATGCACAGAATGAATTAATGTAATACCATGATAAGCAATTTAACAGGGGAGCAGCTTAATGTGTGACACTTTAACTCTTCCATTCAATCTCTATTATTTACCTTTTTGCTTGCCATTAAAATTTACTTTAAGATATCTTAAGCTGTTTTGCATTCATCTTTATCGTTAGTATTAAGTCTACATGATGTGGTCTGATGCTTTGGTTATTTCTATAGTACATTTTGTATCATCAATAAAATACCGACTCTTTGAGCAGACAAATATTCAGACCTGTGTCAGGAAAAGTTCACAGGAGTATAATTAGTTAGTCAAAGACTACAACAATTTGAAAGCTTAGGGTAAATATTGACCAAATGATCTTCATACCTATTATTCCTGCACCAAATTTGTTTATGATCTCACACATTCGCCCTGACACTGGGACTTATTATTTAGAAAGAAATTCTTGTCACCTTCAGAGATGAAAGCCACTACCTGATTATAATTTTTAATTGGTGTTTATTTGCTGACTTGTAGCCCTTCAGATTTTCCTCCTCTGGGAACTGTTTATGCCCTATGTCCATTCACCTACTAGGGCAGGCTTCCATATTTTATCTACATACTGCACTGAAAATGAAAGCATCGTTCAAGTGCTAAACTCAGTCTAAATCCCATTATGATACAAAGTAATTGAAGGTAGTTAATGCTATTTACAAATCATAGATCAGTTTTATTTCATCATGGAAATAAAAAGTTACATTCACAATTAAATCTGTCTGCTCAGTGGAACTCAGTCAAGTAAGACAAAACACTCCTAAATTTTGACTCTAAAAACCACTTGCATTCTTATGGCTGCAAAACACCATTCCAACCTCATTACAAAAGCACCTAATACATTTCAATGTCCGCTCCATTTATTACCTGCCGTAAAGGGGCTGCATATCTTTAGCACTGGTTATGCACAATTAGCACTTGGTGATTGTCTTGTCACTGTGGTCCTTACAAGACAAACTTCCTCAATGCAGGAAGTCAACTCATCTTCATCAGTCAAGCAGAGCTCACAGATGTGGTCCACCCTGAACACAGAAGGGTTCCAAGATGGAGATGCTCCTCTTCCACTGAACTTTGCTGTGGGGACACATGCAGTGTGGACATGTCCTGACAAAGCCTATGCAAAGCCTTGTCCCAACACTTTTGTTTTTCCCAGAAAAACAGAAAGGAAAGAGGTCATTCATGGGCATTTCCCCTTAAGCAAACTCTGCCAACATTTCAATTAATGGAATTATAGGAGTATATCAATTTTATTCAGTATTCACCTTAATTTTGTTTTTAAGTGTGTATTTATTGTATGGATTTATTTATCTTCACAGTCCAGGGGATTGAACCCAGATCCTCATACATTCTTGATAGGCACTCTACCACTGAACTATGCCCAAAGCCCTTTTTTTCCTTTTCGTTGGAGAGAAGGAACACTAAGTTTTTCAGTTTAGTTATGAAATCACTCTATAGCCTATACAGTTCTTGAACTTGGGATCCTTCTGCCTCATCTCCTCCACCGCCACCCCCAGTGATAAGCATGACAGACCTCTGCTGCTTGACCCCATTTTATCTAAACTTTTAAGTCAAAATATGAAGACCTAAAGCATTTCCAAATATTTTTAAAATGGTAGTAATAGGGGTGGTGAGAATTCTCATGAAATAAAGGTGAAGTGCATACCTCGGTAGCAAGAAGACCGGAATTAGATGCACAACACCTACATAAAAATTCATACGAGAGGCTGCACATTTGTAATCTTAGTGTTGGGGAAACAGGAATAGGTAGTCCCATGGAGCTTGTGGGCTTGCCCCTTTAGCTGAATCTGAGAACTCCAGAATCATGGGGAGACTATCATAAAAGAAAAGAAGGTCCAGCAAGACGGTTGAGTAGATAAAAACACTTACCACCAAGCTTGAGAATCTGAGTGTGATTCTCGAAATCCACAGCATAGACTTCCTTATGTTGTTCTCTGACCTCTACGCATGTACTTACATATAAACCCCCTAAAAAAAAGACTCCCATTTTTTTGTGAAATTGAAAGAACATTCCAAGGATTTCTTGATAGTAACAACAATAAATAATGAGGAGAGTACTACAGGACACCCAGTGTCCACCTCTGACTTCTATACATATTTGTAAAACCAGTAGATGAGCACACACACACACAAAAAGTAGTATGTATGCACACGAACATGTGCACACACATGAATTTGCACATGCATGTGCACACACAGAGAGACACAAAGCAGTAAGACTGGCATGTGCAGGTCTTTGCCTTTTCTAGCAATACATGATTAAAAACGTAGATCCTGTATTTTAACTATAAAAGTGTCTGCCTTTAAAAAGGGAGGAAACTGGGGTAAAAGTCATTCTGTAACTTAGTTTATGATCACAGCCAGGTCCCAAGCCCTGACACAGAGACTTCTTGTTAATTATGAAAGCTCAGTTGATAACTTAGGTTTGTTTCTAACTAGTTTTATAAATTAAATTAATCCATATCTCTTAACCTACATTCTTTCATGTGGCTCAGTTATCTTAACTTTATTTTGTAAAGCCCATCCAGCTCGTTCTGTGTCCCTGGTGTCTCTGCCCTTCTTCCCAGCATCCTCTCTGCCCTGAAAATCCTGCCTAGCTATTGGTCATTCAGCTTTTCCTTAAGCCAATCAGAATGACACATCTTCACAGCGTACAAAAAGATTATTCCACAGCATAATGACCTGGGAACAAAAGGGGGTAAACAATCTCCATAACATTTCTTTTTCTTTTTTTGTGGTGTTTAATTTGAAAACATTTCACACATGCTCATATTCTGCTGTGTGTGCATGTGTGTACCACAGCACGTGTTCAGAAGTCACAGGATAACATGTGGGAGTTGGTCGTCTACTTTCTTCCACCCGGCGGATTCTGAGAATCAAATTCAGGAGCAAACACGTTGACCCCTGGAGCTGATCCTCTGGCTCGACATTTGCTTTTCTGTTTTAAGGACTGAAACAATGCTAGGCTTGTGGAAGCTGAGGTGAATAAAATCTGGGTTCTTTAAGAAACTCAATGTGTTCAGCACTCTGGGGGAGGCAAGATATCAGAGACTCACAGAAGAGCTTAATCAGACAGACTTAGGTCTCTGCTGAGGGAAGAGACATTCATTTGGTTTTTTGTTTTTTCAAGTTCAGGGGCCAATATATTTAGTTTTCAGAAAGAGGTCTCCAGGTTCCTAGTTGGGCTGGGGACAGGACTAAGTTGGTAAAATGATTACCAGTTTGGAATTTTGTCCTGCATTCCGGCTCCAAAAGCTGCATAATGTAACAAAACAGCAAAAACCATTATGGAGACAAGTCTGTAATCCCAGAACTGGGAAGGTGGACATGAGAAGATTCCTTGGGCTCCCTGAACAGTCTGCCTAGCCAAATCAGTGTGTCTTGTGTCTCAGTGAGAGATTCTGTCTCAAAAAGATTCGTGGACGGCTCTTGAAGAGTGGCATTGCAGTTGAGAGCTTCCCTCCATACTCAGTAATATCCACGTGCAGAGAGAGAGAGAGAGAGAGAGAGGGAGGGAGGGAGGGAGGGAGGGAGGGAGGGAGACTCAGAGAAAGGGAGACAGAGAGGGGCCAGGGAGATAGACACCTACATGAGTTTCATTGCTTTTAATATATATATATATATATATATATATATATATGCATAGCAGTGTCATTTAATTCCCAAAATGACCATTATGAAGATGATTATATGAGCCTCTGGGGTAGGCAAACAAATAGGAGTGCAGAAGTTTTTTTTGTTATTTCTCTGAGATTTTAATTATATCATTCTCCCCTTCCTTTTCCTTCCTCCAAACTCTTCCATATAGTCTTCTTTGCTTGTTTTAAAATCCATCTTCCTTTCATTAATTGTTGATATATATATAATTAAATACATATTCCTATCATGTATATTACATATAATTACAGACTGAAAAGGTTGTCATTAATTGCACACACAATAGACATGCTAACATTGAGTTGGGAAAGCCCAAGAGGCCTCAACCAGATCCAAAGAACTACAAGTAACTAAGGAAAGATTAGAGCAAGAGAAATAGTCTTCCATTAGGAAGAGCACACCAGTTTGTTGGTTATCCAATGACAGATGGTCAGCCCTAAAAATGTACATAAAGGTAACATTATACAGACATAGAAGATGTACAGAAAAACTTAAGTCTCTGCTCAAGATAGTGAGTGATCAACTCAAGATTTAAACCAAGCAAATCAGGATTTTCCTTTCTGGAGCAGACAGATTTCAGAAGAGCATGGTGTTTTCTGACTAAGAATATGTAAGTATAAATTGATCCTGCAGGGCTAAGGTAGAGTTGACTTTGAATAATTTGTAGCAGGATTCAGGATATGGATCGATGCTGAAAGGATTGTAAGGAGTGAGATATGCAATGACACTTGGGCTGTCAATGGGAGAAAAACAGGACATTTGTCCACAGGTGTAGGGATTGGCAAATGCCTTTTGCTGAATACTGCTGTAAGAAACACGCTGTCCTTTAGTGGATACGAATGCTGAGTGAGAAATAGAAATGTTGGGAATACATACCAGATTGATAACCTGCTCCAACTGGATGGGGTGGGAGACTTGAGAGGGAGGCAAGGGGACACCAAGAGGGAGAAAATGTTTAAAATACATTGTGCTGAATTTTCAAAGAGTCAATAAAAATATAAAAGGGGAACTGCTCCCCATTTTAGAACAGAAGTTCTAAAATTAATTACACTTCATTCTTACGCTTCCCAGAACTGAAAAAACTCTCTGAAGTCAGCTAGACTCATCCTCAGCTTAAAATTAAATGCATTCTGAATTTCCACATATGAACATTAGATTAGTTAATAACCTAATTGACATCCTTTTTCCTTTTTTAGTAATTTTTGAAGGAGGATAAAACTAATAGAGTTGACCATCCCACAAGCATTTCCGACTGGATGGCTAGGAAGATGATGAGTGGGAGTTCACGAGGTTTAATCTAACCTGTTAATAACTTACAACATTCTTTAGCCATCACCACATTCAAAGTGATTTTTTTAAATCTAAAAATGTTGAATCCATAAGAAGCAGGTTATATGATGTTGGAAATTAGCTTTACCTTGCTAAATTAAAGTTACCACTTACTTTGCTGAGCATTCAATAGCTACATTGTTATTTTCTAATTTCTTCATGTCTGTATATTTGATTGTAATACGTTTGAGTGTGTGTATGTACATGTGTGCAATGCACTCCTGCATCTTGTCTGCTTGAACACTTATATGTGGATGAGTGCACATGTGGGTGTGCCTGGCGGGGGAAGGGGAGCAGAGACTGACGGCAAGTGTCCTCTGTGGCAGTGTTCTCTCCACTGTATTGTTTTAGGCAGAGTCTCTCATTGATTCTCAAGCTCACCAGTTCAGTTAAACAAGCGATCAGCATGCAACAGGGATCCTCCTGTCTCAGCCTCCTCAGTTCTAGGGCAGTAAGCAAGAAGTAGCATGCCAGACCATTTATCTGTGTGCTGGGGATTGAACTCAGATCTTTATTCTTGTGTGGCAAGCACTTGACTATCTTCCCAGCCCCTATAAGGGACATTTTTTAGGGACAATGGTGATTTCAATTACATAGCCATGGTCTGCTCCACTGCCAACACTGTTTACATTGTTGTCTAAGTTAGGTGTGACTGTGACACTTTTAACCCATGTTCTGTATCATTTTTATCCTTCACATATAGATTGAAATGTATTTATATACTTTTCCAGTTTTTAGGATATTAATTATGCAACCTTTCAGAAAGGAATACTTTACTATTTTGATGTATTTTCTCTCACTTTCAGATAATTAATCCATTTGTCTCTCTGTCTCTCTCTGTACTAGTTAGTCAATAGGATGTATGATATGTATATCTCATCTAGTGACAGTTAGATTTATGAAAATGCACAAGAGAATACAACAATGCAAACATTATAGGTGTGGGTGTGGCAGTTTATTCCTGTAATAGCAGCATTCTCGAGGTTGAGGCATGATGATTGCTCTAAGTTTGAGGCCAGTGTGTGCTTCAGTTGTAGGCTGGCCTAAGCAACAGAGGGAGACTCCGTTGCAAGGAAATGAAAGCTAGCAAACAAATAAACTTATATTCACTCTTCACGTTGTCCTGGCCTGGGTGAAAGAAGTGGTCAGGGACCAACAAACAGATGAAGTGTCTTCAGTTGCCCGCATTTCCTCAGGCTGCGTCAACCCACACAGGCCCTTGGCATTGTGGTAGGAGCCCAGGGTGTACTGAACTGTTGGGCTGGATGTGAGAAACAAGTCTGAACATTTCACATGACCAAAAGGGGAAGCTTTGTCTTTGACACGGTAGAAGGCTAGAATCTGGAGCATGTCCCCCGCAGTTTGATTTTTCTGCTTTCCCTGTGCTTTTCATGGTAACTGCCTCTAGTTGGATGCTGCATCTTCATCTAGGTAGGGAAAGAGTGGCATGCACCCAGGCCTGCATCAGGTATGTGACAGAGGCAGAACATGCAGCAAAGTCCCCAGGACAACCTTAATATTACTCACCTACAAAATAAAATATTCTGTCTTAAAGGACTCTGAGCTCAGAATGACAGGATGCTACAGGACAGGACGGGATGACAGAATCCCATCATATGATGACTATTAGAATTTGAGTTCCTGATAAGAAATTAAACAAAGTTAAAGACAATGGATATTGAAGTCTTCAGATAAATTGCATTGTAGGAAAGCCAGCTCAATAACAAGAAGCAGACAGGAATGCTTTGCTGAATGTATTCATTCAGATAGGTTATTATATTATTAATGAGCTGAAATTAATTTCAGCAGCAATATAAACAGACTTTCTTAAACACTCATTAAATATGTCTTTATTGCTGTTTCACATAATTTTTCATAAAAGATAAAAGCCAAATTTGGGCTCCTAAGGGTTGTCCAAATAAAAGAATATTTTCATTTATCCAACATGCCTTCATGTTCCTGATATCCATATAAACCAATGAACTAAACATCACTGTTTAAGTGCAATATTTAAAGCATACAGGCTAAATCTAGCAAAAAAAGGAAAATACACTCAAAGTCCCAAACTTAAATGTGCATCTTGTCCAAAAGATGCAGCAGCAAACAAATCCAGGATTTCAAGACCAGAGCTGAGCCTCTACTTTAAACCAACATCAGCAGTAGGCAGTAATCCCGGGGAAAAGTAAATTCCACAAATAAACAGACCAATTTTCCTTTAAGAGGGGAGCTAATTCTTTTCAATCTACTTTTTTTATTACACTATTTTCCCTTCTATCTACTTAGCGAGCATAAGGATAAATTTCCAAAGCTGCCTGGATGGAAAATAAATAGATTCACTGTTTGTCTAGAATTCCAATCTTTGCAAATGTAAATCAGTCCAAGTTCCCCTCATTTAAACCTTTAACTTTGCAGAGCATTAGAGGGTGGCTTTCACTTCACTGTTTAACCCATCCACGAATATTTCTGCCTGATCATCATTCAGAATTGACTGTCTGATAAAGAATGACCACCACTAAAGGTCACAGAGGTCGACCTGTATAATTACAGAGTTGTTCTCAGTCAACTCTACCAAACACTGCTGTTTGCCCATTCAATTGTTACAGTTAAATATATATACACACACACGGATCTCCCCAGACTTACTTTATTGTTAAATGTACTGGAAACAGCACAAGCATTTACTTTTGACCTCAGTTGTGTCCATAGTATCACCCACTGGGAAACTATATATAACGAGTACTTATTAAAGACATTACAATCTTGCACTTTAAGCAATGCTTCATAAAGTAAAATTCATGATTTCCTGCTGGGAGCTGGTTTTATTTATCACATCAATATTAGGAAGTTCATCCAGGTTATTCTGTCTTAATGGGAAGCCTTCGAGGAAGTGACATTACGATTTCATAGCAGGGGAACTTGCCATGGAGGAAGAAGATAGCTCAGTCTCAGGACACTCAGGCAGGGACCTTTCACTGGACAGTAGGCCCTTCCAAATTTCTAAGAGTTAAAGGGAATCTGTGATAGAAAACTTTAATCTGGGCCATTTCCTAATTCTTTGGTTCACTGTAATGCCTGTTATGGTTTGTATTAACTGGACAAAGGACCAGTATAAAGTTGTTCATGATCATGACCAGTAAGAATTGATATCATATTCAATTTTACTTTAGTAAGAGTGTATATGGATCAAATATTTTCTTCTTGCCAGTGTGGTACAGAAAAGAAAAAGAGAAAAGGGAAGAAATAAGGAATATCATCGTTGGTGCCCAGAATGTCTACCTTGCTATTTCTATGTCATTTACACATGAAGGTGACTTTCGAAGGTTGTGTTAATGAGTGGTATAAGACAATTTCAACTTTTATAGTAAAAGTAACTTCCTAAGACAGTCATTTGGATTTCAGTAATCTTACACACTTTATGCTTGTATACTTTCAGATTTTGTGTCGGAGACAAATTTTTCTTGAAGAATAACATGATTCTCTGCCAGACGGACTATGAGGAAGGCCTAATGAAAGAAGGTTACGCACCGCAGGTCCGCTGATCCGTCGGCATCACCCCCGACAGCACAAAGCACTACATCCTTTATCTTTTTTGCTCACACATGTATATAAGAATTGACACAGGAACCTACTAAATAGGGTAGTGATAGGACAGCAGGATGGCCATGTGGAAGAAAAGGCGGACCGCATCTGTACGTAGTGAGATTGCCCCCGTTCAAGAGTTGAATGTTCATTATTAAAGACAGAAAAGTAATGTATATATTCCTGGATTTTTTTGCTTGCTATTCATTTTTTGTGTCACTTGGCATGAGATGTTTATTTTGGACTATTGTATATAATGTATTGTAATATCTGAAGCACAAATGTAATACAGTTTTATTGTGTTACCATTTGTGTTTTTGTTTGCTTCTTTGTATTGTTGCATTTAGTACAATCAGTGTTTAAACTTACTGTATATTTATGCTTTCTGTGTCTACCAGCTATTTTCAATGAGCTGTACCTTTCTAGTAAGAATTGGAGAGCAAACCTCACTGATGACACACAGATAAAGCAAGACTATCAACATTCGAAGTAAAAATAAACACACGCAAGGCAGTTAGCGACATCCACTTCTTATGGCTACTACATTTTGGTGTATTCATGTTCTCAAGATGCCCCCTATTTTCAGGGGACTGAAGATCAGCTTTAAAAACAATTGATACAGAGTTCATTTTGAAGCACTTTCATTTTATACCAACGTGAAAAGTGCCATTTTTCAAATGACTTTAAGGCTTAGTGATGTCCTTTTAATATTCTTTATTGTGTTCCTTACCTTCGCTATAGATTTATTCTACTTCTCTCTCTTTTTGTTTCCATCACACACCCTTATGTGAACTAGTGCCTTTGGGTAGCATGTAAAAAATTTTTCCAAAGGGTTACTCTAAATGGAAAAGGTGTTACTACAATTATGACACAATTTTTCAAACTTTAAATCTCTTGTATAAATGTTGTCCAGGTTTCTCCCTAGGAGACGGGGCTTAACGTCTTTGTGGTTAATGAATTGACAGCACTGAACAGAATTTGAGTGTAACTTAGGACGATGCATATTGAGACTGTGATGGCATTTGAGTCGGATAGTGATCTGTCAACAGCTATGTAATTATAGGTACAGAATCTTATAGAAGAGAGGCAAAGGGTTGATAAAAAGTTGAGAACTGTTGGGCGATTATGTATTGTTTTGCCTGCCATTTACATGTTCAGGACACTTTGATTTGGTTTGTAACACTGTCTCAGGCCTCATGTTCTTTGCCACCTTCCCACTCAGATTATGTAACATTTGGGCTGAAATCTATCATTTCATTTTTTTCTTTTTACGGTGAAATGTTTTCCCCTTATTTAAATGATAGCTAATGAAGAAGAATGTTCTAGAAACTGTGGGAAATGATTAAATTGCAATTAAGGAAATAAAATGAAGAATATGGTTCCCTCCTCTGCTCACACTTCATTGTCTTGGTTTTGCATTCTGCGGTGGAACTGATTTTCCGGCACCGTGGGCCGTATCTGCTCTCAAGCAATCTCCACACTCTGGGCTTCCTTATTTTGCTCTTCATCACTGTACAGGAACTGTCTCCTGCCTTTATTTGTGTTACACATTCTTCCTGCCAGTTTCTGCATTACAGATGGCCACTAAATGTTCTACCTGCATTCTTGGCCTGGGGCCAAAGTATCAAGTGCAAACAATGCGGGAATGTCTTTGAACCATTATGAAACATAAATTTATTAGGGAAATTCATGAGAATCTGACTATTGCTTCATGGGAAGAGTGGTTCTGTAAAAAGTGAATGATAGGCATATTTTCCAAATGCTTCACTGCTGAGAGTGTGCAAGTCCCATTTGCTCCAAACTTGAGGTAGGACGGAAAATTGCAAAAGTATTCAGTTGGAGTCCACGTGGTATTTCCTATTTCCCTCTCAGCCCCATAAATGTGTTTTGTGAGAAGATAAAACAGGGTTAGCTTAAAACATACCAAACAAAATTACTAAAGAGGACACACAGTTAGGGAAGGGAGACTCAGCAAGGGAAGGCAGGCACACAGAAAAGGCAGGGGACACACAGGACGTTTTCCTAGCCTTTCTGACTCCTCTTGGCAGTTGCTCAAAGTTTCCATAAAGTTTGTCCACATGGTTTTCAAATGATCCGTAGATTTTTGCATCAAAATGGGTTTTCACATTATCTGTATCAGATCAAGGTATGTGTCAGCTGGGAAGAAATTTCTCTCTGTTTCTGGAATTGTTCAGCCCTCCTTGCCTTCCCTAAATCAAACAGGCTCTACATGGCTTCTGCTTAACCCTTGGGAAAAGATGTTCACCTGGCCCGAAGGTTAAGGCCCTAGTCTCTTTAGATTATCTTGAATCTCCATGAAACTGTGAACCAAGCCAAGGGTAAATTTCCAGCCCAAGTTAATTGACCACAAGTAGTAGCAGTTTTGCATCACACATTAAGCTAGCTGTCCCAAGGATACAAAACCCTGACTTTTTGTTAGTTTTTCCCTTTGCATTGTGTGTTCCTTATGTCACGGTGTCTGATGCTCCAGTAGGACACCTGCCATAGCATCTGAGTTCACAAGTTGAGAAATTTCTCTTCTCAGCAGGCATCACTGCAGCCTGCCCAGGATCAGGGGCCAGGCCACCACCTCACCAGTACCTTGAGGAGACCAGTAGACCGGTGTTTGCAATCTCACATTCATCTTGCCGATACATATCTGAACACTGCGGATCATTTTTCTAAACATCCATATTCATGTTTTCAATAAAAGGGCACTCCACTACTTGACCGCACTTAACTGGCAAAAACAAAGATGGTCTGAAGAAAGCATGCGATGATCATGTGAAACTGGAAAACTGCCTTTCTCAAGTTAGATCCCACCAAGCATAAGGAAGGCACCTTAGCTCCTCCTTCCAATATGAATGTTGAAGAGCCCTGGAGTAGGAGGTTCTCTGCCATTTTACTTTTGTGAGGGGGAAAAAATTGTCCAAAATGGAGGTATCAATTGCTGGATAAGACGTTTTTGTGCATTTACATATATTTTAAGTGATCTTGCTGAATACAACTGTGTTGCTGTCAGCAGACTAAATGAATGAAAACAAAAACATCAACTAAATTCTGTGTTTTCAAGAAAGACACGTGGTGCCTTAATTGAAGCGGGGAGGTGACAATGGAATCTCCGGTAAAGCATACCATCCGTGAACAGTTTTGTTTTAACTATCACTTTAAGCAGATTGCTCTTTGAATCGTCACTTACACCATTTCACAGAAATGACGCAGACCCAACATGTTCAGTGTTCACTTCAGTGAGTTGCAAAAACAATCTGCATGTTTACTGTAATAGGCCATTAACACAGAATACAATTTAAGCCAAAGCTTTTTGATCGCTACTTTTTCTTTATAATACCATTATAACGTTTCTCCTTTTTTAAAATGTGATTTTAATTCAGGGAAATAAACAAAGGATTGAGACAGTCACCATTTCAGATGAATTCCACTGAAGGCCTACTGTGTGTCAGGCCTTGCTCCGTGTACTTGGTTGCCCGTGGACAACTGCAGACAGAGTTCATGTATCCAGTCCTTTACGTCTTTTTGACTGTTCACACTCATCTTCAATTTACCCGTCATGAGCACACAAATATGAAATGACAGACTCTGGAGATCCCCCCCAAGGAGGACCTCACCCTCCCTGGGGAATGATGTGGGGATTGGGCTGGGGGCTGAGGGGAGGGGACTGGTGGAGGGACAAGGGAGGAGGGGTGGGAGAGGGAGTTGGGATTGACATGTGAAGCATGCATGTTTCTAATTTAAATAAAAACATACATTGAGGAAAAAGACAGATATGAGTGTCTTCTAACAACTCAGTGTGTCATTAGTGTGAAAGCCTCAGAAAATATCTCAAGTATCGATGTGTTCAGAGAATTATCTCACCCAAATTACTCATTAACTCAATAGTACATAATAAAAAAGAACATCAATTAATTAATGAGTCACCCTCAGATTGCTTTGATTACTACCAAGCTCAGTTGAAACAGTGGTTATGAATGGAGCTATCTCTCCTTATTCATTGCTTATGACTGAACCGTTATTTGGCTAAAACCAGTTTCATATTTAGCACATGCCGGTAGGTAATTGTGTGATTAGCGTCATGAATGAAGAATTCAGAGCGCCTGCTTCTTCTAAGACCTCGGGAAAATAAAGAGAGCCATTTCCACTACAGCTTCCTTTGAAGTCAAGCTGTTACAGGGATGCCATCTCTCGAAAAACGCAGTTATGCATTTATAATGAAGATTTAGGGCTTCCATATTGCACGATGTCTGAGTTAGCTCTTATGACACTTACAGGTAAGTCTTACCGTGCATTTGCACACATGAGGTTTAATCTCGATAATAGCCCCATGAGACTAATATATGCACCACCAATGCCAGGTTTAGAAATGTTTTCTTAGCCCCAAAGGACATTTCTGCTTTTGGTGATCTGGGTCAGGGTGGATTCTTGGTAACAAAAAGCAACAGGGGGAGGGGATTTTTTAAAAAGAATAGCCAACCCAATGTGCTACAGAGTCACAAATGAAACTTTCTCAGCCATCTTGGTAAATGCCATTCCAGTATGCTTACAGAATAATTACAACAGTTCCCCTAGGTAAGTGAGAAACATCTGTTGGTAACACATAGCAGGTGCTAACAATTACACATACTGAACTTTTAAAAAATGTTTTTAATTAAAAGAATCTCGTTTTGTGAAAAGAGGGAGAAAACATGCTAAATTAAAAGATGTCCGTGTTTTATGCATCCAGATCACGTCATGCACAAAGCTGTAAGGCCCCAGTCACCCTGCATCATCTGTGGCTTCTGTTCGGCTCAGATCATTGCAATCAGAACCAGAGTCTAATTCAACACACTTTTTACAAGTTGGTATTCCAGTCTGAGGATCTACGTCCTCATGAAATTGGTGTGGTGGAGCTGATAAAAGGACATCTGGGTTTTATAGGCAAGGTGACTGCCATTAACTACAGCAGATTAAGTGGGCATAGTACAAAGAAAGAAGGGAGCCAGGGACTTCAGGGGACAGGGAACAATCCATGTGTGTTACGCAACACTTTTCTTTTATTAATCTAAATTAGACACAAGCTTGCTTCACATGTCAATCCCAGCTCCCTCTCCCTCCCCTCTTCCTCTGCCCCCTTACCAATCCCCCCAACCTCCCACTCAATCCCCACTCTGCTACCCAGGGAGGGTGAGGCCCTCCATGGGGGATATCCAAAGACTGTCATACCATCTGGGACAGGGCCTAGGTCCTCCCCCTGTGTGTCCAGGCTGAGAGAGTATCCCTCCATGTGTAATGGGATCCCAAAGTCCATTTGTACACAAGGGATAAATACTGATCTACTACCTGAGGCCCGATAGATTGCTGAGGCCTCCTCACTGACACCAAAATTTAGGGGTCTGGATCAGTTCCATGTTGGCCTCTCAGTCATCAATCTGGGGTCCATGAGCTCCCCTTTGTTCAGGTCAGCTGTTTCTGTGGGTTTCATTATTAGCCCAGTCTTGACTGCTTTACTCATCACCCCTCCCTCTCTGGAACTGGGTTCCAGGAGTTCACTTCAGTGTTTAGTTGTGTGTGTCTGCCTCTGCTTCCATCAGTCACTGAATGAAAGTTCTCGAACCTGGAAGCAACATAGATATCCCTCAACTCAAGAGTGGATAGAGAAAATGTGGTACATTTACACAATGGAGTACTACTCAGTGGGAAAAAAAACAATGGAGTCTTGAAATTTGCAGGCAAATGGATGGCACTAGAAGAAACCATCCTGAGTTGAGGTAATCCAGACACAAAAAGACAAACATGGTGTACTCACTCATATATGGATTTTAGACATGGACCAGGGTAGTGCCAGTCTGCTCTTACACTGACAGAGAGTCTGGGAAACAGAGATACACATGGTACACCCGAGAGATATGCATGGTACCCTAGAGAAGGGGAGGGGACAGAATCTCCTTAGCAGATTGGGAGCATGGGGGGAGGGCAGAGGGAGCTGAGAGAAAGACAGAGGAGAAGAGGAGAGGAGCCTGGGATGTAGGGGAGCAAGAAGGTTGAGTCAGGGGAAGAATAGAGAGGAGCAGGATGAGAGATGCCATAATAGAGGGAGTTTGTAGGTTTGAGGAGATCTAGCACTAGTGAGATTTCCAGAGAGCTACAAGGATGACTCCAACTTGCAATCTTAGCAAGTAGTGGGGAGGCCACCTTAAATGCCCTCCCGCCGACAACGAGATTAATGACTTCCTTATATGCAACACTTTCATGTGCTGTCTCTTTGATAGCTCTTAACAACCACAGGCCACATTTATTGAGCAGGGTCATGTGCTGCTGGGTGGCTTTCTGCAGCCTCCAACTGTATATAACTATATAAGTATGATATATCATTTTAATGTTTTTATTTTTATTCATTTATTATTTTTTGGATTGTTTCTTCTAGTGTTACACAGGCATGCAGGTACTTGGTGCCACACTCAGACTTACTCAAGGTCAAGTAAGAGGATGAACACGGGTCCTAAGTGGAGGCCTCAAGGTTTACTCACATGACTTCTGGATGTTGTCCCTCTGGATTTTGGCCCCTCTAGTAGTGTCATTTTCTGCATGGTAGTTGCTATCTTTTTGGTTAGCATTATAGTTATTGTTGTTTGCAGCCTCTTGAAGTAACCAAGAGCTCCCAAGTAGTGTCTATGTATGAGCAAAGTTTTCAAACATTTCAGAGTTAATGTTGTCACTAAAGAAGAAGAATAGTGTCTTGGGGATCTAAGTCGGTTGGTAGAGTGTTTGTCTAGCATGCACCAAGTCCTAAGTTCATTGTCAGAACTACATAAATGGGGAATGGTGACATACACCTTCAACTTCAGCACCCTACTAGGTGGATATAGAAGTTATCAGAATTTCCACAAAGCATCAGAAATCACAAGCCATATTTGGTTACGTAGCAAATTTGAGAGTAGCTTGGGCTATATGAGACAATGTTTCCAAAAAACCCAAAAATAATAGCAAGGAGAGGAGGAAAGGATTTAGAACAACAGTGATCACCTTTTTCCGAGTAACAGTCTACTTGGAAATTCTCTCAAGCAGCCCATGGAGGCCTTTGTTTGAACTCCCAGAGCCTCCATATTAAGACTAGTGGCTCTTAGTGGAGCAGTGTTGAGAACAAGAGGGCAGTCTCAGTTCAGGAGTGTATGTAGACTGAGAGCAGCCACTTTGTGTACCCAGATGAACAAACTACAGTGAAGTATGACTAACCAAGTCAGAGGAGTCAATAAAATAACTTAATATATATATGTATATATATTATGTTTTATGGACCTTTGAAACATGAGGTAAGGTTGAGATTAGATCGTCTGGAATAGCAATATGGACCAGACAGGCTTGAACCACAAAGGTTCTGAGGGTGCTGGATCCAGGTTGATGCCAAACAGCTAAGAACTTTTTGTCTTAGAAGTACAAAGCAAACCACACAGAAGCAACAGAGAATACAGCAGATCGTTAGTCACAATATCCAGAGAAAATGCCTTATTCAAATGTCCATGATAATACAGAGAAAGTTCTGAGGCATCCCTGTTTCCTTTGCACCAAGTTCCTACAGACTGCCCTCCCTACAGTCATTTCCACATAGTGGGGGTCATTTTGAACCTGTCACTCATATTGTTAGTTGAGTTGTCCTAATAGGAGATTGAGCCAAATGAAGCTTCAGTGGTTTTGGTATGACACCAGAGTTTAAAATGAAGATCTTTGAAAACCATGATTAAATTGGATTGCATATTTTACAAACCTAGAACGATGGCTCCATGTAATGGTTAAGAGCACTGACTGTTCTAGCAGAGGACCCAGGTCAGTTCCCAGCACCCATAGGGTGGCTCAGAACAGCCAGAATCTGATCTAGAGGGTTCCTCTTGTCAACATGACCCTTGCAGGAAAGTGTTACATATAAACTCATGAAGCAAACACAAGCACATAAAGGAAATAAGTAATTAAATCTTTAGATAATAAAAAGGAAGAAAGGAAGGAAGGAAGGGAAGGAAGGGGAACGGGAAGGGAACGGGATGGGAGGGAGGGAACGGGAGGGGAGGGGAGGGGAGGAGAGGGGAGGGAAGGGAAGGGAAGGGAAGAGGAAGGGAAGGGAAGGGAAGGGAAGGGAAGGGAAGGGAAGGGAAGGGAAGGGAAGGGAAAGGAGAAGAGTCTATGGCTTCAACAGCCAGAGTTTGGCAGATTGCCTCAAGCTTACCTCAAGTGACAATCCCTGTGTTCTTAAAGGAGCAGCAGTTTATTGTGGACAATTACAGAGGCTAGGAGATGCTGTAGAATCAGGTTGGAAGCAGCTACTGACAGAGAGGTGGGAAGAAAGCATGTGTGCAGCAATTCTGAGTTCTGCTGGAAAGAGCCAGGCAACTTCATGAACACACACACACCTACTATGATTTAGCTCTATACCAAACATCTCTCTATATTTTTTTAATTCTGATAGAGAGCACTTGATATATGGTCTATGCTTGGTACTGTTAATTTTTAATGCTCAATTTATTAAAAGTAAGATTTTATAAAATACAACTGTTCAACATATTTGTACATAACACCTACAGCTAACAAAATATACCCAATAAATGTAACAAGTTCGCTTTGACCATAAGAAGCTTGATCAGAATCTTAGAGTCTTCTAAAGATTTCAATCAAATCCTCTCTAAGATTCATGAGACTTAAAAATAGACAAGAATCCCCACGACGAGTCAAGATCTGTTTCTATGTATTTAAAGCTGTAAAAAATGTTAGTAATTTAAATTAATATTTCTACACTTTCCTTCTGACCTTGTTGAGGCTTCACTACTGGAATTCTTTTAAAGTATTAGAGTTTAGTTTCAAGGAAAGATTTGTACAGAATCTGTGTTGATTGTATGGCTGCTGGCTGAATCAACAGAAATGCTGTGCCCAAAATGATTCAAACTTAAACATTAAATTGGACGATAACTCAATTGTCAAATTTCCCGTTATATCCCCAGAACTTTCTAAAATTCAAATCTTTCCATGCGTTAAGATTTTCTATGACCCAATGCCTTTCCCACCCCCAAATTGATATGTGTGTTCGCGTTGTTGGAGTCTTATGATGACATTTTAGTATCTAATTAGAAGCTATGAGACCATTTAGTGAGACTTTTATCCCCTAAGAAATAAAGACTTGAAACTATGCAGTCAAATTTCCTATTAGGACATTTGGTGAATCCCTCTTCTCACACAAATTATTGGACCATCTTTGGGATTGATTACCATGCATTACCAGCCATGTTCTTAGTGCCCTATGCTGTAACAATTCTCCATGCAATCTTTTCTACTCAAAATGGAGACAAGGACTGGGATTGGTGGCACTTGCCTTTGATCCCAGTACTCAGGATACAGAGTCAGCCTGATTTCTGTAATTCTGAGACCCACCTGGTCTACACAGTGAGTTTCAGGCCAGCCAGGCTACATAGTGACACATTGTCTCAAAAACAACAACAAACAAACAAACAAAAAACATCCTTTGAAGACATGGAGACAAAATGCAATTTTTATTATGTGTAATACATATACACTCAATAGAAGAAAGAGGACACATATCCCATTCCACTTAACAATTTTATATCCACCATTTCTCCAAAAACAGTCTCTACAGTTTCAGAGACTCAGACATAATGCCAGTGTATTCTGTAACAAGCCATGTCCAAGTGTTTGCGTGGTGGTGGTGGTGGTACTGGGGTTCCACACAGAGTTCTTATAGAGATGTCAGTCAAAAAGTTTGTTTTAAAAGACAATGCCTTTGGAAAGCCAGGCAACCAAAACCGCAGCCTTTCGGGAAATGCAGAGTGCATGCAGCAAGGCAGAGGGGTGAACTCTTGGAGAAAAGGGAGCTCAACCTGAAAATTACAGAGCACAAACCAACATGTTGTAAAATAGCAGGGACAGAAACCACTTATACTGTGGCAGCCTTGGTATTAAACAGTGTTAGCTGTACACTGAGAAGATGGGAATGGAGAAAGAGGAAGGAATCAAGAGCAGAGCAGGTGACCTAAGCCTCCACGTGAGGAATTCCATTCTCCCTCAAGGGCGTCTGGCATGATCATACATGTGCTATGCTGCTACCAGTTTATGAGTACCTTGGTTATTTTTAGGTAAAATTGATTATTGCTTAACTCAAAATACATTTAATTTTTTTAGATTTTTTTACTTAAATTAGAAACAAGATTGCTTCACATGTCAATCCCAGCTCCCTCTCCCTCCCCTTCTCCCACAGCCTCCCACCAACACCCCCAGCTCCCCATCCAATCCCCACTCCATTCCCCAGAGAGGGTGAGGCCCTCCATGGGGTATCTCCAGAGTCTGTCCTAAGAGTACAGGCTGAGAGAGCATCCCTCACTGTGGGATTGGGCACCCAAAGTCCATTTGTATGCCAGGGATAAATACTGATCTACTACCCAAGGTCCCATAGATTGCTGAGGCCTCCTCACAGACACCCATATTCAGGAGGTCTAGATCAATCCCATGCTGGTCTCCCAGCCATCAGTCTGGGGTCCAAGAACTCCCCCTTGTTCAGTCAGCCATTTCTCTGGGTTAAACAAGCCCGGTCTTGACCTCTTTGCTCATCACTCCTCCATCTGTCACTGGGTTACAGGAGTTAAGTTCAATGTTTCGCTGAGGGTGTTTGCCTTTGCTTCCATCAGTCATTGGTTGAAGGTTCTAGGATGGCATATAAGGAAGTAGTCAAACTCATTATCAGGAATGGGCATTTAAGGTAGTCTTTCCACTATTGCTTAGTTTACCACATGGGGTCATCTTATAGATCTCTGGAAATCTCACTAGTACCAGATCTCTCCTCAAACCTATAATGATTCCCTCTATTATGTTCTCCTCTGTTCTTTCCCAGACTCAATCTTCCTGCTTCCCTATGTCTTCCTTTACTGTCCTCTTATCCCCCTCTGTTTTTCCTGGCTCCCTTTCCCCCTCCACCCATGCTCCAAATCTGCTCAGGAAATCATGTCTCATTCCCCTTCTCTGGCAGTGGGATTGTAGGCTGGCACTCCCCTGATCCGTGTCTAAAATCCATATATGAGTGAGTTAATACTATGTTTCTCTTTTTTGTGACTGGGTTACCTCACTCAGGATGGTTTCTTCTAGTGCCGGCCTTTTGCCTGCAAATTTCAAGATCCCATTTTTTTCCCCGCTGAATAGTACTCCATTGTGTATATGTGCCACATTTTCTGTATCCACTCTTCAGTTGAAGGGCATCTAGGTTGCTTCCAGGTTCTGGCTATTACAAATAATGTTGCTATGAATACATCCTTGTTGTATGAATGGGCATGTTTTGGGTATATGCCTAAGAGTGGAACTGCTGGATCTTGTGGTCAACTGAGTCCCATTTTCATGAGGAATCTCCATACTGATTTCCAAAGTGGGTGTACAAGTTGGCACTCCCACCAGAGTGTTCTCGTCTCCACATCCTCTCCAGTATAAACTGTTCTTGGTGATTTTGATTTTAGCCATTCTGACAGGAGTAAGATGGTATCGCAAAGTTGTTTTTATTAGCATTTCACTGATGACTAGGGATATTGGGCACTTTCTTAAGTGTTTCTCAGCCTTTTTAGATTCCTCTATTGAAAATTCTCTATGTAGTTCTGTAGCCCACTTTTTAATTGGATCCTTTGGTGTTTTGGAGACATGATTCTTGAGTTCTTTGTAAATTTTGGAGATCAGCCCTCTGTCAGATATTGGATTAGTGAATATATTTCCCATTCTTCTCACTTTCAGGAGGTCCCATTTATTAATTGATAATCTCAGCGTTTGTGCTACTGGTGTTATGTTCAGGATGTGGTCTCCTGTACCAGTTCTTTCAAGGGTACCTTCCACTTTCTCTTCTAACAGGTTCAGTGTGACTGGGTTTATGTTGAGGTCTTTGACCCATTTGGACTTAAGTTTTGTGCATGGCTATAGACATGGATCTAACTACAGTATTCTACATTCCAGCACCAGTTATGCCAGCACCATATGTTGAAGATGTTTTCTTTTTCCATTGCATAATTTTAGCTTCTTTGTTGAAGATCAGGTGTTCATATGTATATGGGTTAAAATTGGGGTGTTCAATTTGGTTCCAGTGATCTACCTGTATATTTTTGTGCCAATACTAAGCTCTTTTCAGGATTATAGCTCTTAACATTTAATTTTTAAAATACATTTGATGTGGATGTGTGTGTGTGTGTGTGTGTGTGTGTGTTTACTTATATGCCACAGAGTATTTGAAAGGGTCAGTTTTTGGAGTATGTTAAACACAGCTTATGGGAGACATTTCTTCATTCTTTCCTTCCAGAATGTGGTTTCCAGGGATCAAACTCAGGTTTTCCTATAAGCTTCATTACCAACTGACCCATCACACTAGTCCTCAAAATATAATTTTATTAATCACAATCCAGGCTTCAACTCTATAGCTTCACACAAAGGCCTTTCTACTAGGTCTTCATTTAGAGACACCCTTGGCACACACCTGGTCTCAGCAGCTTTACTTAGTCACAGAGTTAAATTCCATAGCCCCTTTCTCTAAAGACAGAACCATGAGGCTACAGCTGCCAAGTTCTGCTGCTTCCTGGGGCTGCAACATGGCCCCCTTCTTCAAGTATATCTTCACCAGTTTTATGTTTTCCATTGTTTCCTTCACTGCCTAAGCTTGGCTGTTCTGGACCTTGTTCTGTAGACCAAGCTGGCCTCAAATTCAGAGATCCATCAGCCATTGCCTCTGCAGTGCTGGGAATAAAGGTGTGCACCACCACCCACAGCTCTATGCTTTTCTTTAATTTATTTTCACAAGTTGGAAAGTTAGCTGTGGTGGATCTTGCCCTGAGGTCATTACTCCCTTTATTCCGTGTCTTAATCTGTTTATCTCCTTGAACACAGGAGTTATCTCCATTCTACTTCCTGGTTCTCCTTTTCTCCTCAAATTTTACATTTTGTAATGTACCCTGCTCAGCTTGCTCCTTTTCATTACATTTAATTCCACAAAGGTATTAGTTTCATAGTAGTCATCTACCTTCTGGATAGAAAGCTATAAAAGGTTTTGTCATTGGGCTGGAAAAATGACAACCGCTAAGAGCTTCTACTGCATTTACAGAAAATCCCAGTTCAGTTCCCAATGCCCAAATATGGAAGTTCGCAGCTACCTGTAACTCCAGCTCCAAGGGATCTCACACCCACTTTTGGCCTCTTTAGGAACCTTCCTTCACACACACACACAACCAGAACCTCTGACCACACATAAGATGAAACTTTAAAAATATTTTCAAACACAACACGGCATAACAAATGTCTGATTTCAGAAAAAAATTACTCTACCTGGATTGTAGACTAGGGTCGGAAAAATGGGAGTGTTGATGATGTCCTAAAAAAAACCCACAATTGTGGTGGATTGAATGTAATTAGCCCCCATATGCTCACAGGGAGTGGCACTTTTAGGAGGTGTGGCCTTTTGGGAGTAGATGCAGACTTGTGGGAAGAAGTGTGTGACTCTCCAACTATACCCAGTGTGATCAGAGACTCTTTGTGCTGCCTGTGGCTCAAGATGTAAAATTCTTCAGCTCCTTCTCCAGCATCATGTCTGCCTGCACACCATCATGTACTACCGTGATAATGGACTCAACCTCTGAAACTGTAAGTCACTCCAATTGAATGCTTTCCTGCATGTGAATTGGTGTGGTCAACATGTCTCTTCATAGCAATAGAAACCCTGAATAAGACATCCGTGAAAAAAGTAAGTGCCCTTGCAGCACAGCATCCATTTAGGACTAAAAAGAGGGGAAATGGGACTTGGAAGATGCCTATTTGGTAGAGCGCTTTCCCTGCATGCAGGAAAACGTAGGTTTTATCCCCAGAATCAAAACATCAGGTTCACATTTGTTATACCAGCTCTCAGGAGGTGAAGGCCCATGGATTGGAAGACAAAGATCACCACTGGCTACATAGCCATCAAGGCTAGCTTGGGCTATATGAGAAACTTCTCCATAAAATATGTAGGGCAGAATACAAGAAACACATTTTTAGCAAATGTGATAGTTGCCTAAATAGACCAGGGAAAGTGGGGATGGGCCAAAAGCAGCATGTTATAGTTAATGCATCAGATAAGGGGAAGAAATAGTAAGGGACACACCCTGTCTATGACTTCTTGGGTGTAAACACTGTATTTCATGTGAGAGCACAGAAATACATTCCTGGGTCAAAATTCTTTGACCTGGGCTGAGGAGATGGCTCAATAACAGAAAGCACTGGTCACTCAAGCTGCACGGCCTGAGTTCAAGAGCTCATGGGAAAAGATGCAGTAGAAGGCACCTGCAACACCAGCACTCCTGTGGTGAGACAGAAGGAGGAGACAGGATAATCAACCAGAATTGATTTAATACAATGCAAAGAAATAACATAAAAACCCTTCCTCAAAACAAGGTGGGAAGAGAGAACTGAGCTGTACCTCATATCCTGTGACCACCACCAAGTAAATAAATCTCCAATGAAAGGATGACTTGGGTGTCTAAGGAAATGAACCAGAAACAAATGCTAATGAGTAGATTAACGGGTGTTTTTAGTTCCCATTCAATGTCTTTCTTCCATCTTTCTTACTGACGCCCCGTGGAGCATGTCTGAGAAACTTTCACCTCACAGGGCTCTGCAGTCTGTGGGAATCCACAGCCATTAACAAAGACATTCTGCACATTTCTCATGACTAGTGTAACACTCTTCTTCCTGCCTCCTTATGCTTTCTTGTTTGCTTGGAGTGCAAACAGAAGTTAGGTGCAAGCACCATCTAAAACCCAGATGAGCAAGGGGATAAAATTGCAAACTGACACAGCCTGGAACAGTGATGAAATTGTGGTACTACTGGCAGTTTTGTACATTTGTATATGAATTACCTCTGGATATTCAGCTCATTGTCTGGGCTACCCCTTGCCTTTTTGACTGAGTTTCTATTACATCCAGCCAAGAAAACCTTGAGTGATAAACTTGGCTTACAGAAACCTGGGAAGTTATATAAATACATTTTGTGTTTGCACCCAAGGCTAATTTAGAGAAGGAAGTTTCGAAGGGAGTCATTGTCACCACAACCTTATTATGGCTTCATCTCTCCTAATTTGCTTCCCTGGTGTCACAGGAGAACCCTAATCTTCCAACAAGAAAGCGTGAAGGTGAAATTTCCAGTGTCTCTATCTTTACTCTCATCTTACACAGCACTGAAAGCCTGCACTGACTCTTCAACATCAATTAAGCACTGAATATTAGAATATGATCATTTATCTAATTTTACATACAGTCATTGGGAAAGGCTGAGGTCTTATTAGACTGTCATAAAACAACATAGGAAGAAGGATTCAAGAAACAGCCGAGGTATTTTCAAGTCATTAGTTGGAACCACAGACAGATCAGAGAGAAAGCCATTGTGCAAATGTCAGGCCACTCAAGGTTCTTCCTCCTTGAGGAGATAATGTCAGATGTCGTCTCTGGGTGTAAGAATTCTCTCCTGCCCTCCCACCAAGTCCTTTCTGGAGATCTTCCTGTAGAACACCCCTCATCTATAAGCTGTCCTCTGGTCCTTTGGGGAAAAACGATCAATTTGTTGTATTGATGTAAATATGTTATCAAAATCCTTCTGTTTAGATTTTTACTTTCCACTATTTAAATAAAACTATAGTGGTGTTGTTACATGAAAAGTTGAATTTAAAAAGAATTATTTTATATAGAAAAGTAAAGTCTCCCACATCGCTTTGTTTTCCCTCTCCAGTGCATACATATGTGCTTCAATGTATATAACAAATTTTTGGAATCCATTAATATTATTTTATTTGGTCGTGGATCCAAGTTCTGGTTTCATTCATATGCTCCTTAGGAAAACTCCATTTTTTTAAAACTACCTTTCAAGCCAGTCTTCTGCTTCAATCTGTCCATGTTCAAAGTGCTATAGATTCCTCTGTCTGTACAAAAGATACTTTAATAATTAACTAACTCCCAAGGCATCATCTCAAGAGCATTCTTTCTCACGCTTCTGGGAACACTTATTCAGTACTTGCTATACAGTAATCGCTGTGGGAATCCAGGATCATGCGGAGAAGAGTGCAGAGCAAAAGCTCAAAAGTGCCAAAATTCATAGGACATTTTTTAAAACCTTTCAGTAACTCCCAGCATGCAGGGAAATAAGGGGAATATAGCTCCATGGCCTGACAAGTACGAGCAGGGCATTCTGGAATAAAGAAAGGGAGTAGCTGCAGTAGGTTAAAGAAGTTGCAGCTAGCATGTAAGGGAGTTATGCATCACACGGCAGTCGTGGGGCATGGAATAGAGCTCAGAGTTTAAGAGCACTGGCTGTTCTTCCAGAGGACCCAGGTTTGCTTCCAACACCCACATGACAGCCCACAACCATCAGTACCTCCAGTTCCAGGGTATCTGATGCCTCCTTCTAGCCTCTGCCACCATCAGGCATGTGTGTTGCACAGATACACATTCAGGCAAAACACCCATATTGATGGGGAAGTCCTTTGTATATATCAATAAAGCACTGTTGGCCAATAGGGAAGCAAGATAGATGGGCCTAGGAATCGAGAAGGACTTTGGGTAGGAGAAACACTGAGAGTCACGATGTGGCCTGCCAGAGAAGTAAGATTAACAATTATGAGGTAAATACTTAAGTCAGAGCTAGCCAATAAGAAACAAGTAAGGCCAACAGCTTCATAATTAATACAGTGTCTTGTGTGTTATTTGGGGACTACAACGCGGCAGAGCCCAGGCAACTGGTGGGGAAAAACCAAAGCTGCTGGCAAGGGAAAGTCTTTACTCTACACCATATACATAAAATATTTTGGTTATCCTACAGTATACTCATCGGTAAATCTATAGAAGTTTAAAAGTGTGTGTGTTTGTGTGTGTGTGTGTGTGTGTGTGTGTGTGTGTTGTTACTATAATGAAATACCTGAGGTATAGGGATTTGGGATGGCATGATTGCTCAGCAGCTTAGAGCACTTACTGGCCTTGCAGAGAATCTGGGTTCAGTGCCCAGAACTTATGTGGAAGTTCAAAATCATCAGGAACTCAAGTTCAAGGGGCCATCACCTTCTTCTGACCCTCTATACACAGCAGGCATGCATGTGGTGCTGCGTATACATACATGCAAGCAAACTACTCATACATATAAACTAAACCTAAGTACATATTTTCTAAAGAGGGAGAGCTTTATGAATCTCATACCACAAGCTCTGGGGAGCATACCATGGTAAGTAGAATTGTGATCCTAAGTGGCAAACAGACCACATCACAAGAGACAGAAAACCAGAGAAAGAAAGAAAGAAATGGGGGGCGGACGTTCAAGGGAGATGGAGTGGAGGTTATACCGTGATCTCTTACTAGTTTTCTTAACAGTCTACTACCACATTACCTCTGTACTACAGACAAAGTCCTCAACACTGGAGTTATTGGGGAATGACAATGTCCAACTACAGAAGAGTGCGTGCCTGTGTGTGTGTGTGTGTGTGTGTGTGTGTGTGTGTGTGTGTGTGTGTGTGTGTGTAGTGGATATACTGACTCAGTAGATCTGGAGACCCATTCAAATGCTGTTTATCACAGAAGAGGGAGCGTTCCTAAGGACTACAAAGCAGGAAAGGCATGAGGACAGATCAGCTTAATACTTTAAGAAGTGCAGTTCAGGTGGCCTCTGAAATGCTGGGTGGCAACTGGGAGAGCAGCTGACGTTGGGAGATGCCATGCTGTAAATATGTGTCTGATTAGTTGTAGAATAAAGCACGGTTGGCCAATAGGGAAGCAAGATAGGTGGGACTAGGAGCCAAGGAGGATTCTGGGAAAGAGAGAGACAGGGAGACACAATGTAGGTGCCAGAGGAGTAAGAGTTCTAGTAAGAGAAATACTTAGATTAGCAATTATGGGTTAAATACTTAAGTCAGAGCTAGCCAGTAAGAAACCAAGCAAACGGCCAACAACTTCATATTTAGCATAGTTTCCTGTGTATTCATTTGAGTTGGTGTGGCTCTGGGACCTAGGCAGGATCCTACAACACCTTGATGTGAAATTTTCTTATAGAAGCATCCTATAGAGAAATTTCTGAGCCTTTTGGGAAGGAGTTGATTAGGAGAAGGTGGCAGTTTGTTTTTTTTATTAAAAAAAGATGGCTTTTTATAGTCATTGCATTTATATTGCCTTGAGATACAACTTGGAAACCAACTATTTATATTTTAACAGAAAACTCATGCTCAGGAACCTAAAGAAATTAGATATTTGTGCAGTTGGGTGGTAAAGGCAATGCCCTCCACCCTTCAAATTTTATTTTTTGAACAGACTATTGAATCACAGAACAGATCTTACTTTAATAAGTGAAAAAGGTCTTATTTAAACTGCTGTATCTGAAATTGATGAGAAACAATAAAGTTAAAAGATAAAAGAAATCAGAATATTTGTTACCCTAACCTCATCATATTAATTTTAATATGGTATCATTTCAAAATTGTCTTTGTATTTAACACCTAGACAGAATTCTAGTCAGAATTACCAAAGTTTCTGTCATTGCTCTATGACAATCAAGAGCTTGATTCTTTAACTGCCTTATATTCCCAAACCATTTCTTTAATATACGGGGGACTGGGGATATGTCTTAGCAGTTAAAAGCAGGTGCTCTGTGGATAATCTAGGTTTGATTCCCAGAACCCACATGGTGGCTCACAATCATCCATAACTCCAGTTTGAAGGGATTCATGGTCTCTGCTGGTACCAGGCACACACACATGTGGTGCACACATACATGCAGATGAAACATTCGTACATAAAAATAAAAACGAATGCATCTTTTAAAGAAAAGACTGTGTAACTACAAGAAATGAAATGGATCACTCTAAAACTTTTTGATTGCTTTTATCCAAACTGTTTGCTTCTTCTTTTCAGAACATGAAATACAATAGACTCTGATATCAAAGTTATTGATGATCATCTTGCTTCTGAGAACAAAATTCAAGGCAGGATTGAGAATGTAGCTTACTGGTGGAGAGATTTACCTAGACTGTGGAAGGCTCTGGGTTTGACTCCCCACAACTATAGGGTGAAAAGAATCCAAAACATTAAATGGATAAAAATCACTTGGAGTTAAAAGCCTCTAACAAGGAAATAGCTCGTTCTACGAACTCCATGCAGACAGTAGAAAAGCTAGTCTGTTTCTTGCCCCCATGTAAACATTATAAGTGTACACTAAGGCACAGTGCTACCCAGGCTGCAGCAGGAAAATCAGTCTCTGTTTCACTTTTAGCCTTCAGTGGTTATAGAAAAAAAAGGGTGCTAAACAAACTATTCTCTGAATGAGAAAACCCAAAATACTCGCAGATCATCTCAAAATCATTCTTCATTCAGAATAATCCCCAGCCTCTGACCTTTCCTCAAAAGCCTTACTTTTCTAAAACTTAGATGATCTTTGGTGACTTTTCTTAAAACATTTTTGATGCTTCTCACACATATTTTTCCAGTTGTTGATCTCAGGAGTCAAATAGGCCGGTATGGAATATATGAAGCTGATGTTAATGAATGTCATATTATATATTGTTGGCATTTTATAGATTTATAGATGGTATATCAGGAGCTATAATGTGTTGTCTTCCTGCCAGCTGTCTGGGCCTTGCCACAGTTTCAGCCCCCAAATAAAACACAAAACACTGTATTAATTATGAATCTGTTGGGCATTTGCTTGGTTTCTTACTGGCTAGTTCTGACTTAATTATTAATCTGAGTATTTCCATGTGGTCTTCTCTTACTGGAGGAAAGGTCCGAGCATGTTACTTTCCCAGCGTCCTATATCGTGACTGACTGAGCTTCTATGCTCCTCGACTCCTAGTCCCACCTATCTTGCTTCCCTGTTGGCCAAGAGTGCTTTACTTATCAACACATACACAGAAAGACTTCCCCCATCATCTCCTCTTTTCTGTATAAATAAAAAGAAAGGTTTTAACTTTAACATAGTCAAATTATATATAACAGATCTTCTATATGTATATGCTTTATATATGTTTGAGACATTTTGTATACTGACACAATTTAGTTTTAAGTCTAAATCTTTTCTTTAGACTAAAAGGGGGATTGTAGGGAATGATTTTACATATCCGTAGCGCTGACCACTCCCTTGTGGGTGTATTCACGGGTAAGTAGAGTGTATGAGGGATAAATAGAGCTAGGGGGAGGAGACTCTTTCTCTTTGGGTTTTGGTGTCAACCTGGAGAAGCAGTATGCAGATTCTCAGCTTTCTTGGCTTTTCACATAAGTTATTTCTCTTTCAATAAAATATCATAGGACATCCATATTTTGAGTAGCTTAATATTTCTGCATTATCGAGCCATTTTTTTTCTGCGAAAGAATGGACTCTGGTTCATTAAATCTACTAACTCATGGACAACCTATCTTTTCCCACTATGAACCAGGTACATTGTCCACATGTTACTAAGGAATTCAAATGATATTAGTGTGCTGTAGAATATTTAAGATGTGTTACATTCATTTATGCTGTGGGATATTTGTTTAATGATGCAAACATGTGTTGTGCTCTTTTATGCTGTATTTGTTTAACTCCGTAAAGCTGTGTTACTTTGCCTATCAAAAACTCTGGATTGGTTTAATAAATAGTTGAACAGCCAATAGCTAGGCAGGAGAGGAACAGGTAAGGCTGCTGAGCAGAGGGAATGAATAGAAGGAGAAATTTAGACTTAAGAGAAGGAGAGAAGAAGGAGGAGTGAGAGAAGGAGGGGAGGAGTCCAGGGGCCAGCCACCTAGCCTCATAACCAGCTATGGAGTAAGATGGGAAGAAAGATATAGAGAATAAGGAAAGGTAAAAGCCCATACACAAAAAGTGGATGGCTAGAAATTTAAATTAGGAAAAGCTGGCTAGAAATAAGCCAAGCTCAGGCCAGACGTCCGTAACTAAGTCTCAGTGCATTCATTTAGGAGCTGAGTGGTTGGCACCCAACAGTTGTAAAGAACAACTGACAACATTAGTGTGACCTGACTTGGCTCTTGTATTTCTCACAGATAAACATAAGTGTCCACCCCCTCTCATGTCGAGAAGACACAGTACGGTTGAGGAACTCTTCTCTACAGGCAATACTCTTTCCAGTTCCCAGGAAATTCCTCAAACTGCTGAGCTACAGCTCCCAGATATATTTTGCAGGTTGTATTTAGTCAGTAGTTGTAGATGTTAAGCACCAAGCCCATAGCTAATGGTTTCAGGAGCTACTTATTCACTGATGACCATAGGAGATGTAATTTTTTTTGCTTCAGGTCTACTTGGAGGAATCTGAATGTCAGCTTTACTGGGAGAGTGGTACAACTGAAGACTGGGAGCTGGGGAGATGACCCAGAGCATAAAGTGTCAACTATGCAATCATGGAAACTGGAGAATTCCAGAATGCTTTGGGGGGGGGGGTTGCCTGCATATGTGTAACTCCAGCTCTTGGGAACAGAGGTAGGAGCTCCCTGAAGCAAGCTGGCTCATTAAACTATTCAAATTAGCACGTTCTGGGTTCAAGTGAGAGAACCCGAATAATATATAAAGTAAATACTGATCCCGGCAAGCAATGTCAGCCTTTGGCATCTCTCCATGTACATACCCACACTTGTGCATGCACACCCCACACATATCACAGACCATATACATATAAAAAATATAAATGCTGGAGAGCAGACTACTAGATAGAGGCTAATAAGAAGAGGTATCTAGGCAATAAGGAGACCAAAAGAGAGGCCCAAAGTAGAGTTATTAAACCACTGAAAAACCAAAGACCTAGGAAGAGGGCTTAGCAAAAGGACAGCAAAGACCATGATTAAATTAAAGGTTAAAGTTCTCTAAGCATGAATAGTAAAAACACAGGGAGATCCTAGGTTAGAGAGGACTTTATCCTCAATGACTCAGAAACTCATGTAGCTAACTTGTCCTAACCATCATGATCAGATCCATTTGCTTCTAGGGATATGGGAACCAATCTACAATTGTTCAGAAAAAAAAGAGCAAAGCCTTTTGAAGATTAGCACACATGTCAATTTATGGGGTTAAAACTCACAGCTCGTACTGTTTGATACAGGGAGACAGGTACTGTCTTCCTAAAAAGCCTCAACCCTTGCCCGCACAAAGAGGTCATTCAGCCTGAATTTCTTGTGTCCTACTACTCATGGTCCCCCAAAATACATGAGGAAAAAAATGAGACACACACCAGAAATGTACCTGCTAGTGGGAATCCAACTAGTGCTTTCTGTAGAAGTTTGGTTTGAATCTGTGGCTTCAAAGAGGGAAGAAATGTCCCTTTTTATGATGGTGCAATGCCAAAGAATACTAAGAGGGACACATGCCTAAATAAACAGCATCTTTATCTCAATCACTCCTCCCAGATCACATTGTTTTCTTCTCTACAACCTTTTGATTATATGTAGATTAGATTATAGCTCGAGTTCACTTGCATTCATGGTTATTTCTTTGGCTTATTTTTTTTTTATCACAATTCCTCCATTCCAAACAATAGCAAGCTAAAGATTGCCTTAATTTGAGGTGACACCTCAGTCTTTTCAGATAAAAGGCTGGAGAGCTCTTCAGTCCCTGAAAGAGCAGGCATGGCCCAATCTACCTGTCCAGGCTCTTCTCCTCACTTCACCATAATCTGCCATATGGTCCAGCCACACTGAGTTTCTCGCTCTTCACTTCACAGGCATGCTCTGTGATGTCCCTGTTCCTGTCAATGTTATTCTCTTTGCTTAGAATGTTCCAACTTTTTTTTGTCTTGCTGGCAGTCATCAACTCCCCTGCCAAGTGTATGTTGGAGAGAAATTTTGGGAAGCTGCTGTGACCTGCAAAGCTGAGACAAGTCTACACTTGTCACTTTCCTTTGTGATCACCCTCACTTTATTGAAAACAGTTGTCATGTCCTTTGCATCCTTCACTATGCTAAGCATTCCTTAAAAGTTCCCCAAACTGATAATACCTGCTGGCACACGCTAGGTACACATTAAAAGTTTAATGAAGGACTCAACACATTGAATAACCAGTTTCCATTCTGGAATGCTGACACAATCCTGGGATCTCCAGATTAGCAGTTCACGACTAAAGTATTCAATGAAACATTGAAGAGGCCGAGAGCCAAAGAAAGAAGATTCCAATAAAATTTACCTGGGAAAAAAGTGAGGCTCTGTTTTTAGTACAGCCCAGGAGAGAGCAGAGGTCTCTGTTTTAACAGGAAATACATGAATGGCAGCTTGATGTAATGAATGCTACGGGCAACATGAACTCCTCAACCCCGAGGTTCCATTGGAGGCTGCTGTAAACCATGACACTTTCATCCTTTGCACATCTCCATGGATACTAAACTGGACTGGCAATCAGGCAAAATTCAAGTCCTGTCTTCTTCGTGGGCCAACACTGACTTCATTAAATCCAAGCCCAAGAAATCAGAACTTGAAAACCAGACCTGTACTTTACATAGAGTTAATGAGGTCCAACCAGCTTCCCAAAGATGGCTTTGGTTCAGCCAGGTAGAAGTGAGAAAGTCTGTGGAGGCAGGGGTTTCTAAGATACTGTCCTGTGCTCTCTTGAACTTCACCCAAGATTCAACTGGAAGACACATTTCTTATTCGCTTCATTAATAATCCTTTATGGATCTAAGGATAGTTCTAGGTGAGTCGTATAGTATCTTTAAGCTTGGTTTTTAAGAATATCTGAATATTGAGTCAAAAAGTTTGCTTTTTATTCTTTCGGTATTGTTTTGGGTACAAAAGGTAAAATAAAACAAATAACACATTTTGCAAAACAGAAGTCATGTCAATATGGGAATGTGGTACCCAATGAAGAAGGGAAAGGAACCCTCTAGCTAATCTACCCTCCGGGAATGGCAGAATTCCAAGTTGCTTGGAATGAGATCCCATGACAGAGAGGAACCCTTGGCAGACCTCAAATACTCCACTCTGTGTTGTAGCTAAAATGGCTCTTTCCCCTCATGATGACATCGGTAGTTGTGATTCTGTTTGAGAGGCCCGGGTTTCCTTTCTTCCTATGTTAAAAAACAAAAACAAAACATAAAAACCTTCACATATTAGTAAACATAAGTAAAAAATATTCCTGGAGTAAAATGAAGCCCTGTAGCTTTGGTGGATCATTAAGCCACACTTACAGATTCTTCTCTTGGGCTGCTCTGAAGTTGCAGGGTGCATGCTAATTTTTTTAAATGCCCAACAACCATTTGAATTCAAATTCTTTGACAGAGACTAGCCCAGACTGAGAGAGAATGAAACAACTTAGCAAGGATAGCCTTGGTGCTTTCTTATGCCCGAGGTAACAAAGAACAAGATTACAGCAGCCCTGTGCAGAATCAGGAATGGAAGAGACAGTGTCCTGACCCCACCAGAGGTTTCTTGAAGTAAAACAACTTCAGGAAACAGTACGTACTAGGGAAGCCACTCTGCCCCTGCTCGAAGCTCCCTGTCTGCCATACAGAACAGCAGTGGAAAACACAGTGCCTATTTACAGCTCCACACAGGTAACTGCCTGGGTTTGAATTGGGGAAGCTGCAGGCACCCCACACTCTTTGGTGGTCACAGGAGATGCCACAGGCTGCTTTCAATTGGAGCCTGAAGCTTTACATTTTAAGACGTTAGGGGAAGAACTTCACCTATTTACTCCGATATTGACAAAGGCAGAGCCTGTGGCCCCTTGCACCTGTTAGTACTCGCCCCTTATACTTATGTGACCCATGCAGCTGCTCATTTCAATTAGCCCAGGGCCAGCCTTGGCATTCCCTCACAGAAACAATGTTTCACTGTGAAGCGTCTCTGTGCGTTTGTACTGGCATGATTCCAGCTCACATTTGGCTTCCGCATATCCTACCAAGCTAGTTCCCTGAGAGCAAGGTCACACTGGACATGCGCATCTCGCAAAAACTAAGGGAATTCTTCTGGTTCATTTAACGTTCCCTTTTTGTTTTCCTTTGGAGATATCAATTTTCCACTTCTTTTCTATACTTGCATTTTTATTTATTCTTTCTCTCTCTCCTCCCTCCGCCCCCCATACCCAACAGTGTGACACTCACAGAAAGACATTTGTTACAGCTCTCACTTTCTACCCTGCAACCACAAACAGCTGAAAGGAAAGGAGAGTGACGGTTGTGAAGAATCCTTACTTATCCAACAGAGCCATAGCTAAGTAAGAGTTGCCCAGCTTGTAGTTCTTTGGCTTCAAGGGTGTTTGTGTTTAAACACCAGTCGTCTGGTTGAAAGGGACTTAAGACCCTCCCACTGCTGGTAATCACTATCTTTGCCATTTTGGGGGTGTTGAGGGATGACACGTGCCAATAATCCCTTTGCCTGTGTTCCAAGATGAGAGTCCCTAGTGCAACTTCCTGCCCGAATGACTGCTAAAAGGACAGCTGTTCTCTGCTCCTCTTCTTTAAACCTACCAGACATTACTTTTCCGTACGAATTCTATCGAATGTGACCTTTTCTGCCATGCCTAAGAGATGCTTAGCGACATGTCTTTACTCCCTTCGCAAGTCTTCACTGTTGCTGGCACAGGCAATTCATCGCCTCATGGGCAAAGACCATGTCGTAATCTTGCTGGAAGACATTTGATATATGCCCAGTGCTGAAAATACCCTTCATTCAGAAAATGAGGGGTGGATACTTCAAATTACTTGCCTCATATGTTATACTCTGGACCATGGTGGAGAGTGTTCCTTTCCTTTTCTTGATGGACAACAGGTCAACCCATTTGGTCCATCTTGTGTCTATACACACTTCCAGAGCTGCGTATCTGGGGAAGGCTGAAGTGTTTAGCAGCTTCCCCGGCCTCTGTGAACTGAGGCCAGTGAATAACTTACTTCACATTTGCAAGAAGCTACACTTCACAGGATATCATTTCTCACTCTGAGTGTTTATATATTTAGTAAGAAGGAAGGTTCTAGAAAAACTCCTAGGCCTGTATATATTTGTTTTGCTGTCAAGTTCCCTATAGTTTCTATTTGTTCTGGAGCCAATTTGTATTAGGTATATGAAACAATGAATGGAAGCATGGATACCAGTGGGAGGAAAGGATGGAGGAATATAAAACAGAAGCTTCACATTGTACAAAACAAGGACTTAAAAAGATAATGCTTTACTTAACAAATACGGATGGCAACCCAGGAGCAGCATCTTAGGTAAGTCTTCATCATGTTGGAATGTTAAGTATTTAGGCCTAGGAAATTAGAACCAGTCACTCAACTGCTTGCAGTACAACTCTGAGAACTCAAGTTCCTTTCCCAGTGGCCATGTAAAAAGACCAGCATGGTAATCCCAGAGTCAGGAACTAAGAAACAGTCAGATTCTGGGGACTGGTGGATAATCAGCAAACCCCAGTCCCGGTGAGAGATTATGTTTAAAAAACAAGGTGAGTAGCTCCTGTAGAACAGCGCCCAATTGAACTCTGACCTCAATGAGCACACATAAAGACAGGTGCACCCACATCCGCACTCACATGAACATGCATAAAACGCACACAGCTCAAAATGTGCTCTGCTCGTAGAACAGTAGACTAAATATAAGGCTCACTGCTTACTAACGCATTCAATGCAGGTTCCCTTTAATGCTCTGACTGAATTCAGTGGGACTTTAAATCCTGAAAACGGAGACAAAGCTATGTCTCTACAGGCGACAGAGTCAGTTCACTCTGTTTGCTCAGGGTTCTGATGATGACCACTGCAGACAAAGCAGCCAAGATATTTGGAGTGCTTCTGCTGTTTGCAGAGACATAATCAGATAGATGGAGTCTTCTTGCTTCTGTGTGGGTGACTCACATAGTTAATTGGCGTTATGCCAAAGAGTCTCTTTTCATACCAAAGCAGTTTGGGGGAAATTATATTTATTTGGATAGTTTCACACTTTGAGTCTTGATTTCATTTAAATCAGGACAAATTTACAATTACAGATTTCCAACTTATTCCATAAGCAAAATGCCAACTCATTTGTGTTCTAACAAATAACACAAGCCCAAACATTTTGCTAAGAGAACAACTGGTCCCAACTGCCCATTTTTGTCATCATTTAGCAGCAACAATAAAATCCAACAGTTGCCTGTATTGAAATTCACCAACCATCTCTTAAATGGCATATGCTTACCAGGTGCTGGAATTGCACCAATGAGGACTTGATCCCTGGATGAAGAACCTACTACTTTATTTGTGCGAGCAGGTATGTCAAGATGCAGGAGACAGTAGAATAATTATACACCAGTTACTCTCAGATGGAGGATTAGTAGTGAATTGGGATACTAGCCTTGCGAATGACCTTGTTGGAAAGGTAACATTTTCACTATATTTTCAAACGTCATTGGAAGGAAAGCACAGACCCCATGATTTTTTTCCCTTGGTGCTTAAATTAGCACTGTCAACCCGGCTACCATTTAGTTTGCCAGAGAACTGTAACAAGCATAAAGGAGCCTCTGGAGTGAAAATTCTTATCATTTTCATCATGGTCTGAGTACCTTGGGAAGGAGGAAAGTTGTTGTCAAAGAATTTGACAGTGAAATAAAATGAGACATTTGGAGAGAAATTATGTGTAAAGAAACACTGGGGGAAAAGAAGGAGCTCAAACTCCAAGTGCTCTAAAACGAGTGCAGGGATCTGAAATGAATGAGTGAGAGAGTGGATTTGTGAGCGGCTTAGGAGTCGGGTGGATTTCAGTTCTTTCTTTCTGGGTCATTATGGCTGGAAATGCTCACCGAGTCCCCGCGTTCTAACCAAGTAAGTCAAAGCATCCCTTAGGATCTAGTCAAGAGGTTGATGATACATCCACCTGGACCAATGTCAGCTAGTTGTTAAAGCAAAGTGTTCTTCATCCTTCCAAACTAAGCCTGGGGCTCGCCCTTCCCCCAGTCCATGTGTCCGCATCATGGGTCTTCATGCCCTTGTTTGTTATTCGTGGTCCCTCACCACATTCATTCAAGCCTGGATGCCTCTGGAGGCCAATGGGAGGAGCCCCTGGATTTTCACTGTTTCTGCCGCATCTCTGCTTCCCTTTCACCTCCTGTCTTCCATTAGGCTTTGCTGCTTATCGAAGACAATATGACTGCAAACTAAATTGATCACATGGGATTGCCAAGGCCTATGAGAGCAGATAAATGGATGGTAGCCTTGATATGACATTAGGAGAAAGGAAATCACACTTTATAAGTACTGGGTATTTACTTGCTTTTATCTTTTTAAAAGCACATATCAAGTCTGGTACTTTGCTGCACACTGGCTTTTCATTCTTACTGTCCTTGAGCTCTGCACAAAGACTCTTTCTGTGTATTTCCATGTCCTCAAATCCTCTCCCTGACACTGTACCTCCCCAACTGTCTAGCACAGTATGTCTTACGTGTAGTTGACTGTGGTTGGTAGACAATAAAACAGTCAATGTGACCAGGAGAAATGGACAGTTTAGCCAATAATTGAATTTAAGTTCATTTCATATTCTTGTTTCTACAGACCTTATAGACAGCACATTCTCCGTAAGCCCTCCATTCTGTTTTCCTAGACAGGAATATGTATACCTTTCCTGGATCTGCTGAACACTGTCTGAAACAAAATCAAGTAAGGTGATGTATGCAATGTATTTCTATCATTAGCCTGATTGTTAGGTCACATTAATGACCAGGAATAGTTAAAATGAGCACAATAAACATCACATAAGCTATACAGACAAGATAGAAAACCTAGAGACGGATGGGATAGTGCATCCTGATGATTTCTGAATCCCTTTGATATATGCATGAAGTCTGGGAGTTTTAGCAACCCAATAGTTCAGGTATCAATGATGTGAAAAAGCCTTGACCAGAAGACTTAGTCTTCTTATTTTGTGTTGGTCTGGGAAAGGGTCTGCATGTGACCATACCCAAAGTTACATCACTGCTCATGATGCCTTACCACTGCATAGCTATATAACCTGTTCCCAAGTTTAATTCTTAGCTTCATTCACCACTTTAATGTAACATTTCTGATCCTGGCCAATCACATTTCCAAGGATTTTTTAAATTGAGTGCTAGATTGGTAAGATGTCTGCATGCATAAAAGATTTGATACAAAAGAATCAAGACCAGAGTTGAGATGCTGAGAAATTATAAAAAATGCTAAGTGGACATGTTAACCTACCCGGAATCCTGGAATCATAGACATGGTATGGACCAAACTGTGTAGCTAGACTAGCAAAACTGGTGAGCTTAGTGTTCAACTGTGAAATGATGTCTCAATGAATAAGGTGGGTAGTTACTGAAGAAGACTCCAATGTCAACCTCAGACCTACACACGGACACACAAACACACACACACACACAAACATCCACTCATGAAAATACATATGTTCACATAAATATCAACAGACATACCATATACATACATAGATTAAAATATCTCATATTACCACAAGATTTTGTAATAAAAATTCTATTTAGGCCCCTCTGGCATCATCAGGTAAACAGGCCAGCTTCCCGGCCTGAGTTCCAGAGCCTGCAGATCACCTGGGAACTGCACAGAGCTCCCAATCCCGGCGGGAGCATCAGGTAAACAGGCCAGCTTCCCGGCCTGTGTTCCAGAGCCTGCAGATCGCCTGGGAACTGCACAGAGCTCCCAATCCCGGCGGGAGCATCAGGTAAACAGGCCAGCTTCCCGGCCTGTGTTCCAGAGCCTGCAGATCGCCTGGGAACTGCACAGAGCTCCCAATCCCGGCGGGAGCATCAGGTAAACAGGCCAGCTTCCCGGCCTGTGTTCCAGAGCCTGCAGATCACCTGGGAACTGCACAGAGCTCCCAATCCCGGCGGGAGCATCAGGTAAACAGGCCAGCTTCCCGGCCTGTGTTCCAGAGCCTGCAGATCGCCTGGGAACTGCACAGAGCTCCCAATCCCGGCGGGAGCAAAGCACCCCAGACTCCAGATCTTCTCTCCCACCAACGATTCCAGGAAAGGAGAGGAGGCTGGGAGTACAGGGAAGTAGCTGTCCCTCTGGCATCATCAGGTAAACAGGCCAGCTTCCCGGCCTGAGTTCCAGAGCCTGCAGATCACCTGGGAACTGCACAGAGCTCCCAATCCCGGCGGGAGCATCAGGTAAACAGGCCAGCTTCCCGGCCTGTGTTCCAGAGCCTGCAGATCGCCTGGGAACTGCACAGAGCTCCCAATCCCGGCGGGAGCATCAGGTAAACAGGCCAGCTTCCCGGCCTGTGTTCCAGAGCCTGCAGATCGCCTGGGAACTGCACAGAGCTCCCAATCCCGGCGGGAGCATCAGGTAAACAGGCCAGCTTCCTGGCCTGTGTTCCAGAGCCTGCAGATCGCCTGGGAACTGCACAGAGCTCCCAATACCGGCGGGAGCAAAGCACCCCAGACTCCAGATCTTCTCTCCCACCAACGATTCCAGGAAAGGAGAGGAGGCTGGGAGTACAGGGAAGTAGCTGTCCCTCTGGCATCATCAGGTAAACAGGCCAGCTTCCCAGCCTGAGTTCCAGAGCCTGCAGATCGCCTGGGAACTGCACAGAGCTCCCAATCCCGGCGGGAGCCAAGCACCCCAGACTCCAGATCTTCTCTCCCACCAAAGAGACCAGGAAACTACAGGAACCAGGGAGACCAGGGGAGTAGCTGTTCCGGATCAGGTACAACAGGACCCAGCATAGGGTCCAGGAGACCAGGTAGGAGGCTAAGCGCCCCAGATTCCTGTTCTTCTTCTCTACCCACGGACCAGCATTTGGACAAGGCATAGAAGAACCACCAGATTACTGGACTTACTAGCACCCACCAAAGGGAACTCTGGTCCCCAGACCAGGAAGGGGCTCTTTCTGCACCCACTAAAAGAAGAGATGGGAAAGAGACAATACAAAAACACAGTCAGCAACAGAAAAACAAATATGACACCGCCAGATTCTAGAGACTCCACACCAGCAAGACCCCAATATTCAAACGCGAAGGAAGCAGAAGAGAACGATCTTAAAAGCACTTTCATGAAAATGATAGAGGCCCTAAAAGAGGATATTGGAAAATCCCTCAAAGAAATGGAAGAAAAACAAACCAAAAAATGCAAGAAATGGAAGAAAAAACAAACCAAAAAATGCAAGAATTGGAAGAAAAACAAACCAAAAACGGCACGAAATGGAAGAAGAAATGAAGCAAAAAATGCAAGAAATGGAAGAAAAAGCAAAGCAAAAAATGCAAGAATTAGAAGAAGAAACATACCAAATAAGGCAGGAAATGGAAGAAGCAACAAAGCAAAAAATGCAAGAAATGGTAGAAAAAACAAAGCAAAAAATGAAAAAAATGGAGGAAGAAACAAACCAAAAAAGGCAGGAAAGGGAAGAAGAAACAAAGCACAAAATCCAAGAAATGGAACAAAAAGCAAACCAAAAAATGCAAGAAATGGAAGAAAGAACAAACCAAAAAATTCATAAAAGGCAACAAACGGACGAACAGATAAACAGAAAATTGCAAGAAGCAATGCAAATGCTGCAAGGGTTGAAAACTGAAATAGAGACACTAAAAAAAACACAATCTGAAGAAAGGCAGAAAATAGAAAAGCTGGACAAACAGTCAGGCACTACCAATACAAGCATTACCAACAGAATAGAAGAGATGGAAGAGAGAATCTCAAGTGTTGAAGATACATTAGGAGAAATGGATTTATCAACCAAAGAAAACCTTAAATCCAACAAATCCTTAACACAAAACATCCAGGAATTATGGGACACCATGAAAAGACCAAACCTAAGAATAATAGGTATAGAAGAAGGAGAAGAAATCCACCTCAAAGGGGCAGAAGGCATATTCAACAAAATCATAGAAGAAAACTTTCCCAACCTTAAGAAAGACATGCCAATGAAGGTACAAGAAGCCTACAGAACACCAAATAGAGTGGACCACAAAAAAAATCCCCTCGCCACATAATAATCAAGACCCCAAACATACAGAATAAAGAAAGAATATTAAGAGCAGCTAAGGAAAAAGGTCAAGTAACATATAAAGGCAGACCTATCAGAATTACACCTGATTTCTCCATGGAAACTCTGAAAGCCAGAAGGTCCTGGATAGATATTCTACCTACACTAAGAGACCATGGATGCCAGCCCAGACTACTATACCCGGCAAAGCTCTCAATCACTATAGACGGAGAAAACAAGATATTCCATGACAAAACTAGATTCAACCAATATGTGTCCACTAACCCAGCCCTACAGAAAATTTTGGAAGGAAAACTCCAACCCAAGGAAGCTAACTACAACCAGAAAAACATAAGCATTAGAGAATCCCTCTCTACCAACAGCCAAAAGAACAAAGGGGCGAAATTCCACCCATAATTCCACCAACAACAACCATCGCAAATCGAAGAAGGATGAGCAATCAATGGTCATTAATATCCCTCAATATTAACGGCCTTAACTCACCCATAAAAAGACACAGACTAGCAGAATGGATTCGAAGACAGAACCCTTCCTTCTGCTGCATACAAGAAACACACCTCACCCTCAAAGACAGACATTACTTGAGAGTTAAAGGTTGGGAAAAATTTTTCAATCAAATGGACCCAAGAAACAAGCAGGGGTAGCAATCCTAATATCTAACAAACTAGACTTTAAAATAAAATCAATCAAAAGAGATGAAGGAGGTCATTACATACTCATCACAGGTGAAACCCACCAAGACGAAGTGTCTATCCTGAACATCTATGCCCCCAATACAAAGGCATCCACATTCGTTAAAGAAACATTATTAGAACTTAAATCTCATCTAAAGCCCCACACAGTTATAGTGGGAGATTTCAACACACCACTCTCACCACTAGACAAGAATACCAGACAGGAACTCAACAAAGAAGCAAAGGGTCTAATAGAAGTAATGACCCAACTGGGATTAACAGATATCTATAGAACATTTCATCCACATAAAAAAGAATATACCTTCTTCTCACCACCACATGGAACCTTCTCAAAAATCGACCACATACTTGGCAACATATCAAACCTCAGCAGCTACAAAAAAATTGGAATAACTCCATGCATCTTATCAGACCACCATGCCTTAAAATTAGAATTCAACAACAACACAAATTGCAGAAAACCTACAAACTCATGGAAATTGAATAATGCTCAACTGCACCATCCCTGGGTCAAAGAGGAAATAAAAAAAGAAATTAAAGACTTCCTCGAACTCAATGAGAATGAAGACACAACATACCCAAACCTATGGGACACTTTGAAAGCAGTGCTACGGGGAAGTTCATAGCACTAAGTGCTCACATGAAGAAACAGGAAAACAGTTATACCAGAGAATTAACATCACAGCTAAAAGCTCTAGAACACAAAGAAGCAAACTCCCCCAGGAGGAGTAGACGCCAGGAAATAATCAAATTGAGGGCTGAAATCAACAAAGTAGAAACCAGGAAAACAATACAAAGAATCAATGCAACGAAGAGTTGGTTCTTTGAGAAAATCAACAAGATAGACAAACCTTTGTCCAAACTTACCAAACAGCAGAGAGTGAACACGCAAATTAACAAAATCAGAAATGAAAAGGGGGACATAACAACAGACTCTGAGGAAATCCAGAGAATCATTAGGTCATACTTTGAAAACCTGTACTCCACAAAATTCGAAAATTTAAAGGAAATGGATGACTTCCTGGACAGCTATCATTTGCCAAAACTAAATCAAGAACAGATAAGCAATTTAAATAGACCTATAACCCCTATGGAAATAGAAGCTGTCATCAAAAGTCTCCCAACCAAAAAAAGTCCAGGTCCAGATGGCCTCAGTGCAGAATTCTACCACAAATTCAAAGAACAGCTTATACCAATTCTTCTCAAAGTGTTCCACACAATAGAAGCAGAAGGGTCTTTGCCAAACTCTTTCTATGAGGCTTCAATAACCTTGATCCCCAAGCCACACAAAGATACAACCAAGAAAGAGAACTTCAGACCAATATCCCTCATGAACATTGATGCAAAAATACTCAATAAAATACTGGCAAATCGGATCCAAGAACACATCAAAACAATCATTCACCACGATCAAGTAGGTTTCATCCCAGGGATGCAGGGATGGTTCAACATACGAAAATCCATCAACGTAATCCACCATATAAACAAGCTGAAAAACAAAAATCACATGATCATCTCACTAGATGCTGAAAAAGCCTTTGACAAAATCCAACATCCCTTCATGATAAAGGTCTTGGAGAGATCTGGGATAACAGGGACATACTTAAACATAATAAAAGCCATATACAGTAAACCAACAGCCAACATCAAACTAAATGGACAGAAACTCAACGCAATTCCTCTAAAATCAGGAACAAAACAAGGCTGTCCACTCTCTCCATACCTTTTCAACATGGTACTTGAAGTTCTAGCTATAGCCATACGACAACAAAGGGGGATCAAGGGGATACAAATTGGGAAGGAAGAAGTCAAACTTTCACTGTTTGCAGACGATATGATAGTTTATATCAGTGACCCAAAGAACTCTACCAGGGAACTCTTACAGCTGATTAACACCTTCAGCAAAGTGGCAGGTTACAAGATCAACTCAAGAAAGTCAGTAGCCCTACTATATACAGATGATAAAAGGGCTGAAAGAGAAATCAGAGAAACATCACCCTTTACAATTGCCACAAACAACATAAAATACCTTGGGGTAACGCTAACCAAACAAGTGAAAGACCTGTATCGTAAGAACTTTGAATCTTTAAAGAAAGAAATTAAAGAAGCCCTCAGAAAATGGAAAGATCTCCCATGCTCTTGGATAGGTAGGATCAATGTAGTAAAAATGGCAATCCTGCCAAAAGCAATCTACAGATTCAATGCTATCCCCATTAAAATCCCAGCACAATTCTTCACAGACCTTGAAAGAACAATAATCAATTTTGTATGGAAAAACAAAAGACCCAGGATAGCCAAAACAACCCTGTTCAACAAGGCAACGTCCGGAGGCATCACTATCCCTGACCTCAAGCTCTATTATAGAGCTATAGTCCTGAAAACAGCTTGGTATTGGCACAAAAATAGACAGGCAGACCAATGGAATCGAATTGAAAATCCGGGTATTAACCCACACACGTACGAACATCTGATCTTCGACAAAGAAGCTAAAAATATACAATGGAATAAAGAAAGCATCTTCAACAAATGGTGCTGGCATAATTGGAGACTGGCATGTAGAAAAATGCGGATCGATCCATGTTTATCGCCATGCACAAAACTTAAGTCCAAATGGATCAAAGACCTCAACATAAATCCAGCCACACTGAACCTCTTAGAAGAGAAAGTGGGTGGTACCCTTGAAAGAATTGGTACAGGAGACAGCTTCCTGAACATAACACCAGTAGCACAGACAGTGAGATCAACAATTAATAAATGGGACCTACTGAAACTGAGAAGCTTCTGTAAGGCAAAGGACACAGTCAGCAAGACAAAAAGGCAGCCCACAGAATGGGAAAAAATATTCACTAATCCCACATCTGACAGAGGGTTGATCTCCAAAATTTACAAAGAACTCAAGAAGCAAGTCTCCAAAACAGCAAAGGACCCAATTAAGAAGTGGGCTGCAGAACTAAATAGAGAGTTTTCAATAGAGGAGTCTAAAATGGCTGAGAGGCACTTGAGAAAGTGCTCAACATCCTTAGCCATCCGGGAAATGCAAATCAAAGCAACTCTGAGATACCATCTCACTCCTGTCAGAATGGCTAAAATCAAAAACACCAATGACAATTTATGCTGGAGAGGATGTGGTGAAAGGGGGACACTCCTCCATTGCTGGTGGGAGTGCCAACTGGTTCAGCCACTTTGGAAAGCAGTATGGAGATTCCTCAGAAAAATGGGAATAAACCTACCACAAGACCCAGCAACTGCACTCTTAGGCATATATCCAAAAGATGCCCATTCATATAACAAAGATGTCTGTTCCACTATGTTCATAGCAGCTTTATTTGTAATAGCCAGAACTTGGAAGCAACCTAGATGTCCCTCACCCGAAGAATGGATAGAGAAAATGTGGTACATCTACACAATGGAGTACTATTCAGCAGAAAAAATAATGGAATCATGAGATTCGCAGGCAAATGGATGACACTAGAAGAAACCATCCTGAGTGAGGTAACCCAGTCACAAAAAGAGAAACATGGCATGTACTCTCTCATATATGGATTTTAGACATAGATCTGGGGAGTGCCAGCCTACAATCCTATTGCCAGAGAGTCTGGGAAACAGAAACTTCATTTACTGGCTGGTTAAGTACTGAGCTGAACTCAAGAAAGCCAGTATCAGAGAGGGAGGACTGATGATCAAAGGGATTAAGACTGGGCTGGTTGAACCCCCAGAAACAGCTGACCAGACAAAGGTTAACTCTTGAATCCCAGGCATCAGCCTGGGAATCCAGCATGGGACTGATCAAGACCCCCTGAATCTGGGTGTCAGTGAGGAGGCCTAGGTAATCTATTGAGCCTTGGACAGCAGATCAGTACCCATCCCAAGTATACACACGGTCTCTGGACTCCCATAGAACAATGTGAGGTGCACTCTCACCCTGAACTCTTGGGGAAGGGTCTAGGCCCTGCCCTATATGAAATGACAGACTATGGACACCCCCATGGAGGGCCTCACCCTCCCTGGGGGAATGAGGGGATAACGGGGGGGGGATGGGGGGAGGGCACGGGAGGAGGGGAGGGAAAGGGAGAGGGACCTCGTACTGACTTGTGAAGCAACCTTGTTTCTTATCTAAATTTAAAATGGAAAATAAAAAAAATATTAATAAAAAAAGAATGAAATCAAAAAAAAAAAATTCTATTTATTTCCCATACAGACAATAGTTTCCCCCTCCCTCCTCTCCTCCCTCTCTCTCCCCCCACCTCCCTTTTACATGCCCCCAACCACTCCTCCTCAGTCTCTATTCAGAAAGGGCAGGCCTCCCATGGGAGTCAACACAGCATGACGCACCAAGTTGGGGCAGGACCAAGTTCCTTCTCCTGCATCAAGGTTGGGCAAGGCAGCCCAGCCTGGGGATTCTATTCCCCAAATCCAGCTCAAGCACCAGGGACAGATCCTAATCCCACTTAGAAACCCCTGAAGCAGACCAAACTACACAACTGACAAAGACATGCAAAGGGGCAGTCCCATGCAGGCTCGCTGTCTGTCAATCCAGTGAGCTCCCACAAGCTCAGGTCAGTGGTCTCTGTGGGTTCCCTTGTCATGACCTTGACAACCCAGCCCTACCCTCACCCCCACCCCCCACTCATAACAATCCTTCCTCTTCCTTCTCTTCAACAGGACTCTGGGATATCGAAGCTCTTTCCAGTGTTTAGATGTGGAACTCCGAATCTGCTTCCATCAAAACTGTATGAATGCTCTTTGATGACAATTAGGAGCTATCATATAAACAAACTGAAAGATGAAATCCACATGATCTTCTCATTAAATGCTGAAAAAGACTTTGACAAGGTCCAACACCCCTTCATGAAAAAGATCTTAGAGATATCAGGGCTACAAGGAACATACCTAAATATGATAAAAAAACAAACAATATACAGCGAGCCAACAGCCAACATCAAATTGAATGGAGAGAAACTCAAAGTGATTCCACCAAAATCAGGAAGAAGATAAGGCTGTCCACTCCATATCTAATCAATACAGTACTTGAAGTTCTAGCTAGAGCAATAAGAAAACAAAAGGAGTTCAAGGGGATACAAATTGGGAAGGAAGAAGTCAAATTTTCACTAGTTGAAGATGATACAATAGTATACTTTAATGACTCCAAAAATTCTACTAGGGAACTCCTACAGTTGATAAATATCTTCAGTAATGTGACTGAATACAAAATGAACTAAAAAAAAACACTTGCACTTCTATATACAAATGATAAGTGGGCTGAAAAAGAAATCAGAGAAACAACACCCTCTACAATTGCCACAAATAATATAAAACATCTTGGGGTAACTCTAATTAAATGAGTGAAAGACCTTCATGAAAAGAACTTTAAGTCTTTGAAGAAAAATAGTGGAGAAGATATCAGAAAATGGAAAGATCTCCCATGCACATGGAATGGTAGGATTAACATAGTAAAAATGGCAATCTTACCAAAAGTAGTCTACAAATTCAGTGCAATCCCCATTACAATCCCAGCACAATTGTTCACAGACATTAAAAGAACAAAGCCCAACTTCAATTTGAACTTAATTGAAAAAATCAATCATAATTAAATTACAAAAAAGCAAATAAGAAAATGTAGAACTTGTAGGGCTTTAAAATATATTCTTTTTCCTGCTCTTGTATGTTTTGAAAATGTTATTATTACTGAGTGAATACAAAGAGACAGGATATAAGATAGTGATGATAGCAAGTTATTGTAGAATAGCTTGTCTAGGCACCTCAAGATGAATAAGGGAGACACATGTGTTAATGGAGCATGAACTTAAAAATGAATTACCACCATTCTACCTTCAACTCTTCATTGTATAGCAGGAATTCTTCTGTTCAGGGTGGCTTGAATTCAATATTTAAGAGTTTAAATACTGCAGAGCAGTGGTGGCACATACTTTTAATTCGAGCACTCGGGAGTGGGTATCAGCCTGGTCTACAGAGCAAGTTCCAGGACACTCAGAGCTATTACACACACAAACCCTGTTTTGAAAAACAAACAAACAAAAACAAAAGAGTTTAAACACATTTGTAGATAATGGAAACTGAAGAAGAAATAACTTACCACAGACAGCTTTTTGACCCCAAGTGTCTGTTCACAGTAAAAAGGTGAGATTTGGAAACAGTGGTAAAACATGAGGTTCCAGGATGGAGAAATGGTTTAGCAATTAATGACACTGTTGCTCTTGTAGAAGACCTGAGTTCAGTTCCCAGCACCATGGTGGTTGGTTCATAATGATATGACCCAGGTTGAGGTGAACCGATACCCCTCTCTAGCCTTCTTGGGCACATGCACACAGAAATGCATACATATGTATGGACATGCACATATACACATATACACATAAATAAAATAATAAGCACTAAATAAATTGTAAAATGTGAGTTTAATGAAGCTGTTGCCAGAGCCTGGACTCTGACTCAGGATTATAACCTTCATGACTCAGTATTTCCAGGTTCCACAACTCACAGCAGGGCTTGGTCCATAATTCACCACTTTACACATAATCTTCAAACCAATACTTAGGATTTATCTATTTTGGACTTATGTCATAAGACTGGCTTGTTATTATAACTACTTTGGCTAATTCATTGTTATAAAAAGAATCCCTATTTAGGAGTTCAAACACTTTTTTATGGCCAGGCCCCAACAGTGAGATTAAATCATATTTCTAAATTTTAAACAAAAACATTCTTAGTATAAAATTTTTTAATTGTTTGTGTGTTTGGGGTTTTATTTGATTTTTTTTTCAGAGGAAAAGTTCTGATTGTTTCCCTGTACTAAGTTCCTTGTGTACTGCCTGATCTCTTTTAGCATTGTGGTGAGAATGTTCCAATGGAAAGTTAATGAGATTTTTCCACGCAACACATTCCCTCTAGGAGATTGTACAGGAGAAAGCAAGGAACATTCTAGATATTGGGCCAACTCTAAAATTAGTTTTGGGCAGGTAGCTTTGTGTAAATTGCTTCATTTCCCTACAAGTAGACTCATTAGTTAGGAGAGCTAAAGTTACTAATCTCTAACAGGATGATTTTTATTTTAAAGTGTATGAGTGTTTTATTTGCATGTATAGATGTGCATGCAGCACATGGGTCCTGCCTGTAAAGACCAGATCTCTTGGAACTTAGAGTTATAAACATCAGCAGGTGCTGGGATCTGAAACTGGGAGTACCCTCTGGATGAGCAGCCAGTGTTCTCAACCACTGAGCCAGCTCCCCTTCTCATGGTGCCATCATCTAAAGATGAACACATCTTCAGAAACGTCCTCATCTGTGATACTGAGGTGACTGGATGGCTGCCTTTTACCCTGTCCCTGAAAACAAGGTGGACAGCATGGAGGAATAACACTGGAGGTTGGTCCCCCGTCATCCACACGCATGTAGTATCTTGGGAGGAGGCTTCCCATGTAGGTACCTCAGTGATGAGCTGTGTGCTTGAGAAGCATAAAGTGTCTTGAAAGTTTGAGTATGGTTTGCTGAAACTGACCAGCACCAGTTTGTGAATACGTGTAAGTTAAACCCTAACAAGTTAAACGGGAACAGGTTTGTTCTCTATCTCTAACGACACCTTTCTCTCTCCCTCTCCTTTCCTCTCTCTCCCTTCCTCTCCCTCCCTCTTCCTCTCTCTCTCTCTCTCTCTCTCTCTCTCTCTCTCTCTCTCTCTCTCTCTCTCTCTCTCCCTCCCTCCCTCCCTCCCTCCCTTTCTCCTTTCACATCCCCCTCTCTCTTTCTCTCTCCCTTTCTCCCTGCCTCTGTGTGTGTGTGTGTGTGTGTGTGTGTGTGTGTGTGTGTGTGTGTGTGTGTGTGTGTGTATGGTATGAACTGATGTGGTCCAGTCTAAGGTGTTTCTCTTCCCTTTAAGCCTGAAATGAAGCCTGGAAGCATTGGGTCTTGATGTTGTCAGCAACCACAGGGTTCTTTTGTTTCCACAACTTCCTTAATCCTGAAGGAAAATCCACTGCTGAACATTATTTCTTTTCCTTTCACAACTTTGGAAATGTATTTTTTCCCTGCTGACAAGTTAACCACTTCCTACCTAAAGTGTCTCAACAGAGTCATGAAGCTGCTAGCCTACACGAAAGTTTATATTTACACGTTAATTTTCAGATTCTTATTACAGGAGAATTCATATAGTCTCCAGAGAAGCAGAAAATTTCTGTCTTCCTTTTTGCACAGTAACGTCTTCAACGCTAGTACCAACTAAAGAGCACAGATACGTCCATCAAGTTCAGTGACATGTTCTTTAGCAGAACATAAAGTCTGAGCAGAGGGAAGAAATGAAATGGCCACAAGGCAACGATCCAAAGATTCATTTTCTTGCCTGGAAAGAATTTGTCATTTTGTAGGACACAAAAGAAGGAAATAAAACTGATCTAAAAAACACAATTAAATCATACTGTCTGTAAATAGAAATTCTTTTCCAAACACCAGTACACACACACTCTGAACTTCTCACAGGGATCAGGACATACTGGTTTGTGAGTCTTCCTCCCCCATGGTGTGGGCAACACTAGCTAAGAAATGTGCAGTACAGATGCTTATCTGCAAACAGGGTTCAGTCTTGATCACGCACTGAGATTACAAAGAAAACATGAGGAAGCAAGAGCTCATTCCAAAACATAAAGGGCAACTTCAAGGAAGAGATGTGGGCCAGTTTCCAGAGATGTTTTAACAGTATGCAAAATGGTATCCATGGAATGTTTCATAATACACAGTGAAAAGATGTTTTTCAATAATACAGCATCATTACAATTAATACAAACGATGGTCATGACTTTACATTGATGATACCACTGTGAACAATGGCGGGCACCAAACCGTCGTGGAGAAGGTAGAATTTAGGAAAAACATAGACAAATATGCAGCATTCCGTAGCAAAATGTCACCTCCTCTGTGTTGCATGCCTAAATATTTCTTTTGAATTTTCTAATTTGACTAATGAGGAAGCTGGCTTTCTCAGCAAACACAAGCAGTTAGCAAAACTGGGGAAAAATTATAAACATTTGGTCATAGAATGTTCCCATGATAACAAGAAAAACATCTTTCTGTTCAAGCAAGCCCACGGAAAGCTTGAGGCATGGCACAGGGTGGCTTTAATTAATTAATCATGGCTGGTGTGTTGTTTATTGTTATGTTCAAATCCAAAGGTGCATTTTGTTAATATGTTTAATTTCATTTTCAACTTCTCCTTTATAATATACCATACATCTTTCAAACTTAAAAGAGTACATTTTAGTATTTTATTAACTTGTAGATAATTATGACTAGGCCTGGGAAAATTTATAGGCTGACTAACATTTACCATCCTATTGCTGCTGAGGAGAGTGTTCTGGTAGATAAATGAGGTGCTGTCTTGAGATAAAGTTTATATAGTTTGATTGCTTTTTTTTAGAAGGGTTTTATAAGGCCAAGTTTCTCTAGGTGGAAAACATTTTTCTTACAGCCATTGGCATACTAACAACATTCATATCTTACAGCCAAAACAGGATTGAAACCTGTAAATCCACATGTTTACTATAAAGGACTACTGATATCGAACTAGCAGATCACAAGAATAATAATTCCCTCAGCCTGTGTTATGAAGGGGTTAATTATGGGACTTGGGATAAGGTGTTCATACATCCAGGCACTTCATCAAGCCTTCGAGTCAGGAAACAAGGGAGAGCAGATGAAGGGGCTAGGGATAATAATGATGGCAAGTCCTGATTTCCCTAGAGGTGAGCTGATCTATGGCCACGAGCAAAGAGAAAAGGCTAGAAGGTACTGTAACATTACCTTGGAGTACTTAACAGACTCCAAAGCGGTAACCCTGTGTCAAAAAAAGGCCCCTCATTCTGCTCCTTTTAGCTAAAAGAGTTATGCCCAAGTACAAGAGGGGAATTCAAAATTCACATCTGAAATTAAAGAGCTGAGAGGTATGATTTAACAATGCTCAAAACTCAATAAGCCAAAGATAAACAGCAAATTAGATGACTCAATGTCAGGAGGAAAAAAAAACATCTTCCATCGATCCCATCGTCAAAAATTAATCTGCCTGAGAATGCCCTCTGCTCCAATCCCCGCACTGACGAAGAGGGGAGGAATGGAGTAAAGCCCGTGTCCGTGTGCTTCACCTTCGGGCTAGACCCTGATTACATTCTCCGGTGAGACATTTCAGCATGAAGCGCCTCTCATGTTGGGACTGCAAAATTAAATTGCGATCAATACTTTACAAAAATAATTGGGGAAAAATGTTCAGAAGTCGGAGCTGCACTGTGTGGCCACAAACATATGAAAGTTATTTTTTTCCCCTACCTTTCTGGGGGTTATTCTGCAGGATAGATCAGTTCAAAGGTGTCTCTTGACAATAGTGTTCTTGGAATGGTTTCACTCACCTTGTTAGGGAGTTTTAAAGGCAGAGGAACACTGACAGCCTACCAGAGGCAGTATCTTATTTCTGCATTCTCTTTCCTTTCTTCGGAGCTGATAACCTAAGCCCACAAATTCTTCTGGTCTCCTCTCACTTTGATGTTAACTTAGATTTCTTTGCAAATTAATTCTCATCCTTAAAACAGAAAAAAAGACAAAAGAGAAGAAGGGAGGGAGGGAGGAAGGAAGGAAGGAAGGAAGGAAGGAAGGAAGGAAGGAAGGAAGGAAGGAAACCCACCCTTCCCACACACACACAGTCAATTTAGTAGATTCTAAATTTTTCTTCCTAGATTTGATTCTGAGTCTCTCGACACATTTGAATGCTCAACACTATAGTTAAGCTTAAGGTAAACGTATTGAATCAAGCTCTTCAGTGCCCTGAGCAATGCTTAGTATTCAGCTTTTTCTCCTTTTCTGCCTCTGAATAAGTTTTTATTTTGGGCAAAGATTTATTTTTTTAATCCGTGAAAAAAAGAAGAGGAAGTAGAAAATGTAGATGCTTCTGCAAACTGGTGCTTCTTCAATAAGTGGTCATTTTGCTGTTCGTTGTAAAGGAAGTTCAAATATTGTAGTTTTATAATTGCATTTTTGGAATCACCATGGGACTTGAAGGATTCTTATTTGTGGCTGTGCTAGTCTGACAAGATGGTCTACTGATTTTCCTCACATGAATCATTTGTTATGCCTCGGTCACACGTGCAGGGAAATTAAGTAGCTGCATTAAGAATACACCACACAAAACATAGCCAAGTAGGTGGTACATAGCTAGTCAAATGAAGGTACCTAGAGAGGGAATTCAATGGCTTCCTGTCATGCAGGGGAACAGGGATGGGCTGAATGTTGTCCCTGAGAGCAATGAGAGTAAATGGATTTAAAACGGCTCACTGGGTGAGAAGATGCATTAGACAACAAACACTAAGAATGGAGTGGCCTCCTCTGGTGAAATTATACCCCTGAAAAAATGGGGGACAAGGGAGGAGCTTTTGGGGGAACCTCTAAACGAAGGAGGTAACTTGTCCCTTGTAACTGACATAGGATACATTTGCAGTTTCAACCTGAATGCCTTCCACCACTCCACGCGTTCTTGAACATCTCTCATATTGATATTGATAGCAGAAGACAGAATGCAAATGATCGTCACCACACGTGTCACCGTGTGCGTGTAAACACGTCTGTCTGTGCCCTTACCTCCTAACCATCTCCTTTTCATCCCACTCAGTCTCAGCTCCCTCACAGTGCCAGCGTTTCATAAGCTGCACAGCTCCCTGTGAATTACTTCCTTGCCTAACTATCACTGCTCGCCCAGTGTCTGTCCATGTTCCCCAGTATCAATTCTTAAAACAATTTTATTATCCATTTTTTCTCTGTTAGTCCCTGATGTTAGCTTCTAAGCATACTTGGGTGTCATGACAGCGCTGACTCAGTCGGGTCTGGCTTCTGCTCTTGCACTGGCCATTGGGTGTCACACAGGCTGTGGGCTGGAGGTTTTCACTGAGAAGACGTTGACATGTCCAGAACAGTCTGCTTCAAACTTTTGTTCCATTATGCTTTCTGCATGAGCTTTCCCATTAGGCTACACAAGAGAGATAAAATACCTGCAACTCTGTGACTCACTTAAAATAAACTATGTCAGACACGATGATGAAGTCGCACGGAAAGCCTCAGAAGGGAGAGGCAGCTAAGACACACGAAGGATCTTCTGAGTGAGTGATAGCCAGCGCTTTGAGTTGGCTATCAAAAGTAGGTGAGTTGCTTAACTTCTCATAGAATTAACTGTGTGTTTCCAAATTTGGGGAGCGGGCTAAACAATTCAGATCTGGAACATGGAAGGACAAAAGACAGCAAGGGGTAAGAGGTCCAGGTAGTAAGACACCAAAATGAGAACATTGCTTTCCAAAACGACACACTTTGGCATGGGCCACTCTGAACCACCTCATGCTCATGGGTCCAGGACAAGTGAGGAACATGCTGTGACTGACAGTCCCATTCTGAGATGAATGGATGTTGGAGAAAGGAAGGGAAGGAGTGTAACAACTACATCCACAGCTACTTTAATTTCCTGTGAGTCAGCATTGCTGCTCTTGACACCTGGAATGCTTACACTCACTGTTAGGCACTCTGACACAGCTCTACATTCCTTTTCCTCAGTTTCTGTCAGAGTTTGGTGACTGCCGTGAGGTAATCCCTGAGAATCTATTCATAAACAAAAATAGCCTTGGTCTGACAGTCCAGTACATATTTCCCAAAGAGATATAAAAAGTCACTGGAGGAAAACTGAATGGCTGCTGTGCCAGCAAACTTCAAAACCATTTGATGTGACATATGAGACCTAACGGAAGACTTTTCTTTTGAAGGCAGATAAGCTAACTGTGGGAAACAGCCATAGGAGGATGTCATAGGCAAACTTGGCTCACATTCACCTGAGTGCAAGACAGGGATAGAGCTTCAGCCAATGGATGCCTTCTACCCAGAACTCCAAGCCAAGTTGAGGTAAACATAAGACTTGTAACAACTGCCCTTTGATTCGTTTTGTTCTCTGAGTCTCTTATTGCTGATAGTATCAGAATGTTTTTGTTTTATAACTGGATTTCTGAGTTCTTCATTAGTGTGTGATTATCCCTAAGAGACAATTTTCATTTGATGTGATTGAGGAAAAAATCAAGCTCTATTCTTCAAGTCTTGGCAGTGGTATATCAACCAAGTAACATACACCACAAAGAACGCTAACATGAATAATAAAAGACTCAGAGACTGATATTGGGGTTCAAGCTTCAAGCTAAAGATCAGAAAAGCAAAGCAGCTGGTCACTAGCTCTTACTCTACCTCAGAACGAAAGGCGATCCTGGCTCCAACAAACCTCAGACTGTAACCTTTCCTCAGCATGGCTAGAGAATCTTGAGACTTCAATGTCTTCTTATCTTCAATGTGTTTGGAGAATGAATGCCTATTCCTGAATACTGAAGACCCTGCTCTTATCTTTTATTCACCTCCAGTGCTGGGATTAAAGTTTTGTGATTCTAGGTGCTGAGATCATCTTTGTGTGAAATGTTTCTCTTTAGGGCTGTGTAGGTCTGGGTGACCTTGGACTCACAGAGATCCATCTACCTCTTAATCCTGAGCCCTAGGATTAAAGTTGTGCACCACCACCACCTCCCAGATTCTGGCTGCTGGGATTAAAGGTGTGTATTATTACTGTCTGATCTCTATAGCTTGAGGCTGATTTTTCTTTCTGAATCCCCAGGTAAGCTTTAATAAACCATAAATGTATCACCACAAAGAACCCTTTAACAAAGCAAAACATCTTATAAATATGGGTAATTTTCTCAAAGTAAATAGTAAATGTATACCCTACACCTGGGTTCCTCTAGCTTGTTCTCCTGCATAATTTTATTAACAATTTTCACATGTGTAGTTAAAGTGTAATCCAAAGTTCTGACTTTGCCTCCATGACTCAACCTTTCACTGATACCCTCAAGACATGTTGGCCTTCTTTCTCTTCTGCCATCTTGTATCATCTCTTTGCTATATGTTTCACATGGAAATTTGTTTTCCTGGTTTCTCTTCTTCTCTGTGTTCACTGCTCAAACCTTCACAGCATCTAAGGAGACTTTTATGACCTGCGACATTCCTTTTGATGAGCATCTTCTCTACCTCACCCCATTGACTCTTAAATACTCTTTATGACAGCTATTACTACCCAAAACAATTGCACTCCTTTCTCCTTTAAAACCAATTTTCATCCATAAAATGTATATTTAATGATAGCAATACTGTGGTGGCATCATGCTTTGCCGGTGAATTTGTGGTAGTGACCACACCCTATGGATGTGGTTTTAGGGGTTCAGATATGAACCCTTATAATGTAGAGGAGGGGCTGACACGCACTTTTGGGTTTCAGTGAGAGCATCAGAAGGGCAAGAGACTGCATCTCCCATCCTGCTCATATGTGTTTGTTTATCCTAAAGGAGACGATGGAAGACATTGAGCACTTAATTAACATGTTTGTTTGCTTGTATTTGAGGCAGCATCTTACTCTGTAACCAGGTTGGCTTTGAACTCCTAGTACCTCTTCTGCCTCAATCTCCTGAGTACTGCATTTATGCCTGCCTCAATTAGTGTCTTTTACATGAAATTTTAGGGATATTACATAAATAGTTTTAGTGTTCCATACTAGAAGGCATTGTATAGTTTTATTTTGGGCAGGTGGTAATATTGCCATGCAACTTACAAATGACCCTGATTATAGAAAAAAAATCAAGTTCAGTGCGTGCCTTTCTTCACAGCCTTTGTCTAAAGCCAGTAGGCATTTAGCACTACAGAGAGTGTACTTCCCATGGGAATGCCCAAGACTACCAAATGTCTGACATATTAGGGAATACTTAGATGAGAATAGCCACAGGACAAATGTCAGGGCCATAGATAAGTTGCAAATTCCTGTGTGCTTTTCTGGTTGGGTGGATAAGAGGCATATAATCCATGAAAAATGACTCATGGTTGACTTTTCTAATCTTGACATCACTTTGTATTTTTAGGAAGTGCGGAAGCATCCTGTAACAGCAGAAAGGCCATAGACTCTATAACCTAAAGTGCTGTGTTTGCATATAGTGACCAAAGCTTTCCGGGCACATGCCCTGGAATAAGTCCTCCATTTCTGAATCCCAGTTTCCTCATGTGTCGAGTTGGACTAGCCAAATCTCCTATAACTGACTTAAGGGTGTCAGCATTAAGTATCAAAATCTGGGGGAAAAGGAAATCATTTTAATATAATGCAAGGTATAACAATTGTGCAAATAATGCCAGGGCACCTAAATATTAAGTTGAGATTCAGGGACATTTTTCCAGCAGAGTGCATGTCTTACCTGAGACTTGAGGAACTGAGTCAGTGTTAGTAGGGTAGTTGTGAGTGTAAAATGTATTTTAGTGTTATTCAAGAAGGCAAAATAAGTGTGAGTGTACATGTGGAAAGAAACAGGAGGAGTGAGCCACATGTTGCCCATGGGAAGCATATACTCGGCACTTTCCTGTTGCTCTCTCATCTCCCTGCTTCATCTCTTTTCTGCCTGTCCTGCATAAATGAGGGGAAGTAAATGAACAGAGTCATCGTCACTGTTGACTGAGAAGAAGAGCCAGTCTTCTGAGGTCCCTGGGGATGGTTACTAACATATTCAGTTACTAACCATGCTTTCCATCTAGGTCCTGGCCCTCAGCCCCCACAGTTAAATGGCTGTTCCTTAGTTCTCATCAGATTATTACTTCCTCACACACAGGTTGCCTTGTTTTCAGACAGTGTCTCAAGTAGCCTACATCTGAAGTGGGACTTTCCGTCTTGATTAACCTGAGCTGGCCCAGAACACTATGAAGTCAAGGGTAACTGAGCTCTTGAGTCCTAGGATGGCAGGCACACACCACCAGGCTCTCAGGATTAGCTTCTTTTTCTAACAAGTTCAGGAGAGATCGTGTTGCCCTGAAGATGATGTGGATGTCCATGAGCCATGCTCCTGCTGGCTATAAAGGGCAGTAAAGCTATTTTTGTAGTTGTATTTATGACTACAGACTCACAATTAAGAAAGAGGGACATAGGAGGCTTCTGTGACAATTCCTGCCCTTTCGCTACACACACACACACACACACACACACACACACACACACACACACACCTAAAAAGTAACAGGTTAGACAAGAAACCATCAAAGAGAACTCTTGAAAATTTCGATGAGAATGCTGGAGTGTAGCTCTCCACAACTTAGGGGCTTCTAGTGGGGGTGCTTGTGTAGAAGGACTCAGTTTTCTTTAAGGAGCTGACTACCTGGAATTTGACCTGTATTGTCGCCGTCTTTGTCTCCTCCTCCTCCTCCTCCTCCTCCTCCTCCTCCTCTTCCTCCTCCTCTTCCTCTTCCTCCTCCTCTTCCTCCTCCTCTTCTTCCTCGTCCTCTTCCTCTTCTATTGGGGGGAGGTTGCAATGGTAGGGGGCAGACCTGGTGCATGATGGAAATTCCCAAATAATCAATAAAAATGTTATGCTGTAAAAACACTTTTAAAGAAGGATTTCTTTATGGCTCACAGATGGAGGACTGGATCCATCATGGCAAGAAAGCCACGGCATCAGGAACTTGAGGATGCTTCTCACATTGTGCCCATTGTCATAAAGCAGACAGAGAAGAATGCCTATGCTCAGTACACTGTCAGTCCAGGATGCCAGCATATGGGACAATGCCTCTCACACTTAAAGTGGACTGTTTTACCTCTGTTAACTTATCAGATTATCATGTTTGTGAGAGCATGGTCATGCCCAGTCTCTTCAGTCTCTGCAGCGAGTCAATAATCCAGTCAAGTACATTATTTTAATATGGCATAATATAAATAGCTCAAAAGAATTTCAGCTACTTTCTCAAGTAGTATGACAAAAAGATAACATATCTCATACCTGTGCACACACTGCCCTCACTGGCAAGTGATCATTTTAATTATGTAATAGATTAGCATTTGGAGGAAGTCCTGTGATAGTGGACTGAGTTTCTCTTTATCTCAGTCCATAGCCAGAGATATGACTAGAAAGGCTTTTTATATCTTCCCAGGTGACATCTATGCAAGAACTCCATGGATTCTGGTATCAAAAAAAAATCAAATAAATATGGATTTGTTTTCAGGGATGACAAGTCTATAGAGAGGAAAATAATTATGTAGAATAATCAAAACTTTATAGTTTAAAGGTATTTTTACAATGTTTTATTATCAATAGGTATAACAAGAAATAAAAAGCCAGTGGACAAAATTACTATTGTCACCAAAGGACAACATCATATGTTCTAATTAAGCGTAGTATTGGACTGGTGATTATCCAAAATTATTTTTAACTCAATCAATGTGTTTTATTTAATTTGTAAAAATCTGGCTGCATGTGTGTGTGTGGGGGTGCATCTATAATCTTTGAATTTAAGAGTACAGGCAAATGGATCTGTGTGAGTTCAAGACCAGCCTGGCCTCTAACCTTCAATCCAGGCTAATCAGTCTCCAAAAACAAACAACATTCTAACTTTTCTCCCGAGTTGCAATTATACCATATAATGTTGTATAGTTTTACTGCCACCAGTTTCAACTCTGTTGCAAAGCCTTTTAAAGTTCCATCCCCGGGATCATTCACCATATACTCTCAATGAGAACAGGCTCTCAGTGTGTAAGGACACAGGGGATAAATGCAGCTAGGGGGGAAAACTCTTGACATCTAAAATTATAGCAGTTATTTTAGTTTCAAGCTGATAAAGTTGTAGATTATTCTACATTTTTTTAAAAAGTAAACTTTGACCTGAATCTCAAGAAGAAACTTCTGAAATCTAAGCAGCTTTAATTGTTTCTAAATAAAAATGTAGAATGACATAAATATTGGATGGCTTCTGGGCAATGTATCCTCCGAGGTTGAATACATTTTGGCCCCGAGGCAGCAGTTCAGAGAGGAAAGGTAACTAGAGGAATAAAGTTGTGATCCCAGCTAGACCAGAGCTCATATTAACACCAATAGCTAGACCATCTCCCCGTGGTCCCCATGTTCGCACCCTTATTACTCTTTGTATCCTCAGGAAATTGTCCGGGGGGGGGATGGTTCAAAATTTTAGGAGAAGCACATGAGGCTGAAAACCTTAGAATGCCTTTGCATCCTCTCATAGTTTAAGAACAAGAAAGGGAGAGACAGTAATGTCCTCCTTTCTTAGCATAAAGGGAGCACAAGAAACTCTGTCCTCCAGGAGCACTGGGACAGTTCTCCTTCCTGTCCCTGACACTTGTTGTGCTAGAGAGGGGGAAAAATGCTTTAGAAAGTTTGAACAATCAGCATTCACACTTATGGCCAGATTTAGTTCCTTGAAAACTAAGAGAAAAGAAAAAAAAGTCAGCAGAGGTATGGGAGAGGAGCAAGCTGGAGAAAACTAATCCTTTAGGAGCCAAGTGAGATCTGTGTTTCTGCCCGACTAAGTGAAGTCGAAAAGGCCCAGGTCGTGGGGTTTAGCCCTGAAGGGGCCAGTTAGCTGGACTCCAACTCAAGGCCATGGAATATACATCTAACTTTGCTGTGGGCAGTTAATTACATCAATAGCTATTAGGAGGGACAGCAAAGGGTCTTCTAGATGCCTATTTTAGCTTCACTGAACACTTTTTTAGTTCCACTGTTAACGAGTATCTACAAAATATTGTGAGTCATTTTAAAATCACATCAACTGTGAATATAACTTACATCTATGGCTGCTTCTGTCAGGGTGACATTGGAAATAGACAGCCCTGGTATCTTTTCTACAATTAGAATGTTATCATTTATTTATCCCAGGTTAAGAGCAAATCGTCTTTGTTTTTGCCTCATGGTTTGCTCTGAGGTCTTTTTCACTGACACAATCACCACTGCAAGAACACTTACAGACATCATAGTGAGTATCATAAACCCAATCAATCAGAACACCTGCTTTTGCTCCTCTGTCTTCAAAAATTAACTCCTTGGAACTGGGAACCTGGCTCGGTGATTGTGAGTTCTCCCAGCAGACTTGAGTTTTGTTCCCAACACTTACACTGAGTGACTCACACTACCTATAACTCCAGATCCAGGGGATCCAACACCTTCTTCTGCCCCCCTTCAATATTAGCACACACACACAGACAACACATACACACACACACTCGAAGTAAATGTAACTTTTAAAATTATCTTTAGACCAGAAAGTATTATTCGAGGCTGAAAATAACTCGATCATATATAACTTAATTTTTTATTGTTTCTATACAATAACACAATAAGAAATAACAATTATTTACGAAGTGCCCTGACTACTATTATGTCAAGTAGACACAAGCTAAAATTATCAGAGAGCAGGGAACATTGATTAAGAAAATAACTCCCTAAGATTGGACTGTAGACAGGAAAACCTATAGGGCATTTTCTTTATTAGTGATTGATGGGGAAGTGCCAAGTCCATTGTGGGTTGGGACACACCTGTGTTGATGAAAAGGTGGGCTGAGCAAGCCATAAGTCACAAGCCAGTAATTGTCACTCCTCCATGTCCTTTGCATCAGCTCCTGCTTCCAGGTTCCTGCCTGACTTGAGTTTCCACCTTAACTTCCCTTAATGGACTCATGATTCAGGATATACAAGTCAAATAAACCCTTTCCTCCCGGGTTGCTTTCGGTCATGGTGTTTCATCACAGCAGTGGTAACCCTAGGACACAGTTACTCAAAAGCTTCAGAATTATGCAAAACTGAAGTTAAAATATTATGTGTGAACATTATTGATAGGCAAGGATGGGTTTTAGGTAAGTGTTGAAACCGCGAGTTCAAGGGGCCAGAGAAATAGCTCAGTGGCTGCGAATGCATACGGAATCTGCAGAGGACCTGAAGTTCATTCCTAGCACCCGTGATGAACCTTCACAACTACCTATAACTGTAGTTCTGGGACTCCATGGCTCCTTTTAACCTTCACAGGTACCCACAATCATGACACTAAGTTATCCTCACATATACATAAATGAAAATAAAAATAAATATTTAAAATACCAATTCAAAATGAACAATCAAATTTTACATACCAACGAAGTGATGGATGGCAATGCAAAGTGTCCAATAAAAAAAGGTAGAGCTGAACATGCAAATATCATAGTGTCTTAAAGCATGGCCTCCCACCCCCCACCCCACACGTCTTCCCTGTGTTTGCGCTGGACTGTATTGGCTGTAAGGAGAAGTCACTGCTTCCATTCTCCTGTCCACCCTCACTCTTTATTGCTTTTTTTCTCTCTTCCCTTCCACCTCTTTTCATCACTTGAGGAAGATCAACTCTATCCTAGTCAGGGCTACTATTGCTGTAACAAGATAGCATGACAGAACTGGGAGAACTGGGGAGGAAAGGGTTTATTTGGCTTACACTTACTTCCACATCACTATTCATGATTGACAGGGTCAGGACAGGGACCCAAGCAGGGCAGGAGCCTGGAGGCGGGAACTGATGCAGAGACCATGGAGGAGTGCTGCTGACTGACTTGCTCAGCCTGCTTTCTTACAGAAACAGCCCAGGATGGCACCACTCACAATGGACTGGGCCATTCCCCATCAATCACCAACCAATAAAATGCCCTACTGGCTTGACTACAGTCCGACTTTATGGAGGCATTTTCTTAATTCAGTTTCCCTCCTCGCTGATGACTTCAGCTTGTGTCAATGTGACATAAAACTAGGCAGCACAATCTCCCTATCTTGTCTGGAATCAGTGGAAACTGATTCAGGAAACCACAGGAGACTAAGTCCACAGTTTGGACTGCCACAGTTGGTTGGCAGTTCCAACTGCTCTCCAAGACAACAAGATGCAGCTGCACTGCATGTCACAACTCAAAGGTACAATAATGTCCCCACAGATGTATGCGTTGAACCCTTGGACTCCATCTGGTGGAGCCATTTGGGGAGGTTGTGGAAATCCTAGAATAGGGAATAGCCTGGAAGAAGGTCACAGGGACGTGGATTTGGGGAGTGTGTCATCCCTGGTCCTTCCTCATAGCGCACCCTGATTCCTGTCCTACTACACGGCATGAGCTGCTGTGCTGTCCTTAGGACTATGGAAAATAGAACCTTCTGACACCATGTGCCGAAATGAACCTTTCCCTTTAGTTGTTCTCTCTAGTATTTTGATGATAAATAGTAGGAAAAGTGTCTAATACACCGGCCTTCCTCAGGGTTCATCTGAGAAATGGTGGTTACCATGAATAGGACTCGCTGCTCACAGAGTTTTATATAGGTAAACCTACTTAAGAAACTGGGACCCAGGGGGGCTATGTGAAATTGCCTAAACGTTTACATTGATAATAGTTATGATATTAGGAATCATTTTCTTATACTGTCTCCTTAGGAAAAGAGATGTAAATCACACTTACCTAGCTGTATCCAAGTTGAGGACCACAGGAGAAGCTATAGCCCACAAATGTGATTTTCCTCCATTCAGTCATGAGAGGGAAATGCAATCAGCACGGTTAAATGCCTTGGCCTCCAGGCTCCTAAAAATGGATGAGTGATCGGAGCATGCTTGCCCATAGATAGGTGCACTTAAGAATGAGGAGAGATCCATCATGTCTGTATGTCCACTCTCAACCTACAGATCTTGACGACAATTGTCACCTGAGGTCCACCCCAGCCATGCATCTATCTCAATTGTGTCTAAGAAGGCTCATCCACTCCCTAGTTGTGAAGGACTGGAACTACTTTGACAATTAGTCTTGACTGTCAACTTCATGACAGTTAGCATTACCTAGGAGACAAACATCTGAGTGTGTGTGAGGGAGTTTCCAGAGAGGATTAATGGAAAACCTAACCTATCCTTAACATAGGCTACACCATCCCATGGGCTGGGTCCTAGGCTGAAGAAAAGTAGAAATCAAGCCAAACAGAACACCAGCACCAACGTTCTCTCTTCTGCCCAGGTGCAGATTCGGTGTGACCGACTGCCTCACTCTCTGCCCCCAGACCCTCCTGCCAGAAAGGATGGTGTCAAAGCACCATGAGCAGAACAAGCCTTTGCTTCTTCAAGTTGCTTTTACCATGGAAGCATAAGGCTGTTCTTTGGCTTGAACTATTAAATGTCTAAGAGTTTCCCTTAAATAGTCAACATCACAAAAAAATAAGATATATAATGGTATTCTAAGAGTAACAATAGGAGGGAGGTTAGTAGGAGAAAAGGAACAGGAAACATGGCAGTAAATGAAATTGGATACAAATCTTACTGCTTGTGCTTTCCATTCTCATTAAAGCGAGAAGCTGTGTAATTATAACTAAGCATATAACATTTCATTATCAACACTATCATAATGCAGTGATCGGCAACATCATGTTTGCTTCACTTTCAACAATTGTGCTAAAGGGTTAATCAGCATTTTGCTGTGCAAGGAACAATGGTGGTTAGCCAAATGGTCTTTAAAAAACAGACAACAAAAAATAACTTCAATAATTTATATTAATTCAAGTCCTATGGTTAATGAGGCAAATGGAGTGCTCTCAGAGGGGAGCAAAGCACAGAGCAGCAACATCAAGAATCTTCAAACCATTGCTGGCAAAGGAGACCGCAAGTCCAAAATACCCCCCAACCACCTACTATTCATGCTTTGCACTAGGGATGAGCTTAATACCGCTCTCATTTTGCAGAGGCTAAGCTAAAACTGTGTCTGCACAATTGCACCAGCGAGGAGCTGCCTCTTCTTGTCTTCTTTGTTGATACCGTTCAATGTGTCTAGTTTCCACTGGACTAAGCATATACTTGCTTGTTCTGGTGGGAGAAACAGCAAGTCCATATCGAGATCTATGTGTATCCCAGAAGCTAAGCTGTCACCTAACTAAACATCTCTAAAAGTTGAAAACCAAACTAGGAAATTGATTAGCAAATACAATGACAAACACTTGGCGCAGTTCATGTAGGAAGATGTTTGGTACACATGAGATGAATATGGTAAAGTGTAACTACATGTTCACTCACTAAACCTTACTTGTCAACGGCTACGTAGTAGGTGCCAGATATAGGCACTAGAATTGGGATACAGACTAAGATCTGCACCAAGCATGGTGGGTCACACCTGTAACATAGCATGGATGAGCCTGAGGCTGGAGAGGAGCAAATGTAATGTCAGCCTGACCTATATGGTGAGATCCTATTTCAACCACCCATCCACTCAAATAACACGGTTTTCTTAAGAGCATAAAAATGATTAGGAGAGCATGGACAGACCTTGAGAGAGACAAGTTATGGTTAACTAGAAAGTTGGTTCAGATAGACCACTTCTACTCTTCTACACATTATCCGAGGCAAACTGTGGTCAACAACTACTTTTACATTTCAAAAATATCTAGTAGACAAAGAAATTCAACTAAACTGACATCTGTCACAACTTCCCTGGTCTGATGACTGCACAGTGTTTCCATGTACTATGATGTCACAATACATCCCAGTGACATCCCTTTGTGTCGACTGAAATAAAGTTTGAAACAGAACAACGAGGCTTGTTCTTTAATTTCTAAACTCACCAGGACCAAAAGAGACCATGCTTCTTTACTTTGATCTAATATAGTAAGTCAAGCTGTTGCAGGAGCAGAGGGTTGTGAGGAAGCAGTCTAGACAGAGAAGGGACTCAGAATAAAAGAGGAGAAATTTTCATGAGCTCATATTTAGCTGCATGCTGTTCCTCTGTTACGGAATAATACTTCATAGGCTTGAGGCATTTGATAACAGAGACATGGAGCCTGCCCTGAAGTTGCTTACAGCATATTGTCTAATAAAACTTCCGTATGTAAAGAGCTCAAACACACTCACTGACATACAAGGCTCCCCTGTCCCTATCATACTAGTGTATCACACACACACACACACACACACACACACACACACACACACACACACATGGTGAATACTTTGTTGCATGCAGCACAGGGCACATGGTGAAAGCTGACCACCTAACCTCCTGTTGCCCTATTGATCCTTACATTTGTTTCCCACCCTCCATGCTGATGCCCATCATCTCATATCTGACCATTGCAATAGTAACCTAGCTGAACTTGGTGCCTTTGGCCTCAGTATCATCTTCCCAACAATAATACAGAGCTATTCAGGAATGCTGGTTACTGGTGCAGAATCAGGTCTTCACAGGGATATTCAAAGCCTATAAAACTGCCTCGATCACACACCCACACACTAACTTTGCTAAGTCCAATTCTTTCTACCAAGGATTTGGGTCCATGGTGTCTTCTTTGTCAAATCTATAGTCTTGTGTCCTCTGGTTCTTATGTCTCAAATGCCACTCTGGATATTTGCAGATTCAGTTCCTCATCTTTAAGAACTCTCTTTCCAACCGGGGCAGTGGTGGCACACGCATTTAATTCCCACATCCAGAAGGCAGAGGCAGGTGGATCTGTGAATCTCTGTGAGTTTGAGGCCAGCCTGGTCTACAAAGCTGCACAGAGAAACCTTGTCTCAACCCCCCTTAAAAAACCTAAAATAAGAACTCTCTCTCCAACTCTCAAGGGCCATATATGTGTCTGTGTGTCTTTAGTACATAAACACAGACACCTATGTGGTTGTGTGTACTGTGGGAAAACATGCACTATGTGATTTTCATTATTATGTTGTCATTATTGTAATGCCTCCCATTAACCTGTCCTTCCCTGGAATATAACAACAATGCCATTTGTTTCACAACATTAACATCCACCCTGACTGATACACCATGACCATTAATACCTATTTGTTTAATTAATTGATTATTGATTTAGTGTTTGATTGGGATACTTTACATGCCAATGTCCAACAAAGAATGGAATTTCCCACAAGACAATAGTAAAATTTTATTAAATTTATTTTTTTTTAATTTCATTTAACATTCCAGCCAAAGTTCTCCCTTCCACTCCTCCTCCGGCTCCCCCACCACCTCACCCCAGACCACACCCCTTCCATTCCTCTAAGTAGTAAGGGCTCCCATGGGGAGTCAACAAAGTCTGGTACATTAAGTGGGGGCCACCAAGCTCTCTTCCATGAGTTAAGGCTGAGCATGGCATCCCCTCATAGGGAATTGCCTCCAACAAGCTAACTCCTCAGAAAGCTCAAACCTCACAACTGTCTCCCACACACAGAAGGCCTAGTTCAGTTACATGGAGTCTCCACAGATGTCAAGAGCTCATGAGTTTCCACAAGCTCGGTTCAGTGTCTCTATAGATTTCTCCTTCATGAGCTTGAACCTCCCTTGCTCATATCATCCTTCCTTTCTCTCTTGGACTAGATTCCTGGAGGTTTGCCTGGTGCTTGGTTGTGGATCTCTGCATCTGGTTCTATCAATTACTGGATGAAGGCTCTCATGGTCAGCTCTGTGCAGTCCCAATAGTAAATACTTTAAGTTTGATGTTAGTTACAACTATTTAGATCTACTTTTATAGTTCAAATGCGGCTTTGCCTACTACATTAATAAACAAACATGACTCATGCTGGTAAAGTTTTATTCATAAGACTAAATTGCCAATCTTTCAGTCTATCATTTGATGACTTCCATTCCATTCTGTAGATCACAAACAAGTATCTCTCAGGGTAGAGCTTTCTACACATGTGTTTTTGTATAGTAGATATAGTGTTTTCTATGGGTTGCTCATGTTTCTGTGTGTGGAGGATTCTGTTGTTGCACTCTGTCTTTACAAGGATATCTGGATGGCTGTACAGTGAACAAACCTACCAGACAAACTTACTGTTCATTATAAAAAATTTCTAATTCTCAATCTCAAGATTGTTCTCCTATGGACACGCTATACTGTGTGCAGGTATCTGCCTTTCTTTATGATATGATATAAAACAGAATCAGGGAAAAGGAACATATGTTAAACTTGACCCTTGTTATTACCATTAGTAATAAATTCTATAACTCTTATGCCTTCTGAAAACTCCTGCAAATCTGTATCAGGTAAGCTCACCAGCTAACAAATAGGATCAAATGTAGACCCTTTTCAATTATTGACATTATTTTCATATATTATACTCTATTCCACATGGGATAGTTTTACTTTTAAAATTCTAGTTTCTCTTTCCTGAAAAACTAAGAGCCCTGGCAACATCAGCCCTACGTTTCCTGGTGGTAGCAAATGACCATAATTGAGTGGCAGCTGTCTCCATGATCCCCATTGTTCTGGGGTGTATTAGAACCAGTCATTGTTTCATTGTTTACTGTCATTTGCCTGTGGCTTCCGTGGGCATTTGAGTTTGTGGTCCCACTTGAAATAATATATCACTAGCTGTATTAAACACAAGATTAGATTAGATCAAAATACAACTCCTTAGAATTGTTGGCAATATTTAGGTGGGCCAAATAACATCCTAGAAAGAAAATCAAAACAAAACATGTGGCTAGGACCTGAATTAATGCAGTGGCAAATGCAATAAGGAGATAAAAATGATGTTATAGAATTTTCAGGACACAGTGTCATCTTCTTATATCTTATGCAAGGAAGGATAATGAATTTTATGGGACAGGGGATTGTTTGAATAATTCACTGGAGGTAATGCCTTTGCTTGAGAGTGGAATCAGCAATCACTTGAGAGTGCTTTGATGAAGCTGTGAAGTCTAAGTGGAGGCTAGGGACAAGAAAAGCCTAAGGAGTCTGACGAGGACTCAACAGCACATGTTGGTGAGCAGCTGAGTCTACAATTCTGGAGAAGGTTGTCAACAGATGAACCTTACGGACTCCACAAACTGAGACACCAACTATAAAACTCTATGTGTGATGATGCTTAGTCATGTCTCCCTGGGTAAGTGCCTGCATCTTTTCTTAGACTTTTCAAAGAGACTTCTGGTAATTGGTGAAAAACATCACCTGAAGCTGTACTTTGAAAGTCACCAGAAGATAGTTGAAATTACCCTTTGGGATATCTACTTTTGGCCCGTAGAACACATTGGTGGTTGGTCTTAGGATTTCCTTCAAATGCCCAAATCTGCAGGCAGTCCCTTACACAAAAATAATCCATGATTGGGGAGTTCACCAACCCCAGATGTGAACCACCTACTATTATTCTGTTAATTATTTAGAGCCACTGTCTAAATTAGGATGTCTATGCCCATAGATTAGTACAGCTCCCAGACTTCACCAGAGAAGTTCTTTTATGCGGTAGACTGCAATTAACAGAAATTCGAAAGTACCCAAAGTGCAGAGAATGTCAGTGGAATGCTCAGCCCAAACGGCACGTCAAGACTCGGGAACGGTCACTAAAAGGAAAAGGAAAGATTGTAGGAGTCAGAGGTCATAGAGGAGCAGAGCTGAACAATGTTTTATGATTGTGGCAGGATCACTGAACACCTGAATTCACAGCCGCTGTCGTTGCCTGCATAAGACCTCCACACGACTAAGCCAGTCACCCTTCTATCATGCTGTGATGAGTGATTCATGAACCCCACCTCCAAGAAGCTATGAACTTTTAGGGGAGGAACATAAAGGGTGTTGCCCCTAGTAGGTTTACCCTGCCCAAGTGGAAGACCTCACACCTAATATTCTTCCATTTCACCCTCTGAGTCTGCCTTTTTATCCTGCCTGTCCAATCCAAACTATTCCAGAGAAGGAATCAAAAGGGAAAAGAGAAAATAATCTCTGTGTGTTGCTTCCATATAGTAAGGTTTATTTTGACTCATGTTTCTGGGGATATTGGTCCATCTTGATAGCGAAGGCTACACAATGGGGATGATTTATTCTATGTCTGGGGAGCATGAAGCACCTGGTCAGTGGGAAAAGCGGGAACTTTTGTCTTCAAGCACACACCTCTGCCGACCAGCACCACCTCCTAAAGATTCCATGTTTTCCCCCAAACGTACCATTGTGGTTTGAATGGGAGATGTTTCCCCAGCTTGTTCAGAGAGGTGATTGGGAGCTGCTGCTTCACTGGAGCAGGTACATCCCAAGAAGGGGCTTTGAGAGCTCCTAGCCTTCGCATATCCCCAGTTTGCCCTTTGCATCCTGTGGGTGAATAATGATGTGATCTCTCGGTTTTCTGTTTCAGTCATCTGCCGCTGGCATCCTTTGCGCTCACAGACTCTCCCTCTGGAGGCCCAAGTCAAAGAAAACTCTTTCATGAGTGAGTTTGGTCATGAGATTTGATCACAGCAACAGAAAAGTAACACTAATACAGGCTTGAACAGCTGGAGAGACATGAGGAGATGTATGGCATCTTAGATGCAAAAAATACCACCCTGTTTCTTCAAAACTCTTATTTTTAATGTTGCTTTCATTTCCTCCCCCGTTCACTTATGACATTTTCCATGTCAGCCTCACACTGCATTTTCTACCCTCAATTTATATCTGATGTCATTCTTTTTGTTTTTTCGAGACAGGGTTTCTCTGTATTGTTATAGAAGCTGTCATGGAACTCGCTCTGTAGACCAGGCTGGCTTTGAACTCACAGAGATCCTCCTGCCTCTGCCTCCCGAGTCATTGTTATGTAATGTCATAGTGTTCTATCTCAAAATCCATGCATGAGTGCCAGTGGCTTGAAGCAAAAGAAATCCTGTCTTCTTCTATCCATCAAGTAGGAAAGTTCCAGAATCTAAGACTAGGACTCAAACAGATGAGACACACTTCTGGAATCACAGAATTTCCTCCTTCCATGATTCGTTGCTTCTACCCTACATCTTCCTAGATCCTAAACAAGACATATACCTTTTACAAGATGCAGAAGGACAAGAAAAGGGGTCTTACTGCATTTTGAAGAGCTCAGGTAGTTAACTTAGCCATTAAGGAAAACATTATCTTTGTTAGCCTTTCTTATACTTTATTTTCTTTTTCTCCTCTTTTTGTGGCTTGTTTGCTTGCTTTTGGTTTCATTGGTTCTTCTTTTCACTTTTTGAGATATGATCTCACAGTGTAACCCTATCCAAAATAACTGCTGTGTAGACCAGGCTGGCCTGGAATTCACAAAGATCCACCTGCCCCCGTCTTGGCCACCACTCCTGACTTCCCTTTGTTTTGATAGTCATCTAACATTTACCATTAGCAAATTGATAATGTGTGAGTTTCCTTACTGTAATTTATCAGTGTATGGTGCAAAGGTGTGTGCGTGCGTGTGTGTGTGTGTGTGTGTGTGTGTGTGTGTGTGTGATGAAGCTCTAAGGCTATATAATTTAAACTATTATCTTAGTTTAAATTTATACCAACACTGTACAAACAGGAAGAAAATAACTCAGTGAATGGAGACTGTAAAAATACGTGAGTGAGAACTTCACCATCAAAAGAAACCTTTGGGAAAAGTGTAATCCAAGGATGTCATCCCACATGATGGCGCCTACTCAATATGAATTTAAGTAATTTGTAATTTAAAATGAGATGAAGAGCTTTACCTTTGCAGGTCAGAAGCAAATCAACCTAAACTGTCTGGAAAAGTCACTAATTGAAGGTTGTGAGTCTGCAAATAAGAGTTCATTAGATTTATTTTTATCAAGCCATGAAGCCTCTTCATAATCCACAGCAAAATGAAGAAGCCATGTCCATGCCATTTGTCTGACTTCTAATTATTTTGTGTCTTAGAATCAGCTTGTCTTCTGGGAGCATATAAAATAAACAGTAAAACATGGTTTTTATTTATTCAGATTTGAGCTGTGCACATTGCTCGTCAGTATATTGAATAAGTTACTCAATTCACTTCTATTTAAATATTGATAAAGTTTGTTATTTGTATCCCAGCTTCTTTCATAACATAGAATAATTTAGATAATTAATAGAATTTTTGATACACTTTAGAATAATTTAAATTAATATTTAATTCACAGTTCTGTTTGATATCATATAAAAGTAAGTATAAATATGAATATTTGGGAAACCAGTAATTTCTTAATAGCATTCTCTTATGGAGATAAAAATGTTTAAATATTAATTAATTTAGTGCTATCAGAACTGCACAGTTTTTAAGCATTTCCAAGCTTGGAAAAATGTTCATTATTCAGTAACTGGATAATAAAGAAATAAGACTAAATTCTGTCCTCCAGTGCTTATAGGGGACACATCAAATGAAATCTAATAACATGGAGACACACTACACAACTGAGCACACTCTGAAGTCATTCCGGACCCAGTAAACAGAGGGCATGGTTACTGACTCGGGCTTTCGAGTGCACCCTCTTCTCTCGCCATAACAAAAAGGTTTTCATCACTCAAGTAACATATGGCACTAAATGAGCCAAAAGGAAGAGAAGCACATGGTGCATCATTTGTCTGCATTAAGCTCTGACATTATCTTCACCACAGTGCCTGTGTGGTTTCACACAATGAGAGTCTGTTCTGAGAGTTCAGAGGGATGTATTCTGTTCCAGATCCTACCTTTGTGAAGGAGACCATTTTCAAGGAAACTTCCAGTGTGTGAATTATGCCCAATCCAATTACTGCACATGGCATTGGAAACTTATTCCTAACCGGATGCCATTAAAGCAAGCAAGTCAATTTACATGTAACACTGAGGTTCTGGTTCAAAGAAAATGCATAATGGACATCTGCATATATGTGATTCACTGTAAGCATGCTTTTATTTAAGAAAGAAGTAGATTTATTCCTTTTATTTCTTTGGTTTTTATAATAGCTTAATGAATAGGTAATAATGGTTTTCAGTATCTATCATATATGCTCATTGAGGACCTACTATGCACAAATATCACACTGTGCAAAGGTCTTTAGAACAGACAAGATTGCCTTGGCACAAACTATTCTTAGTTCATTGTGCCTCAAATCTTTGAATCTTTGCAATCTTAAGAAATAAATATAACTGTCAAAGGCCAGGGCTATCTGGCATACAGAGTAGATATCTCCTCCACTTCCAAATGAAACTCTCCAAACTATAATAAAACTTTAAAAATGTAAGATAGTTTAATCATCTAAAATAAATTCAGATGAAAATGAATGCTAACTGACTGGCCATCATACAGAATTTATCAAGACATCAGAAAGACAGACAAGGCTGAAGGATGTAAAACAAAGAATTTTAGAGTTATTTGCAATAGACTTCAGTGTTTAACACTAGGAATTCTCCACAAGCCCAGGGGAGAAGGCCAGGAGAGAGTGATAAGCAGCATTGTTTTTAGTAGTTGTTTTGCTTTGTTGAGGGTGTCCATCATTCTTCTCCATAGCCTCTTGAGTTTGTGGATACCAGGCTTGCACTGTGTGCCAGAAAATCTTTTTAAAGAAGCAAATAAATATCATCAAAGAGTTAAATAAAAATTCACAGTAACTCAATTTGAGCCAAAGAAATGCACACAGCTTCTGTTGTGATGTATCTTACTGAGTTTGCATAGGAATAAAGGCTCGATTTTCAGGGGATTTGAATTTAGCTGGGATGGAGAAAGAACATGTGAACCACAAAAGGACATTTTGTCATAGAGCAGCCTCAGAACTTTCATTTTGTTGGTCTCTAAGGAGCAGTGTTTGTATTTAGATTGCATCTATAAAGCAGCTATGGAGACTGAAAAACAAGACAATCATTCAAACAAAACATATGAATTCAGTGTCTGGTTCCAAGTAGCTACTGAGGTCACTTCTCTTGGTTTGCCTTTATTGCATAGGCATACCTCTCCTTCCTTCCAAAAGTACAAGTGTGGCTTTAGTTGGTGACTTTCAAAATCATAGGAACCTCACATGCAATATGAGAGGTGGCTGCATTTTCCTTAGAGATATCTGCGGTTATCTCTAAGGAAAATGTCACATTGGGTAGAAGACCACTGGTAGTGGTCAGTGAAGAGAAGACACAATGTACAATGGCCATGCCTTTATTAAAGGTGACAGACACACCCCTCCAGAGACCTCCATAATTTCTGAAGACAATACAACTGGAAGTGAAAATGGGATTCCAGCTACCTTCAGTGAGCTCGTGATCACCAGCAAGCAAGGAAGACAAGGATGAGTCAAAAAAAGAAAGGGAGAAAGACAAAGGTTTTAGATAGTACAGTTGAAAATATCTGTTGTGGACTAAGTATAGCTCAGTTAGCAGGACACTTTCCTAGCATGCATAAATCCTGGAGCTGGATCCCCAAAACCATGCACTAGGCATGGGAACACATGGCTAGAATCCAACACTTGGATAGTAGAGGGAGAAAAAATCAAGAGGCTCAACGTCTTTCACCTATGACTACACAGCAAGTTCTAGGTCAGCCTGGTTCATATAATTGTCTCAAAAAAACAAGCAAGCTATTTTAAGTAGAAGCCTACATTTTTTTCAGTTAAATAAATCAACCAAATGTCTTACCTTCCATAACTACTGTGGTTACATTTTGCTAAACCTCCTGACATATTACTTTATGAAATAATTTCTTCCATTAAGGAAAGACACTGCTACATGATGTACTGGCTTAGGTAGGGTTTCTATTGCTGTGAAGAAACACTATGACCACAGCAACTCTTATAAGGAAGATATTTACTTAAGGTGGCTTACAGTTCAGAGGTTTAGTCCATTATCATCAAGGTGGAGTATAAGGCAACATGCAGACAGACATGGTGCTGGAGAGGTAGCTGAGAGTCTTCAACATCTAGCACAGGCAACAGGAAGTGAACGGGGACACTGGATGCGGCTTGAGCACATATGAAACCTCAAAACCAAACTCTACAGTGACACACTGCCTCCACTAAGGTCACACCTACTCCAACAAAGCCACACTTTCCATTAGTGCCACTCCTCTTGGAGGCCATTTTTTTTCAAACTTCCACATTCTACTCCCTTGACTCCAAAGTCTTGTAACCATATTACAGTGCAAAAATGCATTCAGTCCAACTAAAAAAACTCCCCATAGTCTATCATAGTCTCAACAATGTTCAAAAGTCCAAAGTTCAAAGCTTCTTCTGAGAATGATGCAATCTCTTGACTGTAATCTCTATAAGATCGAAATCCAAAAACAGATCACATACTTGCAACCTGTAATGACACAGGATATACATTACCATTGCAAAATGTGGGGAAGGGAGCATAGTGAGGAAACACTGGACCAAAGTGAGATAGAAAATCATCTGAACAAACTCCAAACTGCATCATCCATGTCTGATGTTATAATGCTCTTCAGATCTCTAATTCCTTTGATGTATTATTTATGATTTAATAAAGCTTGCCTGAAAAGATCAGAATGCAAAGCTAGCCATAGCTATAGAAGCTGGGCAGTGGCAGCACACACCTTTAATCTCAGGACTCAGAAGACAGAGGCAGATGGATCTCTCTGAGTTCGAGGCCACTTAGGGCTACAGGACAGTGAATCAGACTAAAAGAATAACAGAGCTCATGCCTTTGATCCCAGCACTAGAGAGTGTATGAAGAGCTCGTGCAGTTCAGAGAGCAGTCTAGGATTCTGAGGCTTGGTAAGGAGCAGTGCAGTCTGGAGATTCAATCTGAGGTTCAGTGGGTCACCCCTGAGCATTGGTAGAGGTGAGAACTCTGTAGTGACTGGCCGCTTTGCTTCTCTGATCTTCAGCTTGAACCCCAGTATCTGTCTCTGGGTTTTTGTTATTCATGTTACACTCCTTTCAGCTTTGTTGACTGCAATGCACTTCTCACTCTTGGGCTGGGTCCACTCCCGATTAGCAATTCTCCTCAGCAGGTATCTCATGGCTCTGACATCTCTAATGTCTGGGATTTCCAAAGCAAACCAGAATTCAATTTCACTGCTTCACTAAATTGCCTTCTAGGCCTTCATTCAAGGGTATTCCTGATACATGCCAGGTCTCAGCGCCTTTTTTTAGTCATGGAGGCAAATTCTATAGCCCCTTTCTTCGATCCTTAACTCCAAACCATGGGCCAAAGCTGCCAAGTTCTGGTGTTTACTGGGGCTGGAAACTGGTCCCCTTGTTCAGTTACATCTTCACCAACCTTCTGTTTCTGATGGCTTCCTTCACTGCCTAAGCTTGGCTGTCCTGAAACTGTATCTGTAAACCAGGATGGCCTCAAACTCAGAGATCTGCCAGCCTCTGCCTTCCAAGTGCTTGAACTAAAGGTGTGTGCCACCACTCTAGATGAGTTCAAAAGTTAGCTGCGTAGGATCCGAGGTCACCACTCCCTTTATTTCATTTCTTAACCTGTTTATGTCCTTGAAAACAGGACTTAGCTCTTCTCTACTTTCTGGTGCTCCTTCTCCCCTTAAAATTTTTTCTCACTCATCTTGCGCCTTTTCATTATAGATCTTCATAAGAGTGACCAGTAATAATCATACAACAGAATCAATACTAGGCTGCTTCGAGATTTCCACTGCCAATGGAATTAATCTAAATCACTTTAGCCTCAGGCAGACTGTTCAGACAAGGGAAAAAGGCAGCCATATTCTTCACCAAAATAGCACGGCCACAAATTAATTTTGTTCTCCTCTGGGACCTCTTAATCCAGGCACCCACAGTTCAAATTACACTCAGCACCACTGTCTTCCACACCCTAGGAGAATGGTCCGTTAAGCAACACTTAAAGCATTCAACTTTATTTCTAATCCGTAAGTTCCAAGGTCCATATTCCTTCCAACAAAAGCATGGTCAGGCATAACACAGAAATACCCAGTCCCTGACACCAACATTTGTCTTAGTTAGGGTTTCTATTGCCGTGAAGAGGCACCATGACCATGGAAACTCTTTAAAAGGAAAACATTTAATTGTAGTGGCCTGCTTACAGTTAAGAAATTTAGTTTATTATCATCATGGTGGACATGGCAACATGCAGGCTTACAGGGTACTGGAGGGATAGAGCTGAGTGTCCTACAACTTGGCTTGTAGGCTTCAAGAAGTGGTCTATCTCTCTGGGTGTACCTTGAGCATAAGTAAGACTTCAATGCCTGTCTCCACAGTGACATACTTCCGCCAACAAGGCCACACCTCCTAATAGTGCCACTCCCTTTGGTGGTCATTTTCTTTCAAACTACTACAAGTATAAAATTCAGTTTTGAGGTAGGATAGTGAACACTAGAATTGGAAAAGGCTTTCTATGGTAACTCCATAACTTTTTTCAGTTTTTAATAGTTCGTGATATCTGAAGTCAAATTTCACTATTACACTATCCTCTTGAGATGGGAGTGATGGTGCATACCTGTGTCTCCAAAACTTGAGATGTGAAAGCAGGAAGACCTGAATTCAAGAACATACTTGCCTATTCAGTGAGTTCAAGGTCAGTCTGAGCTCCCTGAGTCCTTGTCTCAAAAGAAAAAAAAATAAAAAAGGAGGGAGGGAGGGAGGGAAAGTTAGAAGGGAGGGGGACAGGGCAGTTTTAGGGACAGAAACACATGCACTGAGGGAGAAGGTGAAGGAATCATCCCCTACATGTTCCTTGAGAGTCCAAAACGATAGTTACTGCATCTTACAGTGATCGGAAATGACTAACCAAACCCAATTTTTTTTTATTTTTACCTCTTTAATACTTATTATCAAAATCACTTTTAAAGCTTGACTTACATGTTATAAAAGCCTGTAGTGCTAAACATGGAGCTGTGGGTGGGGTTGAGGATAGTGCTGGGGGTGGGGTGGATGGTGTGCGTTCCCTGGCAGCCTGCAAAATGCCTGGCTCTTGTCTGGCCTGCTAGGATCCCCCAGCCAGGAAAGATGGGTGTCAGATCACACAGGCAATCTTTAGCACGTCCGGAATAGGGAAGTGGAGCTTGGGCAGGCAAAAACAAGATAAAACTCCACTAGTCTACCTTGAACCTTTTAAGAAAATAAATCGAATAGCATAAGGAGAAAAGAAACACGCTTGTTGGCTTGAGGATTTGCATGGAGAGGTGACAGCCAGAGCCACAGTTCTGGTCTTTGTTCAAAACAGATACCTTAATGCACCCATTGAGATGAGATGAGGGAACGGGGCAGTGCCAGGGAAACTCTCCCTTCCGGCAGATTGAAGCGTTAGCAGGAGCCACATTGCCACCACAAACCATGGGGAAAGAAATGCAGACAGGGCGCCCACAGTTGGAATCAAACCTCCCTACACAGTGCCAGCAAAATGGTCTTGATTTGATGCCTCTACCATTATCTAGGAAGAAGAGAGGTGCTGCCTGGGAGATTAAATATTCTTTTAAGAGAAAAGATAAGGGAAGGAGTGCTTGTCACTTCAGCCCACCTGATTAAGCCTCAGAGTCCTAAGCAAAGAACGCTTAGGTGTCCACACACTGAGCTAACAGTGTGCACGCTTCTCTATCACGGTGAAAACAATCACAGACATGCCACCGTGTCCCGTAAGAAAATGCTAAAGTGGGGTAATCAAATGTCAAAAACTGGAGGGTTATACAAAATCGCTTAATTACTGTTAACATTTACTTTTGACAGAGTGTCTGTCCTAAAAAAGGCCTCTTCCTTTTAAATGCATGGGGAGTGAGGACATTTAAAATATTACTAAGGAATGGATGGATTAAGTGCTGAACTTTATTTTCATAATATTTTTAAAAGCTGTATTTGATTTTTAATTATGCACATGCACAGGCGTCTGTGTAGGGATGTACACACAGTGAGTGCTGTCCCCAGTTCCCAATGGAGACAATGAGAGTATTGTTAATTATGCACATGCACAGGCGTCTGTGTAGGGATGTACACACAGTGAGTGCTGTCCCCAGTTCCCAATGGAGACAATGAGAGTATTGTTGTATACCCTGGAGCTAGAGCCACAGGTGCTGAGAGCTTTCCTGCATGGGAGCTGCAGATACAGCCACAGGTGCTGGGAGCTGCCCTGCATGGGTGCTGCAGATACAGCTATAGGTGCTGGGAGCTGCCCTGCATGGGTGCTACAGATACAGCCACAGGTGCTGAGAGCTTTCCTGCATGGGAGCTGCAGATACAGCCACAGGTGCTGGGAGCTGCCCTGCATGGGTGCTGCAGATACAGCCACAGGTGCTGGGAGCTGCCCTGTGTGGGTGCTGCAGATACAGCCACAGGTGCTGGGAGCTGCCCTGCATGGGTGCTGAGAACTGAACGAACATAGCTCCTTTGTAAAAACAGTACATGCTTCTAACTGCTGATGCTCCAGACCCCTCTTTTGACTTTTCCCTATCCCTTAATATAACGCATCTCTCCTTCACTGAACTTTCTTTTTAAGTCAACCACAGTTCTAGATTCAAATGTCACTACATTAGGAAAGATAAATAGGAAAAACGCATTTGAATAAAGATAGCTAGTTATGTCCGCAAAGTTTAGATTTTATTTTTTGCCTTTCCCCCTTGTATATGCACAAGCTTTCTGCGATTGGTCTTTTTAACAATTTGTCTTTTTAATAATTTGTTTATCTCTCGAGTTTTCTTTTTACTTGCGCACACGCTTGTATATTTGTTATCCATGTGTTTAGAGATCAGGGCTTTCCATCGAGTGTTTTTCTCCCTCACTCTCCATATTACTTTATTATACAGTCTTTCATTGATCGAGCCAGGTAGATGACAGACTGGTAAGCTCCCGGGACCTTGGGTCTCTGCCTCCCCAGTGCTGGGATTGTGGATGCATGCCATCAAGCTTGGTTTTGACATGGGTCTAGAGACCTAAGTGTAGGTCGGCATGCTCACACTCTATAGACAGGGCCATTTCCTCAGCCCCACTTCTAAACATTTGTAACAGATCAATCCTAGGAAGTAGGTCTAGCTATGAAAGCAGACCCTAACCTATTTCTTCGAGAACAGGATCATTAATATCCCAGGTTCTGCCCTTTCAATGGTTCTACTGGAGAATGTACTTCCTGCTTTTCCTGGGTGACTGAGAGTCTGAGGCAGCCTTTATTGCCAGGATCCATTTGCAGAAATCTTCTTTATTTTAAGAGGAGGAAGAACCAGGGTGGTAATGTTTACAACTTCATATCCTGTTGATACAATGGTAACTATTATCTTCAAAGTCGATTCAACTGTCACAATCATGGCTTTGTGGGTAAGCTGGAAAATTCATGGGTAGAATGAAATGATATGTTTCAAAAGGCTATGGGAGGTCAGAGTTTAAACATAAACCACTGGAGAAACCCTACCTAAGTCAAGGTCTGTGGTCTCTTGTCACTCCCTAATAAGGTTATAACCCAAGAATGTACCAGAAGTGGTGTTTCTTTTTATGAGGATCCAGAAACCAGGTATGAAGATGCACAGCTGTATTTACAATAGGGAAAAGGATGAGTCAGGGGGATTGCTTTGATAGGAAGCAAATCATGTGAAAATCAAAAGTCACACTCTTCTGTTTCATAGCCTGTTCTTCCTAACATTTGCTTATGTGGTGGTGGCCCTTTATAGAATCCTGGGTAGTCTGCTGGTACAGAGCCATGATCCCAGTTATTTGGAAGGCTGAGTCAGGAGAGATGTGAGTTCAAGACTTGCCTGAGCTGCAAAGTGAGCTCAAGCTCAGTGTGGGTGCGTTGGGGAGACCCAAGTTAAAAACAAAGCTTAACAAGAGTCCTGGACATGTAGTTCAAGAAAAGGGTGCTTGTCCAACACGGATGAGGAGATGGGGTAGGGAGGAGAAAGGGAGAAGGCCAGAGAGACAGGGACTGAGGGAAGGAGGGAGGGAGGGTGGAAGGGAGGGAGGGAGGGAGGGAGGGAGGGAGAAGGAAGAGAACATAGCATTGCAGTGGAATATTAAATTTTGACATTCAAGGCCAACACTGAAGAGGAATTCCAAACAATATCATTGACAAATGTCATTGAGACTAAAACTGGAAGACATGAAGATTCCCTATCAGGATTTGTGCGGGGTGAGTTCAAGGGAGGAACTAGCTTATAGGTCAGAGAGGTGATTCATACAAAATGTTCCACGTTTGAGGACCTTTCAGCAGACTAAGCAGTGCCGGGCATGGAGGCTTCACATGGACACCAGTAGGTGGGGATGGAGCTATGAATGAAGAGAAAGTAAAAGCCCTGTTTTCCACAAAAGGGCTGAGCCCCCAACCTGGTTAAAGCTAGCATTCTGCTGTTCAGAGAGAGTAGTAGGGACGGAATTTTATAAACTGCAATGTACTTGTGCACGTACTGAAGAACCTGTCTTCCTGGTCTTGCTCTCACCCTTCCCCTTCCCATGTCCACAAGAAGAAAGCACAGCGTGTTGATCCTGTGCCCTGTGCATTGGGAATCAGGTCTGGAGAGTATGTTGTGACTTCTAAGTTTTTCTTTCCCACTCTCCATCACTACAGCTTCCCTGAGGAACCTACCTTCGCTTCCATAATTTAAAAAGCACTATTATTTGTCCAGTGAGTTTTCTGTTGCTTTTGGTGAGAAGCCGGATTTAATTTCTTGTTTCAGGTCAGAAGAAGGAAAAGCCCTTGGATGGCGGGTCCTGATTTCAGGCCCTTTCGAGGATACTCCTCCTGTCTGCCAAGCGCTTGACTGGGGGAAGAGGACTTAGTCCCGGGTTCTTCTGTTTTCTTCTTCACAAAAGATAAAAAAGCTATCCCTAGGTAGCATCTTCAAGGTTATTCCTTTTCAAATCTGTTACCTACTCCTTCCCTTTGTAATTATGAATGCGTGGTGCCTAAATCTTAAAATCTCTATGGTTTCGGTGATTTTTTTAAAAACTCATACGCATTTCTTAAGAGGCTTTGTAAGAATTTTGTTTTTAATCTCGTTTAATTTTTACTCCTTTCCCTTTTATGTTTTCCCCTCTGTTGCATCTTCTTTCTCATCCGTGGCTCCCGCCTACCAGCCCAAGCTTGGCATGTGTTCTTTTGGTTTCACATGTCTGCTTTCAGTTTTTCAGACTGGAGATGAAACAAAGGGCTTTGTGCTTAGTAGGTAAGTGCTCTGCAGCCGAACTCCATCTCCAGGACGTGTTACATGTGTTGGGTAATGTGAACTACTGTCTTGTGGGCATACATTTTCAAGTTTTATAAGTGGTAGGGTATCGTGAGTTATTGTCATTCTTCCATTATTACAAATTCGTAGATCTCTGGGTGTTCACCTCTCTGGCCAATCCCATCATCTCTGAGCTCCTTAGCAAAAGGCATGCCGTGCAAGCTCCCACATCTGGGTTACCCGAGACTCAAGTTGGGAACACACAGAATGGTTACAATTGTATACTTCAAGTACCACTGGCATGGCCGTCACTTAAAAAGTCCCTGTATGGGTTGTAGAGATGACTCAGTGGTTAAGGGCACCTGCTGCTCTTACTGAGAATTCCGGTTTGTTTCCCACACTTTGGTGCCTCACAACTGCCTGTAACTTCAGATTCAGGGAATACAAGACCTTCTTCTCCTGGCCTCCACAGGCAGTGTACTGACATGTACATATTCACAGACAAACATCGAAATAATTAAGAATGAAAAATTAAATCTTATTTTTCATTTGCATGCTTATCTGGGCATTTCCTGGGAATACCATGGGTAGGAAATTATATCTGTGGGTGGAACGACCAATCTGTGGTGGCACATCTTTGATCTGGCTAACTCTTCCAGACAGCTCTCCAGAATGGCTGTCTCAGTCCACAGGCAAGCACAGTGCATCAGGCTTGTGATGCATGTGTATCCCTGAAAAATCCAGCCATATCTAGATTTCTAATATTGTCCTTCTGTGGTATAAACACTTACAAAGGACAGGGGACTGAAACTAATCAACGATTCTTGTTAATCATGGCAAATGGTTCATACTGCAATAAGACAAAGATCCAGAAGAAATGGGATCTCGATTCTGAAGTCAGGAGGCAAGGATAGTAATAGAAAGGGGTTAGTAGACAGTCCATTGAAAGAGCTGTGGGCAGTGGAGAAACACAAAGGCAGGAGATAAATTGTCAGGTCATATATTTGGAAATCTATTCCACCCTGTCATGAGTTCAAGAGAGCCTCTGTTTCTATTGTCTTTAAGATGTCAGCTAATAGCTACAGGATGTCCTGGCCTCCCTGGAGAATGGCTCCTATCTAAATAACAACAGACCCGAAGCCCAGGTGAGTTCTACCCTCACCCTGAAGGCTAGTAAGACATGCTGGTGTGGAGTGCCTAAAGGCCTTAGTATGTGCAGCTAAGGAGTGTCTTTAGGATTAAAGGAAGTAATTGCAATGAGCCCTTTATACATGAAAATAGATGTCTTCTGCCATTGCCCACACCTTGGAATGGTTACTTAATATGATGCATGAATAAACTGGGCACTTTCAGTATTAACTGACTGCCCCTCTGTTATGATCAGCTGTCTCTGTCTTAGCTAGCCTTTCCTCATCCACACTCCCCCACTCAGGAACAGACCATGGGCCATTCAGCTGGTTCCAAACACAGCCCAGACGACATTAGCCCGTGGCAGCAAAGCCCAGGTTAGAAGAATTTAGGACTGTATAAAAGAAAGAAAAAGAATTAAAAAGTAAAGTAGCTGAGGTTTGAAGATTGGAACACACTACCAGATCCAAGAATGAAGAAAACCCCTCTCCTTTTCTCTGAGATATTAAGTACCTAGATATGAAACAGGTTTTTAAGTATATATTTAATTTATTATTTGAGAATTTCACACATGTATACAATGTATTGTGATGATATCCCCTCCTTACTTCTTTCCTCCAAGTCCTTCCAGATTCCCCATACCATAGCTCCCTCCCAACTTCATGTATATTTAAAGGTTTTCTTTTCATTGTTTTTATTCGAATGTATGGCTGTGTGTGAAAGAGAGAGGAAATGCCAGTAAAGGGTTTCAGATCCCTTGAAGCTGGAGATATGGGTAGTTACGAATGATAAGAACTCAGGTCTTTGGATGAGCAACTGTGCTATCAACAGCCCAGGCAACTCTCTATCCCCATTATATATATTTAATGGGTATTTGAGAGTTTCATACATGTACACAATGTTTTTTTTTTTACACAATGTTTTTTTGATCACATCTACTCCTCCCACTTCTCTCTCTCCACCTCTTTCCAGACCTACCTCCACCACATGTCCTTGACCTCTTCTCTTATCCCATGGAATCCAGTTACTGATGTGGGTGTCTACAGAAGTATAGGGTGATCCATGGAAGCACAGGCAGACTACTTAGGGCTGAAAAACCACCCTGACCTTACCAGCCATTGACTGCTCGTCAGCTACAGGTGGAGCTTCACAAGCTCCTCCCTAATCATGCTGGACTCTTGGCAGGCTTGATTGTATGCAGGTATTGTACTTGGCAAGTTAATCCTTTCTGACTGAAGGTATGCTGTAGTAATCACATTGGAGAGCTGCACAAACTCTAGGCACCAACCTTGCGGACGGATCTACTTGCATTTTTGAAGGCTAGTTTGTTATGGTGGGCATTGCAAGGCATTCAGTTTAGGACTGTTTACGAAAAGCAGAGGGAGAAAAATACACAAAAGTCTCCAAGATCTCTGTGGACGCCAATTTGGGAACAGCCTGACTTCCTCACCTGCATGTCTCTCTGACTCACAGCAGTCTCAGATGTTCATGTCAACTACCCTCATTTTATATTAAGGAAAGAAAACCTCAAAAACAGCATGCATCACTCAACACTCAGTAAGTTAAAAAGTACTCAATACAACCAGGATTTTAACAAGTGTTTGACATAAAAGTTACATTTATTTATTTATTTGTTTGCTTGCTTGTTTATTGCTGCTACTTTGTTGCAACAACAACATCAAAAAAGAAGCCTCACAAGTGAACAGTTGGAGTGATATCAGAATTTTTCCTGTGGCTTCCATTGGGTTTAGAATTTCAGCAGTCAGTGAGTAAAAACCAGAGGACATTTGTAGATTTGATTCAGTCACTATTTTTACCTTTAGTTTCAATTCCAGACATTTTTTATTTAAACAGGTGTGTGCTGATGGAATTTCAGAGTATACATGTAACTATGGAAAATAAGCCTGCATAATGTGCTAATTATTCTCGCCTCGGGTAGCTCACACATAGTAAAGCTCTATAGGTCACACTCCACGTGCAACCACTAGTCTGTGTGGCCAGTAGTCATGATAGCTGACATCAAATAATATATAAAAGTACATACATGTGTGTATCTCATCGATTTCCTTGCAAATCAGATATCTTATGCTGACACATCTATGTTTGCTAATTCGAATTTAACAATTAGCAAGCAGTGGCTAGCAGTGACACCTAAGCTTGTTAACTATACAAGGTTTGCAAAAAGACATTATTTGGGTAATTATGGCAATAATCGATCCGATTGTGGGTCCTGTGTTTCTAAGAATGCATCCTCCCAGAAGAAGAAATCATGAGAACTTGAGAATGTTCCAAATCAGCAGTGTGTCCACATTGACATCTTATGTGACAACAAAAGTAAGGATGACATACTGCATATCCATGGAAAATCTTTCTCTCATAAATATATTAGTTAATTTTCACATTACTATGACAAAAAACTGACAAAAGTCATTTAAGAATGAAAGGGTGTGCGTGCTTTCTCTGCATATATGACTGTTTGCCACCTGAGAGAGCAGAAGAGGGCATGGGACCCTCTGGAACTACAGTTCTACATGGCTGTGAATCATCATGTTGGTACTGGTAGCTGAACCTCTGCAGGAACAATCAATGCTCTTAACCACTGAGCCATCTCTCCAACCCCCATTTTATACTCTTTTCTAAAATTTGTTATTTATTTTAATTATGTATCTGTGTAAGTATGCCCAGGAGCCTGTGCAGGCCAGTAACACCACCCAGATGAGAGTCATACGCTTTGTGAGCTGCCCTTCGTGCACAATGGGAACCAACCACAGGAGCACTGCAAGAGAAACTGGTGGCTTGAACGCCTCGTCATCTCTCCAGTCTCCGTATTCTTTATTGTTAGAGAACGCACTGCTGTAATGATACTAGCTCCAGTTTCTGGCTGTATTTTTATTTTGATGACATAGTTTTTCAGCATTAACTCAATTGAACAAAGTCACCTTCCTACGCTGAAGTGAACTGGGGTGATCTGAGTCAAAAGCAGAGATAGAGTGCACTTGAGAAGTTAGTCTAGAGCGCACTTGAGAAGTTAGCCTCCCCCTTGAGACAACCTTCTCTTCAAAACCTGGTCATGGAGCCTAAAACTCAGCACTTCCAGGTTTTACTGTGGTCTTAAGCTGACACAGAGTACCAAGTAAACTTAAACACTCACACTGGAGCATTCTAGTGATTATGTGACCCCCCCACACACACACACTGAGATTTTCAGCATTTTTACCCAAAAAGCCTGGGACTCAGTTCATCCTGAATTGGTCTTGGGATGACCTGAGACAAGAGAGATAAGATATCTCCCAGTTCAAAACCAGATCCCTGACATGGTTCTGCGAGAACATTTTAAACCAAATTCCCTGTAATTCCTGATCAGTAGAGTTGTGAAATTTCTCCTGTGCATGCATGGTGTGAGTGTGTGTGTGTGTGCATGCTTGTATGTATGTATCTGTTTGTGTATGTGTGGTGAGATTTTCTTCATGATCTAACATGTAAAGCTTACCTGAAGATCAGTGTGCAAAGCTAGCCCCATTAGTTAGACATAGAGGTCAGGCAGTGGTGGTACACACTTTTAATCCCAGCACTCATATGACAGAGACAAAGGAATCTCTGTTAGTTCAAGGCCACCCTAGGATACATGAAATTGATTCAGTCTAAAAGAGAAACAGAGCTCATACAAAGATGATCTGTGCACTTGGAGTGACACGCCTGTAATCCCAGCACTAAGGAGGTAGAGACAGGAGTGGTGTGACTGGGCTGGGAGAGAAATATAAGGTTAGAGGAGACAGAAGCTCACATCAGCCTGAGCAAGCAGTCAATCTGACGATGTAGTCTGAGGATGCAGTCTGAAGATACAGTCTGAGGATGCAGTGTAAGCAGTCTGAGTATGTAGTCTGAGAGCAGTCTGAGGATACAATCTGAGCATGCAGTCTGGGGATGAAGTTTGAGGATGCAGTTTGAAGGTATAGTCTGAGGGGACAGTCTGAAGATGCAGTCTGAGGACAAAGTTGATTTTATAGACAGCATTAACACTGAGGATTTATGAAGACAAGACTGCCCATTCTGTCTGAGGTAGAGGTAAGAGCTAGTGGCTGGCTGCCTTGCTTCTCTGATCCTTCAGCTTTCACCCCTGATAGCTGACTCTGAGTTTCATTTAAGACCTATTAGAATTCCTGTTACATGTATGTTTGTGTGTGCTTGAGCATGCACATGGGCATACAAGCACACAGCTATGCATGTGCACACACATATATACACATATGAAGACCAGAAGTCGACATTCAGTATCTTCCAGCACCTCTCCATTTTATTTTTTGAAACAAGTTCTCTCACTAAAGTTGGTGCTTGCCTGTCCAACACGACTTGGTGATCTTCTTGAGCAAAGATTACAGACACATGATATCACACCTAGCTTTCTTTTTTTTTTCATGAGTTCTTGGGGAATCTAAACACAGGTCCTCCTGTTTGTGTGGCCAATACTTTACAAACTGATATATCTCCTCAGCCCCATTTTGTCACCAAATTTATTATGTAGAAAGCTTATTGAGTCTTGGATCCCTGCTCCTATAGGTCCTAAAGCTCTGGAACAGGGCTCCGGAATGAGATTTGTAGTAAATTCTCAAGTGTTTTTCAAGCTGGCATATCTGAGATCAGTTTGAGGACCACTGACTTAAGAAAGCAAGTAAAAACATTTAAATGCATTAGTGTCATTTCAAGTCCAGGGCTTCAGAAATCTTGTTCTTACTCATAAATTCTGTTGTGCTGGCCACAGTCTTCAACTATTGAGAAGGTTCATTCTGTATTAAGATAGTCACTGTGGTCTTCTACATACTCGAAATCAGATACCTTCCAAAGGGGCCATCCTGACCAGTTCACTATAAAAGAAAAGCAAACAGACACAATGGGCCGGAATTCTGATTGGCCTTACAGACTATTAATGGGAGTATCTGTGCCCTGAATCACAGAGTATTGAGCTTTCACATGCCTAGGCCAAAGATACACCCACTGGCTGAGAAGGGAACCCTCCACAGACTTGCTGATTTCATTTCTCTTCCTTCAAAATCATGCATGCACCCTGGGTTTCCTCAGCCTTTCCATGAACATACATTGGCAAGTCAGCTTCTCAGCCATATGGGCCTGAGCATATCCATACCCAGACAAGACAGATAGCTCAGCCTCCAACCTTCAGACCTATTTGGCATATAAATATGGAGTTTAAATTATCGTAGTGACTTTTTTTGCTTTAATGACATTCTATCTTTGACAGTAGGAAATTTTTACCAGATACCAACTCTGACAGTGTCATTACCCGCAGAGAAAGGAAGAATTAAAGCAATATGAGAATTGGGGAGTGCAAATGAGCACGGACTTGTAGTTCAGAAGTTCGTCTCATTTCTTTCCTAAGCATAAGGTAAACTCATTCACATTCAGAAGGCCTTTAAGTGACGTGATTTAATGTGACTAAAAGATGTGAAGATGGCACCCCACTGCCTCTGCTGGGAGGAGAGGTCAGGCAGCAATTGGCTGGAACACAAGCAGGACTAATGTACAGCTACAAGCTGCCACATCAGCATCCATCCTTCTAAGAGCCCATTAGGTGAAGTCATCAACCACTCAGACAATGCTCCCCTGATGCACCAGAGCGTGGGACTTTAATGCTACCCTGAGTGCTAGGCTCACACTCATACAAGGCTTATTTTTGAGAAGCAAGTTGGTCAGCAAATTATCAACTAGTTTACTTAGTAAGAAGTCAGATGTCAAAATGCCAGGTGAGAAGTCTCATTTGAATCTATCATACTACAAACCATTGAATTTCTTTATTATGAGTATTGAAAGATCATATTTAAAACCATACCAGATCAGTATATGAATATGCTTGTACCTTTATCAGTTGCAATCTATACAATAGTATAAATTAAATAATGAGTGAAGGAGAATCAAATGAACCAAAGAGTGTAAAAATCCCATCACTGATGAGAAAACATAGTTGTTAATTATCTGACTTTCTAAGACTAGTTCTTGCCTCATACAGTAATGCCTGACTTATGTAAAAGTGGTGGTTTTCAAGATATTAAAGGAGAAAAGGTGCCAGAAAAATGAGAGTGACTGGTTACCTATCTCAGAGTGTTTGCTGCATAAATGTGAGGACTTTGGTTCATATCCCTAGCCTCTGCGTGCAATGCCAGGTGTGGGCCACATGTGTTGCTGATACCTGCAATCCCAGAATCGTGGAGGCAGAGACTGGAAGATTATTGCGACTTGCTGACTGCCAGCCTAACTCTAAGTTCTACGAGAGATCCTTTCAGGAAGGAATGAGGCAGAGGATGGTAAGAACAGGGTACCTAGCATCTTCCTTTGTTCCCTGCATGGATGCACACAGGTACATGAACCCACAGCAGCATTCTCCCCTCTGTGACAGGAAAGGTCACATTATACTCACAGCCATAGCAAACCAAAACTTTCTCTCACTGAGACAGAGAATACTTGGGAACAATGATTCACTGTTCTATAGCGAGTGATTTTTTAACAAGAGGTGAAAGGGGAGATAGAGGGTTCTATAAGGCTGGGGATACAGTTCAGTTGGTGAAGAGTTTGCTCAGCATTCAAGAAGCCCTAGGTTTGATCCCCAGCAGCACATCAACCAGGTATGGTGGTTTGCTCCTGTAATCCCACCACTCAGGGAGTGAAGTCAGAGGATCTGCATTTTAAGGTCACCCTAGGGCACAAGGGCAGTTTGAGGGCTGCCTAAGATACGTGCGACCCTGTCTTAAATAGGGAAAATGTCTCAGAAGTGAAGCCCCAAATTCAGAAACCCATTAAAGGACCTGAGTCCATCTAGCACCTTGAGATATAAAAAGAAATGGATCAGTAGTTGTCATGAAGACACAGTATTCCAGTGTTGTTTTCTCATTGTGTGTTACCTACCTAATCAATGAATCATTTATTCATTCAATAATGATTTACTGCTCAAACGTTTTGTGCTAGTAAAGCTATAGAGAAATAATAATGAATAAATAAGCAACATGTCTAACAACATGTCCAACAAAGGAAACATATTAATCAGGGGGTGTTAACTATGTCATTTCAAAATAAGAATCTGCTAATCAAGAAACAGTTCTAAGGGAGGGTATGAAACAAATCTGTCAGATGGGAGGAAGGTGAGTAAGCATGGAAGTCTTTTCAGAAAAGATGATTCTGGTGTGAGACCCTAGTGATAAGCACTGCATTTCACCAAGAGGAAGTGAGAGACAATGGAAAGAGACTCATAACACAGGATCATTGAGGATTTCAAAGTGAGAGAGAGGACAGAGAAACAGAAGATTCTCCCAGCCAAAGAAGAGAGGATGGTGAGAGAGGGTGGAGTTTGCGTGGAGTCTGAGTTCTGCAAGATCTTCCAAGACCCGAATATCTATCAGCATGAAATGTCAGTGTGAAACCTTTCATTCAATTTAACCTGGGACACAGTATCATTACTTTTCAGCTCTTCATTTTTTAAATCAAAGCACCTTGACTAAATTGTGCAGGAAAAGTTATGAACTAAAACAATAACCCTGTGTAGACACACACCCTGAAATCCCAGCACTGAGGTAAAATTCTTAGTTCAAAATCAGCCTGGGTAATATAGGATGTTTCAGAGCAGTCTAGTTTACATAACAAGATTAAAAAATTAATAAATAAAACTACAATGTTCACCACAACTTCCCCCTTTCCAAAACCCACCCTACAGGAAATTACTTTTATCTACTGTGGAAGGATAGAATATTTATTTAACTATGTAAAGTTGTGTTGTAGAATACTTGTTGAACTATGTAAAGATGTGTTGTAGAATACTTGTTGAACTATGTAAAGATGGGTTGCATTTGTTTATAATGCATGCATTTAACTATGTAAAGATATAATACTGTTTTGCTTTGCCTGCCTAAGGCACCTGATTGGTCTAATAAAAAGATGAAGGGCCAATAGCTAGGCAGAGGAAGGATAGGCAGGGATGGTGGGCTGAGAGAAAAGGGAGCCAAACAGACAGCCAGGAGCCAGACAGAAAGACGCAGAAGAAGCTGGAAAATAGAATTAACAGAACATAAGTGAGTTAAATGATCTTCAGGGCAACACATAGATTGATAGAAAGGGGATAATTTACATTTAAAAATCTAGCTAGAAAGAAGCCTCAGCTAAGGCTCAGCATTCACAGTTAGTTAATGCCTCCATGTCATGATTTGGGAGCTTGTGGTACAAGAAAGCCACCTACAATCTACATTACCTTTAATTCATTTGTTGATTACTTCAGAATTTCCAAATAGTATGTTGTTTTTATTTCTTAACACATTAGCAATAAAATATATGTTGTGAGGAGATAGAAAAACTAGCAGCCAGAATCATTGGCTGCCATTGCAGGCTTTCCTCTCCACCTTCCAGTAGAGAGGTGAGTCCCAGGGCCTCTTCTAGGCCAGCTCCCCTCTTTCAGTCCCCTGACCCTCAGCTGCCATATCCTTCCTGCCACTAAACCCCGCAGAGGGACCTGGGGGAAGAAAAAAAAGCAGCCAGCATCATTGGCCAGCATTCTGGTCTTGCCCCTCCACCCTCCAGGAGAGAAGACAGAGGAGAGTAGAGAGAGGAGGAGGAGGAGGAGGAGGAGAGAGAGAGAGAGAGAGAGAGAGAGAGAGAGAGAGAGAGAGAACAGAGGATACAGCCTTGAACCCATAGCCACCAGGAGAGGGAGAGAGACCCCTATACTCACTGGAAGAAGAGATGGGAAGACGACAGTATAAGAACACATCCAACAACAAAAAGACTAATACGACACCACCAGAGTCTAGGGATTCTACACCAGCAATACCTGAACATCCCAATGCAGATGAAACAAGAGAATGACCTTAAAAACAGTCTCATTAAAATGAAAGAGGCCCTCAAAGAGGATATGAGAAAATCCCTTAAAGAAATGGAAGAAAAAAACAAACCAAACAATGCAAGAAATCAACAAATCTCTTAAAGAAAGCAAGGAAAGCCAAGAAAAAAAAAACAATAAAAAAGATGAAGGCAACAATTCAAACAGTTCAAGACCTGAAACTGAAATAAAGACAATAAAGAAAACACAAACTGAGGGAATGCTGGAAACAGAAAAGCTAAATAAACAATCAGGACCCACAGATGCAAGTATAACAAGGAGAATACAAGAGATGGAAGACAGAATCTCAGATATTGAAGATAAACTAGAGGAAATAGATTCATCGACCAAAGAAAATCTTAAATTCAACAAATACTTAACATATCCAGGAAATATGGGATATTGTGAAAAAACCAAACCTAAGAATAATAGGTGTAGAACAAGGCAGAGAAGTCCAGCTCAAAGTGCAGAAAACATACTCAACAAAATCATAGAAGGAAACTTTCCCAACCTGAAGAAGGACATGACTATGAAAGTACAAGAAGATTACAGAACACCAAATAGACTGGACCAAAAAAAATTCCCCTTGCCACATAATAATCAAAACAAAAATCATACAGAATAAAGAAAGAATATTAAAAGCAGCAAAGGAAAAATATCAAATAACATATAAAGGTAGACCTATCAGAATTACACCTGACTTCTCCATGGAAACTCTGAAAGCCAGAGGTCATGGATAGATATTCTACAAACACTAAGAGACCTCAGATTCCAGCCCAGACTACTATGCCCAGCATAATTCTCAATCACTATAGATGGAGAAAACAAGTTATTCCATAACAAAACCAGATTTACACAATGCATATTCACAAATCCAGCCCTACAGAAAGTTCTGGAAGGAAAGCTTCAACGCAAGGAAGTTAACTACACTCACAATAACATAGGCAATAGACAATCTCACTTTACCAAAAGTCAGAAATAGGGGGAAAAACTCATACAAAATACCACCACCAAAAACAAATTCAAAACAAACAAGAATCAACAACTAATGGTTATTAATATCTCTCAATATCAGTGGTCTTAACTTACCTATGAAAAGACACAGGTTACAGAATGGGTGTGAAGACAGAATCCATCCTTCTGCTGCATATAAGAAACATACCTCAACTTCAAAGACAGATGTTATCTCAGAGTTAAGGGTTGAGAAAATATTTTCCAACCAAATAGACCTAAGAAGCAAGTGGGTTTAGTCACCCTAATATGTGACAAATAGACTTCAAACTAAAATTAATCAAAAGAGACGAAGAAGGACATTTTGTATTCATCACAGGAAAAATCCATCTGGATGAAGTATCGACAATTCTGAACATCTATGCTCCAAATACAAAGGCACCCACGTTCATGAAATAAACATTACTAAAACTCAAGTCACACATTAAACCCCACACACTTACAGTGGGAGACTTCAACACCAAACAGAACTTTAAAAAGAAACAAAGCAACTAACAGAAATTATGACCCAACTGGGTTTGACAGTCATTTATAGAATATTCCATCCAAGCACAAAAGAATATACCTTCTTCTCAGAACCACATGGAACCTTCTCTAAAATTGACCACATACTTGACAATAAAGCAAACCTCAACAAATACAAAAAAGTTAAAATAACCCTCTGTATCTTGTTGAACCACCTTCGCTTAAAATTAGAATTCAACAACACAAATTGAAGAAAAGCCACAAACTCATGGAAATTGAACAATGCTCAATTGCATCACTCCTAGGTAAAGGAAAAAAATAAAGAAATCAAAGACTTCCTAGATTCAATGAAAATGAAGGCACAATATACCCAAACCTATAGGACACTCTGAAAACAATTCTAAAAGGAAAGTTCATATCACTAAATGCCCACATGAAAAAAAAACTGGAAAATAGCCACACTAGAGAATTAGCAGAAAACCTAAAAACTCTAGAACAAAAAGAAGCAAACTCACCCAGGAGGAGTAGATGACAGGGAATAATCAAGTTGTAGTTGAAATCAATAAAGTAGAAACAAAGAAAACAATACAAAGAATCAATGAAACAGAGAGTTGGTTCTTTGAGAAAATCAACAAGATAGACAAACGTTTATCCAACCTAACCAAAAGGCAGAGAGAGAACACGCTAATTAACAAAATCAGAAATGAAAACGGGGGGGGGGCAAAACAACAGATACTGGGGAAATCCAGAGAATCATCAGGTCATACTTTGAAAACCTGTACTCCACAAAATTGGAAAATTTAAAGGAAATGGATGATTTTCTGGATAGATATCACTAAACAAAATTAAATCAAGAACAGATAAATTATTTAAATAAACCTATAAAACCTAAAGAAATAGAAGCAGCCATTAAAAGTCTTCCAACAAGAAAAAGTCCAGAACCAGATGGTTTCAGTACATAATTCTACCAGAAATTCAAAGAAGAGCTGATACCAATACTCTTCAAATTGTTGCACACAATAGAAGCAGAAGGATCACTGCCAAACTCTTTTTATGAGGCTACATACCTTGGTACCCAAACCACACAAAACACAAGTAAAATAGGGAACTACGGACCAATCTCTGTCATGAACATTGATGCAAATATATCCAATAAAATACTGGAAAATTGAATCCAAGAGCACATCAGAAAAATCATCCACCGTGATCAAGCAGGTTTCATCTCATGAATCTGGGAATGGTTCAACATACGAAAATCCATCAATGCAATCCACCATATAAAAAATCTGAAAAAGAAAAACCAAGAGGATACAAATTGCAAAGGAAGAAGTCAAGCTTTCACTATTTGCAGATGATATGATGTCTACATAAGTGACCTGAAGAATTCTACCAAGGAACTCCTACAGCTGATAAACACCTTCAGCAAAGTGGCAGGATACAAGATTAACTAAAAAAAAAGTAACTCTACTACATATAGACAATAAATGTGCTGAGAAAGAAATCAGAGGAACCCTTTACAATAGACAGAAACAGTATAAAATGTCTTTGGGTAACTCTAACCAAACAGGTGAAAGACCTGTATGACATGCACTTTGAGTCTTTAAAGAAATAAACTAATGAAGATACCAGAAAATGGAAAGATCTCCCATGCTCTTGGATAGGTAGGATCAACATAGTAAAAATGACAATCCTACCAAAAGAAATCTACAGATTCAACACAATCCTCATCAAAATCCCAGCACAATTCTTCACAGGCCTTCAAAGGACAATTCTCAGCTTTATATGGAAAAACAAAAGACCCAGGATAGGCAAAACAACCCTGTACAATAAAGGAACTTCAGGACGCACCACCATCCCTGACTGCAATCTTTATTAAAGAGCTATAGTAATGAAAACAGCTTGGTATTGGCACAAAAATAGACAGGTAGACCAATGGAATCGAATTGAAGACCCTGATATTAACCCACACACCTATGACAGCTGATCTTTGACAAAGAAATTAAAACTATACAATGGAAAAAAGAAAGTATCTTCAACAAATGGTGTTGGCATAACTGGGTGCTGGCATGTAGAAGACTGCAGATAGATCCATATCTACCACCATATACAAAACTTAAGTTCAAACAGATCAAAGACCTTAACATAAATCCAGCCACACTGAACCTCTTAGAAGAGAAAGTGGGAAGAACCCTTGCACAAATAGCTACCAGAGACTGCTTCCTGGACAGAACACCAGTAGCACAGACACTGAAACTGACAATTAATAGATGGGACATCCTGAAACTGAGAAGCTTCTGCAAGGCAAAGGACACAGTCAACAAGACAAAAAGGCAGCCCACTGAATGGGAAAAGATATTCACCAACTCCACATTTGGCAGATGGCTGATCTCCAACATTTACAAAGAACTCATTAGGTATAAAACTAAACAGAGAATTCTCAATAGAGGAGTGTAAAATGACTGATAGACACTTGAGAAAGTATTCAACATCCTTAGCCATCAGGGAAATACGAATCAAAACAACTATGAGATCCTAACTCACTCGTGTCAGAATGGCTAAAATCAAAAACACTAATGACAGTTTTTGCTGAAGAGGATGTGGAAAAAGGGGAACACTTCTCCAGTGCTTGTGGGAGTGCCAACTTGTACAGCCACTTTGAACATCAGTATGGAGATTTCTCAGGAAAATGGAAATCAGTCTACCACAATAAACAGCAATTCAACTCTTAGGCATGTGCTCAAAAGATGCACATTCACACAACAAGGACACCTGTTCAGCCTTGTTCATAGCAGCATTATTTGTAATAGCCAGAACCTGGAAGCAACCTAGATGCCCCTCAACTGAAGAGTGGATAGAGAAAATGTGGTACATTTGCATAATGAGAATGATGACTACCTTGTATGCCATCCTAGAGCCTTCATCCAGTCCAGTGGCTGATGGAAGCAGGAGACAGACACTCACAGCTAAGCACTGAGCTGAACTCCTGGAACCCAGTTGCAGAGAGGGAGGAGTGAATAGCAATGGAGTCAAGACCAGGCTGGTGAAACCCACAGAGGTAGCTGACTTGAACAAGGGGTAGTTCTTGGACCCCAGACTGATGGCTGATGGCTGAGAGGCCAGCATTAGTATCATAAGAACATCAACTGTTTGACTCAGTATATAATTTAGTTAAAAAGGGGGTGGGAGTTAGGGGGCTGATGGGGGGTGGGGGAGGAGGGGAGGGTGAGGAAGCTGGGATTGTGGGATTGACATGTGAAGCAAGCTTGTTTCTAATTTAAATAAAAAATGCAAAAATATGTTTTATCTTCCTGGTACTAAATATAGGGATTTAATGTGCACTCTTTCACCATCTCATCTCATTCTTCAGCCAATTCTAAACTATTATTTTAAGTCCTTTTTTCATTCCTTTTATAACTATGGGTAGTGCTTTATGCCTCTGTCATTTGTTCCAGAAAAATCCAGACAGAACTGCACTGGTTGTTACTCTATTAAGATGCTAATCCCACCATCCTTCTCTTCCCTCTTCTCCATCTCCCTCCCTATTTTTACAACTATCACATTCATTTCAGCTGTCCTTGATTAAACTGTCCTCATATAGTTTTAATTATCAAAGATTGTAAACAGATAAAAAGGAGGGGTGGGGAGCTGTCCCAGTCGGCAAAGTGCTTCCCATGTGAGCATGAGAACTCTAATTCGGATCTCACCTTCTAGGAAACAGGCACAAGGAGACAGAGATAGCTGGATCCCAGGGGCTTCCTGGCTAGACCGCCTAACTGAATGGGTAAGTGTTGTGGAATATTAATCAACGACGAAAAGGCGTGTTACATTTGTTTGTGCTGCATTTGTTTGATGATGTAAAGATGTGATGCTTTGTCTGCCTAATAAAAGGCTGGTCTGAATGACCAGTAGCCAGGCAGTAGAGGGATAGGCAGGGCTGGTGGGCAGAGAGAATGAGTTGGAGGAGGAAGCTAGGCTTGGAGAAGAAAGAACAAGGGAGAAAAAAAGGGAGAGACTCCCAGGACGAGCCAGTCAGTCCCCAGACAGACAGACACAGAATAGAACATACATCGTGAAAGAGCCCTGAGGAAAAACACAGATAAAGAGAAATAGGTTAGTTTAAATTAGAGAAAAAAGCAGCTAATCAGAAAAGAGCATGATCTTAGCCCGAGCATTCAAAACTAATAAGAAGTCTCCATGTCATGATTTGGGAGCTGGTTGGTGGCCTAAAAGAAACCCTGCTAACGGAGAGTTCAAGGTTCAGTGGGAGACCCTGTCTCAGAAGCTAAGGGACCCACTCCACCTGAGGTTGGACTTTGGTCCTCACATGCACACATACAAATGTGTCACAGTGAACTCATACACATGAATACATACATTCACATCACAGCATCACATATACCAAACATACCTGCACACACACACACACACACACACACACACACACACACACGGGACGGAGAGGGGGAGGGAAGGGAAGGAAGGAGGGAGGGGGAAGGAGGGAGGGAGGGAGGGAGAGAGAGAGAGAGAGAGAGAGAGAGAGAGAGAGAGAGAGAGAGAGAGAGAGAGACAGAAAGACAGAGAGAGACAGAGAGAGAATTAGAAAATTATTCTTCCTGGGCTTATCTGTGAAAGAATTTATGAAAGTCAATCGTTCATTCTTCAAATATTTCATAGAACTAGCTAAAAGGTAATTCAAGTTTGTTGTTTCCTTTGCCAGAGCTATTTGATTTTTTTATTGAAAATCCCATTCACGCTTGTCCACACAGACAAGGGGGAATCCCTGACCATTTCACACAACCGAGTTTCAGAGAAGCAGCTTCGGAGAGGTTTCAGGGAGGAAGGCACTGTACCTCCTGAGGTCCACCACTGCCTGATGAATTCCAGAGTGAGGTTCGGGAATGTCACAGGGCTGAGCACCAGCTGGCCTACGGCCTGTCAATCATCAGTAGTCTTCTGGAATTGGTCATCCTCAGTGGGAGGCTCTGGTGTGTGGTAGTACAATTACAACACGTGGGATTGAAATGAAGTAGGTTAGTTTTATTGGGGAGAAATCACTTACGTGAGAAACTGACCACCCAGGGTCATCAGTCCGAGCATCCAATCTCAGATGCCGTCCGAGACCTGACGGGAACCCAGAGTGATCGTCAGCACCACGGGTTCCTACTAAGACCTCTCACTACACTGGTGTCTTCTAGTGGAATTCTTTTCTGGTACAGGTCATAGGAAAGCAGAAATCAATCCTCTCCTTCCAGGCTGTTTCTTCTTAGTCATTTTATCCAAGTAGGAGATTTTTAAAAATTAATTTACTTCACGTGCCTCAGTGTTCTGCCTGCATGTGTATGTATGTATGTGTATCCATCCCATGCATGGTGCCTGCAGAGGTCAGAAGAGGGTGCTGGATCCCCTGGAAACTGCGGTTACAGGCAGTTGTGAGACAAGGCGTTCGAAGCAAGCCTGGATTCTCTGCCAGAGCAAGAAGTGCTCTTAACCACTGAGCCAACTTTCCAGACCCCTCCCCACCAAAACTACTTTTAAAGGACTATACTTATCCAATGGTGTTTGCCAACCTCATTGCAATAAAATACCCACATGACTTTTAACATCTCTCCTCTTCAAAACATGCTGTTCTTTGGTTTCCAAAGAAGCAGCTTTAACTTTGTTTTTCTGGGGTTGCAGCCCATCATCACATCCACTGATGTCACTTTCCTGACAAAAATTCACTCATCTCCAATTATTTCACGGACGGCCCAATCATTCTAGATGCCACAAGGGGGAAGTCCAAGTATCCTTTGGCTACCTGGACTTAAATTGCAATTTAAAGAGGGAAGCTAAAGAACTGTGTACAAGGGTATGCTTTGCTGAATGCAATCTACCCATGAAAAAAATATGAGAATACATAGTTTGGGAGAGAAATTTTGCATCAGGAGTTGGAAAAGCTCTTACAGAGGTGGCTGCAATTGCAGGAAAGCCCAGAGCAGGAGCTGGGAGGGGTTCAAGCCGCTGAGGCCTGGAGGCATTAGGGCCACAAGCCCCCTCCTCTCGGCAGCCTCCCCCTCCTCCCCTCAGCAGCCTCCCCTCTGCAGCCTCCCCTCTGCAGCCTCCCCTCAGCAGCCTCCCCTCTGCAGTCTCCCCTCAGCAGCCTCCCCTCCTCCCCTCCGCAGCAGCCTCCCCTCTGCAGCCTCCCCTCTGCAGTCTCCCCTCAGCAGCCTCCCCTTCTCCCCTCCGCAGCAGCCTCCCCTCTGCAGCCTCCCCTCTGCAGCCTCCCCTCTGCAGCCTCCCCTCTGCAGCCTCCCCTCCTCCCCTCCGCAGCAGCCTCCCCTCTGCAGCCTTTGCCCCTGTCAAGAGCTTTGAGAAGGCTGCGGCTGGAACACAGTAAGCAAACAGGAATTGATGCATTTTATAAACAATAAAGCAAAAGGAAACTGGCCATTTGCTTTTCAGTTTCATTTTGTTATTAAATGATTCCTTCAGTTTAATAATTAGTATAATAATCTTTGGTTTCCTGTCCTGTTAGTGTAAATAAACGAGACCGCGTATTTTGTTTAAAATGCATGTCTTCTACAATACATGAGCTCATGTTTTATTTTTATTATTTAGTTAAATAATACTATATTCACATGTTAATTTTGTCTTTTGTCCACATATTGGCTAGGAATGTCTACATTTGTAAATCAATTTATAATCCCAAAAGGAAGTAATAATAACAATGGAGAAAGGCAAATAGTTGAAAACTATATGGAAATTTTCAAGAAGAATAATCTCAAATTCAGGCAACCAATGATAGATAATGAATTAAAACAAAATAAGCATTGCAATGTGCTCTTTCAGACTCTTGCTAACTACTACCAAGTATTGTGTAACTGTCAAGCACTTTAAAGGTAGCTGTAGGAAAACTGAGAAACCAAATTTAGGGTTTTTTAAGTTCACATAGGGATGACATAACTACCCACATGTGGTTGGTAGGTATCTTACTGAACATCATGTCTCAGAGGAAAGACTAGGATGAAGCCAGAGGCAATGCAGCAGGTAAGGTCTAGGCAAAGGTAATGAGATGTAAAGAAGACTCACAAGTCCCCAAGTAAGGTGAGAACGTAACGACAACAGCTAGTGTTAACTTTAGCGAGAAGGATGCTGTTATCAAGTGTATAGAAACAGCCCTTGTGTGTGCTAGACAGTGAGGAGTCTTCTGTTGCGAGGGCATCCACAAACCATGCTGCAAAATCCCAGCTGTAGATGCCAGCATTGCCTCTCTCCCCAGATAAGTGCTAAGTAGAGATTCAGAATAGTGTTCTTGATCATTATGGGTAAGGATGACAGCTGCGACAGAGTCTGGCACACAGCACTTTTAGTTTGTTCGTGGTTTTATTATAAACGAGCAGGTTTGGCTACACTTTTGTTACTGAACTCCAGCTTGATGCCATTCAGTCAGAAAATATAACATGATGGTATATGTTTAAAAATATGCTGATGTTTGTTTTGCATCTTGAATGTGGTCAATTTTTGTAACCATTTTGGATAGTAACAAAAGCTATTGTGCATATTATGTCAATTTTAATTTGAGAGATGGATGCAGGGGCACATATCTATAATCTTGTAGAGGCTTAAGGATCAGGAGTTCAAGGCTACCCTTAACTAGGTAAAGAGTTTGAAAGAATCATGGGTTACATGATCCCCTGTCTCACAAAAATTTAAGAAAATATTGAGTGCAAGTTTCTCAAAATATCTATTATAAAGTATAATGAGATAGAACACAGAAAAGGCCCAGAGACTGATATTGGGGTTCAAACTTCAAGCTGAAGAACAGAAAAACAAAGTATCAGGCCACTAGCTCTTACCTCTACCTCATACTAAATGGGCTGATCCTGCAGCCTCTCCTCAGAGTGGCTGGAGAATGCCTACCTGATAAGGAGACCTTGCTCCTGTCTTACATACCTCCCTAATGCTGCCGTATGATTAAAAGTGTATGCTCCCAGATCATCTTTGTGTGTGCTGTTTCTCTTTAGGACTGGAACAATCTTGTGTAGATCTGAGTGGCCTTGTACTCGATGAGATCTGTCTACCTCTTACTCTTAAATCCTAGGATTAAAGGTGTGTACCACCACCTCCTAGCTTCTGGTGGGTGAGATTAAAGGTGTGTGCCTGGCTTCTACAGCTTGTGGCTGACTTTGCTTTCCAAATTCTCAGGCAACCTTTAATAAATCATAAATAATATATCACCACAGTGATATGACCCAGCGAACAAAAGTCCCTCCCCCATGTGTGTAAAGACCAGACTTTATATTTCCAGTACTAAATAAATAATTGCTATCTACTTGCCTATCTAATATCTATATACTGATCTGCCTATCTATCTATCTGTCTGTCTGTCTATCATCTCTTCCTATTTGTTTTACCTGGTTTTCAAAAACTTCATAGACTCACACATGAAAATGAAAGTGAGATAGATCATTTTGTGGACCATACAAAATACACATACATCTGCACACAACAAACTCCCACACACTTGGAAAACATATACACATTCACACAATACAGGAACATGAAAAGGATTTTAAAAACATTAAAAAAATAAACATTAGACTTTCTAGACAAATTATATTGCCCAAGTCATCAGTATTCTTAGGAATTATTATGAAAAACTTATGACAAAAATCTCCCACTAGATTCTGAAATTTGTTAAACCCTCTTTTTCACTCCAGTTTTTACCTTATACGGATTATATTACGTTACTATATTAATGACACTGACTAGCTTAAAACGATTCTACATTCCCTATAAAATAAAACTGGTATAAGAGTGATGATTTTTATTGTTAAAATATTTTATGCCTTAAAATCTATTTTGTTCAATATTAACAAAGCTGTACTGATTTTCCTTTACATTTCCACTGTTTTACCTTCAACATTTCTGTGTGCTTTTTTTTTAAGATTTATTTTATTTCATGTGTTTGAGTGTTTGGCTGTATTTTTGTCCGAGAACTGCATGTGTGTCTGATACATGTAGATATCAGAAGAGGGTGTCGTATCTCCGGACCTGGAGCTACAGATGGTTGTGCTGGGAACTTATCCCAGGCCATCCAGAAGATCACCCAATGCTGTTAATCTGAGATGGTCTCCAGCCCTTCAGGCCATGTTCCCAGCCCTGATTTTAAGGCCCCACAACACAAGACGGGTGCTCTCTCAGCCTGGACACATGGGGAAGGGCTTAGGTCCTGCCCAGGATGAAATGACAGACTTTAGAGATCTCCCCCCAAGGAAGGCCTTACCCTCCCTGGGGAATGATGTGGGGATTGGGTGGGGGGCTGGGAGGCTGGTGAGGGACAAGGGAGGAGGGGTGGGAGAGGGAGCTGGGACTGATATGTGAAACATTCACGTTTCTAGTTTAAATAAAAACATATATTGAGGAAAAAAGAGACCATCTAATTTGTTCCTCAACTAGGAGGGTTAGTCAACTTTTTAAGTGTGATTATTAGTATATTTCAGAGTATTTTTAGCATTTAATATTATGTTTCTGTTTGCCTTACATATTTTCCAATTTGACTTTTAGAAGTTGTTACATTTGATTCCAACTTAAAATTTCACACCATTGATTCAATTTTCATGGCCTATTAATTTATGGTTTGTTGAATATGGATACATTTTTATGAAACATTAGTTAATTTGCTGTTTACAGCTAGTAACTGAGAAGTAAAAGATTGGATAACAAATCGGGACTAGAAATCTCCCCCTCTGTGAGAGGCGAGAAGAATCTCATGAAATAATCAGGGAATTTAGAGAAGAATCTTTTTTGAAAGAATTATTTTCATTTTTGTTTATGTGTCTGTATGAGTATATGTCTTGTATGTGTAGTGTCTGCAGAGGCCATAAAGGGGAGTGGGGAGGTGTCTCAGATCTCCTGGAGCTCAAGTTAGCGAGGTGTCTGACTTGGGTACTGGAACCCCAAGCCTGGTCCTCTGGAAAAGCAGCAAGTGCTCTTAACTGCTGGGCCACCTCTCCTGCCCCAAGGAAAACATCTTTATAAAGTGTGATGACACACTGAGAACAGAGAAGCTCTTGACTCTCGAATGATTTTAGCCGTTTGTACATTTTTTCTTTTTTTTATTTAAATTAAAAACAATCGTATTTTATTTGCCGATGCTAGTTCCCTCTCCCTGCTGTCCTTCCTTTCCCCACACCATCTCCCCATCACTCCCCAGGGAGGGTGTGGTCTCCCATGGGAGAAGATCAAAGTCTGTCACATCATTTGGGGCAGGAACTAGGCCCCACCACGTGTATCTAGTCTGAGAAAGTAATCTTTCGTAGAGACTGGGCTCCCAAAACCCTTTCATTCACTAGGGATAAATACTGTTTCCATTGCCAGAGGCTCCATAGACTGCCCAAGTGCCCCCAACTGACACCCACAGTCAGGGGACCTGGTTTGGTCTTATCCAGGTTCCCCAGGTGCCAGTGTGGAGTCCAGATCTCTCACTTGCTCAGGTCAGTTGTTTCTGTGGGTTTCCCCAGCATGGTCTTGACCCCTTTGCTCATCACTCCTCCTTCTCCACAGCTGCATTCCCGGAGTTTGTGACTCAGTGCTTACCTGTGAATCTCTGCTTAGCTGTGTGTACTTATTTATGGCAAACAGACCTGGCATTGGTGTATACAGAGAGATTCACAAAATGTCCCCTTAGTTCTTTTGGCTACCTAAACATAAACAAGATATCTTTCTTTATGGTGAAATGGGACCTTCCTATTAGCAATACAGCCCCTGCCTCTCCATGATTTGGAAAACACGTGATGATCTAAAGCAGAGTGCATACTGAAGGCGTCCATAAAGGAGTTGAGATGGTGATTGACCTCAGAGTTACCCAACTGTTGTAGGATAATCCTTCTGAGTGCTGTGAATATGTATTCCTCTCATTGGTGAATAATAAAGCGACTTTGGCCTATAGCAAGGCAGAATAAGGGCAGGCAGGTAGGCCAAACTGAAAACAGAGAACGGAAGAAGGGCGGGGTCAGAGAGATGCAAGCCAGCCGCCTGAGGAACAAGATGTTCTAGAGAACAGGTAAAGTCATGAAGCCCCGGGCGAGCGGTAGATTAGTAGAAACGGGTTAATTGAAGTTGTAAGAGCTAGTTAATAATAAGCCTGAGATATAGCCTGAGCATTCTGTAATTAATATAAGCTTTTGTGTTATGTTTGGGACCAGGCAGTTAGGACAAAAATATGAAAATGCTCCGCCCCGTTTATACCCGGCTTTCCCAGGCTCTTCTTGCTGTGCCCTTGCAGGCCTGCAGGCAGCTTTGGTGCCTTGCATGTGTCTCTGCTCTGCACAGTGTCTGGTTAGTTTCATTTGACAGTCATCACTATCTTTTTTTTTCCAGAACGGTGACCTTTCCTCAATGGTCTCCTTCCTCCCAGTTTTTACTTAATATTTCAGATCAAACATTCCTCCTTTTTTTCTCTTACAGTAAATTTGTTTTGAATTTCTTCACATTCGTATGAACGGATTCATTTGATCATCCACTGAGACCATTTTTCTCCTGCCAGAAGTGCACACTTCAAGCTGGCATGGCGGGCCTCTCTGTAAAATCAGCACTAGAGGGACTGAGACAGGAGGATTGTCATGAGTTCTTGGCAAACCTGAGCAACAATAATGAGTGTGTAATCAGATGAAATCTGGATTCCATAAACAAATGCACAAACTTTAGAAAGGGTCTGATGACTGTGAGAGATTTTGTTTTCATGAGAATAACTTCATTTCTGCTCCTGCATTTTAAACCAAATAGTCAGAACACAACTCAGTGTCAACTAGAGTTCTATTCTCAGAACTTCCGAGTATTGTTGATTTATGAGTTTCAGCTATACTGGTCAATCATGTTTTATTCCTTTCTAGGTAAAATGTATTCTCTTCACTTTGAGCTCTGGCTTGCCTTGAATTTCTGTAGTTTCCAATTAAATAACTTTAAGTCAGTTAAAATTTTTATTGACTCTGAATATATGATATATTCTAACTGCTTACCTGGAGTGGTAGAGCATCCTTGTAATCCCCGAGCCTAGGTGACAGAGGCAGGAGGATCATGAGTTCTATGTCAATCTCAGCTCTATGGAGAGTTCAAAGCCACTCTAGGCTTGCAAGAGACCCTATCTCAATATAGGTAATATATATTTAAAGCAAGTGCATATGAAATCTGATTACCTCAGTGCTCGCCACCTTAGCACTTCTCATGACTCTCACTACTCTTCATGCTCTGAAGCTTTCACGAAATGATAAGGAGTAAAACATAATCCATCTCATTGCAGCTATCATGTATTACAATCGATAGTTTGTGCTTTGAGGCTTTTCCTCTTTTGTGTTAAATTCTGAGTCTTCATTCATCTAAATCACTATGTATACCTTGGTCTTAACCCATTTGTTAAGTTTATAGTTTTGGTTATTGAGATGTTATTAGAAATTATGTTTCAGGGGGCTATAGAAGTAACTCAGTTGGATAAAATATTTGACGTGTAAGCAGGAGGACAGAGTTTGGTCTCCAGAACCTACCCCATCATAGGGCTGAGGTGCAGGGCAGAGACAGAAGTATCCCTGGATCTCAACAGTTGGCTTACCTGGTGGATCAGGTCCAGGTCAATGAGAGACTCTGTCTCTGAGAAAATGGATGGTGTTCCTGAGGATGACACTCAAGATTGTCCTCTGATCTCCATATGCACATAAATTTTAAAAAGTTATGTTTCAGTATTTCTAAATTTAGTTGCTAACCCTTAAAAGTGTGTGTGTGTGTGTGTGTGTGTGTGTGTGTGTGTGCTGTGTGTGTGTACACTCAGCATATCATAGCATACATGCATAGAGGTCAGGGCGCACCTTCTGGTAATCACTTCTTTTTTCCTTCCATGGGTTACTGAGATCAAACTCATGTAGTCAGATCTCTCTGGCCTGATCATCCTTAATTACTCTAGGTTTTTTTTGTTTGTTTGGCCTTTTGCTTCACATATCCCTTCTAACATCTTAAATATCTGATTCCAATATAGGCTCTGTGGTGGTTTCCTTTATATTGTAAAATATTCATTTTGAGCTCCTCCTTGGCTATTGTAAACTTTATGAGAGTCCATTCTTCAAAAATGATGATTTTGCTTCCCCTGAGCATCTCTGGGCATTACCTATTCAAATCTACTTTAATTACATATCTTGACTTGGGAATTACTAGACTATGCAGATATTGAAAAATTGAGGCATCAATACATAAAAGGGCACAGATGTTGTTAATTCTAAGTAGGTGGAATTTCTTTGGTTTTTCTGTTTGGAGCCTGTTCATAAGATCAGCAAATATAGACTTCCAGGTCAAATTAGTACCACAACTGGTATTTTGTATGCTCTATGAATTTTTAAAAAATCATTTCTTAAAACTGTATCGTATTACATAGCTTTGGATGCCCTGTTACTTTATATGTAGTCCATGCTGACTGTCTTAGTTAGGTATCGATTGCCGTTATAAAACACCATGGCCAAAACCAGCAAAGGGAGGAAAGAGCTTCTTACAACTTGTAGACTTCAACCATCTTCCAGGGAAGTCAAGGCAGGAATTCAAGACAGGAACCTGGAGGCAGGACCTAGTGCACAAGCCGTGGAGGAATGCAGTAAACTGGCTTATTCTTCATGGCTTGCTCAGCCTACTTCTTTATAGGACCCAAGGCCACCTGCCCAGGGGTGGCACCACTTTCAGTGGACTGGGCCCTCTCACACCAATCATTGATCAGACAATATTCCATAAACTTGACTACAACCATGATGGGAGATACCATTCTGAAATCTGTTCTCTTATTGGTTGTTGAATAAAGAAAGCACTGTTGGCCAATAGGGAAGCAAGATAGGTGGGACAAGGATTCAAGGAGAATTCTGGGAAGGAGAAACACAGGGAGTCACGATGTAACCGCCATATGGTTAAGAAGTCCAGATCCTTTCTTCGGTAAGAGAAATACTTAGATTAACAATTATGGAGTAAATACTTAAGTCAGAGATAGCCAGTAAGAAACCAAGCAAATGGCCAATAGCTTCATAATCAATATAGCCTCCTGTGTGTTCATTTGGGACTGATGCAGCTCTGGAACCAGGCTGGTGGGAAGGCTTCACACTACGCAGCCAACTTTATGGAGGCATTTTCCTAATTGCAGTTCCCTCATGCCAAGTGATTATAGCCATGCCAGTTGACATAAAAGTAACAATCATGATGGTCTTGAAATCTGTGACAATTCTCCTGCCTTAGTTTCCTGAATATCAGGATTAAAAGAAGCGTACCAATATTCCCACCTTCATGAGTTAAAAGAAAATTTAAAATGTTTGGTATATGGCTGAGTGAGTAAAATGTCTGTCATGCATTTTGAACATGAATTCAAATCCTCGTCTCTCATTTATAAGCTTGAGGCAGGGGAGGTTCACAAACCTGGAACCTTACAGCTGGGGATATGGAAACAGGAGAGTTCCCTGAGCTCACTGTCCAGGTAGTCCATCCAATCAGGGATCTTTAGCTCAGTGAGAGACATTGTCTCAAAAACCAACACAGATCAACAGAGAAAGACACCCATCTTCTACCTCTGACCTCCACATACAAACATAAGCATGCACCCCACACATGCAAGTGCACAAACACACTTACACATGCACTACACACAAAATAATATTAAAATATTTCTCCAATATCATTAACTCAGAGAAAACAGACATTACACAAGAGGAACTGTAAGGGGCCCACCAAACCTGCAGAGTTTGCTGCCTTGTTCCCTACAGAAGGTGGTTGTCAATTCCTCTACCTTTTTACCATTTGAATTAGTTACCTTTTTGCTGTGATAAAATATCATGAGCAAAAGCAACATGAGGGAGAAAAGGTTTATTTTAGCTTACAGTTCCAGGGAGTCGGTATCCATAATGTAGGGGAAGCGGTACAGTGTCGTAGCAGGAGAAGAAAGCTGGCTGATTACACTTCACCTGCCCGCAGGAAGCAGAGGGTGAGAGCAGAAAGCAGGGCATAGTTATAAACCCTTAAAACCCATGGGCAGTGACTCACTTCTTCCGGGAAGGCTCCACCTCCTCAAGTTCCATAACCTCCCCCAACACAGTGCTACTAACTGGAGAACAAGTGTTCAAACACGTGGACCCATGCAGGACATTTTTCATACAAACCACCACACCCTTAGACAGTCAAGTATTAATTGACTTACTTTTACATATACATTTTTAAAAAGATCTGTGATCACTTTCAAGGTTATATGTGAAAGAAAGTGGTGCGAGTTTTGAATCCTGAGCATTGAAAAACTGGTTTGCAAGCTGCTTATCTGAGGACAGTGAATTTTATCTTTTTCACAGAGCATAATTCAGTAAGACAAATTCACAGGAATTGCCAAAACAGCAGGATGACATTCAAACTATTCTTTCTCTTTTATTTAGCCAAACCATATATTAAAATGGGTATAAGATCTTACAATGATTCCTTGAATGTGAATAGTTACTTTCTTGCAAGAATTCAAAATAATTTTCTTTATGTTCTTATTCAGTCTAGAGAGCATTCTCTAGTGATGGGAAGTACATTAAAGACAAATACATGTTCCTGTCCTGTATTATGAATAAGAGAATTGAAACGCAGTTGGAATCTAGATTTAAAAGCAGATCAAGAGTTCCTTGAGTCAGGACCACGCCTCTTTCCACAGGTTTTATGTGTGGTCTACATGTGTCATTCAAAAGTGCTCTAGTCAGACTTTCCTTTGGGTCCCCGGCTCACAAGTAGTGACACAGAGACTTGTTACTAATTATGAAAGCCTGGCCCTAACTTAGGCTTTTTACCAACCAGCTCTTATAATTTAAATTAACCTCTTTTTATTAACTGTGATCTGCCACATGGCTCAGTTACCTCTCTGTACCTCCTCACTGTCTCACTGACATCTCTTATGCAAGAAGATTCATCCCCAGTTCCTCTTTCTGCCCGGGGAAGCCCCACCTATTCTCTCCTGCCTAGCCACTTATTAAACCAGTCACAGTGAAGCATCTTCACACAGTGTAAACAAATATTCTGCAACACTCTAGTAGCCTATCTCATTTCAGTGATTGGCTTTGACTTCTGGCAAAATAGGTGCCGTGGTATTCTTTCTTACCTGTGCACTTCCATCCGTCAGGGTTGCTCCCTATTTGCGGGAGCAGTTCAAAGTCTCCCATCAAGTACCACTCATGTGAAAATCATTCACTAAGTAGACTCAACTTTTGTTGTTTTCACAGACAGAATGGTTGCATTTAGTTGTTACTTTTAGTTAAGCCATAGCCATGACTGTGGTGCAGCATCTTCAGCAGGAAGGATGCAAACAGAACCAGGTGTGGGGGCCACATGCTATGATGCCAGAACTTGGAAGGAGGAGGCTGAAGGATCAGTTCAAGGTCATCCTTGGCTATATAGCAAATTCAGAGTTATCCTGTGATACGTGAGACGAGAGAGAGGAAGGGGGAGAGAGAGAGACAGAGAGGAGAAGAGGAAGACAGGAGGGAAGAAGAAGGAAGGAGGAAAGTTGGGAAAGAAGAAAGGATGAAGGAAGAGAAGGGAAGTAAGCAAAAACAATGGACAAAAGGATGAAAAGAAGGAAGAAAGGAAGGAAGGAACGAAGAAAGGAACGAAGGAACGAAGGAAGGAAAAAAATTAAGTAAGTGATTTGACATTTTTGAGTAGAGGGACCCTGTGTTCATGGTCTTTGTTTATGCCTTCCAGGAGCCAAAGGTATAGCAGACAGCAGAGGTAAATTTCTGCACAATGATAATGGTGAAACTAATTTTGTCACATTGTCTTTCCTAATGTTCAAGGGAATAAACTACATAAATGGATTATTATTACATATCTATATCAGCACAAATTTAAGGAACAGCATAATGTTGATCTAACCTAAGATAAATACTGCTGGCCACAGCCACAGTCACTGCTGGCTTCCTAGTCAACCAACCAGCCACATCATGATGTTCAAAGACACAGGAATCTTTCTACATAATAGTCTACAGAGCAGCATCCTTGCAAATTTGCCTCAGCTGTGATCTATCTATTTCAATTCCTTTTCTTTCTCTTGTTATTCTCCACCAGTGGCTCACACATCAACAAGTAGTCTTGGATTGGGGTCAGGGCTATGCAAATAGAGGTCCACAGTGATGGTTGACTAGGAAAGACCGAAAGGATGGCTGCTTTCCCATCCATGTCCCTTTATCTTTCTTTTACAGTGTCTCCAACTTTATCCTCAATTGTCACAAAGAACATAGGATTTCCAGATGGGCATAACTCTTCTGTTTTACTTTATCATGTGATATCAGCATATAGTACATGCTCAATAAATGATAAATAATTCACCAGCCTGGAAAGATAATATAGCAGATATTTCTAAACCATCAGAAATGAGAGCCAAGAGAGATACTGGTATCAACGGTAGACATAATTCACCCCAAGAACCAGTAATGGGATAGTTACACCCAACAGACCTCCTATCACCCAAATATAGGCAGTCAGGCATATGTCTGTCTGCTTTGTCTGCAGTTGTCAGGTCTTCTACTCTTCTCTCAAGGTCGATAGAAATGCTTTTGGGTTCAAATACCAGATGATCAGCTTTTTCCTTTTCCATCATCTTGCTAAATGGAATACAGAGAAGGGAAATGGTCTGACAGTTAACAAAGCTGTGTAGGAGGTCTTGAGATCATGAAATGCAGTGGTACTTGCTTATGCGTTAATAATTAAGAATTGGGTTTTAAAAGTATGCCTCAGAAGACAGCATACACCCAATAGCATGGTGACTTCAACCCTTGCATGTTTGAATTTGTGTTCATCAGCTTTGATATACAACACAGAGCCTTCAAACTGAGAGCTGTTTCTCTCCCTCTTCCTTTTCAGTGTTAGTAAAAAATAAAGGAAGTATAGGACCCTCTCACCCATTTTGATTAATGCTATATATCAGCCAATAAACTACTCTTGTGTACTCTGAGGCCTGTTGGGAATATAGAAGCCACTTTGTGTTTCACACGGCATTGGGAGGGCCTTGTCCAAGGCAGGGCTTCCTTCTGTGATCCACATGATCGCACCCTTTGTTTCACCTTAAGTCTAAACAGCGCCAACTAAATGCCAAGCTCACCAAGTTACAAATTCAGTGTCTCTCGGAGGAGCCTGTTCACATGGTGCATTAGCCTGGCGCACTAGTTGATTAGCAGTGCTCTCTCAGAGTAGTGTATTGACTCTTGTGGGCACTTACCATTTATCATACTTATGTTCATTTTATTCTTATCCCAATAATGACAGCTTTCATGTAAAATGAAAGGGGAAAGGAAGATTAATACATCCTTAGAACACCTTTAACACCACGCACAAATACTCTGGCTGCTGAATCAAGTACATGTCTTCCCTGAATTTGGATTTTATTATCAGTATTACTACTTCCCTCATTCAAAACTGATCAGAAGAAAATCACATGTCACTTTTTCAGGAGTGATCAAGAAATAAAGATGGCAACAGAGGGAGGACATGGGGAGAGAGGGGTTGGATGAGCTTTTGTCTGTTCGGCGGAGTGGTGCAATAGAAAATTGCCCAGCCGGCAGCCCAAGCCTGTGCTGCAACTCAAGCCCAGTCATTAGAGAGTATATTGGAGTGATGTCTTCAGCTCTGATACATAGCCATTTTGAAAATGTTTCCATGAGTCTTTCTTGGCAAGCTTGCATGAAATCAAACAAGAACAACCTTCTACACACAAGTGCTGATTTAAAATTAACAAGACAGACAGGCTTTATGATACATACCTGTAATACCAGCAGTTAGGAGGCTGAAGCAGAAGGATAGTGAGGTTGGGGCCAGCCTGGGTTAATAGTAAGTTCTAGGCCAGTTTAAGTTGTATATCTAAATCATGTCTTTGTTTGGTTGGTTGTTTGTTTTTTGAGACTGGGTTTCTCTGTATTGTTTTGGAACTTGCTCTGTAGATCAGGCTGGCCTCGAATTCACAGAGATCCACCTGCCTCTGCTTCTCAAGTGCTGGCCTTAAAGGCGTGAGACACATACGCCCAGCTAAATTATCTTCTTTAATATATTTTATTTTACATACTATAGCCAGAGTTACCCCTCCCTCCTCTCATCCCTTTCCTCCCAAATCCCTCCAGCCCACTCCTATCCATCTTCCAGAACTTTAAAATAGACCAAAACAAAAGAAACGAGACAGATGATATGCCATTATGTAACCCTCCCCCGGAAAATGAAGGTTAGAAAGCCAAAGCTACAAAGATTTTTTTGCATGTGTGGACACTTTAGTAACATTTTGTCTTCTTGTATTGTTTATAAAATATTTAAATAGAAAAGTATTCTACTGAGGCATCATTGTGCCTATAATGACAGCATATGGGAAGTAAAGCATCAGTATGTAAGGCTAGCCTCTTTTATATGACACATTCAAGGCTAGCTTGGGCTATAGGAGAACCTCTCTCAAAATAAATTAATAATAATAATAATAATAATAATAATAATAATAATAATAATAATAATAATAATTACAGCCAGTGGGGTGAGAAAGATATTTGGATGCTTTCAATAATATTGTCAAGCAAGTAAGTCATATATTTATAATTCCAGCCTTTTCAACTAGAAGTAGCCTAGCATGTGACTCCTGACCACAGAATGGCACAGAATATTCAGAGTAGACACATTGCTTCTGAGTAAGGAAAGTAGCCCTGGAAATAGCAAGATAACAAAATTTCTACTTAAAACCTATTAAGGTTGAACTATTCCTGGTGACCAGACTCATTTGTAACAAAGAAATGGTCATTCATAGCACCCATCATATCGATAATGGGATAACACAGAGAAACACCCATAAGTATAGGAAACTGAAAAATGAATAGAAACTAATGGAATGGTTCTCCCTATTCTCTTTACAAGGGCCATTAAAACATAAGAATGTCAAGCAAGGCATTGGTTTTATCATTGTAAGTGGCCAACTTAATTCATAATTCTGTCCATGTAACTCTCTGGAGCATGTGCTCAACATGCTGGGTTTCTAGTATTACATTTGCAGCTGGTATTCTGAAGTAAAGAGTTTTGTTTTGTTCTTATTTTTATGTGTCTGTGCACATGCATATGTGTGTGTGCGTGTGTGTGTGTGTGTGTGTGTGTGTGTGTGTGTGTATGCCTGTAGTGATGAGCATGTGGCCCTAAAATGGGTTTCCTAACCTCAGTCCTGTTGGCATGTAGGACACAACAATTCCTTCCTATAGGTGGGCTGTCGTGGGCATTACAGGATAGCTAGCAGCACCTCAGACCTCTACCCATTCTATGCCAATACCAACTCCATAGGAACAGCAATAAAATAAAAGTCTCCAGACACTGCAAATATCCTAGAGAAAAATAGAGTAACCCTTCTATATCAAGGAATTTTTTTATTCCAAGCAACTTTCTGAATGAAATTTTGTCAAGCAAGGCTAATAAGTAGTAGAGATGTTACATCTGAAAGGCAGGGGTTGACCTGTGGAAGCAGTCACTCTGAGGAAGTTCTCCACCCCACAGAAGACTGGGGACACAATGAGCTAAGGATCCCTGATGCTGTGTTTTCCAGATGCTGTCAGAGTTTGGCTCCAAAGAAAAAGAGTACCTCTTACTTCTGAGGGAGCAAGGTCTGTTTTGTTGTTGTTGAGAAGTAAGCCACTTCAGAAGGGAATCTAACTGTTGTTTTAATTCATAAACAGAAACTTTTGATACCAAGGTTACCATCTCCAAGATCCAGTCAACCAGTTTGTCTACTTAAAGTTCTAATTTTCCAAGATAAAGTCAGATGTGCCTACGGCTGTCGAGCCTGCTATGCCAGCTCCAACCAGGAGTAGGATGAGGACAGGCACAGCTCTTTCTTCTCTGAAGTCCAGAGTCCATATTAAAATGTATTTCCCCTTCTACCCATTACATAGGCTTATCTGGGGCAGAACGTGTACTAAGATGCATTAAAGGGGTTTTTCAGTCTGGAAAACATCAAAAGAGCCATATTTAGTTATACCATTAGAACACACACACCCACAAAACAGTCCCAGTGGCTCAGTAATGCTGCTGTCCAGATGAGTTAAGCTGCAAGGCAAAATAGTAGGCATTAGGACAAGGGGCAGTGCCCAGATTTTGGGTATTAAATAAGTTTCAGATGCTTGTATGTCCTCTAATGTTTATTTGGGCTTCCCAAAGCCACAATGAGTTTAGTCAATCAGTGAGTAGACTGTCTGGTTAGTTCCTACCCCTATGCAGTACAGGGGCCAGGGATCTAAGCATAACCAGCAATCCTGGTCAATATCTGGCTAGGGATTTTAACTACATTGTGGGCATTGTCAAGAGTGGAAAGTATGGATGGGGATTCCCCAGAATCCTGGACAGTGGGAGGTGGGATTCTTGCCCTGGTGTGTTAACATAGTTCCTTTGGAGGGGAGAGTTGGTCAGGGCTTTGACAAAATTAAAGGATCTTAGATAGAACCCAAGTTTTGGGGGTATGGAAGAGCAGTTTCTTCTGGATAGTGTATCTATCTCCAGGGCCCCTCATTGTGGCATAGAGTGTGATTCTCCAGGTACTCCTTGTTTCCCAAAGACCAGAATCCTTTTTAAGGAACTTTTAGACCTATAATCTTAAGGCCATTGGATTACATTCTTCTATTGTGAATTCCTTGATATGGATCTATATATTAAAGAGCATGCTTCCAGGAAACCTCTGCTTCACAGACCCATTTATTTTGCAATGGAAACTCCCTTGTTCTTGGCAGCTCGGGGGCCCAGTATGCATGCAATTTTAAACTCTGTGTTCCTATCTTCAAAGGTAAAGTCCACTATCCTTCCTTTCTCCAGTACAAGCAGATAATTAAAGAGGGCATTAGTGAGAAAAGGTAAACACGGGATATGTGTTGCTGGCCTGAAGTCACTCGAGCTGACACCTCCACTGTGTCTGACTTCCTTAGTTCCAGATCCAGGCCTGAGGGCAGTAGAGGTTGGACCATGCATTCATATCCATAGAACAAAACAGAAGACTCAGGAGGAGGTGGAGGGGCAGGACGTGTAAGGGCCCAGGCCTCATGAAACCTTAATTGTAATTGGTCTGTAGTCCAGTTGGGCACAGTGTCTACAGCTTCCATTCTTTCTTGACCTGGGTGTAGAGGATGCATGGTATAATGCCAACCACCTTCACAGCCATGGGAGTGGAGAAGAATCACTATGTAGGATGCTTTCTAAGTTGGTTCCAGTGCCCTTTGGCTACTTGCTTGACCCAGAGGGTATCACCAAGCGTGAACAAGGGAAACTGGTAGTGAACTCAGAGGTCAGCTGGGTCTCTCAGACCAATGAATGGACTTTAAGAAGAACTGGAGGGCCTGTAGCAGTTTGAGAAAGGAATGGTCTCTGAGGCATGGAAGTTGTGGGGGAGGTCTTTCAAAGATAATCACATAGGAGTAAATCCTTCCCTTTATGGAGTGCAGGGGGCCCAAATCAAAGAAAGAACATTTATCTACCTTTGTTGAACTCTAATGAGAGACTGCTCAGGTTTCTTTTAGTATCCTATTCATTACTCTACACATCCAGAACTCTGAGGTTGTATGCACATTCAAGTGTCCAATCTATACCTAAAGCTTGAGCTATTAGTTGAGAGGCATTAGTTATGAAAGCCAGGATACTGTGGAACCCATTGCTAAGGGAAGGCCAAATTGGGGGACCAGTTCCTAGAGACTTTTAGCTACTATTTGAAGTTTCTGTCTGGGTGGTGAATGTTTCTACTCACTTGGAAAAGGTATCTACACACACACACACACACACACACACACACACACAAATACCTTGCAAGTACTTACATCCATCTCTGGCAGGGTAGATCTCAGTGAAGTCAATTTTCTAGAGCTTTACAGGGTGTTGGCCTTTTATTTTGTTCCATTCCTGGGTAAGGGTGCTCTGTTTTAGATTTACTTGAGTACAAATGGCATCTGGCTGAGACATGCCATTCCAGGCTGTCCAGGATATCTATAACATATCTTGGTCTCAGCAACTCACAAAATTTTGTGGAGCCCAGATGAGAAGCTTCATGTTGGTCAGTTATCAGAGTCCAGCCAGTTGTTTCTGTAAAAAATGATGTTTCCCTCTGGTGTTTTCCACTAGTACAACTAGCTGTCTGTTTTGGTTTGTTTTCTTTTTTCACCTTCTATTTCCTCTTGGTTGAACCATGGAGTCTTAGGCAACACTGGGTCACCATTTGTCAACAGAATTTCAACAGGTCCCACTGGTCTTAGGGCCACTTGTTGAGAACCAGGTCACCAGCCTTGTTATCTCTTGCCTCAGGAGAGTCATCTTTTTGATGTCCTGAGCAATGGAGGATAGCAAATTATAGAGGAAGCCAAACAGTATCAAGGAAGTTGCCTTAGTTAAGGCTTATACTGCTGTGAAGAGACACCATGACCATGACAATCCTTATAAAAGAAAACCTTTAAAGTTTCAGAGGTTTAATCCATTATCCACACTGAAGGACATGGCAACATGCAGGTAGACATGATGCAGGAGAAGGCTCTGAGAATCCTATATCTAAGATTTCAGACAATAGGAAGTAAACCGAGATACTGGGCATAGCTTGTACATAAGAAATCTCAGGGGCTGCCGCCATAGTGACATACTTCCTCCTACAAGGCCATATGTATTCCAACAAATCTCACCTCCCTATAGTACCCCCCATAAGAATTTTGCATTATAATATTGTTACAAGCTTATGGTGGCCAGGGAGCGTAATGTTGTAGTTTGAATGTAATTGGCACCCATAAGCGTATCTCAGTTTACTTCCTATTGTCTGTCAAGGATAGAAGAAAGGGGTTATGGAATATTCCTCCATGACTAAGGAAAGTCACTGAAGCCAGGCATGTGCCAGGGGCATTCCTAAATGGAGGCCCAGAGAGGCCATTGTGTGAAGCTGTGATTTCCTTAGAGGCCACAAGGTGTTAGAGACACCAGAGCTGTGGGATGCCTGCCGAGGAAAGCTGCTAACAGGGAGTGGGACCAGCCTAAGAGAGAGAGAAGTGTATTACAGGCGACAAAGATGAAAGGAGTTTAAAATCTGAAGAATATTTTGACATCAGACATGGAGATGCAGAGTTTGGAGTTCACGCAGCAGGTTACTGGTCTTGCTTTGGCCCAGTATTTCCTCACTATGCTGTCTTCTCTATGATTTTGAAAATCCCTGTAGTCTATCACAATCTCAATGTTTTTTGAAATTCCTAAATTCAAAGTTTCTTTTGAGATTTTTGAAGTCTCTTAACTGTAACCCCCTGTAAAATCAAAATCAAAGGACGAATCACATGCTGCCAAAATATAATGTCACAGGATATACGTTACCATTCGAAATCAAAACATTCAGTTTCAAAGCTCCATAACCCCTTTCTTCTATCCTTAACTCCAGAACCATTTGTATAAAATTGCCAAGTTCTGATGCTTGCTGGGGCTAGAACATGCCCCCTATTTTAATTACAACTTCACCAACTTTCTATTTTTGGTGGTTTCATTCACTGCCTTAACTTGGCTGTCCTGAAAGTGGATTGGTATACTAGGGTCGCCTCAGTCTCAGAGCTCTGCCTGCCTCTGCTTTCCTGGTGTTGGGATTAAAGATGTGTACCCCCACACCTGGTTCTAAGCTTTTCTTTAATTCCTCTTCACAAACTGGAAACTTAGCTGGCTGGGATGTTGCCCTGAGGTTACCACTCCCATTTATCCCATTTCTTACTCTGTTTATCTCCTGGAACCCAGGACTTCCCTCCATGCCACTTCCTGGTGCCCTTTTTCTCCTCAAATTGTATATTTTGTATTTTTCCTTGCCCTGCTTGCTCCTTTTCATCATAAATCTTCATTAGAGTTAGAACTAACAACCACATTATAAAGGCAATGCTAGGCTGTTTTGAAATTCCCTCTATCAACAGAATTAATCCAAAGCTCTTCACTTCATCCTCAGGCATACTTCTCAGACAAGGGCAAAAAAGCATCCACATTCTTTGCCAAAATATCACAAGAGCAACTTCTACAACATACGAAAATTCTTCTCCTCTGAAGCCTCTAGAGCCAGGCCCCCTACAGTTAATCAGTTAATCAGCACCATGTCTTCCATGCTCCTACTAGTATGTCCCTTTAAGCAGCATTTAAAGCATTCAACTGCTCTTCTAATCCACAGTTCCATTGCCCATATTCCTTCAAATAAAAATGTGGTCAGGCCTATCACAGAAATACCCCACTCTTAGTACCAACTTCTGTCTTACTTAGGTTTTCTTTTGCTGTGAAGAGACACCATAGACATGACAACTCTTATAAAAGTAAACATTTAACTGGCTGCCTTGCAATTCAGAGATTTAGTTAATTATCATCATGGCAGAACATGGTAGTATGTAGGCAGACATGGTGCCAGAGAAGGATCTGAGAGTCCCACATCCTAGCTTGCAGTCAGTGGGAAGTAAACTGAGACACCAGGAGTAACTTTAGCATAAAAGACCTCAAAGCTTGTCCCCACAGAGACACATTTCTTCCAATAAGGCCAGACCTACTTTGCCAAAGTCACAGCTCCAAATAGTGCCACTCCCTATGAACCTATGGGGGCCAGTTACATTTAAACTATCACAGACAAACATTTTCTCTGTGTTTTCAATGTTCTTTCCACAGTAGTGAGAAGCCCTGTGTGTCTTAGATCATGCCGGGGACTTGCAAAATGACAAAAGCATAGTGACTGTGTACATTATGGTAGGCTTTCCTTTTCCCCTTCTGAGAATCTGGATCAGAGCGATTAATTCTATTCTCTGGGTTGAGATACCTGGCCCTAAGACTTGGGCCCAAATTGTCTCCATTAAAGTAAACACTTTGGCACCTGCCCCTCCCCCCATATAAGCTGTTCCCATCCATGTGAAATGCTGCATTGTGATCTTCCAATGAAATGTTTGTTAGGTTTGGAAAGATCCCCTGGACCACTGTGGTCACCTAGAGACAGTCATAGATGACCCCCTGCAGGTCATCATCAGGTAAGAGGGTGGCAGGATTGATCGTGGTAGGTTTCTCAGTCTGGACTTGAGGGTGGTCCATGAGTAGAGTCTGGCACTGGATTACACAGGAATCAGACAGCCAGCACTCTAGTGTCCTCAGAAGAGGGCCTCTAGTGTGGAAGGTACTATGGGTACACTGTCCTTACCCAGCGTTAACTTGCCTACTTTCACTAGAATAGCAGGAGCCACAACCGCTTTTATACATGTGGGCCACCTTATGATAACACGATCAGATTGTTTGGACAGGTCTGCCATGAGGCCTTTGCATGACCCACAGTTTGGTTTAAAACCTCTTTAGCAATGCCTTTTGTTTCATAGACAAACAAGTGAAAAGGGTTTGAGACATCTGGAAGTGCTAGGGCTGGAGCTGATATCAGAGAAGTTTTTTAAAGCCCCAAATTCCCTTTGTTCAATCTCAGTCCAGATTAGGGGTTTGGGACCCTCGTTTGTGCTGGTATATGGAGGCCTTGTTATTTCTGCAAACCCTGGTATTCAGAGGTGGAAATATACGAGTAACTTTCAAACCTTTCCCTTCGTCTTTGGAGTTGGGATCAGAAGGATGGCCACAATCTACTTAGGCTCTGTCTGTCACCCCTGTCATGTGGTAGCAGAGACAGGTAGCCTGTAATGTACACAGCTGGGCTTTCTTAGCCAACACTCCATAGGTCAAGGGCTGTAACTCTTAAAGTAGTCCCTCACTGGCCCTTATACAATCTCTTTCAGTTTCAGAGGCTAGAAAGAAGTCGACTACATATTGTAAGAGGATGGTCCTGGTAAAGTCAACACATGGGTGGTAGACCAGCAGTTAGTGTCTTATCAAATAGGGTTGGAAAAAATTTAAATCCTTGGGTTTAACCTGAAACTGATCTTCCCTTCATCTACCCTTGAATTGTGAAGTCCAATGGGAAAGCATCCAACTCTGTTCTTGAAACTTGGGATTGCAATGCCCCTTCTAGCTGCTTAGATACTTAAATGGGGGCCCTTACTTATGAATTCTAAGTTGGAAGAATACTTAAATATTATGTAAATCCTTTTTTAATTTGAGTTCCTGGTAGAATTTTTTTAGATATTCCTTTTGGGGCAATGTTTTTAAAAATGTCCTTTGAAAAATTTTTTCTAGATGCAATCACCAAAAAATTTCAAAGGAATATATTTCAGTGTGTAAAGAGTTAGCTCTTTACAACTGAGCAGCAGGTGAAGTATATATACATTGCTAATTGTTACCATACAGGAGAGAAACTGCCCTCTCAAGACTGTCATGTTTACAATCAACACAAATAACAAAACAAAATCTTCCTCAAATAAACAAATGTTGCATGGACATCTCTATTTACCCAAAACAATTTTATAAATTTATCATTGAGAAAGCTATTTTGGCCTCCTAAGCTACCTTGTTCAAAGCCATATTTTATTGCCATAATGTCTACATTTATTGCTCAAAATAAGCAAACTCAACATTATCATGATATGATTTTTCTTTTCTGTAAATACATTACTACTGATCAGGAGCTAATACCACTTTTCTGATCCAAAACACAGGAGAAAAATTTAGCAAATCTTTCTGAAATTCCCAACTGAGAACAGCCCAAATAACTAGCAATGTCTTTGCAGTCTGTACTCAGAAATTTCCTCAAAAGCATTTACTTTTGTACCATAACAATGTGACAATAACCAGCTATGGGAAAGTGCCATTTAAATTAGACAATCAGAGGGACTCTTACTACAATAACAGCTGTAGGACTAGGTTATGTATAATATTCTTAAACTTCTGTAAGCTGAAAAGCCAATTTAAGAACCTCAATTGGGCTCTTAGTTAGAGCTCCCTTTTCAGTTTCTGTGAAAATACCATATCTGTGTAAAAGAAAGTATGAAATGTTTTTCTCAGTTTGTTTGTAAGGGTTTGCTTCTCCTCTGTGAAGACACAAATGTGTTTATAAAACAAATCTTTTAAATTCATCAAAAATTTCCAGTTTCACTCGGGTTCTTTTTAAACCTTCAAGAAATTACTGTTTAATTTATTTAATGTAGTTCCAGACTCTGCAGCCAGCAAAGGTGGATTTCCTCTGACGATCCACACCGTGCCGACTGTCTCAGGGCACAGGCACCTGTCTCAGGATGAAGCCCACAGTCTCAGCCAGTTCCACACATTCTCCAGCAGAAGAGTCCTCTAATCTTAAGGAATCACAGATGCCTCCCCACTCCCACGAGGACCAGATGCTTCCCAGATTCTCACAGGCTGTGGAATTCCAGAAGAGCATCTACAGCAAGGCACATTGCACACATTAGGTAAGTTTTAGTGCTAGATAAGATGCAGTAACATTACCCTTAAAATACAATGGCTCACATGAAATATTTCCATAAACAAGTAAAACTGTTTTCATCTCATCCATAACACAAAGTCAGATGGGAAGTGAAGGACACAAAAGAACTACTCCTTCTAAAATCAGTCTGTGTTATGATGTCACAATCCTCTAGGCCAGTGGTTCTCAACCTGTGGGCCATGACCTCCCCACAGGGTTACATAGCTAATATCCAGATTACCAGAATTTATGTGGTGATTCGTTGTTATGAAATAGCAATGAAATAATTGTATGCTTGGAGGGGTCACTACAACATGAGAAACTATATTAAAAGGCTGTAGGTTGAGAACCTCTACTCTAGGAGTTCCTTACTGGCCATGAGGGACGCTGGCTTACCACCTCCCATGAGAAGGGACAAGAAGTAGCCAGGCAGTGTCATCATGAAAGAAATGATCTAGACACTGAAGGTGTTATTCACTGACTATTGAGGCCGAGAAAGGTACCCCCAGCTAGATGGCTGTGGACCCCGCTGACACTGGAAGGTGCAGGTGGGAATATATTCCTATAAGAAAGAAGGTAAGTAGATAAGGGGCAGTTGTCAGACATACCTTAGTTATCTACAAATGCTTCATAAAGTCATGTGCCTTACTGATTTAATGCAGGAAAGTTATTGAATATTTACTGTGTAGCAATGTGCTGGGCCCCATAAGAGAATTCACTATGTACATCATTGTTTTATCATAAAGGTGAATGGACTTTGTGTCTGTAGGGAAATATGTTGTGTGCATTGAAGACTGCCATGATTATATTAATCATGACCATAATGACATAATATATCACAGGGCCTAAGTGAGTGCTGGGGAAGATATGAGCCATTAGCATTCAGGACTTTACTGACACCTAAATAGGTAGAGAAGTAACATCCACTTTTTGTCTTTGCCTTATTCTACTATTGTCCTTTGACCCCAACAGTAAAGGACCTGACAAAAATGTACTCATTCCTACCTTCCAGCCATTGAACAAAAACTTAATTTTATCTTTTTTATACATTACACTTAGATACCTACATGTGTTTTTGAATATGACTGAGAAAAACATGCTTATTTGTATTCATTGTAACATAAATATGTCTATGCTCACCTTTTGGTTAAGCTACAGTTGAATCAATCAAATGCATTCTCTAATGGGTGAAACAGATGGAAATAGAATGAGCCTCTGAATCTTCCTCAAGGGCAGTGTAGAGGATGCTCTATCCTTAACTGAAAACTGCTCAGTTTTGCAGCAGAGTTGGCCAATGTAGACATAGTCCTATGTTTTCACTCATTTTGAATTAACACTCTAGAGACCAGCAGCTGACGATGAGCATGAACAGTTGGTATCACACCTGAGGCCTCTTTTAAAAGACCATTCTCGTCAGAATCAAACACCGGGGAGGGGGGAGTATCAGAGGGGGAAATGAGTGCATTTTCTCTAAGACTACTTAAGAAGGAGTTTCTCTCCAACTAATTAAGATTCTATTCCATTTCAGAAGCTAATGTTAGAAGCAGACATTCTGTTTGGGAATTATTAATAAATGAATGTAGAAGGTAGAAATGTTACTTTTTGCCTGGTGGAAGCTCAATAAAAATGCTTGAAGAAAACAAATAAGTACAAAACAGTATTTTAAACACAAGGGCTATTGTCCTATGTTAATGAATATGGTGTATGGTATTATATATAAGCAAATGTAAGAAGTTCTTAAAGATAGAATAAGTGACATTTCTAAGGTTTAAAACAACCTGATTTTTTGGTATTAATCCAGAGTTTCTAGATGTGTGGGAAAAGAAAACAGTCCAGTTTCATTTTATTCTGAATATATCTGCTACTATGTGAGTTACAATACAGTCCAAAAAGAAATATATTTAAATACACGTTTTGTTTTATTTTGTGTATGCAGATGAGTGATATGTGTGCTCGCGTTTCACATACGTATGTGTGTAAGTGTGTATGTATGTGGGCATTTGTATGCATACTACATGCACCAAGGCTGTTCCCACTTAGGCTAGTGTCTTTTTTGGCCACTTTTTGTCTTAGTCCCTTGAGACAGTGTGTTTCACTGAACATGAAGGTCATCACTTTGACTGAGCTAAGTTTCCAGGATCATCTTGTTAACATCCACCCCCAACTCTAGGGTTACTGGTTCATGTGACAGCCTGACTTTGTTCTTTTATTCTCTCTCTCTCTCTCTCTCTCTCTCTCTCTCTCTCTCTCTCTCTCTCTCTCTCTCTCTCTCTCTCTCTCTCCTCTTCTTTTGCTCCCTCCCGCCCCCTCTCTCACTGAACCATCTCTCATTCTTCAAATATACATATTAAACTCACACATTAGGTGTGATGGTTCAAGCAACTGGATTCAAAAAGATCAGCTGGCTTAAAACCCAAACATGCTAACATAAAGTAGAAGAGAATATCTTCTGGCTGCTTTAATAAGCCCTAAAATTGTCTCAATTGTACTCTGCATGTTTGTGCAATATACTTGGTAGGATGCTTGTGCAGTATGCATGAGGCCCAGGCTTCAAACCCCTGTACTCATACACCAAGTATGGTAACACACATTTGCAAACCTAACACTTGTGAGGGAGAGGGAAGGGATCAGGAGTCAATGTCATCCTCAGTTACACAAAGAGTTTGAATGCAGCCTGGACTACATGAAACTCTTTCTGGGAAGAAAGAAAGAGAGAGAGAGAGAGAGAGAGAGAGAGAGAGAGAGAGAGGGGAGGGAGGGAGGGAGGGAGGGAGGGAGGGAGGGAGGGAGGAAGGAAGGAAGGAAGGAAGCTTGACTATGTGCTATATTTTTAATGAGTTCTTTACTAATAGTCTGTGACCATGAGCTCTCTGAGGAAACAATCGGTTGTAGCTAAGTTTATCCAAAGGGAGGGAAGAGTGGTATAGCTCAGGCAACACAAATTGGCCAGCAAGGTTTTGGCTCCCACCCTCTTTCTGATATACTACATTATGCCTAGCGAGAAGCCTTGCAGTAGGTTGTCCAGATCTCATGTGATGGCAGGGAATGGCTTAGACGATTATTACTTAACTATGCAATCCTTGAGCTTCACATTTTCCTAGAGATTGGGAATCCTCAAGCTGACTGCACCTTACTGGCTGAGAAAGTAGAGATGAAGTTTTGTTGATCAATTAATCTTAGAAAGAAATAGATTCAATGGTTCATTCTTTCTTCAGATTGTTAGGATTTATCACTAGTACCGTACTTGCATGGAGTCTAAACAGACTCCTAGAGCTGTTAGGCTTTATGATTTGATAACAATAGGTAAGCCCGGATTTTGCATAGAGCTTGGGGTCTTCTGGGTGTAAATAGCACTCCCAGTTGCTTGAAATAGTTGAGATTCTGTGGGAAGTCTCAGCTTTCTCTGATGACTCAGATGTGTAGGCGGCTATATAGTTCTCCTAACAAGCCACCACTTGCCATTGAACATGGAGTCTTCAAGATGCACTTAATCTTGATGGAGGGAAACCTTGTATCTAATAAACAGGAATAAAAATTCCACATTACCGCAAAGCACTGCAGCAGGCGAGCTAGAATTCCAGTCATATAAAGCCTCTGTTTACAGTAAGGTGACACCATGAATCACAATGACACTCTAAGGACTCAACTACCTACCTAGTCACATTCCGTCTATTTATATTATATAATCTCATTTTCATACAAGCTTATTACACATATTAAAGCCATACTTTTCCTTGTACAGGCAAGATCCATTGATAAAACAATGACATGAACTAACACCCTTCCTAAATAAAGTTGCGCCAGTACCACCGCATGTTAATGGACCTATTTCATTGTTAATGTGACTGACTGCTTATTGATTCTTGCAGGAACCCAGCAAGGGCTTCAGAGCACAATTTAGTTTGGAGAGCTCTGGGCCCAACATCTATGCTCAATTACAACTTTCAGAAGGGGCGATCAATAAAATTTAAATTGCTTATGGTAATCACAACTTCAAATCATTGGGATCAGCATAAGCAATCTGCTGACCCCAGCCAAGCTCCTAAATTGAAACCTGTAATGAGTGGTCATTTAGTTTGGGTCCATTCATATTATTTTGCAGGCAGGTGATGAACAATTAAAGATCAGCCTGCACCTTCCCCACACAACATTCCCATCTGTATTCCCAAAGTATTAATATGCAGTAACCCTCAGGTTCACACTTTTCCACTTCTTTAATGGGCATTCTGTATGAATAAGCAATTATATTTTCTATTAAACAATTTCAGTGTAATTGAATTAGCAGTTATAATATTGCTAGGGCAAGCAAAAGCTTTCCTAGGGAAAAATTAAGTGATATTGGGTAGTGCAAATTAATTTATAGAACTGAAAAATGTAACCAATTAAATAGAATTGCCTCAGCCTCCCCCTCCTCCAAAATACAATTAAGCAGTACATTGTTTCAAAGAGTATGTTTCAGAGCAATTTGTTTTCAATCATAATAGCTGTTTTTCATTCATTATGAAAAGCTGTCTATTATAATGAAAATTTCATAGGCAGTTTTCCTTGACAAAGCAGGTTGCAAGTTTAAACAAAGATAGCCTGAAGATTACTTCCTTGAAACGGAGTCACCTTAGAATTACATTTTAATAAATCATTGAAAATAAATCTTCTGCATTACAGCATGAAGGGTTAGAGAAAGAAAAAGCAAATAGAGAGGAGCAAATCAATGGAAATCTCCTTCTGCCAATATAATAATAAATGGACCGATGCTACTACCTAGTGTATTACACTCACACACAGCCCAAGAGGAAATGTAAAACAAATATCATGGAAGTCAACTGTCACAAGTGAGAGCTGAGAAATAATTCCATCTTTACCGTTCACCATTCCTACTCCATGCACTTGGCTGAATTATAAACTAGGGTGTTTAGTCCACTTTTCCCCCCAACCTAATGAGATGGCCAACTTTGGATAACTGTTAAGGTTTGAAACATTTTGAAGTTTTTCCAAAGCAAAATGTGAGAAAATGTGAGTGTATATATACATATGCTTGCAATGTGAGTATTGTAAACCCACATGATAGGATATACATATATATATATATTTCTGAACGCAGTTTAAAAGTACTCCAAGCATTTCTAAATATCTTAAAAGTAGGTACTATAAGACATTAGTAGTCAATATGGCTCATAAACCTGATGTGACATCTTTTATTAATGCCTAGATCTGGAAAGATCAGTGCAAAGCTGTGAGCCTATCCACGGGGATTCCACACAAAGAATGGGCCAGATACCTCAGAGGGCAGAAGAACTTCAAGGTGTTCACGTAGGAGGGAGAGGTCAGGTTGAAAGTGTGGATCCAGGGAGGAGGGCCAGAAGGAGCAGAGGACCACCCTGAGGAGAGCTGCAGGGCCTCTGTTATATTCCTCCTGCTTCCTTCCAGACCAGCAGGTGGGCACTGGAACTCAGAGGGGATGGGAAAGAAAATGAGGGCTATCAGAACTCAGAATCTGAAGGGACAGAATCTTAAGAGTTTATTGTTTGAGAGCAGAGTGAGGGAGAGGACTTTAAGGTTCTCATTTGGGGAAAAATGAGAAGGCTGATACTATATAGTAGCTAAAGAACATAAGTTAAGAAGTTTGGAGGAGAGGTGACATATGTACACATACATGTGAAGTGTGCTATTATGTGTGTGTCAATTTAGAATATTATCAACACCCTGAAATAGGTTAATGCTGTTTCCTCTACCTCTGGCAAGATGGTTAGTGACTGAAAACTACTCAACATAGAAATGAAAGCTGATGTTTCTTGTAAGTTTATCTTCACATATCCCCCATAGATTTAATTTAACATGCAAAATTATGTTAATATTATGTATAATAATTAATGTGCATGAGTAGGGTTCACCATCTACATATAGTACACACTTACCAAATCCAGCCTTGAATCTGGGCCATTATTGAAGGGTGTAGAGTCTGTTCTTGTCAAGAGTTTCAGAAATTTGAACCCAATAATATAGCTATCCTTTGTTAGATCTAAGATTTAAAGGCATGTGTTGTGATTCTTTTAAAATATAGGATAACAGTGGTTGTGTTGTATCTTTTCTTCTTCATCAGGGATCTCATGATGAACATAGTAAATAGTGGTCATGGTTATAGCACATAACCCCCAGAAAAACTGTAACAATATTATATTACTTTAAAAAAGGGATGTTGAATTTCTCCTGTTGAGCAAAAGTAGTGAAAATAAATATTTTTAGGGATGAATTTTAAGAGCTTAATGAACTGTTTTCATTTTAAAACTCTGGAGGCACTAGAGAGCCTGGCATGAAATTAGAGTAGAAATAGTTAATTCTAAATGTATCCCTGTATCTGAAATGAAATGTATACAGAAGTCCATATATTTATGTGTCCATATATCTGGGTACATGGTCTATATCAGTTACATTTTTTCACTATTCATCAACTTTGATGAACATAGTTTGTCTTTTAATAATGGATCTACATACACAAATCAAGTCATGCCTATTCTATCTATTTTACTGTTAATATTTTAAATTATTCTTTATTTTATGTGTATGTATCTTTCATCTGTCTGTGTGTCTGTACATGTGTTAGTGCTGTGGAGGTCACATGCTGTGATCATTTGTTGTAGGACAAGCCCTGGTAATAGGAACTATGATGGTATGCTCCCAGTGTGAGGTTTAGATCAAAGCCACCTTCCTTTATGTGGCTCTGGGAGGACTCTGGGCAGGATAGAGAGGATACTGGGAGAAAAAAAGTCAGGGACACCAGGAAATACAGAGCAAACAGGATGTGCAGGAGGAGAGGTAACAGCCACGAGCTATGTGGTAGAATGTAGATTAATATAAGTGGGTTAATTAAAATTTTAAGAGCTATTTTGGAACAAGTCTAACCTATAGACTGAGCTTTCATAATTAATAATAAGTTTCCATGTCATTATTTGTGAGATGGTGGCTGATTAAAAAGTTTGACACGAATTGAGACTAATGTACCCAGGGCCCACTGCTCATGGTGTACAGAGGCATGGATTTTTAAGAGGCTCTGCTATGCAGAGAAACCTTGTAGGGAAATCAGACTTTTTTTCAAAAGAGCCTTCTGCAGTAGCTACCCAGAGCTGGGACAGTAAAGCAGACCCAACTGGGGCATCAAAGAACCTTCATATGGAGTTTGCTTTCATTGTGGCAAAGGTAACCACTGGGCAAGAAACTGTCCTTGCCTCAACTGCTAGCAGATTGCTGTCCAAATTGGACAAGCAGGACATAAAAGAAGACAAACTACCAGAATGAGGGGAGGGCAGATCTTTCCTCACAGTTGGTCCTCAATAGAAACCAACCTAGCCAACATCTATAGACTTTCAGCCTCCAGACATTTGAAGCAGAAATAATATGCACATACATATAAATGCATATAATGTATATGATTTGTATATGTGCACAGTATATGTATATGTATATGATTAGTTATGTAAAACTGCTGAGCTTTCATTACAAGTGTATGCATTTAAATAAACATTCATATATATTATTAATAAATAATATAATACATATAATATAAAGACACCACTGCCCTAGTTTGCTTTCTGCTACTAGGATAATACCACAAATGAAATCAACTTGCTCGGGGATGGGGGAATGGTTTATTTCAGCTTGCAGTTTATAGTCCATTACAAAAGGAAGTCAGAGTGGGGACTCAAGGCATAGCCTGGAAGCAGGAACGGCAGCAGGAGCCATGGAAGAATATCATTGCTGCTAGCTGACTTTCTCCCCATGGCTTGATCAGTCTGATTTCTTACACCACCTAGAACCACCCACCTAGGGATGGACCACTTACTGTATACTGTATACTCCCATACCAATGATTAATGAAGAAAATGCTCCCACACACTGGCTTACAGGCCAATTTGATAAAGACATTTGTTCGAGTTTCCTTGACGTTCCCTCTTTCTAGATGACCCTGACTTTTGTCAAACTGACAAGAACTAACCAGTACAACTACTAAAATACTCAGTGTGCTGACATTGTTGATGTACAGAACAATGAATCATTGGATTTAATTTCTGGATATGAAAATCTCAAATTAACAAAAGTCCATTTTCGGGAAGAACTTTCTGTGAGTCACTTCTCTTTGGCTGGGATGAGACTCCGTAACTGAGGGAGATTACTGAAGAGCTTATTTTGGCTTATGGTTCCTGATGGATAACACTCTATCAAGGTGGGAAGGATGGGAGCCAAAGGTAGGTTCAGCAGCAGGAGGCTGAGAGAGCTGCACAGTCTACAACACCTAACACAGAAAGAGTGAGCAGAAAATGAGGCAAGGCTATGTTCTCCCCAAGTCTGCCCCAGTGACAAACTTCCTCAGCAAGGGAGTACCACCGATAATCTCCACAAACAGAGCCTCCAACTGGGGATTCAAACACATGAGCCTATAGGGAACATTTTATGTTCAACCCCCCACAACCTCCTAAACTTAGCAGATTTTCATATCAGAAAGGTGCCTAAATATATCTCCTTCCCTTTGAAGCCTAGGAGGGCACTGTTACCTCTACGTTGCCTCTTTCAGTCTTTAACAACTTCATTAAGTGAGTTAACTGAGCACATGGAAGAAGTAGAAGATATTTTCCCTGCCAGCATTCTGGTTTCCTTTGGGGAGCTAAATGCCTCTGTGGAATTCTGATTTTCTTGAGACAGCTTTTCCCATTTGCTTTGCATTGTGTGTGTGTGTGGGGGGGGTGTATGTCTCCATTAATGAGTAGAGTTCTATGAAGTTAAGGTTCAAAACATCATCAAATTTAAGACATACTTTGTTAGACACAGGGAGAAAAGACCGTAATCCTAGCAGTGGGCATTGTGGAGGCAGGTGAATCGGTGGTCCAGGGCCACATTTGGCTAGTAAGTAAATTCAAAGACAACCTGGGATATCTGAGATGCTTTCTCAATGAAAGAGGGACAGGCAGGCAGACAGGCAGACAGGCAGGCAGGCAGGCAGGCAGGCAGACAGACAGACAAAATAGATTTGGATTCCCAGAATCCATTTAAAGACACATGGTAGCATGACCTTAGCATGCATACTCAGAGATGGGAGGTGGAGACAGGTCTTATCCAGGAAATAGCAGACCAGCCACTCGGGCATATGCAGTGATGAACAAGAGACCCTTCTCCAAACAAGGTGCAAGATGAGAAAGACACCCAAGTTTGTCCTGTGACCTCGACAAACATGAAAACGTGTACCTACTTCACCCATAGTCACCCACATGAACATGCAAATACATATGCCATGCATTGACGCATTGTAAAAATGAAAGAGCCATAAAGTTTTAGTGTTCATTGGAATTCAGGCATGAATACGTTTGTTAAGATCTCTTAGGATTATCTTTAAACATTGGCTACTTTATGTAAATTTCACAAAGCTATTAAGATCATCAGCTCTAGAGTTTAACTGAAACAGATACAGACAGCATCCATCTTTATAGTTCTATGGGGATCGGTAAAGTAAGTACACTCAAGGCATTGTGTGTCATGTGTCAAGTGTTAATAAAGCCCCTCTATTGTATTCTTGTTAGTGGTGTTATGAGCACTATTGGCAGCTCTGAGTCACTATGAGTAATGAAACATTTGGGTTCCAAAGAGAACGTACTGTTTCAGAGAGGTTGGCAGGGCTACACTGTGTGTTGGGGATGGGGGCTATGGGACACACACGCCTGTACATGTGCACACAGAGGCTAGAAGTCAACTCCGGTTATATTCTTTTATCATCCTCCAATTTCTCTTGAAACAGGGTCTCTTACTGAATCTGGAACTCACTTCTCTGGCTGGTCAGCAAGGTCCCTGGATACCCAAGTCTCTGCCTCTCAGCCTGTGAGTAGTCACGAATCTCTGTGCTCTACTTGTTTTTTTGATGTGGGTGAAAGTACTTTACCCAACGGGGCACCTCCCCAGCTTCTAATATCTCACTTCTCATAGACACAGTCTGACTTCGTCTTCTCTGTGTGGTTGTAGATTGGGAGCATCCATAGGCCTACGAGAGTATGAGGTGGCAATCTCACTTTCAACACAAACATGGAGTTCTCTCAGGGCAAGACCATCCTATGTCACAGAGATGTAATGGGAACTAGGGATACACTGTGAACCAGTCCTCCTAATTGGATTTATCTCCAAAGGACACAGTGAAAACTTTGCAGCTCTCCACAGTTCTTAAGATTTTGTACACTGTCCACGTTTAGCTCCTTGGTCAGGCCTGCCATTTTATGTGTGATATAATACCGCTCAGGGTGATCAATCTTTGAAAAAGTATACCATTGCTTTATAGCCACTCCTGCTTTGCAATACAAATGACATAATTACTTGCTCTGGCTGGAGGGGGTCCAGATTCTCAAGTTCATTTATTAAATGCAAATCTTATTAAGTATTTTATCCTAAAATGGCTAATGCAGAAAGGGCAGTCCTCGACTAAGATGGACAACATGCCTAAAAAATAAATACTAGGCAAGTAATGAAACCTGAATTAAATCAGCCTACTGGAAACCAAATTGATTACTTATTGAAATATGTTAACATGGTGTAATGGGTAACTGCCAGAGTCAGATATACAATAATATTACATGAATCGTTGTCAGATAATCACAAAGGTTTATAAGACTGGGAAGAAAGTTTAAAACCCTTTCTTCCCAAATCTAGATGGTTATAAAAAATATAGATGGTGATCTGCATATTATATGGTCCAATTAAAATGACCCTTTGGCTTTTTCAAAGCCTCTATTCATTTATTCTTTTCTTTCCCAAGTCATTTGTCTGTTGACACATAGAAAAATGGAAGGGCCTTTTCTATAAAGCCTTCCAAGAAACTCTAAAGAATGCTAAATGCATTGAGCCTTGGCTCACTTTGTTTGAAGGTTTTCGCTATTTCAGGTTACTCTTCCCAATGTTCTTCTATCTTAAAATGTATAATATATAAAATACATTCTTCTTGTATTTAGCAGCACTGTTTAGGTACAGTAAACAAGTAGCTCTGTATACTCCACAGCGGTAGCCCAAGAGAACCGTTTCTGTCTGTGGAGTTATCTGGGTAGAAAATGCCTCTTCAGAGTTTTCAAGAGCTTTAATCTAGAAACCATAATGATAATAACCCCATTAAATTGTTTGATTGCCTAAATGTATAAATTTCTAAAGTATAATCCATTACTACCTAGATTATTTTAAAAATGTTTCAGAGCCCAGTTCAAACAAACAGTTTTCGATGTAAATTTGAAGACCAAAGTGTAGCACCTCATAGATTTCAATTACAGAACATCTCACGATTATTATTCTCTAAGTCACTTGTAATTTTAAAAGATAAAGATAATTAAAACATTACTTAAATACATTTTCTCAGCACTTAAATAGCCATAGAGAAAAACTCTCAGAAAAGCAATTCAAATTTTAATAAGTATACTACTTTTGAGCCAAGTTAGATTCAGTTTCCTCTTGCACACATTTGAAACATAGCCTGATAACATTCCAGATTGACAAGGTATTTGAGTATTTTGACTGCATGATCAAAGAGAACTCAACAAAAAGATAAAAAGCCAGTGTCTCATGCTGGGAAGAAAGTGTTTTCATTAGCACATCATGGGGTGCCCCTCTGAACGTGTGTTAAATTGTGTTAACAGTTTGGTTAAGAGGTGATAGTGTGACTGTTTAAACTTGTCTCATTAACAGAGTAGTGTGATACAGGGCTGGATTTTGCAAGCCTGCTACAGTATTTCCTCTCTTGTCTCCCAGGAACACTTAGGCGTGGCATGTGTATCTCCTCTGATGTTATCAAGGCTCCATTCTTGAGTAATTCCTAGACCTAGGACTCCTCTCTTGTTTCACTCAGAAGGAACTACAAATGGTTCATTTTCCCAAGCCAGGGCTACATTCTCGTATTTTGTTATTTTGGCAGTCCTTTGTCTTCTCTTGAAGGAGAAATGAGCCACCAGGCTTTCCAGAGATGGCAGGCACCATGGACGCATTTTGCTTTATGTGATGAGAAATGGGTCTAGGCTGGAGTGACTGGACACACACATACACACACCCTAAGGGTTATCCACACAACCAATAATTAACTTCTTGGGGCCTGATTACTCTCCATTGCTTAGATGCAAAGCAAACACAAGTGCCTTACACAGGATAAAGGCCAAGGAGCTGAATGCGCGTAAACCCCTTTTGGAAGATTTATTACATGTCACAATGTGGCTGTAACTTATTCTCATATGTCCCTCTTGGCACTTACCAGCCGTGATGAAAATGGAGAGTCTTTATTCAGGGAACTCGTGCCTGCGTTACTATTAAATTATTTGCATATTGGTAGCACAGAGGGAACCTAGGATTGCATTTTTCCTCCGAGTTTCACTACCCTCACACTCACCACTCAATAAAAGTTCTACAATGTTGTTGAGCAGGAAAGATGACAATGGGACTATCTGCCTTGTGAGTGGTTCCCACAGCTGGCTACAAAAGAAGGGTGAATGACAACACACAGAACACAGAAAAGAGCGAGGTGGGGCAGGGAGTGGGGGGGGAGTTGGGGGGGAGAAAGGGGACCGGAGTTTTATTAACGAAGTTAACTCTGTGATTCTTGGATGTAGGTGACAGTATGTACAATTATACCATGAAGCACAGAGCCCCCATTTGGTATTAGAGTTTATCCTCTCGGTTGCTGTTCTATTTGGATAAGCATTTCCCTTACAGAGCAGTTACATCACAGACAGACTGACAGCCACGGATCTCTCCATTCAGCTGTGCTCCCTTCACCATTCAGTCATGCCCTTCAGAATATGTGCAACCACACACCTAGCATAACAACCTGGCTGCATATCGTCCGTCTCACCACGTCACTAGGTGTGAATTTAGCAAAGTTTCCCTGCCCGATTCTTGTCACGGTTAGCTTGACTTTTGCCCAACCTGCTCTCAGATGAAACACATGGAAACAATGTTTTCTAATTCGCCCTCTCATCGAATATCTTCCACCCACCTCTTCTACCAAGAGATTAATTTATTTCTTTAGCAGAGTCAGGATATCTTGGAATCCTCAGTACCTTCTGAATCTTGCCCCCACTCCACAATTGCCATACTTATCAATTAAGAAGTGAGTCAACAGTCACAGGTTTGAGGCTACCAATTTGATTTTATTTTTGTTTTTATTTTTCTATAGCACAAACTTGAAGTTTTCAAAGTACATTTATAGTAAAACACAATTCCTAGGCAGATTTCCTGAATCTTTCAATTATATTGTTGCCTCAAATCTCCACTAACATGAAAATTTAAGAGTCATTACTGTTTTACCCCAACATGATTTTTGAGAAGTCTTTATCTTGCTTATGCTTAGCTGATGACCAAATTAAACCTAGCGAATTCACATTGCTTTAACTAATTATTCTTCAAATTATTTTTAAAAGTCTTCCTCATTAAGCTGTGATCTTCAATTCACCCATATATCCACATGGCCTGCTCTTCATTAATTTATATAATTGCAAACACACATACGCATGAACAAAGTGGATAAGAATATGTTATTTTCAAGCACAGCATAGACTGCCTAAATAAAATAGCTATATTAACAACTCTCAATATTTTCAGAATTATCTTTATCCACTGTCCTTTAAATATTGCTATTTGATTCTGTTGTTCGTAGTTTTTCCTCTTTGATGTTCACATCATTTTTCTTGAAAATATAAACAACTCATATAGTTTCCTTGAAGTATTACTATATGCAGACAACTGCCCAATATAAATTACTGGGATACTCTAGCTGTTTCTATATATAGCAAATACATTTATTCAGCAATAATTTATCCAAATGTTTCAAGTTTAAGACATTATACAGGGCCTGGTTTGATATTAAATTCTCACAAAGAGCAATTAGAAAAACTGAAATAAGATATTAGAAAATTGTGTGTAGGCATACAATCAAGGCACACTTGCAATCCACACAGGAAAGAAGACCCATGGATGAACACCGTAATCACCCCTCAGGACTTTGGACATTTTCTAGTTTGAGTCCACACCAGGTAGGTGTCCAATCTTCCTAGCTGAGAACCATCTCAAGAAGAGTGCAGAACGTTTAAGGAAATCAAGTCTATGCCAAGTTCAGAATCTTTATTACAAAAGCTCACCCTGACCCACAGACTTGATAAGGTTTCTGTCTGTACTTTGGATTCTCCACCTAATTGCAATATTTTTGAGAGGTTATGGTGATTTCCAGGAGATAGAACCTCACTAAAGGAAATGGATTGCTGTACAGGGACTTCATGGATTACTTACGGCCAGTCTCAATTCTAGCTGGAGTCCTCTCTCTGCTTCCTGGTCCACTCAGATATGAGCACACACATAACTGATGCCATGAAGCCTACACTTTGGATCCAGAGGTGACCTGTCTCATGCAGTTTTTAAGAACTCTACTTCTTGTACATGAGAAAACACTAAACAGTGTTCATTTTCATAAGGCAACAATATCAACTTCAGAAAATCAATTTCAGGTACTCCATAAACTCTTTTCCTAGGTTATCAGGTCAAAAGGTTAAGTCATATGGAAAGTAATTCAATGATATACTGCATCAGAGCAACGGAGAAAGTGAGTGTGCCAATGAAATCATTTCACCACTTAGCCAGCAAGGATGGAAAATAGACTGGGAAACATTTCAGCAACTGAATTTTGAGTGTTCTTCATGAAGAGGAAAGAATGTAAAACCAGGCAGAGGTGGGTTTGTTGATGAGATAATCTTTCCAGGATTAGATTCAGCACATAGCAAAGATGGTCCCTGTAGAAAGAAATTGAAATGCATGGCTTGATATGACTGAATGAAACAAAGAAATCAAAAGGTTTAATGAAGTTAGATAGGTCACATGGATATATTACACGGGCGTGGTAAATCTGGGGTTTATGTGCAGGGAAAGTCCCATAGGACCCATACAATTTAAAAAAGGTCATCAGAAATACACGGGAGCCTATTGGATGTCTGGTCATGGCTGGAGACAGAAGAGCATGTCATAGACCTTGATATAACACTTGAATTGTCATCTGTCATTTGAATTGAAAAACCAAGTAGATAAAACCTTGGAAGTGAAGAAGACTAAGATATAACACAACCGCAGGTCATCTATAAAGTCTCAATCATCAGAATAATATTTGTTGTTGTAGCCGGGCAGTGGTGACGCACGCTTTTAGTCCCAGCACTCGGGAGGCAGAGGCAGGCGGATCTCTGTGAGTTTGAGGCCGGGCTGGACCAACAGCCTCCAAAACAATACAGAGAAACCCTGTCTCGTAAAACCAAAAAAAAATTTTGTTGTTGTAGTTGGATGTGAAATGTCCCCAATAAACTCAAGAGTTTAAACATTTGGTCCTCACATATTGGTATTATTTTTAGAGTTGTGAGACTTTAGGAAGTAGGGATGACCATAGAGGAAGTAGATACCTGGGACTATACTTGTAAGTGATTAGTTCCTGGACAGGGTCATTTTGTTGTTGTTGCTGCTGTTGTTGTTGTTTCCTGGTCTGCCAATATGAAAACAAACTCCCAGAGCCTTCAAGCCATCCTCCTACAAGACCTTTCCTAACATAATGACTGTGCCCTTCTGAACTGCGAACCAAAGTAAGTCTTTTCTTCTTTAGGTTGCTTTGTTACAGCAATGAAAAAGGTAACGCATGCTGTTGACAAGGCTGGAGTGGAGAGTGCCACAGCATGACTCATAAAGCTCTGGAGATCTTTAAATGAATTCAGCATCTCTAGAGACAAATAGAGGCAGGCAATCAATAAGGAAACTGCGAATGGCCAGCTCTATTTAAAAAATCATGAACATTTATTCAATTCCTGCACCAGAGGAAAGTTTTAAATTCAAAACACATTAGCTAAAGGAGAAAAGACTCTGTAATGTCTAAAATAGTATAATAATAATTTCCTTTAATATTCCCAAACTGGATTTATCTATTAGAGTAATTATTCACCAGCCAAAGGGAAGCCGTGTGTGTGTGTGTGTGTGTGTGTGTGTGTGTGTGGGGGTGTGTATTTGGAAACAAGCTCTAAATTGATTTCAATTCTTTGAGATCCAAAGTACTACAGTTAACTTTCCATGAGAATACATAATGGGTTTAAGATGGTATAAATGATTTCATCAGATGGTGTAAGGTGTGATGAAATTGATATAGAAGATCAGAGGGAAATAATGACTTGAAGTAAAGCTAGAAGGTGGATATATAAGTATGCATAGAATCTTTGCAACTCAATTTAATTCTCATGGAAAGCACTGGCTATAAATGGGGTACTGAAGACAAGTACAAAACATATTTTTGTACAAAACCAAGTACACAAAATAATCCACCATCCTCTAAGACTTTGGAGGAACATGCTGGATGCAGTTCTGGAGCACTGGCTTAGAAATGTGGCTTTGCGAGCTTAGGTCACCCATTATTGCAGATTCAGAATCTACTCTGTTTTAGAGTAGCTCCCACACTGGGACTCAGGCCCAACAATGCCTTGTGAGAAATCTTAAGTTCTATCGTGTTAGAACTCAAGGGTCATGATGATTCAGCTGAGTTCCCCAATGACCTACCTCTCCAAATTACATTTGGATACCTCAGAGTGCTTGAATCTGAGGAAAACATTGAAAACCAAGAGTCATGATTTTGTCAGTGGCAAGTGATCCCTGTCAGAAGAATGAGATAGAACTAGACTTAGATGATAAGGTGAATGAGGAATATTCAAGGATGACTACTTGAGTGTCTATTGGTTCTCCCTTTTAAAAGGGAGCATGTGTTCCACCTCCACTGAGAATGGCATTTCTAGGAAAAAAACATGCACCTATGAGTCATTCTACCAGTCATGGGAGCAAGAACAAATACAGTGACATTTAAGAAACTTTAGATCAGAAAATATATAAAGAAGAGTAAACACCAGTTGTATCCCCCAGAATTTGCCCCACTTACTTCCTTCTTATCCACCCAGGAAAAGAGGCCTATTGAAACCATAAAGGAACGTCTCCTCATGTATGGATAGAAACACGGATCTTTACAATAAAAGATGAGTGTTATATAGCTGTGTCATACTGTTCTGTGATCTCTCTTCAAGGAAAAATGGCCGTTTAGCTGTATTGAGTGCACTTGGCTGACACCTTCCACTTACAGGGCAGAAAGTGTATACTTCAAGCTGTGCTTTTCCCAGACAAACACTAAATCAATAACTAACAGAAGGCTTATGTCCTGGCCATTTCTAACTAATGGGAGACTCTTCACATGGTCAACACTTACTTTAAGGCTCCCCAAAGGGTTATCCCAGGCTTTTATCTACACTCAAGTCTTCTTCCTTCTCTTCGTTATCTTTTATAAGACACCATATCTCTATGCAACACTGGCATGCCTGGATAGACCAGGCTAGCCTTGAACTCACAAAAATATGCTTGCCTCTGCCTCCTGGGTGCTGGAATTAAGGATATAAGACACCCAAATACCCCTTTTCCTGTTGGTGGGATCATCAGTCTTGTGACATTACACTTGTATCTAATTCTTTTACAGTTTTTATATGGTTTCCCTCATCATTCAGCAAACCATATATATTCTTCAACCCTTTCTTAATTTCTGGCACACAGTAGAAACCAGAAACACCTTTAAAGTGCCAACAAGAAGCTGCTAGATTTCTATATACAATGAAATCATCCTTCAGACTTGAAGACTAAAGGAAGACATTTTTACACAAAGGAGGTGAATGGGTAAGTGAAGCACATCAGCACCAGGTAGTAGGGTATTAGTCATCACTAAGGAGATATAAACTAACAAGCTGTGAAAAGAAAGACATGGAGGAGATGGGGACATCCATCACTAAGTGCAAGAAGGCATTAGGGAAAGGCAGAATAATGTTGACTTGAGAAGGCAAAACAATAGATAGAGATACCAATGATTACTCCACAAATGATGAAGCCGATTGGAAGGGGCAAACCTCCTGAGATGCCCACTCGCCGAGGAGCTGTTGGTAGTTAAGGGCTGCTGGCAGAGGGAGAGTCACTTTCTTTATCAAGTTGGCCACTAATAGGTTTCCCCAGTTCCAGTGAGTGGCTCCATGCCCATAAACAATCACCTGTAACTGCCATTCTAGAAGACCTAGTGCCCTCCCCTAACTTATGACAACATCTCCACTCATGGCAGGTATTTACACATAGGCACATGCATACATATAATAAGTGAGTTAGCAAATAAAATAAAATACAAGTTAGACTGCCCTAATCTAGATGAACTTTCATATTAACTATCATGTTACTAAGAAAATATTTATGAAAAGAATACATATATTTGGGGTTCTGTAAGAGGAGACCTTCTTGAATATCCAATGTTGGAGTCTGAAACATCTGTGTGTACGTGTGTGTGTGTGTGTGTGTGTGTGTGTGTGTGTGTGTGTGTTCAGAAGGAAGTAAAGAAGCGTGGCATGGAGTCTGATGCTCCAGAAACAATGGATAAATAAGAGATGAAGCTCAAATAAGCTGACTTCCTGATTGTTGATGTAAGTAATAAAATGAGTCCTAACCAGGTTACAAAGGATTAAATAATTAGCAAAAGTGATTCCCAGCATAAGATGGAAACTAGTTGCCATACCATAATATCTCAATGGGATCTCTAAACCCAAAAGGTCACAAGTTCCCTAGTGCCTCTTACTCCTCCATCTTAAAAACTCTTCATCACGCGAAAAAACTTAAGTCCAAATGAATCAAAGACCTCAACATAAATCCAGTCACATTGAACCACTTAGAAGAGAAAGAGGGAGGTACCCTTGAACAAACTGGTACAGGAGGCCACTTCCTGAACATAACACCAGTAGCACAGACACTGAGATTGACAATTAATAAATGGGACCTCCTCTTTAATCCCAGCACTCGGGAGGCAGAAGCATGCAGATCTCTGTGAGTTCAAGGCCAGGCTGGACCGACAGCCTCCAAAACAATACAGAGAAACCCTGTCTTGTAAAACCAAATAAATAAATAAATCAATTAATTAATTAATTAATTTAAAAATGGAACCTCCTGAAACTGAGAAGCTTCTGTAAGGCAGAGGACACAGTCAACAAAACAAAAATGCAGCCCACAGAATGGGAAAAGATATTCACCAACCCCACATCTGACAGGGGGCTGATCTCCATAATTTAGGAAGAACCCAAGAAGCAAGTCTCCAAAACACAACAGGATCCAATTAAAATGGGTACAGAACTAAAGAATTCTCAAAAGAGGAGTCTAAAATGACTGATAGATACTTAAGAAAGTGTTCAACATCCTTAGCCAATCAAAACAACTCTAAGATACCATCTTACTCCTGTCACAATGACTAAAATAAAAAACACCAAAACAGTTTTTGCTGGAGAGGATGTGGAGAAAGGGGAACACTTCTCCACTGCTGGTGGGAGTGCCAACTCATACAGCCACTTTGGAAATCAGCATGGAGATTTCTCAGGAAAATGGGAATCAGTCTACCACAAGATTCAGCAATTCCACTCTTAGGCATATGCCCAAAAGATGCACATTCATTCAAGGACATCTGTTCCACTATGTTCATAGTAGCATTATTTGTAATAGCCAGAACCTGGAAGCAACTTAGATGCCCCTCAACTGAAGAGTGGATAGAGAAAACGTGGTACATTGACACAATGGAGTACTACTCAGTGGAAAAAAAAGGAAACTTGAAATTTGCAGGCAAATATTTTGCTCTAGAAGAAACCATCCTGCGTGAGGTAACCCAGTCACAAAAAGACAAACATGCTATGTACTCACTCGTATATGGATTTTAGATATGGAGCAGGGGAGTGCCAGTCTAAAATCCCACTGCCAGAGACTGTGGGAAACAGGGAGGACCCTAAGAGAGATATGCATGGTAGAAGGTGACTGGGACAGGATCTCCTGAGCAGATTGGCAGCATGAAGGGAGGGGAGAGAGAGCTGGGAGAAAGAGAGGGGGAGAAGAGGAGGGAAGAGGAGGACATGGGTGAGCAGGAAGGTTGAGTCAGGGGAAGAATATAAGAAAGCAGATTGAGAGATACCATAATAGAGGGAGTCATTATAAGTTTGAGGAGATATCTGGCACTAGTGAGATTTCCAGAGATCTACAAGGATGACACCAACTGGCAATCTAAGCAATAGTGGAGAGGCTACCTTAAATACCTCCCCTTATATGCCATCTTAGAGCCTTCATCCAGTGGCTGATGGAAGCACAGGGAGACACCCACAGCTAAACAATGAACTGAACTCCTGGAGCCCAATTGCAGAGAGAGAAGAGTGATGAGCAAAGGGTTCAAGACTGGGCTGGTGAAACCCACAGAAATAGCTGACTTGAACAAGGGGGATCTCATGGACCCCAGACTGATAGGTCATCAAGTGAGTGATCCAGACCCCCTAAATTTGGGTGTCAGTGAGGAGGCCTCAGCAATCTATGGGGCCTCAGGCTGTAGATCAGTATTTATCCCTGGCATATGAATGGACTTTGGGAGCACATTCTACATGGAGGGATGCTCTCTCAGCCTGGACACATGGGGGAGGACCTAGGCCCTGCCCCGAATGATATGACAGGCTTTAGATATCCCCCATAGAGGGCCTCACCATCCTTGGGGAGCCAAGTGAACACTGGGTGAGAGTTTGGTGGGATTGGTGGGGTGCAGGGGAGGGTGAGGGAGCTGGGATTGACATGTGAAACAAGCTTGTTTCTAATTTAAATAAAAAAACTCATCTCAGTGGTAGCCATTGTGCCTGACAGAATTGTATCAGATATCATTCATATTTTGTACAGAATGATGAAGAACCATTGTTTTTGTCAAAGCTGTGATGACCCAAAAAGAAAGACTAGAGACTCATCCAACACAGACTCTTTAAGCAATTCCTCCAGCAAAATAATAACAGGATTTAGGGCCTGGTTGGAAATCTGAGACCAAAGAACTTTCCCCAATGTGGAGAATACAATCTTTGTCATACTTTCTGACCATGTAACCTGTTGCCATATGGAAAGCGATGTTTTGCTTTGTTTACTTAATTATTCTTTAATAATAAAAATTCAAGAATCAGATATTTGGGTAAGAACCTGAATGATCAGAGAAGCAGTGGAGAAGCAGCCAGTGACCTCCTCTCCCCACCTGCCTCTCTCTATTGTTCCTCCACCAAAAAAGGCTGAGTCCCTCTCTAAGCCCCACCCTACTACTTCCTATCTGTCTGTCCTCAGTCCTCCAAAATCTCTATGGTTTACTTTGGTCAGCTAGTAGCTAGCTCCACCCTCTGATTCAAAGAAACATTTTATTGGCATTCTTGGTAGGATCAGAATGTGATCAAAATATGTCACAATACTTTCTGACATATTTCTTAATGGAACAATATCACATTGATTATAAGTGCAATGAAGATCCCTCTTCAGGTGTATATTTTTGCTATCCACTGCATCATACCTCATACCCAACCAATTCAGATCTGCAAGGATCCATTGCTCCATGCAATCATATCCAAATGTGAACAGTTTTCTATCTGGTATTTCTGTGCACCACACAATTTATATCACACTGAGAAGTTTGAGATTCTATACTTTTCATCTGCAAAAATATCCTCTGCTGTCAGACTCTTTGAGCAGTGCATTCAACAAGCTTTCATGTCCCATCTTTCCCATTAAAAATCTGCACCATGAATAAATACTGCCCCCAGTAGTTAGTTAAAATAGTATCCTGCCACCTCTCACCCCTTTTGCTCACAAAGTAATCTGAGCCTAGCACATTAAGGGAGAGATCAAAGGCATGCTGAGGCTTTATGTACACTAGGTGCAGCTAGCTCATTTGTAAGCTACCCGAGATAAGGCATGCAAACAGTGAGCTGTGGCCTCTCACCCACAAAATCGAGTTCATGGAGAAATGTGTGTGATGCGCAAAGGAGATACATAGGAAGAAATGTAGACTTCAACGGAAAGAATAAAAAATAGTCGCAACTAGACACAATATAAACATTTCTTAGACATTAAAATGCCATGGGCTTTATAATGAATAATTAGAATTTATATTTCTTGGTACGTGCAACCATGGGAACCAACTCTATTATCTCTGCTAACAAACATGGGACAAACATGTATGTCATAATGTATCCTCTCAGTAGTTTAGATTATCCAACATTACATCACTCTGATCTACCTATGAACACCACCCTTTTTTTTCTGTTTGAATTGGATTTGTCTCCCAAGTTTTGAATTTCACCAGCACAGAGTCTGGTCGGAGGAAGAAAATTCTGTGTGTGTGTGTGTGTGTGTGTGTGTGTGTGTGTGTGTGTGTGTGTGTGTGTGTGTGTGTGCCTGTGTCTTCATACTTATCTCTATCACTGTTTCTCTGTAGGAGTGTGTACCTATCTCAATCTATATCTCTCAATCTCTGTCTCTACTTGCATCTGTTTCTCTGTGTCTTTCTCTCTTATCTACCTATCTATCTATCTATCTCTCTCTCTCATCACACACACACACACACACTGTCAATGTAATTTTATCTCAGTGACTGAAAGTCACATTTTAAATTCACAGAAGCTTTGAAATGCCATGGAATGTGGCTCTATACTTAGTATAATTTTTGTCTTTGAGAAGCAAAAATTTTGGGGGTATGCTATATCAGAGAAGCAAGTTCAGGCACACAGATCATTCTTAACACAAAGTGAACCCTGAGAAACCAGCCTGGAACTCAATAAAGACATCCAGAAACACTTGAAAATACCTTATCAAGGTTTTAACATTTGTCACCTATATATTAAAATATCTTCATAGAGATATTTGGGAAACAGGCAATGGTGGCATAGGCCTTTATTCCGAGCACTCAGGGTTCAAAGTCAGCCTGGTCTATAGAGTGATTCCCAGGATAACCATGACTACACAGAGAAACCATGTCTCATAAAAACAAAACCTAAAAAACACACATATATTTTGGAGATGTTAACCAGTCTTTTTAAACCCCAGTTTCCATCTTTTCTCATTTTCACACATACTTCTTTTTTCCTAGCTGTCTTTGTGACTCCCACCTTGGGTAATGTCTGCAACAGGATAAGACAGTGTCAGGACATCTTCAAAACAGTTTAAGTTTTGGACAGCAATCATATTAAGGGATCTGACTGGGACCAATAATGATGGATGATGGCTTTCCTTTAAGAATGACCAGGAGCTCTGAGGACATATCCCAGCTGGTACACTGCTTACCTGATATTCAGAAAGCACTCATCTATCCCTAGGACCACATAAACCAGCTGTTCTGATGTACATATTTAATTCCAGACCTTGGGAAGCAGAGATAGGAAGAAGATGTAACAACAGAAACAACCAAACAAAATGAGTTACCAGAATGAAAACAGGGTTTTGAAGTCTGAGGTATACAAAGTCCTCAGCATCCAGAAAAATGCTTTGTGCGGGTCTTCTGGTGATCTATTGGGTTTACTCTGGGAGGAATTCCTACTTATCATCTAACCCTGGGTAGGTTAGGGCAAGGTGTCCTCATGTTTGTCAAAAATGCAAGTTCCCCAGACTTGAAAAACTAAACAGAGTCAAGTCCCCATTTTGCTGCATGGGCACCTCTACTCTTTGCATCTGTCCTTTTGGGTCACAAGGCAGTACTCTGAAATAGAGAATTGACATCAGAGGAAAGCTGTCAATGCATGTTCTCCAGAGAATCAACAGTTCAGCTACTCTGCTCTGGTTTATAACCTTTCTACTGACACATTTTCTTCCACCTGTCCTATTCTAGTGACGCTTCCCTGGATGATCTTACAACTGTCCTATTCTAAGGAAAAGTCCAAGGACGACCTCTCTTCTTACTCCAATTAGACTTGCACGAAGATTCCATGTCTCAACAGTTACTTCCTTTCTCTAGTTGATTCATTATGCCATTTGTTCACTTAAAGGTCAGAGGCAACGTCTTTCATTTAACTTTATTATTACTTATGTGTTTAACTGCCTCAGCCTTGTTAGATTCTCCAGTTGGAGTCAAAGCTCTCAGAAGGTAGTCTTTGAGTCATATAATTCTTCATGCAGCCTGGAACGTTCCGAGAGATGACCCATGGCTTTTTGCAAGCAGAGATGTGGAAGCCAGACTTGGTAGCATCAAGTTCCTCACATCAGCAGGCTACTGTGGACAGTCTCAGGTGCTGGTGTGGACTTTAAAGTGATGTGGCTGCCTTCACTCAAATCACTCATGCTCCTGCAAGCAACCCCAGTAAACTCAGTGGTTCCCTAACAGAGACTCATTTCTTAGGCCTGTCACCACTGCTGTATCTAGGGGAAAAAAGAAACAAAACATTTGTTCACATCTCCACAGGAAAAGTCACAAACAGCAATAATAATTGTTATCATTATCACTAGTTGTTTGTTCACATTTTCCTTGGGAATACCTTCTACTATTATTTTTAATTTACCATTCCCTCATACAATACATCCCAACCGCAAGCTGCCTCCCTCCCTCTTTCCCTCCCTCCTCCCTCCCTCCCTCCCAGTTTGCACCCATCTCCTCTCTTACCCCAGATCCACTGTTCCTCCACTTCCCCTCAAAAAAGAGCAGGCCTCCCAGTGGTATCAAACAAACACAGCATAACAAGATGCAATAAGGCTAGGCATAAATCCTCTTATCACGGCTGGACTAGGTAGTCCAGCAGGAGGAAAGGGCCCCAAGAGCAGACAAAAGAGTCAGAGACAGCCACACTCCACTGCTAGGAATTCAATAAAATCCCTAAGCTAAACAACCACAGCATGTACACAGCAGGTCTACTGCAGATCCATGCATACATGCAGGCTCCATGGTCACCATGTCAGTGAGCCCCTCTGAACCCTGATCCTGTGGGCTGTGCTCTTGTGGTGTCCTCAGCTCCTCTAGCTCCTACAACCCTTACTCTCCTTCTTCTGTAGGGTTCCCTGAGCTTGACCTAATGTTTGGCTGTGGGAATCTCTAACTGTTCCCATCTCCTCCTGGAGAAAGCCTTTCTTATGGCATTTTGGCTAAGCACCAATCTATGAGTATAGCAGAGGATCATTAAGAATGATTTCATTGATTTTTTTTAGTTGTTTGTGTTTGGTTCTACTCTAGGTGTCTGAGACATCCAGCTTCTGGATCCTGGCATCTATGTAGTGTCAAGCATGGGCTCTCTCTTCTAGCATGGGACTCAAGTTAGGCTATTCATCGGTTGGCCACTCACTACCACAAGGTCTGAACCATCATTGCCTCAGCTCATCTTTCAGGCAGGACAGGTTGTGGGTACTAGGTTTTGTTGGTGGGTTAGCATCTAAATCTTACCACGGGGGTAGGGGGTGGGGGAGAACACGCCTAACCTGGTCACAGAGGATGGCTGGTTCAGGCTCTTTATCCTCCATTACTAGGAGTCCTCTCTAGGGTAATTTTCATGGATTCCAGGAAAGTTCAACTGCACTAGTGGTGGGGGAAGTCCTTCTGTGTATGTGTTGATGAATAAAGCACTGTTGGCCAATAGGGAAGCAAGATAGGTGGGACTGGGAGTCACAGAGGATTCTGGAAAATGTAATCAAAGGTAGAGAGTTGTCACCATGTGATCTCGCCGGAGGAAAGGATGCATCAGGATGCCATCCTCGAAAAGATAAGTCCTTATAAAAATATATACTAGTAATTATGGGCTAATAATTAAGTTAGAGCTAGCCATTAAGAAACCAAGCAAACGACCAACAGCTTCATAATTAATATAGCATCCTGTGTGTTATTTGAGGGCTAAAGTGGCTACGGGACCCAGGCAGCTGGTGGGAAGAACACACATTACACACTAGATTTCAACACTGCCCAGTCATCTCTCTCTGTGATCTCTCCCTTTGTCCCTTCCTTCCCGACTTGACCCCTCCTATTCTCATTCCTACCCACCCCAGTCCACTCACAAAATCCATTCCATTTCCCCTTCCCAGGGATATACATGTATTTCCCCTAGATTGCTATTCTTTATGTAACTTCTCTGGGTCTATGAATTGTAGTGTGATTATCTGTTTGTTAACAGTTAATGTCCACTTATAAGTGACTACATATCATGTTTGTCTTTCTGTGTCTGGGTTGCCTTGCTGAGGACTATTTTTTCTACTTCCATCCATTTGCCTGGAAATTTTATGATGTCAGTTTTCCTAACAACTGACTAACACTCTATTGTGTAAATATATCATGTCTCGTTTATTCATTCTTTGGTTAAAGGGCATCTAGGTTGATTCCAGTTTCTGGCTATTAGGAATAAACCCACTGGAGAATAGTTGAGCAAGCGTCCTCGTGGTAAGATGGGGTGATTTGACGATGTATGCCCAAGATTAGTATAGCTGGATATTGAGATAGATTGAGTCCCAATATTCTGAGTAACCACTATATGGATTCCCATAGTGGCTATATGAGTTTGCACTGTTACCAGCAATGGAGAAGTGTTTCCTTTACTTCACATCCTTGCCACATGAACTGTCATTTGTGTTAATGATCTTTGCCATTCTGACAGGTGTAAGATGGAGTCTCTTGCTATTTTTTATTTGCATTTCTCTGATGTCTGAGGATATTGAACATTTAAGTGTTTCTCAGCCATTTGAGATTCTTCTAATGAGAATTCTATATTTATATCTGCACCCCATTTTTAATTGGATTGTTTGGTTTTTTGATATCTAGTTTCTTAAATTATTTATACAATTTGGATATTAACCCCCTGTCAGGTGTGGAGTTGATGAAAATCTTTTCCTATCCTGTAGACTGATGTTTTGTTCTATTCATAGTGTCCTTTGCCTTACAAAGGCTTTTCTGTTTCATGGGGTCACATTTATTAATTGTCACTCTTAGTGCCTACATTATCAGTGTTAGGATAAGTAAGTTGTCTCCTGTGACATTGAATTCCAGGGTATTCCCTACTTTCTCTTATATTAGGTTCAGTGTGTCTGGTGTTATGTTGAGGTCATTGATCTGTTTGGACTTGAGTTTTGGCCAGGGTGATATATATGGATCTATTTTCATTTTTCTACAGGCTGACATCCAGTTAGACCATCCCCATTTGCTGTAGATGCTTTCATTGTCCAGTGTATATTTCTGGCTTCACTATAAAAATATCAGCTGTCTATAAGTGTATGGATTTATGTCTGGGTCTTCAATTAGATTCTACTGACCAGTGTTACGTTTTTAATGACAATACTATGTGACTTTTATTGCTGTAGCTCTGCAGTGCAACTTGAAATCAGGGGTGGTGATGCCTCTAAAAGTTCTTTTATTGTTAAGGATTATTTTAGCTATCCTGAAGGTTTTTTTTTTCATATGAACTTCTGTATTATCTTTTCAAGTGAAATTTTGATGTGAATTGTGCTGAATCTACAGATTGCTTTTGGTAGAATGACCATGTTTACTATGATAACCCTGTGAATCCAGAAGTATGAGAGATCTTTCCATATTCTGATATCTTTTTTAATTTCTGTCTTTTATCATACAAGTCTTTCACTCACTTGGTTAGAGTTACCCCAAGATATTTTATATTATTTGAGGCACTTGTAAATGATGTTGTTTCCCTGGCTTCTTTCTCAGCTCATTTGTCATTTGTGTGTAGGATGGCTACTGATTATCCTTAAGTTACTCTTGTATCCGGTCACATCACTGAAAATATTTACCAGCTATAGTAATTCCCTGGTAGAATGTTTAGCCCTTTGTGTATATTATTATAGCAACTTCAAATAACAATACTTTGATTTCTTCCTTTCTAATTTGTAACCCCTTGATCTCCTTCAGTTGTCTTATTGCTCTAGCTAGAACTTCAAGTATTATAATGATTAGATACAAAGAAAGTGGATGGCCTTTTCTTTTTCCTGATTTTAGTGAAATTGTTTTAAGTTTCTCTCCACTTAGTTTGATAATTGCCTTTATTGTGTTTATATCAATAAGCCCTCCAACACTTTTATCAATCATGGAGGGGTATTGGATTTTGTCAAATGATTTTTTTGCATCTAATGAGATGATCATGTGGGGGTTTTTTGTCTCAGTTTTTTATATGGTAGATAATATTGACTGATTTTCATATGTTGAACCACCCCTGCATCTCTGGGATAAAGCATATAAGACCATGGTAGATAGTCCTTTTTATGTGTTTTTGGATTTGGTTTGCAAGTATTTGGTTGAATATTTTCACATCAATGTTCATAAGGGAAACTAATCTGTAATTCTCTTTCTTTGTTGAATCTGGGTGTGGTTTGGGTATCGCGGTGATAGCAGTCTCATAAAATTATTTTGGTAATGTCCCTTCTGTTTCTGTTTTGTTGACTATTTTGAGGAGTATTGGTATTAGCTCTTATTTGAAAGTCTGATAGAATTCTGTTATTAAACTACCTGACCCAGGGTGGGGGGGACTTTTAAGGGCAGCATCTATTTTCTTGAGGGTTATAGGTCTATTTAAGTTGTTTATCTGATCTTGATTTTACTTTGGTAAGTGGTTTCTATTGAAAAAAATCCATTTCTTTAAGGTTTTTCCAATTTTGAGGAGTACAGGTTTTTAAAGTATGACTTAGTGATTCTTTGGATTTCCTCCGTGTCTGTTATTATGTCCCCCCCTCTTCATTTCTGATTTTGTTGATTTGAATATTATCTCTCTATGCCTTTCAGTTAGTTTGGATAAGGGTTGGTTTGTCTATCTTGTTGATTTTCTCAAAGAACGAACAGTATGTTTCAATGATTCTTGTATGGTTCTCTTTGTTTCTATTTTATTGATTCCACTCTGGGTTTGTTTATCTCCTGGTGCCTACTCCTCTTGGGTATGTTTGCTTCTTTTTGTTCTAGAGCTTCCAGGTATGCTGTAAGCTGCAATATGAAATCTCTCCATTTTTTATATAGGCACTTAAGTGTTATGAACTTTCCTCTTATCACCACTTTCATTGTGTATCATAAGCTTGGGTATGCTGCCGGGCGGTGATGGCACACGCCTTTAATCCCAACACTCGGGAGGCAGAGGCAGGCGGATCTCTGTGAGTTCAAGGCCGGGCTGGACCGATAGCCTCCGAAACAATACAGAGAAACCCTGTCTCGTAAAAAGCAAAAAAAAAAAAAAAAAAGTTTGGGTATGCTGTGCAATCATTTACGTTAAATCCTAAGAAGTCTTTAATTTCTTTATTTCTATTTTGACCAAGTAGTCATTCTGTAGAGAGTTGTTCAGTATCTGTTGTTCAGTTATGTTGTTTCTGTTCTTGAAATCCATCTTTAATCCAACATATCATAGGATGCCGGAGGTTATTTCTTACATTTTTGGTTGTGAGTCTAGCCTTTAATGGATAAGCCATCTCTCTATCCTGCTGGGAGTTATTTCTATATTTTGCATCTGTTGAGACTTGTTCTATGACCAAATAACTGTCAATTTTGAACAAAATTGTAGCACGAATTATAAAATCCCAGAGACAAATATTGGGATTAAAAGCTGAAGATCAGAGAAGCAAATTGGTCATCTGCTAGCTCTTACCTCTACCTCAGATGGAAATGGGCGATCCTGTCTCCACAAATCCTCAGACTGCAATGACCTCCTGTCTCTTCCCACCTTACTCTTCCCTAGTGCTGGGATTAAAGTGGTGGGATTCCAAGAGCTGAGATCATCTTTATGTGAACTCTGTTCCTCTTTAAGACTGGATCAGAGTGGCCTTGAACTAACAGAGATTCATCTGCCTCTGTCTCCTGAGTGCTGAGATTAAAGGTGTGTACCACCACTGCCTGGCTTCTATGACTAACTAGTTTGGCTGGTAGGATTAAAGGTGTGTGTCACCATTGCCACACTAGCTAGCGAAGTGGCTAGCTTTGCACTCTGATCTTCAGATAAGTTTATTTGTTATGTCATTAACAAGATATCACTACAAAAAATCATGTGGTTTTGAGAGGAAAATATATTCTGTTGTTTTAGGGTGAAATGTTCTATAGATATCTATTAGGTCCTTTTGAGTCATAATGCTTGTTAGCTCCAGTGTCTCTGTTTAGTTTTTGTCTAGATGACCTGTTTGTTAGAGTGGGATACTGAGGCTTCCCACTATGAATGTGTGAGAGTGGTTTAAGCTTTAGTAATGTTTCTTTTACAGACATGAGTGCGCTTATGTTTGGAGTATAGGTGTTCATAATTGACATGCCATCTTCGTGAAATTTTCCTTTGGTGAGTATGAAGTGTCCATACCCATGTCTTTTTATTAATCTTGGTTTGAAGTCTATTTCGTCAGATATTACAATATTACAATGACTTGCTTTTTAGGTTCATTTACTTGGAAATTCTTTTCCCAGCCCTTTTCTTTGAGGTAATTTCTATCTTTGATGTTAAGGTGTGTTTCTTGTGTGCAACAGAAGAATGCATCCTGTTTTTGCATCCATTCTTGTTAGTCTGTGTCTTCTTATTGGGGAATTGAGTTCATTGATATTGAGAGATATAAATGACTGATTAATTATTGTTAATTTCTGTTATTTTGTGGTTGACAGAGGTGGTGTGTGTGTATGTGTGTGTGTGTGTGTGTGTGTGTGTGTGTGTGTGTTTCCCTTCTTTTGGTTTTGCTGATGTGAGATGATTTCCTGTTTTAATGGGTGTGTTTCACCTCCTACATTGGAGTATGCTTTCTAATACCTTCTGTAGGGCTGGATTTGTTGATAGATACTGTTTAAATTTGACTTTATCACAGAACATCATGGATATCGTACTCTCAACTGCTATCTGGGGTCTCAGACTTGGCAGAACATCTGGCTTTTATAGTCTCCATTGAGAAGTAAGGTATGATTCTAATAGGTTTGCCTTTATATAATATTTGGCCTTTTTCTATTTCAGGTTTTAGTATTCTTTCTTTTTCTGTATGTTTAGTATTTTGATTACTATGTGAAAAGGAAACTTCCTTTTCTGATTCAATCTATTTGATGTTCTGTATGATCCTTCTATTTTTATAGGCATCTCCTTCCCTAGATTAGGAAAAATATGTTCTATGATTTTCTTGAAAACATTTTCTGTGCCTTGAGCTGGAATTCTTCTCCTTCTATTCCTATTACTCTTAGGTTTGGTCTCCTCATAGTGTCACAGATTTCTTGAATGTTTTGTGTCAGGAATTTTTTGGAGTTAGTATTTTCTTAGACCAATGTTATCTATTTTTTCTATCTCCATGCTTGAGATTCTCTCTTCCATCTCTTGTATTCTGATGGTGATGATGCTTGCAACTGCAGTTCCTGTTTACTTTCTTAGATTTTCTATATCCAGAATTCCCTTAGTTTGTGTGTTGCATGAAAAATCAAAGATCCTGAGACTGATATTGGGGGGGGGTCAAACTTCAAGGTGGAGAACAGAAAAGCAAAGTAGCATCCCACTAGCTCTTACCATTTCCTAAGGCTGAATGGGATGGTCCTGCTGTCTTTCCACAATGTGGCTGGAGAATCTTCAGTGTGGCTTGAGAATGAATGCTTCCTACTGAAAACTAAAGACCCTGCTTCTATCTTTTATATCCCTCTAGTGCTGGGATTAAAAGTAGGATGGTGGAGTTCTAGTGGTAATCTGTTGCCCTGGCTATTATTCATTTATTAAGGTCATTTTCATCTGTTTTATCTGTGTTGGGATTTTCAGGTCTTGCTGTTGTAGAACTACTAGTTTCTGGTGTTGCCATATTGTTCTTTGTGTTGTTGAATGTATCCTTACACTGCTGTCTACCCATGTCTTCCTCCAATTGGTGCAAGTGGGGTCTGTGGCCCCAATGGTTGCTCTTCTTCCAGGTGTAGATGGGGCCTGTGGGTCCAGTGGTAGCTGATGTGGAAGGGGGTGATTGGTTAGCAGGGAGGATGCTGCTACCTGGTCCCTGGAGCTCTATTTATTGTGTTTTATGCTGGCTTTTGGGCATCTGGGTTTGTGGTGCTCATGGGTCTAGATTCCACTTTCTGGGTTTTCTTTGTTGGATCGGTATTTGTTCCATGGTTTCTCTCTGTCTTCTAGATAGCATGACCTGTGGTTGAGCAGATGGTCTCCAATGGGATTGGGGCTAGACTTCTGGTGTCCAGCATAGTCGCTTGTCATTTAGGAGGTCTTTTCCTGAGCTGGGGGCAGGAGTTCTGTCAGCCTGCCTGGACTCTGATCCATCAGGAAGTCTCTGCCAGAGTTGGATGCTGGAGTTCTAGTGGCCAGCATGGCTTGTGGTCTAGCAGGGCATGTCAGCCTAAGTTGGGCCTGGAATTATGATGAGGAGGAGAGGAGGGGACACTGAGGAGCATTCAGTTAGGTGGGGGTATCTGTATAAGGGAATAGAGAGAATATATGGAGGGTCTTGTAATAGGCATGGCCTTCCTTTTACTATTTTTAATGGGGCCTCTAATATTTGAGGTTTAGTTCATTACAATGTACTCTTCCACATAACCTGGGGACCAAACACACGCACAATTCAATTAAATATGAATGCAAACTTTCCTGTTATGGCAAAATTTTTCAACGTGATGCATTACATATGACAGCTTGCCTGTGGAGATTGTAGCATACTTGAAGACAGGCCCTACCTCACAGTCTACTGTGTCACTCCCAGAACTTTCTAAAATGCTTTCCACATTGTAAATACCAGATGAATATAATCAATAGAGGATTGATTTCTCCTTCACTTGTTATCATATATTCTGTGTGAATCTTAAGAAAAGCAAACAGTTCACTTAGCAATATGTTTGTATTGACAGAGACTCAGTATCCACCATGTTGACCTTTGCCAGTGCAACTCATAAGGATGGATATATCATTATGTTAGGGCAGTCAGGAAGTCATAAGGGCAATTTCAAAACTGGCATGTTTGTATACATATACACACATGTGTCATCATAATAGAATTAACCTCCTTCAAAGTTCTTACATAGCCACATCTTTTGAAATTTCCTGTAAAGACCTTACTACTTTTAGGCTATTAAAAACTTAAGGAATCTCAGGATTGACCTGAACTAGCAAGGCCACCAAGACAGCACATTTGAGACTGTACCTTATAAAATAATAAACAACACAGTCAGTTACACTTTTTAACTTTCCACACTTAAGCCCAAGTAGTATTTTTTAGTCATTAATCTTCTTTGAGGTTCTGGATTACAGTCCTTTTATGACTTGTATGGTAGCTATGGTTTGATTACATCCCTGGTCTTTTTATTACCCTATCTCTAGAATTGGACATGTCAAAAAGGATCAATAAAAATATTGAATGTTGAATAGATAAAAATTCCTCTCTACGAACAGTCAAAATGGTACAGAAAAAAATCATTTGTTGTAATGTTTACAATGAAAATAAATTAAAATCCATATTGATATTTGATTGAAAGGATACATGATTATCTATGAACTGAATAAAGAAATTTAAAATATGAAATTTAAGATTAAAATTTTTATGCATATGTCCCTGGAAATACAAATATCCCCAAAATATTTAATGCTAGTGTTACAAAAGTCTTATTTTTATAGTATAAATGTAAATCTGGGAAAATTATAAAACATAATTTAAGATTTACCTGGTATAATTCAATATGAATTCACAACTATTTTAATCTACTTTCTTGCTACCTTTATATTTTCATTCAATTGAGGAAAAAAAAACAGAAAATCAAGTTTAATTAAGGATCAATAACAGAAGCCTGCCACAAAACTTTCTAGATCTCATATCTGAGAACAAAACCTGGAGCATTGGAATATGGAAGATTGGAATGTGAGTAAATTGTTTTAAAAAGTAAAGTTATTGGTGAGAAGAGAGATATTTGTTTGATAGACTTAAAAGAGGATCCCGGATACACAATCAAAACCTGCCAGATTATGTGGATAAAAACTGCCACTTCTCCAACTCCCATTGCTTATGTTCTTTAAATCTCATAAGGAAATTGTTTTCAAATACAAACTAATATCAAACATGATCTCTACTTATGATAAAACCACATTTCCCACATTTCCATTCTATTAAATCACTATACTCTGAGAGTTCTTGGAAGTTGAACATGCTGGTTTATTCCCCAAAGAGAACTGCATTCTCCAAGGTTTGGGGGAGGAAAGAGCATGGAAGGTGAGAAGTAAAGGAAAATGAAAGGCTGTTCAATTAAAACGATAATAAATCTTTGAATCATCCAGAGACTTAATGAGACAGAGTAGTTTCCAAGGTGTCTTTCCTAGTACCCTGTGCATAGACACTAGCCAAATCTAGCTGAAGTACTTTTTAAAAATGAACACAAGCATGTATACTCAGACACACACACACACACACAAATTGAAATAAAATAAATGAGAATAGTTTGGAAATATAATGAGACACAACAAGTGATCACAACAACCAGCAATTTCCCTTGTTTAATCTTTTGCTTTAAAACTAGGAAGTGCTTTTGAATGCTTCACAGATCAACTATGTGACAATATAGAATCATTCACAAAATGGGTTTCTTACTCATTTGCATAGAGTTTCATTAATTTCTCCACTGAAAATGTAGTCTCAGTGATCATTTAATTCTTCCATTCACTATTCATTCACTCATCTATTAATTTCATCAGCATTTATTATGTGCTTCTGCTAGGAGCATTCCTATTGGTTGAGAAGTAGCAATAAGTACATATTAACATATATACAAGGCACAAAGCCTTCATTGGTCAGTATAATGGGCATTATCATGGTTACTAGGAAAAAAGGGGGGCATAGTAGGAATCAGTTTGGGAAAAGAATATAAACTTTCCCCTAAATGGGAAAAAAGTATTTCTAACAATATAAATAAGCCAGGAATCAGAAATAGGTTACATATTTATTCTGGATAACATGGAAAATTAGCATAGGTTACTGACTGCTTCTTTCAAACAGGACATTGCATGTAAAAGAGAAAAGGTAGAGACATGAATATAAGAACCAACATTAAAGTGAACCAAAAGTCTCAAGGAAGATGGAAAATGGTCTTATGTTGGGATGTGTGTATCCACAGTGCTTAATCCAGCCACACTGAACCTCTTAGAAGAAAAAGTGAGAGGTATCCTTGAACGAATTGGTATAGGAGACAGCTTTCTGAACATAACACTAGTAGCACAGACACTGAGATCGACAATTAATAATTGGGACCTCCTGAAACTGAGAAGCTTCTGTAAGGCAAAGGACACAGTCAACAAGACAAAACAGCATCCCACAGAATGGTAAAAGATATTAACCAACCCCCATTTGACAGAGGGCTGATCTTCAAAATTTACAAAGAACTCAAGAAGCTGGTCTCCAAAACACCAAATAATCTAATTAAAAAGTGGGGGTACAGAACTAAATAGAGAATTCTCAATAGAGAAGTCTAAAATGGCTCATAAACACTTGAGAAAGTGCTCAACATTCCTAGCCATTGGGGAAATGCAAATCAAAACAACTCTGAGAAACCATGTCACTCATGTCAGAATGGCTAAAATCAAAACCACCAATGACAGTTTATGATGGAGAGGGTGTGAAGAAAGTGGAACACTCCTCCACTGATGGTGGGAGTGCCAACCTGTACAGCCACTATGGAGATCAGTATGGAGATTCCTCAGGAAAATGGGAATTTGTAAAACCCAGCAATTAAACTTTTAGGCATATACCCCAAAGATGCACATAAATACAATAAGGATGTCTGTTCAAATATGTTCATAGCAGCATTTTTGTAACAGCCAGAACCTGGAAACAACCTAGATGCCCCTCAACTGAAGAGTGGATAGAAAAAACGTGGTACATCTGCACAATGGAGTACTTACTACTCAGAAGAAAAAAACAATGGAATCTTGAAATTCACAGGCAAATGGATGGCACTAGAAGAAATCATTCTGAGTGAGGTAACCCAGTCACAAATAGACAAACATGGTATGTACTCACTCATATATGGATTTTAGACATGGAGCAGGGGATTGCCAGCCTACAATCCCACACCAGAGATTCTGAGAAACAGAGAGGACCCTAAGAGAGATATGCAAGGTACCCTGGAGAAGGGGAATGGGACAGAATCTCCTGAGTGGATTGGGAGCATAGGGGGGAGGGGAGAGGGATCGGGAAAAGAGGAGGGGAGAAGAGGAGGGGAGATGAGGACATGGGGGAGCAGGAAGGTTGAGTCAGGGGAAGAATAGAGGAAGGCAGGATGAGAGATACCATAATAGAGGGAGCCATTATAGGATTGAGGAGAGATCTAGCACTAGTGAGATTTTCAGAGATCTACAAGGATGACACCAGCTGGCTACAAGACTACCTTAAATGCCATCCTAGAGCCTTTGTCCAGTGACTGATGGAAGCAGAGGCAGACACCCACAGCTAAACACTGAACTGAACTCATGGAACCCAGTTGCAGAGAGAGAGGAGTGATGAGCAAAGGAGTCAAGACCTGGCTGGTGACACCCACAGAGGCAGCTGACCTGAACAAGGGGGAAGCTCATAGACCCCAGACTGGTGACTGACAGGCCAGCATGGAACTGATCCAGACCCCCTGAGTGTGGGTGTCAGTGAGGAGGCTTCAGCAAACTATGGGGCCTAGAACAGTAGATCAGTGTTTATCCCCAGCATACGAATGGACTTTGGGAGCCCATTCCACATGGAGGGATGCTCTCTCAGCCTGGACACATGGGGACCGGCCTAGGCCCTGCCTGGGATAATATGACAGACTTTGAATAGCCCCCATGGAAGGTCTCACCCTTCCGGGGGAGCTGAGGGGAGATGGGTTGGGGGACTGGAGGGGGCTGTGGGGGCCAGGGGAGGAGGGGAGCTGGAATTAACATGTGAAGCAAGTTTGTTCTAATTAAGTTAAAAAATTAATAATTAAAAGAATAATTTTTAAGCTTTATTATTGGCTTTCTTTACTTACTTTTGAGGGAGTTCTTTCCTGAAATACTGATCTAATGTTATTGTGACCAAATTACTCCATAACTTAAGGGGATGGTTTTTTTATTTAAACTCTTTCCTTCAACTTAACGTAGAGCCTGTTTTTTGGCAGAATAATGTGAAATGCTGAAGTTGGCACCCCAAGGAATTAGGGTAGTCTCTTGGAGAGTACAGTACCTCATGGTTACCTTAAATTTTCCAGGATGCTGTGTATCTGTCATACATAGTACAAATCAAGGGTCCTATTTACAAAAAAAAGAAAGAAAGAAAACCAATATTACAGAATCATTCCTCTAATTAAATAATCACTGTTAAAACTAGACAATAAAAAGAGCACATAGACTGCATGGCATTTTTATTGAAACTACTTACAAAATATATAAAATAAAATAAATTCCACATGTAAGTTAGAAAAGAGACAGCTAAAGTTCATGGGAGCAGAATGCCTGCTATGAATATCAAAATAATGAGAAGATTGTCATGACCAAGAATAAATAAACAGAAAAGAACTTCAAACCATCTGGTTACCTGACTGAGGACTTTAAAATATTCAAAGAAATTGATTTTGAAGTCATAAAGTTATAATTCATGTGAGAGAGTGAAAAAGATAGTTATAGAACTAAAGGATAGATAGTGCTTAGTCCACGAGGTCTGCTTGCTTGTGAATGGAACTCAGGTGCTGTATTGATTACTTGTCTTCTGATATTTAAAACAAAGAAAGAAAATCAGAATCTGGATACTCCAGAAAGCCAAGGGTGTGTTTAACTCACAGCTTGGGAGCTTCAGTTATGTGGTAGCAGCATCTACAAGCTCTAGGAAAGCCTCTGGTCACATCACAGTATGGTGAGATTAGTAACACTCACAAGAGGAAAGGGGAGTGGGGATTGCTCTTATGACAGCTAACTCACTCAAGAGATAGATTAATGTCTTTCTTTGGTTTTTGGGACAGGTTTTCTCTGTATAACCCTGGCTGTCCTGGAACTTGCTCTGTAGACCACTATGGCCTGAACTCACAGAGATTCTTCTGCCTCCACCTCCCAAGTGCTAAGATTAAAGGTGTGCATCACCACTGACTGACCACTCATCACCTTTTGTTGAGGTGACTTCTCTCCCCTGAAGCCAGAGCTTGCTAATTTTGCTAGTCTAGCTTGCCAGCTTGCTCTGGGGATCCCCTGTTTTCTGCTTCTCGTGTGCTAGTAGCCTAGCCAACACTTACCTGGGTTTTGGGTGTCTGAGCTTTGGTCCTTTTGCTTGTACGTCGACCATGTTATCTAATACCGAGCCATCGCATTATGCCCTCCTTCACCTCTTAATGCTATTTTATTGATAACAAAAGTTGTCATCAATATATGAGCACTTGAGGACAAATCTCCTCTGAACTATAACAGAGATTGTCTGAGCATTCAATGAGATTGGGCTTGCATGTTCTGATGAGTGAAGCCACATATTCCTTCTCTCCAAAGAATGCAGTACCAAGATAGTTCCATCTTACAAGCAGAAAGCAACTGTTATCAGATGGCTCAGTACACCACCGTGTTGATCTACATGCCCCAACTTATAAAATACGAAAAAGACATTTCTGTTCTTCATAAAGGACTGAGTCACAGATACTTGTGCTACAGTAACTCTAAAGAGATTATGGTAGAAACTAACACTAAGAAGAATGTGTGCTACCATGACCAATATTAATCTATGTGACAATGTTATCAGAAATATTTGTATGGAGAGGCAGAACAGTGCTTGTGTGAATGCCACGGATATGGCATGAAGGATGATTCTGAGTTGGGATGAAATGGTTATGACAGAGAATATTACTCTGATGAGACCACAGGCAAAAATTAAGAACAAGGTATCAGAAATTATAGAAAAGGTCATTCTTGACATAGAGATTTGAGCTGAGTTATCTCAATGTCCTAGGACCTTTTGGGAAGACAGATTCTAGCAGCAATGAGCTATGACACTTGGTAAAAGGAATCTCTAAGCAGTGCCATGTGACCCCTCTTAACCCTTACATACAAGGAAGGGAAAGAGGGGCATGACTTAAATACAGAACTTATTTTAAAAATTTGGACCATTCTCAGCCTAGTCATGTAAAAAATTAAAACATCTTGGTTAAGAGGGAAAAAATCTAAAAATGCATCCAGGCAGCTATTGACAGTGAAATTTCTCCTGGAAGGATGAAGCCAGGAGCTATCCTAAAGACAATGGGTGATCCAACCCCAGAGGCACCTCAGTGACATTCAAGGTGGTGCAAAGTGCCAGAGACTTCTGAGTAGAACAGCTTAGAGATGGACACAGAGGATGCAGGAATCCCAGGAGACCCACAGGACCAAAGGGACCAAGGGGACCCAGGAGACCCATGGGACCTGTGGACAGTAGATTCTAGCATCTTAAATTTCTCAGTGCTCACTCACAGGCAGAATGTAGGCCTTCAGCTTCAGAATGGAATTCCATCACAGTCCTCTGGTTCTGTTTCTGGTACTTCCAGCTGCTTAGACTGAGCTCCTCAGAGTTAGAAGGGTATTTCTGCCTCTTTAGTGTGTAGATGTCTCCAAAGGTGTAAGTCACCTCAACAAATCCCCTTTTATAATCATATGGAGAAAGAAGGACAGTCAGATGTCTCAGCTTTCCTAGGGTGTCATTGCCCCCTTGGTGGGTCCTCAATTGTGGAATTTGGAGCATCTCCATCCCCATGGTCTTAGTTAGGGTTTCTATTGCCGTGAAGAGACACTTACGACCATGGTAACTCTTACAATGGAAAAACAATTAGTTGGGGTGACTAACAATTTCAGAGGTTTGATTCATTATCATCATGATAAGACATGTCAGTGTGCAGGCAGACATGGAGCTGGAGAGGAACTGAGCGTTCTCCATCTGTCAGGCAACAGGAATTGAACTAAGACGCTGGGTGTGACTTGAGCGTATATGAGATCTCAACGCCTGCCAACTCCCGAGAATCCTTGGGAATGTGGTTTCCTGAAGAGTTGCTGATCCCAACCTCTACCCCTATGGAGGTCACACAGATAAAACGGGTGTTTTCAAACCTTAGTGCTCACTGTTTGCTCTGCGTGGTTTTTATTAAGACTGGTTACCCAGTCTTTCTCCCTTTCAGAACACCTGCCCTGTGCTTGATCCCGCATCTTATTTCAGAAGCACTTAATGTGTTTTACTCCCCACATCCACAGCTAAAAAGCAGTTCACCTAAGTGTGAAAAGCACTAGCAAATCTCACCCATGCCTCCTTTGGGTGACATCTGAAGTCACTTGACCTTAAATTATGCTGATGCTCTAATGATGATTTAATGACCTTGGGGATGATGGGATAGAGTGAATATATATTTTATGTGGAGGGTCTTGGATGGGGCTTCAAGAGAGATGTTAAGACAGACTGTTGGGGAGTCAGACATTTTTTAAAAGAGTTATTACTATTGTAGACACACAGAGAACAGAATGGCCAGGGCTCTGAGAAGACAATACAGACAACATGGTAGGGCAACAAAGGCAGGAAATCAGGGCCCACATGGCAGAAGTGGGATATCTTCTGGTACCTTCTGAGGATTGAAGTGGATTTACAAGACCATCCTGAAGCCATGGTGATTCCCAGGCAGGAGACAGGGAAGGAAGTGAGAAGCAGGAGCAATAGCTACAAAATTCAACTTTGATGTCAACTCACCTCCCCGGGTGAGAAAGCCTAGTTCCTGAAAATCTATTAGCTGGAGACTGACTAGCAATGCCTGAGTGGGGTACTTGTGGATGTCTGTAAGAGGTAAAGGGCTGCTTAGGGTACTGTAAGCAGTTGGACATCCTTTCCCCCTAACAGTACATCCTTTTCTCCCCAGTGTTTCTTTGGTCATGGTGTTCCATGACAGCAATAGTAGCACTAAGACACCAACCTTCAGTAATTTATTTATTTCACCAATATTGTAGCTCACCAGTTAAGCTAGAGTGGTTGACTAGGAAGTTTCAGGGATGACCCGTCTCCACTCCCACAGCATGGGGATTATAGGCAAGTACCACTGTGCATGGCGTTTACCTGTGTACTGAGGATCTAGACTCTGGTCCTCATGCATGAACAGCAGGTGCCTTACCATTGAGCCATCTCTCCAGACCACCAAACACTTCATCTGCAATTTCACTGCTAAGAGACAAGGATACCCATGATGAAGATCGGACCTCCAGATTCCCAAAGAAAATGTACTAAGATCTTGTAAATTACTTGCATTTCCTGGAAGAAACAAACAAAACCAATCTTTTGGGCTTTCTGAATCAAACAAACAACAACAACAAAAAATCAAGTGAATAAAATGTCTCCCAGGGTTTCTGGGACTGAACACACCAAAGACACACTCTCCACCCTTTTCCTTTTTCTCTGGGCACTGCAGCATCACAGCATCTGCTTGTGTTTTGCTTCCTTTTCCTGACAGCAGGTAGAAGACATTTACTACTAAGTTGTGTACGGTTACATGGAACAAGAAAAAATGGTACAACCCTTTCAACCCCATATCACAAGTTATCTAGTATATCATAGGAGATATGCCCTTATGCCCTACTTTTCCAATCACCAAAAATATTTTTGAATGTTTTGTTTATGTGTGATTTTTTTTCATAGTTTTTTTATTACAAAACAGTTCCAACTTACATATGTTTGACAAGGGGTTTTTGGTGTTGTTATTTGGCTGTTGTACTTTAAAAATGGGTCTGTAACGACCCATCCACATCATTAGTCAAGAACACAAAAACATCTGGACTTACAATGATTTATCTTACAGCTTCTTGAACTTAAAAGTTTTTTAGTCAGAAAACGTATATGCGACTCACATTATATTTTGATGGGTTTATTGGGGCCTAGTCCCATAATATATGAAGAGATAGCTCCATATCATATTATATGCATTTGCTAAATGTTCACTGTATCAAATGCATAAGGTTTGGTTGTGTCATTATGAAGTAAACAGAATTACATTCATTCATTCACTGAATAAATGTTTACTCCTGTGTGTTGAACACTGGACCAATTGCAGGGAGCATAACATCAAGTTAGACATTTCTAATTTGGCAAGGAAGAATTTAAACAATTGTGTGTAGTATACATTAAGGAGATGTTTATGTCACAAAGAGTATTTTGAGGACAGCTGACATACTCATGGGGTCAGTGAAAACTTCAAGTGGGAAGAGGTGTGTAGACTAATATCTACATGAGAAGGGGTGACCTACATATACAGGAGAAGGGGAGAAGATACAGACAGGGCCATTCGCCTTTGGCCTGACAGTGTTTCATCAACACAGTAGAAAATAATATGCACTTCAATAATTTTTAAGCTCAATTGATGTAAGTAGGAGAAAAAATCATTAAAACAATGCAGAGAGAAGAATAGTTTAATTCCAACTGGGAGAATCAAAAGAAATTGTCATTTGAGGGTTTTTTGTTGTTTTGTTTTATTTTCAGGAAGAATAAATGGGATTTGGGACTTAGGAAGGTGGAATGAATGGGTACTTCTATCAAAATGAACAGGTGTTACAAGGCCACAGACGCAGGGGAGTATGGCACATATTTTGAAAAGACTAGTATAGCCAGAAGGCACAGTGAGTGGAGCCCTACAGTGAGAAGTGAGAGATAAAGGCTGTAAAGCAAAAGCGTAATTATGTAATCTTGATAGCAGAAGGAAAATTATATTACATGCAGTTTAACACTTAACTGATGGCTGGTTTCAGATCATAACAATGAATATCACGCTATGAAATTTGAATTTTATTATCACGGCAATGAGGCATCCATGTTTTGTTGAGCAGGAAATAAAATGGTCGGCTATCCCTCTAGAAAGCCCAATCTGTTGGCCGTGGAGGACTACTAGGCAAGAGAAGTGAGTGGAACCAAGGACCCCAGGAAGATCTATTGCAATAATGAAGGCAAGAGAGGCAAGACCAGAGCATAGCAGCAGTGGTAATGATGGAAACAAAAGTATATCCATGAAAGAGGTAATAACTTAGTGGGTTGAGAGAATGGAGAATGGAATCAGGAAAGTGTGCTCATACTTTCATACTTGAGTCAATGGAAGAAAGCAGAAATGAGAATGATGTGGGAACGTAAAGTGTTTGACTTTTTAAGAATACACAAAAGTCAATACCCAGTGATACGACAGATGCTGAGGTCCTGCCCTGTCTACTCAGGCAACTTTGTTCTATCCAGTTGATATCATTGGGTAAATACAAATGTCTCTACTGGGGTGGATCTTTATGGTTTAAGAGTCAAAGATGAATTGAATGTGTGGTTCATACCTGCAATCCCAAGACTTGGGAGGCAGGAAGACTGGGAGCGTGAGGCTAGCCTTGCCTACACAGGGAATTTGAAGTCATATGGAATAACTTGTCTCAAAAAAAGAAAACAAACACACAAACAGAACAAAATGATTGACAGTGATTCCAGAAGAAGGGAATTTAGTAGTCATATAATAATCAATGGTGCTTAAAGGCCAGATACTTACGATACAATGAATCAAACATTAATTTTTATTTAAATATAAAATAATAAGTAAGCACAAGACACAGAATATAAACAAACGTGTTACAAAGATAGTTATATTTTATCCCTTCTAAATACTTTTATATTTAGGATTCTGTGATTATTTTATTGTCATTATTTGGCACCTGCCACCTAATTGTTCTTAAAGAGGACACAAAGCATATGAAAGCTAAGCTAAACCAGAGATCATGATCTCAGGGGTAAAAGCTATTTTTGTTGGCCCTAAGTCCCTGCTTCCTATGTCCAGAAATAACACATACACTAAATACAATTCCTGCCTATCAATTAGCTCTGTTATGCAAATCCAAATGTGCCCACTCTGTTGTTTTGTTTACACAGGTGATGAAAACCTGAAAAAAGAATGTAAAACATAACTCATGTAGATGTGATCAATGTGAGCAGCGAGTTGAGACAGAGAAAAATATGTCCCGTTTTACTTGTCTTTGGAATGCTTCTCACTTTAATGACGGTGAGAAGGTGACAAAGTGACAGTTTAAAAGGTGAGGAGTTCAATTCCTGCCAGATTTAGCTCTGATAGGAGGCAGTAGATGGATGTGCCCATGTCACTTACGCAGAAATAGGTATGTGGGAGGATACTTGAGAAATAGGACTTTGAGATAGAGATTGGGAAGGAAAACATACACACACACACACACACACACACACACACACACACACACACACACACGATGGGAACCATCTTCCCAGTGGAAGAATAGAGAAGTAATAATTAAGTAATTCCAATCCTGAAATTCTTAAGAAGAAACGATAAAATTATCAACGCAGATGCCCAGGTGTGAAAAGCTACAGAGGAAAGAAGAGGGTTGTTGTCAATGGCAACTTCCAGATCTTGTAGACTTTTGACTGTATGTTTTACAGAGGCATTTGAAGCTTTTTGTAAAGTGACACATGAAAGATGTTACTCTTCTACTGCTGAACAAAAAAAGACTTTTTCTTCAGAAATTCCCTCCAGATGGCTCTGACCAGCTATACTTGGGTCTATGCCTTCTCTATTTTACTTAAAGACAGCACTTCCTTCAGGAGAAATAAGCCAGACAGACCACTTGATGCTTGGTTAAATTGAATCCGGCATTGATTTACCATCTATAATTGCCCTTGTTCTTCCAGAATACACAAAGGTAAATAAGCCATCTAGTTCCTCATCTCTACTAACCCACAGTCTATTTGAAGGATAAAATATACACAACCAGAATACCACTGTGGGTGCTCTGTTCACCCATTATAAGCAGAAGAAATGTACGCTGAATATTTTATGGAAAAAAGGATGTTTGGAGCTGCTTGGGGAATGTTCAGAATCAGTGATTCTAGAAAACAAACGTAAACCACACTGGCACCCAGCACGGCAAAGCAGGAGGCCATACTATCAACAGAGGCAACACAATTGAACGGGATAAGTAAGTACATGACTGCTAAGGCATAATGAGCATCTGCTCGCAGAAGGAGCTCATGATTGACCTAGTTTTCATCAGTTGCCCTTGAGCAGAGGAGTGGAATGAGTATCATCATTTCAGAAACAAAATTCGGGGAACAATTAGGAAGAAGACATGGACATTGATGAACAAAATGCTAAATTCATTGGCAATTATTCTCAGGATGGGATACCAAATACTGTGAGGGGGCAGAAGATGGGAAAATAACCCCAATGCATATATCATAACCACAAATAGATGAGTTTACATACGTAAATGATAGCCATAAGTGTAGCCATTCAGTCCCAAATAAACACACAGAGGATTATATTAATTGTAAACTGTTTGGTCTATGGCTCAGTCTTATTAATAACAAACTCTTACAACTTAAATTAACTCATAATTATTATCTATGTACAGACACATGGCTTGGTACCCTTTCTCAGCAAGGCATGCTCATCTTGCTTCCTCTGCATCTGGCTGGCGGCTCTGTCTCTGCTTTTTTTGTCTTCCTAGAATTCTCCTAGTCTGGTAGGCCCACCTATACTTCCTGCCGGGATACTTGCTAATTAGAATTTTATTAAGCCAAATCTTTACAGTGAAAAAGAACATTATGCCACTTCACCCAAGGGTTAGTATTTGAAAACTCTCTTCTGCTTAACTTCAAAGACCTATCGTTATATCCCATCCCAAACACTGAGAAAAGGAATGTCAATCAGTAATTCTAAGGATATTGAATTCCAAGTCCAGGTTGACATTAGTAATTAAGGAAATTGATCAATATGGGACTAGATTTATATACTAAAAGGGGGAAACCAAACAGAAGAAACAATGGTTTTCAAGCACGTGTGCTATTGGGCATGAAGGTAATATTCTCTGTGGAAATGAGGATGAATAGATGAGGCATGCTTACTTCAGGCCACTCTCTAGCAGCAATACTCAACATGTTGTTTTTCACCCTTTTAGGGGTAGAAGGGTCATGTTGCAGGGATCAGTCACCTAAGACCATCACACAGGTATTTACATTATGATTCATAACAGTATCGATTACAGTTATGAAGTAGCAATGAAAATGATTTTACAATTGGGATCACCACAATATGAGAAACAGTACTAAAGGGTTGTCAACATTAAGGAGGTTGAGAACCACTGTTCTAGAGTTTTCAGAAGAGGGAAGAAGGAAGAGTTTAGCAGACTTCGGGATTAACATACTGTGTCATAGAAAAGCAAGAGAAAATTCACAGGTCAGTTTCTAAAGTCGGGGAGGCTGTTCCAGAGCTCTGCAAAGCTCTCCTGAATCAGTGAACTGACTGTGAGCAACCTAGAATGTGAGCAAGCCTGTACATGAGAAATGTTCACCAGACCAAGTCAAGAACTACACAGGCTACACAAAACCACAGGACCTGGATATCACATGTATAAAAGGTGCCTTTTCCTTCCAGCCACAGATCTCACTCTGGAGACTTTGGGTAAAGCACTCAGGAAGGCTTTTATTAGTAATTAGTCCTAGAATAAATGCTGTTCTCATACCTACTAATAAATCTTAAATGAGAAAATGGCAAGGACACAGCACTTCTAAGTAACTTAATTAGAATAGCAAGTGGCTATATGCTTAAAAACCCCAAGTGGACTTTTGAGATCGGGCAAAAGCAGTTCTAGAGTCAAGCATACCACACATGAACAGGAATCCCAGCATCACTGTCAGCTACCAATAGCATACCCCAGCTAGCTCCTGTGGCTTCTTATGGGATCTATTTTAACCCACAAAAACCAAGAAGACTGCTATCGACACACATGGTCCAGGCTGCAAAAGGGTCATTTGGCATATTAGTTACCAGCTGAAAATAGACAACCTGAAGACAGCAAGGAATGGGAATCAACGTTTGCACAGAAACTTGGCATCCCTATGTGCACAGCCACACTGCATATCATTACATATAAGACAGAGGTTGTCTAAGATAAAGATGTATATGTAGATAGATAGATGATAGATAGATAGATAGATAGATAGATAGATAGATAGATAGATAGATAGGTAGAGTTGGTCAGAAGCCTGAGAGAAATTAAATGTGCTAAGAGAGCAGGACTCAATAACCACTGGTACATAGTGGCCCAGTTAGTTGATGCTCATCATCCTTAGACAATATCCAGTTAATTACTGATGCCATGGGTACAGGAGTGCCACCTTTGTCATGGTGGAATAAAGACAGTGCATGGGCCTTGAATGAACTCTTCCTTCCCAAGCTTTATCTAACCAGACATAGATCTGGAATGATGTCTAGATATCAGTGTGGTCAGGGGGATCCAGGTATGCAACCACCTCTCAGTGAGACCAAAGCAGTCACTTCTTTATGCTGTGCACATGTATGCATGATGTGTGTTTGCAGACACATGTGTGCCACAGTGTGACATGGAGGTCAAAGGACAGCCTCAGGTGTTGGTTCTCACCTTCGGCCTTTCTTGAGACAGGGTGTCGTTGTTGTTCACAGGTTCAGATGGCAGATTACATGATGCTTGTGGGGATTCTTCTGCCTCTGGGTTATCATTTCCTGTAGAATCACTGGGATCAGAAATGTCTGTTACTGCACCTGGATTTACTTGGGATCTGTGAGATCAAATTCAGTCAGGTCCTCATGCTTGAACAGCAGGAAAATTTCCCCACTCACCCATTCCCCCAACAACAGACACTTCTTGTCATGTTAATTAATCGAACCCCATATTCTAGGCAGGGTGTATTCATTTTGACAGGAATGGATATAATTTTCACAACTGGGGTTACTAGGTCATAAATTACAGAAAAGTTCTCATAGCAATGAGATTTCCTGTAACAGAGTCACAATCCATGGAGCCCACAGACAGAGGGCAAAGGAGAGTGTCTGCAGACTGGACCCATCCCATCCTGCAGTCCCGAAACTACTGGAACCATCTGTGAAAACACAAGAATCAGCAAGAGACAGTGGTGAACAGTTGTTATCTGACTGTTGGTGGCAGACATGGGCAGAATCCCAGGTACTCATTGACTAGCTGTTTCTAGTCAGAATGACAAGCTCTGGGTTTAACTTGAGATACTGTCTTTAAAAATTAGATGAAAATTGGCCCTGAAAACACACAGACCAGTAACAGTATACAGACTGAGCAGGGTATTTATGCAGATACACACACACACACAAACATGTGTGTGTGTGTGTGTGTGTGTGTGTGTGTGTGTACTTATGAGTTAAGATAACTTATTTTACATGATTCATAAAGCTCGTGTATATATAAAAACAATCTTTAAAGAAAATAATCAAGAAAGAAATCATTAACACAACCCTTTCCTTTTGAATTACCCTTAATTCTTACACTGGAATCAAACTGCTTTCAGCATTTATATACTTTGGTTTTTCACCAAAATTCCTCTAGACAGTCTTCATCAGCTGCCGATACATCTCCATCACAGACTGGAGTAGTCTGTTCACTTTGATTAGATCATTGGAGCTAATTTAGAGTATGGCCTCTGTATGTCTACAGCAACCTAATCAGCTAGGAAGATTCCCTCACACCCACATCTGGTCCATCTCCATACCACTGCAGCAGAGTGACAAGGACTGTGGCCATCAAAGTATATCTTCAGGCTGAGCTGTCACTCTTCAAATTAGTTCTTGGTTAAAACTGTCAGGTTTCAAATTACTGCACGAATATTTGTAGTTCCAATAGAAATCCCACGAAGTTCAGAGGCACTGACTATTCCTTCTTTCCCTGATTAGAGGCTGAGCCTTTAAAAAACATGCCCCCTCTTCTCAGCATTCTCTGTGATGTCTTACAAATGGTGTGTCTTTAATTCATGTGTATGTGCACCTGCCTGATTTTTTGTAATGTGTACCACATGCGTATAGTGCCTGCACAGACAAGAAGAGGGGGCCTAGTGCTCTGAAATTAGAAGTTACAAGTAGTTGTGAATTGCCCAATGTGAATGTGAGTGCTGGAACTAAACTCTGGTCTTCTGTAAGTGGGTATTCTTAAGCACTGAGACATCTTTCAAATCTAATATTTTCCTTTTTTGAGACAGGGCATCTTTTTCTAGTTCAGGGGCCTGCAACTCAGACTTCCTGTCCCTGTGGCAGTCTTCTATGTGTTATCTATTCAAATCTGGCAACATTTTGGTAACCAAGTATTCAGAATGTCACTGGTTCTTCTTTTAGAAGCAGTCCCACAGGAAAACCATGAATCCACTCTTCCTCCTCACCTGAGGGTAGAAAAGAAGAGTGCTTCTATAACTCTGGGTCACCTGGACACACACCCAAGATCTGGTAAGCAGAGATGTCTGATGCACTCAGAGCCAGATAAGAGAATATGGCAGGCAAAAGTTAGCTGTATTGAAGATCATGGTTAGAAGGTGTTTGGGGAGGTGGGATTACTATCTCTGAGCAAATGCATGAGCCTGGACAGCAATAATGGTTATCCTAAATAAAGTCCCCAAAAGTGAAAAGAAAGATCCAATTGGCTACTGGACTTTTTATCAATAACTTAGTTGATTGAAACATAGTCTATGATGTAATGTGGGGGGAAGCGATGTAGTTTTGTTGTTTTGTTTTTTATTTATTCTACCCTGGATGCTTTGCTAGATTCTTTGTATCAGTTCTTTGTCTGCTTGTTTATTATTTATTGAGACATGCTCTTGCTATGTAGCCCCTGCTTGGTCTCAAACTCACTATGTAGAACAGGCTGGCCTTAAACTCACAGAGAACCTCCTATCTCTTCCTCTGCAATATTGGAATTAAAGTGTGCACCACCACAACCTTCTCACAAGATGAGGACATAAATACCACTAGGACTTTCTTTGAGTCAACCAACGTGTGGGAATGTGAGCTGATTTGTATATATGTCCGTGTTGGTTTAGTTGGGGAACAGACAAATTCCAAAAAAGACTATGCAGCTTCAGAGCTGAGTTCAAACTTGCACATTCTCTGGGAGAAGACTCTCTAAAAGGTCATTCCATCTGCTCCTGTGTAGCTGTTTTCTTCAGGGTGGACACGGCCATGGCTACCTTCAATAAAAGCACTTGTGATCATCTACAGGGAGCTTGAGGCTCACAAAGCCCAAAGGGCTGATCCTCTGGTTGTCTTTCTCCTCTTTGGGGGTGTATAAGAGGTGATCAAGTGACTATATGTAGGACTCTTTGATAGTAAAGCTACCTATGAGTTACACAGAGGACTTCCTAGAGATGTAGTATCTGGGAGTCAATTGTGCTCATGAAAGGGACGTCAATAACTTCACTGGCTCTGCAAGACAGAGCCGGATAGAATCTTTTCTTTAGAACCTTGGTACTACCCAGTCTTGGATGAGTAGACATAGACATTGTATACATATGCATATATACATACGTGTGTGTGCTCAGAAACATCACGTGACAGTTACTGAGAGCTATTGCTGAGGGAAATTTCATCTAGACTCCTTTATGATATAGTTGCAAATCTGATGAAAATCTCAGTGTTAACCTTTCCATACCTTCATCTTCATCACCACTGGATATATTTTCTTTCGTTCAAAATATGCTCAGCCCCTTGGAGATGGTGAGATACACGACACAGAGCAGAAGCCGTGGAATAACACCTGTCCAATTCCATTCCTGCTTCTACCATTCACAGACTTTGGATCTTCGTCCCTAGTCTTAAATCATTTGAGTTTAGTTTTCATGAAATGAAACTCATTATCTGCACCATCTAATGTTCTTAGGGATAAAATGCATACTGCCCATGAAACTCAGGTCCTATGGATGATGCTCTTTGGACTTTGTTTTCCAGATGGAAGGGCGCATGTGCAATCAGCCACCAAGTTATAAAGTTACTTCCTACAGCAAGGGCTGGAAAGTGCAGAGTCCTCATCCTGCCTATATAGCTGTGCTTTAATTATGTAATTAAGACAGGACCTCAATTACATTTAAATAGTTGTCCTGATACTTTAAAGGCTTGCTTTAGTGCTTTGGTCAGACCAGCAGCTTTGATGTTTGGGTCCTTGGATTGAAAACCCTAATTGTGAGATTTTAAATGTGGTGTATACAGTGAGGATTTTACAGGCCATTTCCTCAAATTGTGCAAGTTTGATCTAAGTAGTCTCAAATACCTAGATCTTTTTTTACCTGCTATAAATTACAGTAATTAATTCCTTGATTATCTGTTTAGAATTCTGTTTGTGGTGTTGAGCAAACTTAAACTCAGAAGTCGCCCGGCTACCCAGAGAGGTCAGATCTAGGGCAAGAACACCCAGATTCTCTTCTCTCATTCACACCACCAGTCCCTAGCAGCAGGACCTTGGACAAAGAGCTTGCTCAGTTCCCAGAGTGGACACACTTCACACACATTCCTACAGAAATCTAACGGAGTCCACAGAACATCCTCAGAAGTCAGTAGAGCACATAGAAGAAAGCAGCACACACACACACACACACACACACACACACACACACACAAAACAAACAAAAGCCTCACTGAGTCAAATAATTTATTGGTCAGTTTAAAAGTCAATTAACTTAGGAGTTATAGGCCATGCAACTTGGTTTGTTTCCATCTGGCTATCTTGTGGTAGGTCCTATGTGTGTATTTGTGTGTTTTTTGTGGGGGGGGAGAAGGTGTGCACATGTACATGTCTATCCATGTGCAATGTGCACACACTTGTGTGGAAACCAAAGTTCAGTGTCAAATGTCTTCCTCAGTTTTAATGCCATTTTAAAAAATATCTACCAGATGTCATTTGTTTGTGTGAGTGTGTACCTGTGTGCTACCATACACTTGGCCACAGTGTGGGTGTGGCGGTGAGAGGACAGATTTCAGGAGACAGTTCAGTTCATTCTGTCACGTGGGTGCTGTTGATTGAAATAAGGAAGTCAGGCTTGGAAACAAACAGCTGTATGAGCTGAGCCAATGCACCCACTCATCTCCCCTTTATCTTTTGAGGCAGGGTCTCCAATAAAACCTAGAGCTTGTTGTTTCAGTTGATCTGGCTGGCTAGTGAGCTCTAATGACCTGCCTGTCTCCACCTCTCCAGAGAAGAGATTATCAATTGCTTCCATACCTGGCATTTTTCACAGTGTTGGGGTCTGAACTCAGATCCTCAGGCTGGTGCAACAAGCACTTTACCAGGCGAGCCATCTCCTCAGCCCCATAGTTTTGACGTCATGACCAAGGAATCTATAAAAACTATGAAGTTCTTTATTTCTTTGTAGTCTCCTCTTATATAACATTCCCAGATTGATGGGTAAGTTGCCTAATGAATGAAATAGCTCCAATTAGTCCTATATGATACATAAGGGCAATTATTCAGTTACTATAAGTAAGAGTGCAACTGTGTGGTCTGTATCTATGAGTTCAATCTATTGTAGATCTAAACTATCTGTGCAGGAGCATATTGTACCTGCACTAAGCAGGATCAGATGATAGTTGTCATTATTCTACAATCAGCAAGGCCTAACAAAGTTAGAAGCAGTGTTTACATGGCATGAACTACTTTAGCTCATCTGGAAATGATACTTCAGTTGTGTCCTGCTTGCCACCTGAGGATCATGGGTACCCAGGAAAGGTAAGGGTGAGGCCCAATACAAACCATAGACTCACTTAAAACTTTATGAATTTTGTGAGTGTGTGTGTGTGTGTGACTCAATTTCAAGGTTCTGGAGTTTGCTCTTCCAAAGGTGCAAAAGCATCGTGATTTGATGCCAAAAGTCTGGACAGGCCTACAGGTAAAGGAAAGAACGTGTGTAGGTTATATGCAAATACGCACCACTTGAGCATCTGCAGAATTTGGTATCTAATCCCCTGCAGACAACAAGGGGTAACCATGTGTGCAAACACTCCTGGAAATGACTACTAATCAAGCAGCATTCTTTGTGACTAGAAACTCTGTACTGGGAGTTAATCTGAATGTCATTTTAGAATATGGCTACAAATATTTATTTAAAAATATAGACTTTTATCTGTAAGTTTTCCAAGACTGTTGTTTAAGGATAAACAAACAGTCACTCCTGCCACTGAGAATTTTGCTTCTCTTTACTTCTGTGGCTGGATAAATTTTGTTCAGGCCAAGTCAGTCTGGTGAGGACATAGCAGGGTGTCTTCACATCTACGTCATGCATGATATATCCCTCGTCACTCTGAAAATTAATCTGCCATGTTCATTAATAATTACATACAAGTGATGCATAACTTAGAAACAATATAACCTCCAAATTGGCAGAGAAAAGTTATTGCGTTTGTATTCAAACCAAAAAGATGGCAAGAAATTAATGAAGAGACTGAGCAGCTCTGAGACCTACAATAAAACCAAATACGACCAGAAAAAAAATAATGAAAAATACAATAAGACATCTAACACCATGGATGGCTAACACATGAGGACTTCCATGAGTTTAAGACCAATCTGGACTATGTAGTGAGTTTGAGACGAATCTAGAACCTTTGTTCCAAAAAGAAAGAAAAAGATGACACATGGTGCAGCGGTGGTGGTGCATGCCTTTAATTCCAGAACTGGGGAGGCAGAGGCAGACAGATCTCTGTGAGTTTGAGACCAGCCTGGTCTACAAGAGCTACGTCTAGGACAGCCTCCAAAGCCACAGAGAAACCCTATCTCGAACCGCTGCCCCCAAAACAAAATGACACCTAAAACCCTGATGTATAAATTCAGAAAATGGATTTAAAAGCTATGAAATGCAAATTTTCCTTATAACATTCCAACATACATTGATCATTGAAAAATATTTAAAAATAACTAACTTAGGTCGAGAAAAAAACTATATGGATGAAGACTCCTCCACATCAGGTCAACAGTCTAAATAAAGTAAACTATTTATCATCCCAATCATTTGAGTTTGATAGTTGTGGATCTGTGTCTATAAATGCCAGTGGGTAAATGGCAACACAGAAGTTCACGGTCCCATGTGCCTTTTCAGCCTCGAGTTTACTTCTCTTGGTTGAACTAGGAGCCCTTCATCTCCTGCTGAGACATTGTCCCCACACTCTCCCGTGTCCTATTTATTAGCGAGGTAAGGAAAAGTGGGAAAAAAATCCTGTAGCTAGTTCACAGAGAAGCCTAAAAGAGAAGAAAGGAAATGTCACAATACACGATACAACAGAGGAGAAATGTAACTCATAGTTTGCAGCTTACATAGTCTTCTCACCATTTAACTTAATAAAAAGATTATCTTAGTGTCGAGTTCCACATAGAACGTTTATTGATGGAGGAGTCTGAGAGAAGGAAAAAAGTCAATATTAACAGTGGAGTTTCAAAATCTCATTCGAGGCAGGGTTCTAACTTCTGCTTTGTAGTGCTAAGGATCAAACAGGGCCATGTGTCTGGAGTGCAGGCAGACAAGCCATAAGCTACAGCCACTGGCTTCCTGAGTCAGGATCTCAGTATGGAGCTCAGGCTGGTCTTGAGCTTGAGATCCTCCCTCTATTCCTCTAAAATGCTGAGATTCCGGTGGGGCCATTTGCAATGGGGCAGCATGATGGGGGATGCAGATTTTGTGAGCCAGCATCCTTTCAGAAACGAGGTTTATGGTGATGCTGGCAGCTCTCAGGTGCCCATGCTCAGGTAAGCAATCCCAGTAAGCTCAGTGGTTCACTAGAGAGACCCAGGTGGAAATGTTGTTCCAGTTTGTCATCAGTCCCTTGACTAGGGAGAAAAGAGAGTCGTTGATGGCTCCTCAGTAAGAGCCACACGGCAGTTTGTGAGAATCTCAGGAGTCTTAGATACTGAAGTCTATTAAGTCAAAGAGAGATTTCCGAAGGCGTAGCAAAAATGATGCCAAACAGGAAGTACATTATACTGTTTACATAAACCAAATGGGCACACTACAACCTTAGAATATTTACCTGTTGATCCTAAAGTTTACAGAAAGCTTACACTCACTCCATTTAAATGAACACTATAAAGTAAATCTTAATATTGTGTTGACAAAGAAAGAATAATATCATGGCTGTATATGTTATAATAATACATCTTCATTTATTTGTTTGGCAATTAGTGAGAGCTTTCTGTGTGCCAGGAATTATATGCTAGCAATGCCAAGATGAAATAACACTATTAATTATATAGTTTGGGAAGAAAACAAATGTAAACAAATATTGGCAACAATCTATGACAAGACTATCATATGAGAGAGTGAGTAGTAGACCCAAAATAGAGGAGGAAATATGTGCAGAGAAGAGAGTAATTGAGACATTTGTGATGTACCTATAAGCATATGTAGGAAGTCACTTACTGGTCCTTGGGAGGAAGGAAAAGAGGATTTTGGTTGATGAAAGTGTGGTCACTGCCTGTTCCACCCAGACGCAGACTCTGGGAGATGTCTCCCTCATCAAACTGTACATAGCCACTAGCCAGCCTGCATTAGTAATATTTCTCATAGCTATGACATAGCACCCTAGGGAGGGAAGGCTTAATTTTTCTCCCAGCTTTGGATCACAGTTTGGGAAGGCATGAGGGTGGGGGCAACTTGTACCTGGGTAGTAGAATACGAGGCTGCTTGTTCACATCTCACGGTCGGGAGAGATGAATGCATAGCTTTCTGCAGTTTTTTTTCTCTTTTGATTCACTCTAAGATGTCAGCCCCATGGACGGTGACACCCACAGTCAAGGTAGGACTCCCCACTCTCATTTAATCCTGTATGGAAAAGTCCTCGGAGTCACTTGCCCAGATTATTTCTTATAGGTGTTTCTAAATCAAGATAAGGTGACAATGAAGATTAGCTATCACAATGAGATTCCCAGGAGTCATAACATACTTATTAAGGATGTTAAAATGCAGGCTGCATATATTGTAACGTATAGTCTTCCTGCCAACCGCTTGGGTCCCACTGCTGTCTCAGTCCCCAAATAACACACAGGACACTATATTAGTTATGAAGCTGTTGGCTATTTGCTTGGTTTCTTATTGGCTAGCTCTGACTTAATTCTTAAACCATAACTGCCAATCTGAATATTCCCACGTAGTCTCTTACGGGGAGGGGTAGGAAAGGATCCGGACCTCTTACTCTTCCCGCGTCCTACATTGTGACTGACTTTGCCTCTCTTTCCCAGAATCCTCCTCAGCTCCTAGTCGCATCTATCTTGCTTCCCTATTGGCCAACAGTGCTTTATTAACATATACACAGAAGGTCTTCCCCCATCATCATATGGGGGTAAATTCAAATGCAAGTCTTAGTCTAATGTGAAAAATCTAAAAAAGCTCCAGTATAAAACAGCATTAAGTCAATGAAAGAAAGAGAGAATGGGGGGAGAGAGGAAGGGAGGGAGGGGAAAAAAGAATACAGCCCCCAATTTCAATATTATGAGTACAACACCTGTTAATTTAAGCATTCAAAGATCATGTAAACAAATAATAATAATGAGTAACATTTATCTATGGTTTCCTTCCAGTCAGACACTATTTACTTCATAAGATTCAATTATTGCTATCCTTTCGATATTATGATGCTGGTGTTAGTGTTATTTCCATTCAGCATCCAAGTCAACTAGGACTTAATAGATTTCTGTGGCTCTCTAGAGACTGTAAAGTCCTTATGTGAATGTACAGCTATACCAGATTCGCAAACACACGCTCTTAATCATTCTTCACAGTCTTCATGGATAAACAGACATCTTTTTGAGTCTGGAAACATGTTTAGATCTTACCGATGTGATTGGTTATCTTGCATTTCCCATTGCTTGTCCGAGCTAAGCTTTATATACATGTGTTCAAGATATTTACAAATTGTTCTTGTTCTCTCTCTCTCTCTCTCTCTCTCTCTCTCTCTCTCTCTCCTCTCTTTCTCTCCATGGATTTCACACCCAGCTCTCACATCCATGCTGAGACATGGTGTCGCTTAGGTCTGCATAGGTTTGTGTACAAATGATGTCACAGTGTGAGTTTAGATGTAGTTTCCCTACTGTGTAATACCCCATCACCACTGACCCTTATACTCTTTTTATCCCCTCTTTTACAAGGATCCTTAAGCATTGGGAGGAGGAAGTATGACATATTTGTCCTATTGTCCATCTCTGTATGAACCATTATACACCACAAGGAAAACAGTGTAATTTTAATAGTTTTATTTTTAAACTTTCTTTTTTTAATTTAACTTTTTACACATGTTACTCTCAGTTCCTTCTCCCTCCCCTCCTCCCGTGGACCCCCAATCCTCCCAGCCACCACCCTATCCCATCCCTCCTCTGCTCCCCAGAGAGAGTAAGGGCTTCCATGAGGGATTTTCAGAGTCTGCCATATCATCCCAGGCAGGACCTAGGTCCTCCCCCATGTGTCCAGGCTGAGAGAGCATCCTTCCATGTGGAATGGGCTCCCAGAGTCTGTTTGTATACCAGGAATAAATACTGATCTACTCTTCAAGGTCACTTAGATTGCCAAGGCCTCTTCTCTGACACCCAGGTTGTGGGGGGGGGGATGTGTAGATCAATCCCATGCTGTTCTGTCAGGTATCAGTCTGGGGTCCATGTGTTCTGCCTTGTTTAGGTCAGCTGCCTCTGTGGGTTTCTCCAGCCTGGTCTTGATTCCTTTGCTCATCACTCCTCTTTGCAACTGGGTTCCAGAAGTTCAGTTTGGTTTTTAGCTGTGGATATCTGCCTCTGCTTCCGTCAGGCACTCGATGAGGGTTCTAGGATGACATATAAGGTAGTCATCAATCTCATTATCAGGGGAGGGCATTTAAGGTAGCCTTAATGCCATTTGGTGTCATTCTTGTAGATCTGTGAAGATCTCACTAGTGCCCGATCTCTCCTCCAACTTATACTGGCTCCCTCTATCGTGGTATCTCTCATCCTTCTCTCCTCTCTTCTCTTCCTGCTCTCCCATGTCCTCCTCTCCTCCCATCTCCCTCTGCCCTCCCCCTGCTCCCAATCCAATTAAGAGATCTCCTCCCATAACCCTTCTTGAGGTACCATGCATATCTCTCTTGGGGTCCTCCCTGTTTCCCAGACTCTCTGGCATGGGATTGTAGGCTGCCAATCCCCTGATCCATGTCTAAAATCCATATATGAGTGAGTACATATCATGCTTGTCTTTTTGTGACTGGGTTACATCACTCAGGATGGTTTCTTCTAGTGCCATCCACTTGCCTGCAAATTTCAAAATTCCATTTTTTGTTCTGCTGAATAGTACTCCATTGTGTAGATGCCCCATATTTTCTCTATCCAGTCTTCAGTTGAGGGGCATCTAGCCTGCTTCCAGGTTCTGGCTATTATAAATAATGCTGCTATGAACAAAGTTGAACAGGTGTCCTTGTTGTATGAATGTGCATCTTTTGAGTATATGCCTAAGAGTGGAAATGCTGGTTATTGTGGTAGGCTGATTTCAATTTTCCTGAGAAATCTCCAGACTGATCTCCACAGTGACTGAACAAGTTGGCATCCCCACCAGCAGTGCAGTAGTGTTTCCCATTCTCCACATCCTCTCCAGCATAAACTGTCATTAGTGGTTTTGATTTTAGCCATTCTGACAGGAGTCACATGGTATCTCAGATATGTTTTAATTTGCATTTCCCTTATGGCTAAGGATGTTAAGCACTTTCTCAAGTGTCTATCAGCCATTTTAGACTCCTCTGTTGAGAATTCTCTATTTAGTTCTGTAGTCCACTCTTTAATTGGATCCTTTGGTGTTTTGGAGACTTGCTTATTGAGTTTTTTGCAAATTTTGGAGATCAGCCCTCTGTCAGATGTGAGGTTGGTGAATATCTTTTGCCATTCTGTGGACTGTCATTTTGTCTTGTTGACTGTGTCCTTTGCCTTGCAGAAGCTTCTCAGTTTCAGGAGGTCCCATTTATTAATTGTCGATCTCAGTGTCTGTGCTACTTGTGTTATGTTCAGGAAGTGGTCTCCTGTGCCAATTCGTTCAAGGGTACTTACCACTTTCTTCTCTAAGAGGTTCACTGTGGCTGGGTTGATGTTCTGGTCTTTGATCTATTTGGACTCAAATTTTTGCATGGTGATAGATATGGAACCATCTGCTGTCTTTTACATGCCAACATCCAGTTACTCCAGCACCATTTGTTGAAGATGCTTTCTGTTTTTCATTGTATAGTTTTAACTTCTTTGTCAAAGATCAAGTGTTCCAAGTTGTATGGGTTGATATCAGGGTCTTTGATTCGATTCCATTGGTCTACCTGTCTGTTTTTGTGCCAATACCAAGCTGTTTTCAGGTCTATAGCTCTGTAATAGAGCTTGAAGTCATGGATGTGGATGCCTCCTGAAGTTCCTTTATTGTACAGGGTTGTTTTGGCTATCCTGGGTCATTTGTTTTTCCATATAAAGTTGAGGATTGTCCTTTTCAGGCCTGTGAAGAATTGTGCTGGTATTTATATTGGGATTGCATTGAATCTGTAGATTGCTTTTGGTAAGATTACCATTTTTACTATGTTGATCCTTCCTATCCAAGAGCATGGGAGATCTTTCCATTTCCTGGTATCTTCTTTAACTTATGTCTTCAAAGACTCAAAGTTCTTGCCATACAGGTCTTTCACCTGTTTGGTTAGAATTACCCCAAGATATTTTATGGTGTTTGTGGTTATTGTAAAGGGTAATGCTTCTCTGATTCCTTTCTCAGCACATTTATTGTCTATATGTAGTAGAGCTACTGATTTTTTAGTTGATTCTGTATCCTGCCACTTTGCTGAAGGTGTTTATCAGCTGTAGGAGCTACCTGCTAGAATTCTTCAGGCCACTTAAGTAGAGTATCATATCAACTACAAATAGTGAAAATTTGACTTCTTCCTTTCCAATTTGTATCACCTTGATCTCATTTTGTTGTCTTATTGCTCTGGCAAGAACTTTAAGTGCAATATTGAAGAGATATGGAGAGAGTGGACAACCTCTTCTTGTTCCTGATTTTACAGGAACTGCCTTGATTTTTCTCTCCATTTATTTTGATGTTGGCTGTAGATTTTCTGTATATTGCCTTTATTATGTTTAGGTATATTCATATTATCCCTGACTCTCCAAGACCTTTATCATGAAGGGGTGTTGGATTTTGTCAAAGACTTTTTGAGCATGTAATAAGATGATAATGTTGTTTTTCTTTTTCAGATTGTTTATATGGTGGATTACATTGATGGATTTTCATATGTTGAATCATTCCTGCATCCCTGGGATGAAGCCAACTTGATCATGGTGTGTGATTTTTCTGATGTGTTCTTGGATTCGATTTGCCAGTATTATATTGAAAATTTTGCATCAATGTTCATGAGGGAGATTGGTCTGTAATTCCCTATCTTGGTTGTATTTTTGTGTGGTTTGTGTACTAAGGTAAGTGCAGCCTTGTAGAAAGAGTTTGGCAGTGATCCTTCTGCTTCTATTGTGTGCAATAATTTGAATAGTATTGGTATTAGCTCTTCCTTGAGTTTTTGGTAGAATTCTGCACTGAAGCCATCTGGCCCTGGGATTTTTTGATTGCAAGCCTTTTTTATGGCTGCTTCTATTTCTTTAGGGGTTATAGGTCTGTTTAAATTGTCTCTTCTTGATTTAATTTGGGTAAGTGATATCTATCCAGACAATCATCCATTTCCTTTAAATTTTCCAATTTAGGAGTAAAGTTTTTCAAAGTATGACCTGATGATTCTTTGGATTTCCCCAGTGTCTGTTGTTATGTCCTCCTTTAACTACACTCAAAATAACATAGGCAGTAGATAGTCTTACTTTACCATAAGTCAGAAATAGAGTAAAATCTCTCACACAAAGCCATCACCAAAAACAGATCCAAAACAAACAAGAATCAACAATTGATGGTCATTAATATCCATGAATATCAATGCTCTTAACTCACCTATAAAAAGACACAGGCTAACAGAATGGATATGAAGACAGAATCCATCCTTCTGCTGCATACAAGAAACACACCTCAATTTCAAAGACAGATATCACCTTAAGGTTAATGGTTGGGAAAAGATTTTCCCAATCAAATGGTCATAAGAAGCAAGCAGGTGTAGCTATCCTAATGTCTAACAAAATAGACTTAAAACTAAAATTAATCAATAGAGATGAAGAAGGTCATTTCATAATCATCATAGGAAAAACATTCATCAGGATGAAGTCTCAATTCTGAACATATATGCCCCAAATACAAAGGCACCCACATTCATGAAAGAAACATTGCTATAACACAAATCACACATTAAACACAACACACTTATAGTGGGAGACTTCAACATCCCACTCTCACTACTAGACAGGTCCACCGCACAGAAACGTAACAAAGAAACATTGGAACTAACACTAGTTATGGCCAAATTGGGTTTGACAGACATCTATAGAGCATTCCATCCAAAAAAAGAATATACCTTCTTCTCAGCACCACATGGAACCTTCTCTAAAATGTACCACATACTTGGCAATAAAGCAAACCTCAACAGATACAAAAAAATGGAATAACTGCTTGTATCTTGTCAGACCACCACAGCTTTAAATTACAATTAAACATCAACACAAATTGCAGAAACCCCAAAATGCATGCAATTGCATCACTGGTAAAGGAAAAAATAAAGAAAGAAATCAAAGACTTCCTAGAATTCAATAAAAATGAAGGCACAACATACCCAAACCTATGGGCTACTCTGAAAGCAGTTCTAAGAGTAAAGTTCATAGCAGTAAGTGCCCACATGAAGAAACTGTAGAATTGCCACGCTACAGAATTAACAGAACATCTGAAAGCACTAGAACAAAAAGAAGCAAACTCACCCACGAGGAGTAAATGCCAGGAAATAATCAAATTGAGAGCTGGAATCAATAAAGTAGAAACATAGAAAACAATACAAAGAATCAATGAAACAAAGAGTTGGTTCTTTGAGAAAATCAACAAGATAGACAAACCTTTATTCAACCTAACCAAAAGACAGAGAGAGAACATGCTAATTAACAAAATCAGCTTTCTTATATAAATATTTAACTCTAAAAGTATTGCTTTAGTTGATACTACAAGTTCAAGAGTTTAGAATCCTTATTATCATTCAATTAAAATCTTTAAAACCCTCATTACTATGTCTTCTTTAGCCCACAGATAACACAGAGGTGTGTTCATTAAACCTTAAGCATATGAACCTATTCCCTGTTTTTCCTTGTCTTGATTTTAGCTAAGCGTACAAAGACTAGGCTCCATGCCATGAATGAATTCAAACCTTTGTCATGTTTACATTTTCTTCATGAATCATTACATAACCAGTTGAACAAATGTTCTCTCTGTGTTAAAAAAGAATGTGGATTTTGTAGACTTTGATGTGATAAAGATATATATGTATATATCAAAGTTTTATGATACTATAATTTGTCAGATGTTTAAATATCATATGTAAAAATGTGTTAAAATCCCCATCATAAATTGGGGAATTTTCCCATTCTCCTCATAATTTAGACATTTTGATTGATTTTTCAGGACTGTTTTCCCCTAATTTCAGATAGGTCTCATAGAGTCACCATTGCTATATATACATCTATTAATGACCATCTCTGTCTTTGTCTTCGAAAAATACCTTTATCACTGCTGAGAGCAGAAGTTCAGTGCGATGATCTTTATCTTTTAGCAATCACATCTCCTCAGTTCCACTCAGGCTATCCCAATGGAACCATACTATCTGAAACCTTCCTCCTGCAAAGTTGCTCTTTGATAATGTGTTTCCTGTCTCCTTATTTTGACCCTCTGTTTTTTTTAATGAAACTTATATTTGTATTTAATGAAACTTGTATTTGTACTTAATGAAAGGCTTGTATTTGTGCCTTGGTGTCTTTCACCACGCGGGTGAAAGTCTTACCTGCTCTACTGTCAGGTTTTCTTGCCATTTTTCACAAATTCTGAACCTCACTGTCTCTCTGTATTCAGTCTGGGACCATAGCCCAGGCAATAGTGCCACCCATATTTAGAGATAGTCTGACTCCTAAGTTAAACATCTCTGGAAATTCCCCCCAAAACGTGTGTAATAATGTGTCTCTAAGTCTTGTCAAATGGACATGGAAGACTGACCACCATACAATCCTCCTGCCTCAGCCTTTAGTGTAGCTACAATCATAACCATATTTTAGCCATATGTCATAATTTCTTGTGTGGGATTTTTTAAAATTTGTTCATTAAAACATGTTATCAATAAAGTAAAACTAACACACAGGTCAGAAGAAAATGCATAGAAATCACCTGGTAAGCTGTAAGTATCCAACTGTGTAGATACTAGATCACAAAAATCAAAACAGTTCCACTCAAGAGCAGACGATATGAAAAACCATTTGTCTGAAGGAGCAACAATCATCTAAAAACCCACTCATCCTCACCAATCCTTAGGAAAATACAAACCACAAAGCGAAGTGTCAGTGAGAAATCACTCACAGCATGAGGCTGGCTACTACTGTAAAAAATAAGAAGGAAGAGAATACAACAAATGTAGGCAAAGATAAGGGAAAATAATGCTTATGCATTGTTGATGAGAAGGTAAAATTAAGCAGCCACTGAGAAAACTGTCTAGTCACCTTACAAAGTTATAAATATGATCATCTTATGTAGCTTAAAGCAAGGTTTTAAAAAGCTGGGGTTTTTTTTACAATCAATATGCATGATAATACCATTTGCAATAGCTATGATTTAGAGACAGTCATTTGAACATTATCAGGAGGGTAGATAGGCAAAATGTAACATAGTCATAAGAAGAATATTATTCCACCTTTACAAGCAAGGAAATTCTGATATATCACAACACAGATGAACACCAATGAGAGCATATGCCACGTGAAATAAGCTAGTCACAAAAAGAGAAATGAATTCTGTATGCTTCCACTCAGAGTAATCAAAGTCATGAAGACAAAGTAAAATGTCGGCGGCTGAGAGTTAGAGATTTTTTTAATGTTATTGTTTAATGAGAGTCTCTGTTGTTCCTGTGTGTACATGTGTGTATGTATGAATGTGTGTGATGTGTAAAAAATATGTATCCATATTCACATGTGTGAGTGAGGTGTGTGCATAGCACACATGTGGACAGCAGAGGACAACCTTTGAATATTCATTCTTGCCTTTCCACCTCATCTTATTTATGTATTTATTTAATTTTTGAAAACATTCATAATGGTTTTCAACATACCTTGACAATATTCATCCCTCACTACCCCATGCCAACTCCTCCACAGGAAATCATCTTCCCACTGGGTGGATTTCATTGTGCTGGAAAGTCCTATGCATGCTTTGGGGGAGAAAGGACATCAACAATACTATCCATTGTTGAACCCTGTATGCTCTGCTACCAAACTGATAGGCAGCCTGTGCCCGGTGGTGCAGTAGTGGCCTGACTAAGTCTCTTAGAAACCAACCACTGTCTTGATTAGATCTGAGACCTGGTCCTCAAGAGGGAATCCATCCCTGATACTGCAAACACAGTCAAATTTATGACTATGGAAATCATTGGCCTTAGGGGAGAACCTATTGGCTATGGCTAAATGTTCCTGCTGTCAAGTTGTCTTAGCAGTTTTAAACCCATAGATTTGTGCTGCCCTCAACCTTGGTAAGAGAACCTTCTTATCACTGTGGGTAGTGGTGAGTTTACAGGCACACTGCTGTTAAAGCACTGAGAATGACTGTGGGTGCTCAGCTATAGATGGGGTGTTGCTATCAAATCAATATCAGCTCCATCTCATCGGGCCAGAGAGCGTCTTGGAAGAGGGGTTGACAGCACTGAAGCAGGATGAGAATACGGGCTATGGATTCTGTGCTCTGGAGCCAACATAGCTTCTGCATTGAAGATGGAGGTTTCTGTTCTGCCAGGTCTCGCCACCCTTCAGCCCCAAATAAACACATGGATGTAGAGTGAAGTCTTCCCACCAGCCTGGTTCCAGAACCGCATCAGTCCCAAATGAACACACAGGAGGCTATATTAATTATGAAGCTGTTGGCCGTTTGCTTGGTTTCTTACTGGCTATCTCTGACTTAAGTATTTACCCCATAATTGTACATCTAAGTATTTCTCTTACCAGAGAAAGGGGTCTGGACCTCTTATTACTATGACTGCCTGTGTCTCTCTTTCCCAGAATCCTCCTCAACTCCTAGTCCCACCTATCTTGCTTCCCTATTGGCCAACAGTGCTTTATTGACATATACACAGGATTTCCCCCATCACATGGAGGCTATATTAATTATAAAACTATTGGCTGATGGCTACGGCTTCTTATTGGATAGCTCTCTCTTAATTATTACCCCATTTCTATTAATCTAAGTGTTTCCACGTGGTCTTTTCCTACCAGAGAAGAGCCTGAACCTGTTACTCCTTCCTGGGTTGCATGGCGTCTCTTTACGGCCTCTCTCTCTGCTCTCCCCAACATTCTCCTCACCTCCTAGTCCCGCCTATCTTCCTTCCTCTACTGGCCAATCAGTGTTTTACTCATCAACCAATAAGAGAAACACGTATACAGAAGGACGTCCCCCATCACTACATACATGTTCTTACAACTCCCATGATTACTACATAAGATTTTCATGCCAGAACAGGGACTTCCAAGGCCGTACACTAGCTGAGCAGCTATAGGCAATAGATGGCATCTTGGTGAGTGAGAGTCATTTTACATTGGGGATATGACCACTATGTCCCAATGGATTGCCCCCAAACTTACTCACGTATGGGCAGCACTACTTGGACTCAGCGGGTTAAACAATAAATGATAATGTTAACAAATTTTGGAGTTTAAATTATCTTAGCATCATTTCAAACTAGCACTTTGCCTATATCTATGGCCACGTTACTCTGACTGCACCTGGTCTCAAACTTATCACATATGTTTAAACCAACGAGATGTTAGTAATTTTTTCTTTCATGGGTGTGTGAATATTCATGCATGTGCGTGGGTGCATGTGTGTATGCAGGTGTATGAAGGTGTATGTATATGGTAGGAGGCCAACCTCATGTTTCGTTCCTGACGGATTATCCACCATTTGTCGATACAGAGCCTCTCTCTGGCCTGGAGCTCACAGAGTAGGCCTTTCTCCACTCCTGCTCTCACACCTTAGGGATTACCACACTCCATCTTTTTGTTTGTTTGTTTGTTTTGTTTTTATCAAGTGGGTTCTGGAATTGAACTTGGATTGGGAGCCTACAGGGCAAGCACTTTGCCCACTGAGCTGTTGCCTCAGTCACTAGACATCCATATTTCACTTCTATGCTTTTAACTTAAACACATGAAATCTCTTTACACAAGAGTTCTCTTCCTGGCTGTTATTTGCGACATTTCTTAAGCAGTTCACAAAGAAATACATGACCATTTATTTCCAAGAAATTTATTTTTATGGATTATTTTAGACTTGCCATTAATATGGTATTTGTGGGCACATATATGTATGTATGTATGTATGCATTCCTATATCATATATTTCCTATAATGAATCTCCATCTATGAAAAAGAGATCATTTCTACTTAGTGGGTTACATTTATAAAAACAAATATCATACTTTCATACCTACCAGAGCAAGGAAGCTGGGAAGATGTCCACTTCATCAATGACTAACCTAAGGAAAAAAATAGAAAGACCACTTTGATAAAACTCTGGAATTTGGACTTCAAGGGGTTTGAGCTAATAAGCAAACATACTTACAGTCTTGATATCAGCTAACCTTAACCCAGAATCAGAGAAGGGTGAATGTAGTTTGTTTTTCTTCTGACAATTCTCTACATTGGATAATTTCTCAAGACCACAAAGGACACTTAACTACTACACACGACACTGGTGTTCAGGGGAACTATGTGCTTTCGTTGCAGATAACTGACTTGGTAAGTCATTATTGGGACATGAAAAGTCCATGCAGGGAATAAGCAAAGTGTTTCTTTACAGTTTGCAGTGCTACAAAACCTCTTGTACTAATTCTATAGTGGGAGCTGGTACCAGCTCACTGTGTACCACTTAGCTGTCACTATAGCTAATTATTAAAATAGATCCAACTGCATGGTATTTGCCATCCCATGCCACCTTTATCTCCCCAAACACGCAAAGTGGCATTTAAAAGACTCACTTGCTTGCCTACAGAAGGCACAGAAATTGTAAAACTTCTCATTTCTCCACTACTGTTACTCCCCACCCTTGCTTCTTGTTTTCTGTTAAAAGTAGCTTTGGTCAAATAAGCTCAACAGTGACCAGAGGACCATGCCTGGCCCACAGTAGGAGGACCACAGCTAGGCCAGAGCAGAGAACCACTTCTGTCCCAGAGCAGCAGAAGGACCACACCATGAGGACCCCTCCAGGCCCAGAGAAGGAAGACCATACCTGGCCCAGAGCAGAAGGATCACACCTGGACCAGAGCAGCAGGAGGGCCACACCTGGATCACAACAGGAACATGATACCTCCCCCATCTGTGTCTTCTAAGCTGTCTAGAGCCCTGTCTGCTTTCCCATGGTCACTGGTTTTCCTTTAAAGATGCTGAACTCACCTTCGTCAGTGTCACTCAAAGTCTGCTTCCCTAAACCAGCCTGTAACAAAATAAACAGTAAACTTGAAAGTAGACATCTAATGCCTACATTGTCAGTGGCCATTGCTGGAGCATCAAGCTTTGAATGTGAAGGTCCCAAGCAGGCAAAGATGGTACAATGGTTTTGGAAAGCTGTGGCACCTTTGAAAGCTGGAGCCTCAATAGAGATCACTGGGGTCATGACATGAGATTTCACAAGCCCAGCCTCACTTCCTGTCCTCTCTCTGTTTCCTGATGACAAGTGCAGCTAGCTCACGCCCCTGCCATAATGCTTTATCTAACATGATCAAATGAATCCACCAAAATTTCAGCCCAAATAGACCTTTATACCCTCAAATTGCTTTCTGTCAGGTCACAGCAAAGAGAAAAGTAAGCAATGCAAAGTCTGAGAACAGAATTAGTGAGCAGGATTAATTAGTAAGGTAACTCTTTAGGGAGCAACCAAACTCCTGTGCTGGGTGTAGCAGAAATTCTGGCTGTGAAGAATCAAACCATCTATTGACCTGCAAAAAACCAGAAGCATGGAAGTATTTGTAGAGTAGATCTACGAGTCTGGGGAGATAACTCAGTAAAATGCTTGTCCTACATGCATCATAACCTGAGTCCAATCCCCAGCAGCCACGCACAAAGCATGGTGTGGTCTTAAACTATTGAAATCCCAGAGCTAGAGAGGTGAAACAGACAGGTTTTTAGCATCAGTGAGCCTGAGGTCCCAGTGAGAGACTGTTTCTGCAAATCAAGGTGGGGGCTCCTGAGGAACCACACCAGAGGTTGACCTCTGGCTACCACACTCTGCAGCTCACACACACACACACACACACACACACACACACACACACTCAGCAGCGCACATACATGCACACACACACACACCACCCCACACCGGCACACACCAGTACACATCCTGACATACAAACACAAAACCAGTAATTCACACAAGATGGTCTTAGGAGCTTTGGTCTGGGCTATTGGCTGGGAAAGTTTAGTGAATGAAAGTTGGCAAGACCTCCTGACCTCTGTAGAGAGTGCCCTGATTTCTACATCGTATCAGCGTCTACATGACGGTGGCTGGTCACAGTTGGGATAGCATCCCAGTGTAAACTGCTTCCTCTGAGCCTGCAGAGCACTTTCTTCCACCCAGCAGAGCAGACAAGACTTGCCCTGTGTACAGCGCCGATGTCCAAAAGAAAAGCCACAGAGGGACATCTAGTGGCAGTGGGAAGTTACCAGTCTGTTTCAAAAGAGTTCAGGAATTCTGCACTGCTCGCCGCCTGAAAGCTTTAGATTCATGTCTTGAGTTTCGCCACACGCCCCAGCACATTAGTCACTGCATTTGAAGGCTGGCAAGCACCTTAGGGAAACAGAGCCTTCTCCCTGGCCAAAGAAGCCTTTTCTCTCAAGCCACTGTAGCGCCCAACAAGGCAGAGTACCGAGAGAAAGCAGAACTTCCAGACATGTGTGCTGAGGATAGCGTCTGTAGAGAGCACCCTCACTGTACACACAGCTATTTCTCTACTCTTTCTAGTAGGCTGCATGCGGGCATGGCACTTGTGAGCTACAAAGCTCCAAACTGCACTCCACATTTCAAAACAACCCTCCACGCACTCTGACCTATCAATCAGCCTCCACAGAGCTCCTCATGAGACCGACAGTGACTCATGCAGCAGTAATCAAGGCCAAACGAAAGCAGTCACCCAGCACGTGGGCAGGCTTCTCCTGGATTTTGCTGGTGGAATGGAAGCAGTTTTAGATCCAGTTGCAACTGCCTGAACTGGACTTGTAGGAATGAACCCTAGAAAACTATCCACCCATGAGGGCGGAGTCCATCGTTATATGGACTCTTTCACAGAAAGACAGATGGAAAATAAGTTAAGTCTAAATTATTAGCTGTAAAAAAAATCATAATAGACTTGGTTTAAGAATAATAGGGGAAGTCTCAACTGATGATTTTGCCATCTCTATAAATCACAAGGTCAAACACTGTATATTACAACTCATGTACCTAAGGGAAGTTTGCTTTAACATTTATTGCATTTTATTTTACTGTGTGTGTGTGTGTGTGTGTGTGAGTATGCATGTGTGTGTGTGTATTTGTGTCCATCACAGAATCTGTGTTAAGCTCAGAGGAGAGAGCAACTTGTATGAGTCATTTCTCTCCTTTCTACCATGTGGGTCCTAGAGACACAATTCATGCCATCAGGCTTTACTACAAGGACCCTTTAACTGCTGAGCCATTTTGCCAGGCCCTCATGAATGGAGTCTTAAGACATTTCTAACTGTGATCTCCACCCTCTCCCTCAAACACTCCAACACCACTCCATTGAATAGCGTAAGAAAATTCTTCACTTTACCCATTCATGCTGATTGAATCTCTCCTTATCATTGTCATTCATTGTTTTCAGTCTTATTGCACTGCACACTACCCATTAATTTTTTTCTCTGAAGTTCTTCTCCTCAAAATGAACTGAATTGCAAGAAGAAGTTGTTTCTGAAGAGTCTTGCCTCAAGTCCTCATGTTCAATATGTCTTCTGGCTTCTGCTTCTCTGATGAACATGGCTTCTTTTTAGTTCTCTGGACACAGCTGTTACTGAAGCAAGCCCAGGGCTGGAGAAACCTCTAGTCTACTTTTCTCAGTATATTTAGTTCTGGCCTATCTCCTTCTCCTCCCCAATCTATTCTTTCTCTTGTCTCTGCCTGTATTGTCTACCCCCACCTACAATCTCCCCTAAGACTTACATCCAGTCCCTATCTTGATGGAGATGGCTGGGGCAGCCCTTGTTGGTCCCCTGATGCTGACTGCATCATGAATCCCTCAAAGATCATTCCTGGTCTTCAGGGAACCATCTGTGAAGTGAACCAAGAAAGATGTACTTGTGATCTTTGGACCCTCCCTCCCAAACCACCCCTGGGCTGTGACTGTGCTCTGGCCATCTTCATATTGCATTTGGACTCTGTATTAGTGAAGTTTCTACTTTCTGAAAGACAAATCTCACCTGGGTGTCTGATTTAATAGGGCACATGGAGGGGAAGCATGGGTTCGGGAGCCTGAGACAGCTGGTAACACTGCGTGTGCACTCAGGAAGCAAAGGAAGGAATACAGATTCTGATGCTCATTATATGATAATGATGCTCATTATCCCTGCTTCACTGGATGGAGGACCCACCCTAAGGGATGGTGCCACCCATATCCATAGCTGGTCTTCCTCCTTAGTTGAACCTTTATGGACACTCCCTCCTAGACATACCCACAGGGATTTTTCTATGGTGTCTAAATCCAGTCAAGTTGTCAATCAAAATTAACTTAGAGGGTCTTTGTAAGATAGGGCCCTTCCAGAGTGGGTTGGGAGAAGTGAGAAGGAGATCAATTCCCTGGTTCTGTCAGGACAGAGGAATGCCACCTTGGTGATTTAAAGCAGAAAGCTGTTCCCTTTGAGCTCTGCCAGCCAGAAACCTGAAATGTCCTTGTCAACAGAGTGAGTTCTGCCTGAGTTTTGAGGAAGAATTCACTGCAAGCTTTGTTCCAGTCTTCTGACCATCTGAAACTCGTGCTATTCCTTGACTTAAGGCTTCATGACTCCAGCTTGCGTCCTCATCCTCTTGTCCAGCCTTCTGTGCCTTTCTGTTGGTCTCTTCTCTTCTTAAGATTTACCAGTGAGTTGCAGCCTGGTCCAGTCTCTTCTGCAAGTCTCTAATCACATCTTCTAAAATTCTGCTTCTCTGAACCATCACATGCATAGATCCCAGGAGTCAGAATTGGACGGACGGCACTTTTTACGCAATTAGATGGAGACACAGCCCTTTGTGAGACACTCTGCCTACTTACACAATCCAGGGTCCTCAGTGGACCCTGGGAGTATCTTAGAGCTCCCTCTTGGTGCAGAGGCCAGAGGTCATCACTCTCCACTTTGTTTGTGAGACAATATCTCTCCCTGAAGCTGGAGCTGGCAGATTTGGCTCGAGCAGCTGGCAAGGAAACCCCAGATATCCACTTGTCTCTGCATCCCCAATGCTGGGATTATAGGTTTGTTATGTTACCCAGATTTTATGTCAGTGCTGGGGGCTCAAAATCAGGTTCTTGCATTTCAATGGCAACTGCTTTAGCAACTGATCACCCCTATGTTTCTTAAATGAATAATTTACCCGTGTTCTGCTTGCATCTGCTCTGATTTGTGAACTTTTGATTCTCAAAGTACATATTCTCCCTTTCCTTTCAGTTAAAGTCTTGAGGCATAACATTAACAGTAAATAAATAAACCAATGAATACATAAACATCCAGAGTAGCTCAAGAGGGCCATTGTATTATCGAGTGAATATATTTCAAAGATATGCTCTCTGTTATTAACATGGAAAGGCACAGAATATTATATATTTCAGTATCCACCCCATATGACCTCTACAAACTTTAAGAGAGAAGGAGTAGGGACTTGGAAAAATGTAAAGCCTTGCTATGCAGAAAAATGCTAATCATCAGCACCAACTAAAAACAACTCAGGATTACGTAAAACCTCCCTCTATGGGATACAGAATGTCTTATAAATATTAGCTCAACAGACAGCTTATAATTCGTTTAGGTTTAGATAAATTATAGACTTACATCTTCAAAGAATTCGCTCACCTTGACCTTCTATGTTCTTTCTCCCAGAACATTTCAAGCACAGGTAAGAGCAGAGAGAAGGCCATCACCCTCGCACCTCCATGCGCCTCTCTCAGGGTCAGCTAGAAAGAACTCCTGCATTGCCTCACTTCCTTTGCTCTCATCCTCTGTTCCTAGAGCCTACCTGCAAACCTTGATGTTCCCACTTCACTCACGTATCAGCTTAAACAGTCCAGGGAAGCTTGTAAAGGTAGAAACCCTAGGGCCAAGGACCTAGGCCAGGTGTTGATGTGCTCAATTAGATGCTCTGAGTTCCACCTCCCTCCCGCACCCATTGACCAGGAGTTGTGCTGCTTGCCTGTAATTTTTTTTTATTTTTAAGTTTAAATTTAGATTAGAAACATGGTTGGTTCACAAGTCAGTTCCAGGTCCCTCTCCCTTTCCCTCCCCTCCTCCCGTGCCCTCCTCCCAACCTCCCCCCCATTATCCCCTCATTTCCCCAGGGAGGGTGAGGCCCTCCATGGGGGTGTCATAGTCTGTCATTTCTTCCAGGGCAGGGCCTAGACCCTCCCCCAAGAGTTCAGGGTGAGAGTGCATCTCACATTGTTGGATGGAAGTCCAAAATCCGTGTGTATATTCGGGATGCTTGCCTGTAATCTTATTTCTCAGTTGGCAGAAGCAGGAGGGTCTTGAGTTCACTGGCTGTAGGCAGAGTACTAGTCCAGTCTGAGTTACTTGAGACGCTGCCCCAAAAGCAAATCAAGGTTCTAGAGATTTGGCATAGTTGTTAAGAGTGCTTGCTGCACACCCAGGTAACAAGCCAGGCATCTTTCTTGAGTCTGCAAGCCAAGTTTTGAAATAAGGAGAGACAGGAGAGTTGCTGGTGCCAGCTGACTCCGGCCTAGCATAGCACAGGCTCAGAGAGAGGCTCTGCCTCAAAGGAATGGATGGAGCGTCAAAGAGGAGGACACTTGGTTCATTCTTCCGTCCCCTGCCCTTGGAAACAGCCAGCCATGCACACTTCTCCCACACTTAGAGGAAATACTTAAGTAATTAATATCAAATTTTCAGTACTCACTCATATTTCTTCAATAGCTTTGCTTTGGAATTAGAATGCAAGCAGCACCATACCCTGCCCCATTTCTTGTCACCTATAGGATTTTTTTTTCTGTGTATCCTGTTGTCTCCCCATCTTCTCTCCACAATCTTTTATTGAACAAGTGAACTCCTTCCCTCACCAGTTCTCAGTCTGATCTCTGATTTCATGGTGTTTTGCTCCCATTGTGTCTCCTATAAATCCCATATTCAAAACTAGAGACTTCTAAAGAGTTTTCTTGACATTTAGACACAATTTTATGGATGATGTTGTGTGAATCTCATGGGAATAAATAACTTCTGGCTGTCTACTTCTTCTGTTAACAGTCATTGATAATCTTTGTTTAGATCCATTATCTCATTAGGTGTTAAAAAAAGATAAATTATTTCTTCAATTATTAGCTGCTTTGTTTCCACAAGGAGACATTTTCCTCTCATCAGCTATTGGTTATGCTGAGATTTAATTTATATAGGAGAAGTAGAATAAATTCCTGAAGGGTTTCCAACAAAAGCAAGAGTCAAAACCCCAATATTCTTCAAGTAAGTCTGTCTGTCTGTCTGTCTGTCTGTATATATATATATATGTATATATATATATATATATATATTACTAACTATTTGGTTTACAGATCTTTGTCATGTGACAATTTATTGGCATAAAACCATTTTATATTGGACTAGAGTCCTTTTGACATGCTAATGGAAATCTTGAAAAACATTCTTATTAACTTATATGATATATCAGACCAGTCAATCCTACATTTCTTGAATCTGGCCATTTACTGCCACACACACATGATAAAACACAGTATCAGTTCAAACTAATCCTTCAGTGCCAAACTTAAGAATGTTGAATTCTTTTATTTTCACCTATTCAAGTCCATTTCTGCAACCCACTTATGTCCTGCCACAAATTCTGATTTTAATAACTGTAGTATAACTACTTTTTAAAATTATACTCCACATTTCATATCCCTGTCTCAGAGGGATACTTCTTCAACTGTCAATGATATTCTTCCTATTTTGTTGTTGTTTTCCAAGCTGTTATACTGTAAAGTTTCCAGGGACAGGTTCTTGGTGGGGGTTATATCACCATCAGGGTTCTCTAGAAGGTTTCCTTTCTTTTAACTTTTATTGTTTTGTAAGGAAGCTATCTGTATTTTACTTAGATACTATGTAAAATAGGATTCAGAAGGTTGTAGCTTCCAAAGGAGATACTAAGAAAATTCACCTGGTTTCTAAACTTCATAGTTGGTCTTTTTTGCTGCTTTTTAAAATGTAAGCACGCTTGCACACATGCATCCCAATCCTCTTGTGTCCTTTCTGTTGCTTCCTGGTAGCCATAGCAGCATGTACAAGGTCTTCTCCTGATTCTAGCTATACAATAACATATTGTGTGAGTCATCGGATTGCCCTCCTGAGGAATAGTTTAAAGACTTGCAGGGCTTTGCTGCAACTAATGGTGCCCCAACAAATCTCATTTGAAATCATTTTCATATCTTTGTCTAGTGTTCCATTTGACATAAGTCCCTAAAAGTAGGAATTATGTTTTGTTCATTTGTTTGTTTGTTGTTTTCTATTTAGAAATACCTCTCAAAACTAAATCAGGATTCTAGACATAGTGCTTACTGATTTTGTCTTGAGTAAAGGGATTTGGGGCAGGTTTTTAATTAATAGATTTAGGACCTGTTTCTGTGACAGAACAGTGAGAAGACAGGATGCCCCAAGTGGAATCGCACGCCACTTTCACTGAAAACACTAATAGTTTGAATTCATCAGAGAAAGTAGGCTGAGTTCTTAAAAGTAATCACCATCGCCGTGATGGTATTGAATGTGGGAGGTGTAAAACCATCGCCTTGGGTCTAAATGTCCCAGGAAGAAAGCTACAATGTTAAACTAGATGTAGATATTGTCAGCTCTTTCTGAACTTCTGTTCGTCTGTTGTTTGGTTCTAGTGTATTCTGCCCTGTTGGCATAAAGACTTGACTTCTGGTGTGATTAAACATTAATGGTTTTAACTGAATTTCTGAAAAGGGAGTGATTTGGTAGCGTCACACTGGAGCTGTCATGAGTTCTGTATATTGTAAGAACAAGGAGACCTTGCCACCCAAACCTTTAAAAAAAACTCGTTTTCATTGAGACCTCATCCTGTCATGAAAGCTCAACCACCAGGGGGAGCACATCAAAGTTCAGACACTGGAGAGAAGCCCACTTCCATGAATGAACAAGTGTTGTGTGTGTGTGTGTGTGTGTGTGTGTGTGTGTGTGTGTGTTTGTGCATGCACACACAGAGGCTAATAGACAGCTGTAGATGTCATTCCTAATGAGAGAAGGACTCTGGTTTTGTTTGTTTTTTGAGACAATCCTGTCTCCAGTCTCCACCTGGACTGAAGCTTGCCGAATAGTCTAGGCTGGCTGATCCTTGAGTCCCATGGATCTGCCTGTCTCCACCTGCCTGATGCTTGAAATGCAAGTGTGTACCACAAAACACAGATGGCTTATGTGAGTTTTAAGGGACCAAATTCAGGCGAACAGTTTACCAAATGCATTATCTCCCCAGCCACCACTAATCTCATTTTTTTATTTAAGTTTGACAAATGCTTAGAAATCATTACATAGTATAACAACTTCCAGGTTACATAATATATAATGATACAGAACAAAATCAATGAATTTGGGTTAAAAGAGAAGAGGATATTATGTGGAAATCATGTGGCTTTCTAAACAGCATAAGAAATCATTTGCTCAGTTCTTGGTGACAAGTGGCTCTAAAAACTGAGTTATCTCACTGGCCCTGGTGGTCCATTTTTAGTATGATATACATTTAGAACTAATTAAAAGACCCCAGATAAACAGAAAGCACTCGGCCCCCATCTTCCCTACCTGGTAGCTGGTACCTTCTTGCCTGGGTGCTTTGCAATTTGTCTTAGGGTTGAGAGGGTGCAGACAGTTTGTTATGTGACTGAGTGCACACAGCAGGAAGCCATACAGCTGGATGGGAAATTTGGAATGGGGACTGTGATAGGCAAGCAAGAGAGACAGCAAATCCCTGAAGAATATGGCCTGGCAAAAAGAGGGGCGAATTTCTCAAGAATAGGAGGCCCCTGACAACAGGACTAGTATGTATCCTTGTGCATGAGCTAGCTTGTTGGGGCCCATTGCCTAAGGAGCGATGCCGTGTTTAGCCTTAATGTTGGGTGGGGGGGTTGGTCATGCTTCAACTTAATGAGCCAGGGTTTGTTGACCCCTCATGGGAGCCCTAACCCTGTGGGAGAATTGCTTAGGGGATGGACTGGGCAGGGGGAGGGAGGCAAGAGGATCAGAAGGAGGGGTGGAGGTGAGAACTGTGATGGGAATGCAAAATGAAATTTAAGTGAACTTAAAAAAATAGAAGTATGTAGTGGTCTTGCCAGAAAAAAAAAAGGATAGGAACTATAAAAACCACTGTTTTTGGTAAATTATCAAAATAGCAATTCTTTCCTTTCTCCCAGAAGGGTGCCCAACTTTCCAAGATTGTAAACTAAGGGGAAACGTGTTCTATACTCAGTCTCAGGCACTCTCATTGTGGAGGAGGAGGGTCATTGTCTATCCCTCTAGTTGCTGTGATTAAATCTTAGAACCAGTTAGAAGGTACCAAACTGCTAGATAACTGTCCTACGGCAACATCTTAAGCAACTGTGTGCATCCCAGGTCCACGTGTCTTATAAGGAGCCCAAGTAAACATTTCAGACTTTATGAGACAAGAAACAGAAACTAGTGTGTCACAAAGGAAGCCAGAGAACAAGAACGGGACTAATGGCTACAAGAGTGTGGTGTGCTTCTATACGTAGTGACAATAATGATGTCCTCTTCCCTCTTTCCTTTATTTCTCGTTTAGATTCTCAAGACAGCGTCTCATTCTGCAGCCTTAGATAGCTTGAAACTCACTATGTAGTCAGTCTGCCTACCCTTCCTCCTCCTCCTCCTCCTCCTCTCCTCCTCCTCCTCCTCCTCCTCTTCTTCTTCTTCTTCTTCTTCTTCTCCTCCTCCTTCTCCCTCTTTCTCACTCTCTCATTCTTAATTCCAATCTATTAATAAGAAAATGGAATATTTATCTGGCAGGTATCACTCTGTTTAAATCTGATTCATTGTTAATGTCCTCAGACACTAAACTAATTACAAATGTGTATTAGTAAAACACCCTTTTTATCCTGTGGTCTCTACTGATGTATGCCAAGGAAGATTTGTCCAACAGACTATAGTGAGTTGGTTTTTGCCAGGGGATTGCATTTATAATTTGATTTCAGTTATTTCAATGAACTCCTTTGATTTTTTTACAAACCCCTGTCTGAAGTTTGTCTCTTCAGTGTTGTATACCAAGCACCTACCAGATGGGACGTTCTTAGTAAATAATTTCATGAAGAATTAAAGATTTCCTTCTAGTCTATGTACTGAGATTTGGCTTGCAGGAATCTAACTCTCAGGGTCAAGATTTTGGGAAGCCAGAATGAGTAGGACAAGGAGTCCCCCCTCATTGGCTTCTGCTCATTCTGTCTGTCACAGTCCTGACACTAATATCTATCAATGATTAGTCTATTCAAGTGACAGCATATTCCCCATCTGAAGAAAAAGTATGAGAGAAAAATCTTAGTATGGGTTGAACTCAATATTTATTTAATATTTTGGAGTATTTATGATGGTTGGGTGACATGACATTGATTCAGAGAAAATTAATTTAAACATTATTATTCTAAGGCATGAAACCCACAAAATGCTATTTAGCTTGCAAATCATTTCTGACCTCATTAATGAGGTTATGGGTTCGCTACTGTAATTACTCCTGCACATTGATGATCCCATTCTATCACTAGAAATAAGTAGATCAACACCTGCCTCCAGAACAAATAGAATTTTCAGATCACTGATCATTTCCATCATCTACTTCACTGTAACGGAGAGAGCAGTAGGTGAGTCATCTGTTGCTAGGTGGGTTGGTGAGAAGAAAATCATTAGAAGAAGGTCTGGGATCCCATCTCTAAAATACATTGTTACAAAGGTAAGTTATAAAGAGAAAAAGGCTATCATATTAGCTATTAAGTTTATAGATTAAATAACACAAAAATTTAATGTAGCATTAATTTATTCCCATGATTAATGTAAGCCATTGACTAATATTAGTCATACAGCAAACACCAACACGGTCATTCACATTTAGGCCAGCAATGTTCTCTGATCTACATTGACTACACCGACAGTAAAAAAACATTAAATTTTATGAAGTGCTTGGTTGGGAGCAGGGTGCAGATGATAATTTCAAGAGAACAGACGGGGCACAGTTTGGGAACCAACTTGGTTATGGAGGCAATAAGGCTATCCAAATATTTGTTCTTATCCCATCTGTCTTCCTAAGGCGGGATGCTGCAAATGGAGGGGGGTCAAATTCATATGCTTGCAATCACACAGAGCATACCATGGGTTACAATTAACCTGATAAAATGATGACTAACATGTTAGAGCAAAGGCTGCTTTCATGGCATGAGATTTTAGATTTAAATGATACTTGTGCTTGTGCCTGGATTGAACTGCATAACAGCATCACAAAGTGATCATGAATGACTTTTCCCATCTATCATTCCTCCTTGCATACCTACCCTGTGCCTTGTGATGCTGAGGTTGCTGTCACTTGGGAACCTGAGTCTAAACACTTTGATTTTGAGGTCAGCTGTATGACATGTGACTGTCTTCATCTATTGGCATGTTAGCTGGCATGACACACTGATGTTTTCTTGGAAGGCAGTTTATAGGACTCCATTTCCTCCTCTGTTCTTTGTCATAGTCATGGTGATGTTCCCAGGCTAGCCAACTGCAGCAAAATTTTGTAAATTTGTCTTATGAATGATCAGATAGTAAATACGGCTGTTTCGTGAGTTGTGGGGGCCTCTTTTACAGCAGCTTACTTCATTCTGCCACTGTGGCAGGAAAGAAGTTAGAGAAAATATTAAAATAAGCAAACACAGCTATGCTCCAAGAATACATCATTTATAAATACCATCAACAGCTGGATTTGCCCCGGAGGCCAGAGTCTATCCAGCCCTGTCATGGAGGATGAGACACACAGAATAACACTGAGTTGGCTCCAGGAGTCTTCCTTGAGGTTTCTCCAGATCATTCAGGTTTTAGCTGATTCCCAAAATGTAGATGCACCCAAACATAAAGAACTCCCAGACACAGGAGCTGACTGAGTCAGGGCCCTCAACCCTACTGAGGCCTTTGTACAGCCACTGTGTCAAGGGATGCTGGGTACGTAGGATGATTGTGCCAATCAACTACGAGCACAGAGGGCCATGTGTCAAAGCATTTAAGGTTAGAGATGTGGCTCAAAAGGCAGCTAAACACTGTGATGATGTCTCAGGCACAAGAAAGTCTGAGGGCCAGGACTGAAATAAAGGCAATTTACAAGCCAAGTATTCTGTTCACATTTCAAACTGTTCCAATAAACTTTTGTTGTTGTTTTGTTGCTTTTTGCTTGTTTTTGTCTTGTTTTGTTTTTCAAGACAGTGTTTCTCTGTGCAGCATTGGCTGTCACTCTGTAGATCAGGTTGGTCTCCACCTCACAGAGCTCTGCCCGTTTCTGCTTCTCAAGTGCTGGGATTAAAGGCGTGCACCACCACCTCCTGGCCTTAACTTCTTTTCTCATTTAGAGTTTTTAACACTTATTCTATGTGTGTGCATCCATGTTTGACGGGTGTGCGCACATGTGGAGGTCAAAATACACCTTGGAGTCTGTTTTCTCCTCCCACCCTGTGAGTCCCTGGGATTGAACTCAGATCATCAGGTTTGCTAGTAGATTCCTAAACCTGCTGGGCCATCTTGCCAGCCCAACATTTTTCTTAATGGCAGTCTTGTTTGTATACAGTGAAGATATTCGTGAAAGACACATTGTGTAGAATTTTAGGTGTCCTCTAACTCTTCCTTAGCTTCCCTGTTAACTTCCAATCACTAAAATCACGTGGCCTTGGTGTCAGGCCTGGAATATCTTCTTGGAGTCACTAATGCAAATCTCCTGGTGGTGTGCTGGAGTTCATATTGTCCTGGTTTGGATTTTCCAAAAGCCCAGTGAAAGGAAGCGATGACTCACTTGTGCACACAGTCTCAGACTCTCCGGTTTTACAGCTCACACTTCATGCAGGGCTGTCAGGGTTTTCTGAATTAAATGTGACTTGGGGCCTGCATTTGCTGACTGAGGAGGCTCTGGGGTCCTATAGCTCATCCACCGTCTTGCACTTGAGCTGTCAGGGATGAGCGATTGGTGCCAAATTCAACCCAACATCGACCCTTCCCAGTAGTCTGCCTTCAACAACTCCTCCTTGTCAAATCCAACCGTTTACATGGAATTTACAGTGAATCAAGGACCCCGAAAGGCACACGTGCAGTGGTACTGCTTCGCCGCCTCGTAGCAGCAACACCCATTAACATCCCACAGGGCTGACATCTCAGGCTGGTGGGCAGGGCGGGGGGTATCAGAGGGTTTTTTTGTGTGTTGCTTTTTCTCAATGGATTGTTAGAAACTCCCAAAGCAAGAGACTAAAAGTTGAGATCATTCAACTATGCAATATCCCCCCTGAAAAAAAAAACATTTGTTCAGTTATAAATTATAAAGTGGAGTCCTTGAAAAATGGTTTGTAGAAGCCAAACACGACCCTCTAGGACTAGTTCTCCAGGTGTAAGTGTAATGCTGTGTGGGTCAGAGACTCGACTCTCTTCTCCCTGCTGCACAGAGAAACTGCTACGTATAGAATCAGAGAACATTGGATCATGGGGGCATTTCTTAGCCATTTTTAGGGGTTTCAATGGGTCCCACTAATGGCAGGGGACTAGTGGTTGGGCAATTAGACTTTGGCAATTGACTATCTAGACAACCAAGCAAAGATAAGATTTTGACTTTCTAGTTAGCAGGACCTGTGAACTGTCCTCTCTCTGTTCACATCACAGTAGCAGAAAAGAAAGGAGAAGACTAGGTTCCAAGGGACACCCACAGAAACTTATATTCCCCCCACTAGAATTCTCTGCCTAAAGGTTCCAGCACCTCCGCATGACCAGGTGCTAAGTGTCCAAATGCTATTACATATAAACCTTCCAGAGACACCCTTGATTGGCACCATAGTGTCCTTCACAGATAATGCTTATAATGTCAGCTCTATGGTCCTCTCAGGTTCCCATCACAGGTTAAAGCCACCAACTACAGACCACAGGCAAAGTGATGTCATTTGACTAAATGATTTAGGAAAGGCAAGATCAATAAATAACCCCTGTCCTCCCCCTCTCCCCATAAACTGGGTTTCCTTAATAGATCTCTCAACACTTACAGATTCTCCTGTGAATGAAAATTTAGTTAGAAACTATTCTGAATTTACTTGCAGTTATTACTTAAATTTGGAACTTGAAATGGGTAATCCTTGGGCACTTTATTTTTCTTTAAGTGGGTTCTGCATTTATACATAGATTTTTAGACCTTAGAGAATATAAAATTTAATATCCATTTTCTTAATAATTACCTGTAGATGGATATTAAACATTAAGGGCTAAATAGATACATATTCGAATAGCCACAATCCATTCTGCTGTGAGTCTGAGACTCGAAATTTAAAGAGCCAGTGGGAGAAATGGCAAAGGTTAAATGTAGCTGCTACTCAAAGGGAGCTGAGCTGCTGATTCTCGGTTACTAAAACAGGCAGCTCGAGTGCTCACACCGACAAAGTCTTGCTTAAAGCATGCTAGTTCACGTGCTCCACACACATAGAAGTATTTGACCTTCAAGAAACCCCAGAAAGAAATTGCAAAAGCACTAACTCAGACACACTAAGATGGTTGCTCAAACCCAGCGTGTGTTATCTGTGTGTACAGGTGTGTCTGTGTGTGCATAGGTGCACGTGCATCAGTGTTTGTGTGTGTGTATTCACTTGTGTGTAATGCGTGTGTGCGTGATGACTGTGTACACTGATGAATACATGTATGTCTGTGTTCATATGCGTGTGGTGTGTGTGAATGGTATGTCTCTCTGGGTATGTCTGTGTCTGTATGTGTGTGTTTGTGTGCGTGTTTGTCTGTGTCTGTGTCTATGGCTGTGTATGGTGTGACTACAAATCCAAGCCTAGAATTTCAGATTTTTTCCACGTTGATTCCCATGTACACAGCTCCTTGTCCGATGGGTTTTTCTTTCTGAACATTAGATGTACTCAGACTATCAAAACTGAAATGTCACACTGAGTTTCCCCTTTCGAGACAAACAATTCATAAGGGTTGCTTAAAGTGGTGTTTAAGAAATATGTATTCAGGAGCTGGAGGGACAGTTCAGCAGTTATGAGCACTGGATGCTCTTATAGACAACTTGGGTTCGGTTCCTACCACCCATGTGGCAACGCACCACCTCCAGGGTATCTGAAGTCCTCGTCTTACCTCTGTGGGCATGTGGTGCACACACATGCAGGCAAGCATGCACATATAAACTAAAAACAAGAAAACCTTTATAAAAAGGGAAAACCTATGCAATAAAAACTGAGACTGTTCAAGTGATGGGAAGGAAAAGGAATATAAGTGATGACATGTACAAGGAAAACGTTGAGACTTTAATAGTTCACCCTTCTGTATAAGCTTTAAGGATTCACAATTCCATTTGAGGCCAGTAATCTACATGTATGTGGGGTTTATGTGTGCTTACAAATACTTCACTTTTGTGTTTGCATATTTATCTTTTTCCATAGAAACCAAACCAAGAGGCACCCACGACTAAACCCATTGAGTGGATCCCATTTGTTATGATCCATGTATTATTGTAAAGATAAAGCCACATCTTCACAAGGGACCATCTGACCAATATGACTCCACTTGCCAGTGATTTCAATTTATAATCAGAATAATGAGGCAAATTTATGTCAAATACTTACTGATAATTTACAGTGTGTAAAATCAGTCACCAGAAGTGTTTAATATAGACCTAAGGATAAGAAGCTATAGATGAAACAAATCCATACTAAGACAATAATGTAAAATAGCTGGTTAATACTCTTCAAAAATATTAGTCTACAGATAACACATGTTCTTGCTTCACATGCAGGCCTGTGTTCTAATATTCATAAATGTGTTTATGTGGGAGCGATTGTGGCCAGAAATCAGGAAACCAGAAAGGGACCCATGAAAGGGGAAGGGGGGGGTTGATAGACCATGTGACCAGAAAGCGGAGTGGGCAGGGTAGGGGTGGAGGAGGGGAGCGGGGAAGGGGACAAACCAAAACAAATCATGTCTGAAAGGCCATGAGTTCTGTTCATTTGTTTTCTAACTGAAAACTAATTTCACAGTGTCTTTTACAAAAGAAAACGGCCACTGAGTAAGGGAGTTCTTCCGTCTCAATGACACTGCTTAGCATACTGTGTATGCTCCTTATTATACTAACAGCGTCACGGTGGTGCTGTGTTTCATGGTGGGGTGGTGCTCTTGTGGTCCTCTGCATACTGCCTTCTTCATGGGAGAAACATACCAAGGGTAGGAGACAGTACCCTGATGTCTGGCATTCACACTGTCCAAAAGAAAAGCCAACCTGAGAAATGGCCAAAGCAAAGGAGGCAAAATGCTGAAAGTCAGCGAGTCAACATGAAGGGCATGGAGAGGTCGTCATTCAGTTGTCCAACCTTTCCATGGATTTTCCTAACAATTAAAAAGCAGGAAAAATAAAAGCCAACATGGGCCAGAGAAACGGCTCAGCAGGTAAGAGCATTTGTTGCTCTTCTGGAGGACTTGAGATCAGCCCCTGCCTGTCACTCTGTGGGTACCTGCACACACACATGCCATACATACACAGACACACATTCATAAACATTAATAAAAGTTAAAAATAAACCAGGCAATGGTGGTGTATGCCTTTTATCCCAGCACTTGGGAGGCAGAGGCAGGCAGATCTCTGTGATTTCAAGGCCACCCTGGTCTACAGAGGGAATTCCAGGATAACCAAGCGCTATACAGAGAGACCCTGTCTTGAAAAAAACAAAGAGTTAAATGAATAAGTAAACAAACACAATTTCTTGAAAAAGAAAAAACAAAATTAATTGTTAATGTTTTTAATTCATGTGCCTACTTCAGCAATAAGTAAGCCCAGGTTTCACATAGATAGATGCACAATATGAAAGGTAGATAAATGTTACAAATTATGATATAATCAAGACTTACAACAAAGTAATGTAGGAGTTAGGCAACGTGGTTAAGGTTGATTATACTAAATTTCTATCCCTATTACAAAATAAGAATAGAGACTCTTGATGCCAGGCTCCCTGATTCCTAATTTCTGTGCTCCCCTCCCACACAAAACCTTAGAAATTCTTTGACTACATTGGAAATCCAGAATTCTGTTTTTAAACAAAAGCAATCAGGAGACGAGGACTGCAATCCTCTTCACAGGTACAATCTACTCTTGAGCAGCCTGTAAGCCATTGACAAAGTAACTCCATAGCCAGCAAAAAATGCCAAGGCCCTGTTTGGCTGAGGAAGGGGAGTCAAGTAGGAGATTGTGTGGTAGATCCGAGCACCGACAAAGATTCTGAAGTGCATGAGGGCCGTAGAAAGGTCTGGACCACTCAAGGAGTAGAGGAGGCCAATGCCGAGGAAGGGAACGATGTTTTCAATATCATTTAGGTGGGCTCTGTGAGAGAAGATGATAACATGAATGTCAAATCAGTGGGAACGCATTCTTCCCTCACTTCTAAAATAGAACACAGTCTTAATGAATGTAAGGGTTAGGTTGGGTTGGGTTGGGTTGGGTTGTGCTGGGTTGGATTGGGTTTCATCTGGTTAGAGCCAAGGTGAGCTGAAGCTGGCCTGAATTCACTCACAGTCCTTCTGCCTCTACTTACAAGTGCTGAGGTTACACATGTGAATCCGCCATACACAGTGATGCTAGAAAGAATCTCGATTTTCTTCCCAGCTTCCTTGCTTCCTTACTAACAAGGTTTTTATTTAAAACATCACAATTTGCAAATTTTTAGTTTATCTTGAGGCGGCAGTTTCCAGATTATTAAAAGGCCACCTATCTAGAAAACACACCCTTTTTGTAAATATGAGTTAGCATTCTTTCAAGTTTCTTTTGATGAAAATTTTTGTTCCCAAAGAAAGAAAATTCTTTCTTTTATGGTCTTTCCCAAAACTCCCCCCTTCACGTTTCCATTTCAGAGGTCACACAGAAATGCCTTGGTACAAACGCCCAAGTCTCAAGCTCTTTCACACCCAGATAAAAGCATCCCCCTGGATATGGGAGCAATCCAGACATTTTATGTTCAAACCACAGAAGGAAGTAGCAATGAAAAGCCAAGAGTGCAGGTCTACACAGAAATGACCAGACAGAGAGTGGGGAGAAGCTAGAAGAACGAAAGAGAATGTGATGCCTTAGACTCCGTCTGTGTTCCACCATTAGAAGAGAACGGAAAACACTTTCCACTAGAATTTTTCCTGTCTTGTGGAACCTTAGGCTTTTCTGACTTGGACTATGAAGAAGAGCACATCCATTACTGATCTGGGAAGTTTAAAGCATGTAAGTACCAAATCGGGTGCCCTTTATTAAGCATGGAATTAGTATAATTGGTTTGCAACCTAGACTAAAATTTGGTAGTATTGGCAGAATAGAAATGCACGGTGCCCTCTGGATGGTGTTTCCTTTCCCTCCATTCCTGCTTTCCTTAAGAGCTCAAGACAAAAATCATGACAACACAGAGCTATATAGAAGTCATCAGAGACCTGCGGAAGACCTAGAAGTGTCCACCCCACTTCTCTCATGAAACCACCAAGGGAATGTTTGGAGGGGTAGATGACAAGGTACAGGAGCAATATCTGCTGGGTGAGGGCTTGTTACCTCACTCCAGGACTGATGGCTTTGGCCTCTGAATTCTTCTGAAGACAGCAGAGATGTCTTCACCCTTGTTCCTATGAGCGCGCACGTGTGTGTGTGTGTGTGTGTGTGTGTGTGTGTGTGTGTGTGTGTGTGTGTCCATGTTATGCGGTGTTCATGAGGGTGTGGGTGCACAAATAAGCAGGTGTGAAGACCAAAGGAAAACCTCGTAATTTCTCTTCAGAAACCATCAACTTCAACTGCTTTTATTTTAAGATGAGGTGTCTCAGTGCCTTGAACACCCAGGGTTGACGAGGCTGACTGGCCAGTAAGCCCCAAGGATCCACCTGCCTCTACCTCCCCAGAGATGGTGTTGTGAGACTGCCCACCACTCACAGCTCTTCTTAGGAACCTGACAGTTTCCTTTCTTTAGCACCTCTTGGCCTCGGCTAATAGGGAGATGATGCACTTCCTTAGGAGTGACCACTTTCTACCTAGATGGATTCCCTACTGGCCCTATGACTGGTGCCTCATGCTGTGGCTAACCTTCCCACAAAGGCTCAGGAGACACTGTCACAGTCCACTCTCTCAGGTCAGGCTCTCTGGCTTTCAGCATCGCCTGACCTGGACAATAGTTGCTCTGAGCATTTAAAATGAATTATCAAACAGTGGCCAATTATGAGAGGGGTCATGGATAGGGGAATCCAGCCATATTGCCCTGATAGCCTTCACTCAGACAGGGCTATGATTCTAAGAACATAGTGGTGTGTCTAAATTCTCACAAGGAGTTGGCTCAAATTAACATAACCTCTCATCATTAGTCCAAAGTGCCATAGGGATGTCCTCCTTGTATTCCAACACCCTACCATAGGCACAGACCACTGCTTCATGTCATTGCCTGATTACTACATGTGTGTTGCTCTCATATCTTCTTGGAAGATATCTGATGGCGTCCCAAGGAAGGTTGGACCATGATACTTATGTAAGAACCTTCTAGAAGCTGCTTTGATCATGAGCTGTGGTGACAAAAGACATCATGTAGTTCAACCTCTAACCCATAGCTCAGCCTCTTGATGGACTCCTCACTTGGATCCCTCGGGCTCTACAGAACATTCTGGAGGAAGGGTGTTCTTCACCTCTTAAGACAGTGTTTTATCGATTGCTGGCGTTTCCCTGAGACTAAATTCAAGTTCCTTGGAATAGCTCCCTTCATTCCTATAGCCTTCTTGATTCCCTTTCGAGTTCCATTTGTCTTGATGTACTGTGTGTGTGTGTGTGGCCTTGAATTCCTTTCAGAATAATGTGAAATAGGATTGAGTAGATAAATCAGAATGTCAAGTGTTTTCTAATCAACCCTGGCTTGTGTCTGTTTAGAACTCAAATTACTGACCCTCAGTGGCATTTCCTGATATGTCAACACGTTCTACTTTGAGCTTGCAGCTATTTCTCCTACATTTATATGTATTAACTTTCCATACATCTTCAAGGATAGCGTCCATATCATGTGCAACACCACCCTGCCTTTTGACTATGGAAATAGCAAGAGGTTTATAATTGCATGTTGAAATAATGAGAGGGAAATCCTACACTGAAAATAGAAAAGGGAGATTCTAAAAACTTCTTATTTATTTCACAGAGTGCTATTAGTATTTTATTTGATGAGGCCAATCAATTCTCGAAAATATGTAACCAGAAATGGGATCTCCTGCCTTCTAAAAAAAAAAAAAAGAGGCTGCCTATTGCTACACTGTAAGTTCAGATTCTGATCACCAGGGAGCACTGTGCACACTGGTGTTACACCTCTCTAGGCAACTATAGCTAAGGTCAAAGGCATCAAATGTCAGTTACATTTATTTGTAGTCTGAGAAAAAGAAGATCAGACTAGATTATAGATTTCTCCTCTAAAAGTACCCACATGAGGGTGAGGATGGCAGATGGGATAAATAACAAAGAGAGTCTGATCTCTCAAAATGAATTTTTTTTAAGTTTCCATCTAAGAAGGCTTGTGTACTCCTCTCCATCTTGCTAACAAACGCCACTGCAGCGCTGTTTGTGTTTCCTAGTCCTAGTCTATTGTATGAATAGAATGCCATGATTAGCATCAACCACACAACTGCCTGCTGTCAAAGAGAAACTGAGAAGGAACAGATAAAGCTTTAAACGGTTTAATGTCTCCAAAGCGTCTGACGCAGGGATCTAATCTTGCTTCTCTCCCATCCTAACACTGTTTGGGGTTTTCACTTCCACTCTTTTGTCCTGAAACTGTTTCTGACACCTATTCTTGGCACAACCTGTTTTCAAGACTGGCTTACTTAGGAGGACTGAGTTCCCCAGTGCAGCACCTGAGGAAGCAGAAGCCCGTGGTGTCTTAAGAACCTAGCACTCACTTCCTCTTCAGAAAGAAGCATTCTTGCTTGAGAAATGTCTCTAGTGCACAGTGTAAATTCCCATGCACTTGGATTTCCTCAAGCCCAATTCTGTCCACAGTTTTCAGTGGATTTGCTGAGGGAATTGAAAGAAGAGCTAACTTTATGTCCAACACAACAAGATGAAAAATTTGGAAGCATGCATGAATGTATGATACCAGGCCAGGACTCATCTTAAGGCCACAGACATCATGGCATGAGAGAGTCTGCAACTACCCCGAGGGCCTTCAGACCTTCCCAGAGAAGCAGAGGGGGGACGGTGACATAAGCATGATCCAGAGAGATCACCTGACACCCCATTTGCCCGAGGAAAACTCTTGCTCTTGGTATCTATCTCAGGGTCATTCACACCACATCAAAGAAATCTCTTCGAGAACTCACTGCTCCACATCTTCACTCTCCATCACAGGACTGCCCAGCTGCTTGGCGCCTACCAAACTCCCCTCATGCTTTAGCGCTCTGTAACTTCACTGGCTGGGATGTGACAGGAATTGTTCCACAGCTCAGATGAGCGTTAGAAAATAGTAGCTGGGAAGATGGCAGGCGTAGGGGTGAGCCCACAATGCTGTTCACGCCCCAAAGGGGCATGGACTGGGGTACCTGGGACAGGTGAGGATAAAGAGAAAGGAAAAGCAAAAGCTCTTGGAAGCCGGCCACGCTTCTCATCTTCCCAGCTAGTGTGTGAGCTTTATCCGGTTAATAAATGTATTAGCTTCTCCATTGCATTGACTCCCTCGTCAGGCATGGAGCTCGGGTATTCCAGGTGTTATAAAAAAAAAAAAAACGGGCAGCCATTTCTTAAACTTGGCACTGAATATCTGTATAAATAAGGACACACCACGTGACTTTATGGCAAAATTAAGAAAATGCTTCCAGACCTACAATTCCGGGTACTTTCAAAATAAACCTGTGAGAATGGAACATGGTGTCTCTCTCTCGTTTTAGTGTTCACTGGATTTGCAATATATCAAATATAGCAGCTATGAAGATACAAAACAAAGGAGCAGAGAGAGACAGAGACACAAAGAGGCAGAGGCATAAGAAAGAGATCTTATTTCTCAGAAAAGTTTCAACCTTCAAATTTTAATGCTTCTACAAAAGCGTCTAGTCCTTTGACCCTTTGCGTGAATGGACAGTCTCAATTTCGGAGGGAAGTCACAAAACTGCAAGAATTCACTGCCCGCGTTTTACCTCCTACCTATGATTATTTTAATGAATCCCTAAACAGAGCAGTCATTCCAACCCCAACAAAGTCCATACAGAATTGTAACAAAAGCAGTGACCGGAGCAACTATAGCACGGCGAGGAGATCTTTAGGAGCCTAATTTGCTATAGTTCATTGCACGGACTACAGAAAATGACTGACTCCTGCCCAAGTCTTTAAAAGCCTGATCTCGTGGCTGCATTGCTTAACCGAGATTCTAGAGTGAGGGATTTCCAGAGATTGCTTAGCTAAGATTCTAGAGTGAGGGATTTCCAGAGATTGCCTAACCGAGATTCTAGAGTGAGGGATTTCCAGAGATTGCCTAACCGAGATTCTAGAGTGAGGGATTTCCAGAGATTGCTTAGCCGAGATTCTAGAGTGAGGAATTTCCAGAGATTGCTTAGCTGAGATTCTAGAGTGAGAGATTTCCAGAGACACTAGTTCACCTTCGCACTCGTTCCACCTTTTCGTCAGTCCGAAGAAACTTCTTGACATTCTCTCCCTTGCCAAAGCCAGCGCAGTCTTCCGGGTTGGCGAAAATCTATTCCAGATATCAAAAAGAAAAAGAAGAAATCCACTTATGCCAGAACTAGGTATGTAGATGATGAGAGAGCATAAGGCCCCGTGTTCAGCTACTACTACCAACATAAATGCCCTGAAATATGAAGGAGTAGCAGGGATAGTCACCAATTTGCTAATTTGCATTTGGGTGTGTCTGTGTATGTGTGTGTGTGTGTGTGTGTGTGTGTGTGTGTGTGCACAACATGTGCTTTACCAACTGAACAACAACCCCAGCTCCAGCCCTTTGACTCACAATAAAAGAAACACAAGCATCCTGGTTGGTCCTTAGAGAAAGAAGCTGTCGACCAATAAATCAAGCCAGGAGGTGGGGAAGGAAAGCACACGCAGTTCAAGCCTGACTCTTTATCAACACAAAAACTTTTAAGAAGCACCACGAATGAAAACTGCAGTAAAGGCTAGAATATAAAAACCCTGAAAGCGGGGCGGTGAGATGGCTCTGCGGGTAAAGGGGCTTGCTGCGTGAGCCTGGTCACCTGACTTCAAGTTCCAGCACTCAGGGCAGAAGGAAAGAACTGAACCTCAAAAGGTGACCTGTGCACACACAGCACATGCAACATCTCAGTCTCTCTCTCTCTCTCTCTCTCTCTCTCTCTCTCTCTCTCTCTCTCTCTCTCTCTCTCACACACACACACACACACACACACACACACACACAAATAATGATGGACTAAACAATTAAAAACTAGTTATCAAGGAAGTAAAAACACAAAAAGAGACCTAATTCTCAGCTGGAGTAGACCATCAACATGGTACCCTGGCCCCATTTGCATAGAGATGTTGACACACCTTCCCAGAGTGTATCGGGGTTCCAGGTGCTGGGTTTTCAGCAAGTAATGCCTTTGCCTTCCAAGGTTATGAGAAGAGGCAAACAGCAGGAAGAGGTGAGGGAAGGGGAGGCACTCTGACTTCATGTTGAATGAGACAGTAAAAACATAAGCAGATGAAATGCATTCATTGAGCAACAAGACTGTGTTCTGGGGCATCTGTTCATAGATTCCCTCCTATAATTACTATGCTGTTTGAAATTATTTCTCCCATCCCTTGAAACTTGAAATATGCATTTAAGATATATTTAAATAGGCTTCACTGTTTAATAATTTATAATAAAGAAAAACACAGGCTGTAAAAATAGTTTTAATTTTAGCCTGAAAATATCATAAAGATCCTAATATTTTCCTTAATATTCTTCACAAATAAAGATGTTAAGAAGACTGCTAAGCAGAGATGTGACAGAGTCAGGCCCCGAGGCCAGGTCTGTTGGCCTTGCTGCTCATGGTGCCCTCCAAATGAGTGCCTGGACTGCCATGCGTGTCCAACCTATGAACTGGGAATAAATGAACCACCCACACTGAAAAGTACCCATAGTTGTGGTGTAAGCCGATCTTAGTTTGAGGGGGTACCCGGAAAGTAAAGTCAGGACCTTGTGTATTTTCAGCAAGCACTCTGCCACTGAACCCTATTCCTCAGGGTGAGTTTTCATGTCAGCTCCATCCTTGATTTGTATGCAATGCCAAGAGAGTACTACCGTTGACTGATTCTCCTGACCTTAATAAATGTGTAATCTGAAGCCTAATTGCCAGGGTGATGGTGTCTGAAGACAGGACCTCTGTGGCATCATCAGTTCATGTGGACTGGCCCCTCAGGCACGGGATCCGTGCCTTTTTCATCTACTCCCCTCTTTCTGTCAGCTAGCACAGACACAAGGAGAGGATGGCTCCACGTGTATCAGGAATCTGTCCCTCGAGAGACATCAAGTCTGGCATCTTGACCTCGGACTTGAACCCTGCTGAGCCATGAGGAATAAATGCCTCTTACCTACAGTGACACGGTGTAGCACTGGACCACACTGACTTCCGCAGCAGCTCGCCCTCTCTTTCAGCTTCCCTCAAAGAGTCCAGGCTTACATTTCATCTGAGACTGCCACTAGCGCCACAAGATGGAGGGGGCCCGCGGGAGAAGCAAAAGGAAGTTCTATTATACCACCAGCCTCCCGCTGGGAGACGACTATGAGCAAACCCTGCACACCCCGGAAATTTCATCTGCTACGTGAATCACAAAAGGTAGCGCCCACAAAGAGACAGCCGTCCGTGGTTTCCTCATGAAAACAAACGTCTTGGCCAGACTCCATTCGCAGCATAGCGCAGCAGCCCAGCCTGCTACTGACTGAGCATCACTTAAGAGGGTAAAACATAAATTTTAAAAAAGGCTGTTTCTCCAGAGTTCTAACCCACAAGTGTGAGAAAACGTTGCCTCTGAACTCGTCTTACCTTGTTGGTTAGCCTCTGGAATGCAGTCGCAGAGCTCATGAACATCATCTTGGTAAGAACGATAGTTGCATAGGAGGCGAAGGCCATCAACACCTCATCGTCCATGAGCTGCTTGAGGTCAGCCATTTTTTTTCAGTCTTGGTCTCAATCTTTAAATGACTACAGACAAGAGAAGGGGGAGTCAGAGGCACCCCAGGTAACCTGGTGGTCGCTTATTGTGCTGACATCAGTAATCTGACCACATTGTCCTTTGAAAATAACACCATTGACTGTTCACAAGGGAAATGATCACATCTTCACACAGTTTTCAAAGTAAAAGTGATATATGGTGGTTCACTCCTGTAATCCAACTGTTGGCAGACTAGGCAGGAGGACTGCTGTGAGCTTAAGGGCACCCAAGGCTACACAGTAAGTTTCAAGTCAGGCTGGGCTACAAGATAAAGTCTCAGATAGTTTAATTCACTAATTAAAAGCAAAAGTATTTCCAGGATAAATCGTAAAATAATTTCTCGAGCTCTGTGTCATTACAGATGAAGATACGCAGCAAACGCTAAAGGAAGTGTGAGGGTTGCTGGAGCATAAAAACAGTCAAAATGCCCCCAAACATGGGATAAAATACAGATTTGTACCAGGGAGAACAGAGGGTTCAATGAATAGTGCAGAAGTCATGGCAGATCCTTCAGAAGCGCCAAGCTCCACCCACAGAAGGACAGCCATATGACTGGGAATGTCTGAAATCTTATACAGGCCCTGGGTTAGAAACCTAACTCACTGGTCTCTGTCACTTCAGTCCTGTCCAACCTCTCCACCACCCAAAGTTCAAATCCAAGTCCCACGGACTGATCATTGACCTTGCTTGAAGAATATAAGCTCTCTGAGACTTAATGCCTTCATCTATAAAATAGGAATATTAATAATACCTAACACTAATTTACTATCAGATTGAAATAAAAGAGCATTAGAAATGCATCCGATAGTAACCAGCTACGTCATTTATTTATTAATTTGAGGGGCATGGTTCTTGGGTATCTTGGGCTGGCCTCTACGCCTACCTGGATATATACAGAGAATAAATCTGAACTCTTGATCCTCTAGTCTCTGCCTCCCAGGTACTGAAATTACAGGCTTCTACCACAAAACCTGGCTTAATAAGCTTCACCATAACCTTGTCATCATCACAGCAGCCCAGGTAGAAGAAGGGAAGACTCTGAAAATATCCTAATTCTAGACCACAAGCCCACAGCAAGGAGATTGTGTGTATGGAAAGAGGAGCCAGGAAAGGGGGCCAGCTCTTCAGGACTGGTCTGTTCATTTTACACTCTATTCACACCTATCTAAAAGGCTGTCAAGAGGAAACTTCATTTTACACTCTGTATTCACACCTATCTAAAAGGCTGTCAAGAGGAAACTGAGGGGCTGGCAAGATGGCTCAACATGTAAGGCTGCTTGCTGCTAACCACGAAAACCCAAGTTCAACCCCCAGACCCTGTGTGGTGGGAGTTGTCAAACACATGCATGCACACCACGGAATGTGTGCAAGCACACACATGGTCACACACTAAGCACACAAACAAAGTAAAAAGTAAACTGAAGGATCCCAGAGTTAAGAGGTACACTGTGTCCTGGAGAAAAGACACAGGCAAGACAAAATTGATAGGAACTTGGGGTAAGGCTTACCATCTGCATTCCCCACCCTTTCTGGTGGCCCTCTGACCTCTGACATCTGCCTTTATCACACACTGTTGTACACATCTTCTGGAACACTCACCTTAGGCAGCATTTAATCTTCTCTGCTTCTCCATGAGGTCCAGTCCCACCCTTAAACTCCTTCCTGTAGCTTCATAGTTTAGCCTCCAGAAACTTTGTCCATTTGCCCATAGTCTACAAAGGTACATCTATAATGTGGAAATATTAAGCTACACAAAATAGGGATGTCCTGTGATATTTTATTGAGGGAGAAATCATTTACATGAGAAGCCAAGAAAGCTGAGAACCAAAGGTCCACACGCTGCTCTCCAGGCGACAACCAGAAGCCAAAGAGACAGCGTCTCCTTCCCCTAGCTCTTTTATCCCCCATTCTATGTATCTGTGAACACACCCAAATGGGCGTGGTCAGCCCTATGGGTATGTAGATCTCTCCCTACACATCGTAGCTTTCTCTTTGCTGCTAGTCAGACAGTTGTGTATGTGTTTCTGGGGAGTGTAAAAAAACTTATCTCCACTAACATTTAATTTTGTAAGACTTCCTTGTGTCCAGGGATACTTCAGACTTTACTGCAAAACCCTACATGATATTTGTGAGTATAATATTGCAATCTACTTCACAGAAAGAGAATATGGGGACTAGGGCACACACCTAGGTCTCTGGCATCTCACCCCACATGTTAAGAGATTGGGCTGAGTCCTTGGGGACACTTACTTCATTTGCCTTTTGACCTCTTGATTCTGTTTAATCCCAATTTAACTAAAAGTTGGATGCCCACTTGTGGCTGACCAAGTGATCACACCTCCCAAACCTTACATTTTTTCCCTCTTCCTGGCTATATCATGTGCTGCTAGGGGCTTTGCTATTTTACTGATGATAAAACTGAAGCTTCCTAAGAAAACTCTGAATTTTGTCTCCTTAAGATGAAAATATGTGCCTTGCATATAGTCTATCAGAAACTACACAGTCATTACCAGAGCTCCTGTGGTTTCAGAGGCCTCCTGAGGGTACCAAATCCACAGATGTTCATGTGTCTTCTATGATATTGCCCATGAATTCCTCCCACACAGCTTCCAATACTTTAAATCATATGGGCTGGGCAGTTGTTATTGTGGACTTGACAAAGTCTAAATTCACTAGGAAAAGGGAACCTCAACTGAAAGATGGACCAACCAGATTGGCTTGTGGCCACGTCTATGAGGAACTGTTGTTTGATGTGGAAGGGTCCAGTCCACTATAGGCAGCACCATCCCTAGGCAGGCCTGTGCTAAATAACGAAGCAGAGAGAGACAGAGAGACAGAGAGAGAGAGAGAGAGAGAGAGAGAGAGAGAGAGAGAGAGAGAGAGAGAGAGTTCCTATACCGTTTCTGCTTCAGGTCCTGCCCTGACTTCCCTCAATGATACATGAGACCTGGAAGAGACCCCTTTCCTTTCCAAATTGTTTTTGATCAGAGTGTTTTATGACAGCGAAAGGGTGGATCTAGAACATCATCTCATCGTCACTCACAGCATCCAGTGCTGCATACACCACTGCAAACAGCTATACACTACTGTTCAGAAACTGATGAGAAGGAAAACTGTGTATGTTCAACACAGACACGTTTTTCTCTGATATTTTTTTATCTATAGTTGGATGAGAAATTCACGAAATAAAGGGTTCACTGTACTCTAAATTGTTTTTAAATTCTACATATGACAGTAAATTAATCCATTTCCATGAGTTCACCGTCTTGAAAGCAGTGTGTTATCTCAGTGCAAGATAATACTTTCGGTAGTTTTTAATATATCTGCTATTGCTCTGGTATTGGGGGAATAAAAGTCATGGTAGAATGCCCTATCCTTCAGAGCTCCTGTAAAGTTAATTAGCTTAATAAAGAATCCCTATGGTCCAGGCCTTGAAATAGAGATCTGAAGATCTGCAACAAGAACTTTGGTTTAAAAAAAAAGCCAGGAAGTTTATCAAGTAAAAAATTCTGCTATTAAATAACTTTCAAAATAAAAGTCTCTGTGACTGTTCCCAGAGCACAACTTGTTTAGTGCTGGAACAAAAGTTCAGAAGGGTTTTGTTGGTGGTGCTTGGTTGGCTTTTGGTTCAGTGTGGTGGAGGAGGGGAGAAAAGTATGAACCTTTAGAACTGTCAGTGGGAAAATACAGAGGTGTCAGCAGGTGGAAAGAAAGGGAAATGGAGGGTTTTCTGCCTCTGCAAACAATGCACAAGAAGCCTACACAAGTGGAGTTGCCAGGTTGCCAGGAACGTGGGCGAACTCCTCAGGCCTGTGATTCTGGGAGACTGGCCAGGACCAAGTCCCTGCCATTATACACCCTGGCTCCACAGACCTCTCTCAGACATATTCCACTTCCCAGGTACAGGCGGGCCGTGTGATGAAGAATAATGGTAGGAGCATTAGGAAACAGGAAACACTGGCAACACGAAGGAAAGTAACAGCTCTGCATCTGACCTCTTTTGTCACGAGCCTGCTACCCCTAATTGAATCCAGAGTAACAGCAAGACTCTCTAATGACTAAAAACAGGCCACTGAATGCTTGTTGCCAGAGAAGGTGCCCAAGAGAAGTGGCAAATAAATAATAAATAAATAGACAGACAAATAAGAAATAAATAAATAAACAAGTAAAGTGTTAGGTGATTTGAGTCTTCTAAAAATGAAGTGGAAACAATCTAAGAAAAGTGGGAGAAGGTTCAGAATATCTGATTATAAGTTACATGAGATAATCACAAGGATAGGAGCTCCAGTAGTCATCCATTCACCTCGCCATCCTTATCTTGGCTGGCATTATGCCCAGTGTGTGGAGATAGCTGTGGTGTGTCTGAGAAGATCCAGGGAGGTTGAGTTCACACAGACTCTGGAAGTAGTCTGGAGTCCAGGTAGATTTCAACAGGCCACTTACTAGCTACAAATTAACCATACCTGTAAAACAGGATTTCTTATGTAGTCCCTGTTGGCAACGAACTCCTGATCCTCCTGCCTCAACCTCTGCAGTATGGGGATTACAGGCGTGCACCACCACATCCAAGAAACTTTACCAGTCAGAGCTACCTCAGAGGATTCTTTTACACACCAAGTGATTGTCAATCACCCAGATGAAGTGCAGCCACGCCAATATCTGCATTTGAATGGTTTGTGGACACTTCAAGGAAGCCACGCAGCCACCACAGCCACCACTGCCACCACAGCCACATGCTACCAATGCACATCTCTGGCTCCTCAAGGCGTTTGCTCCAGCCATCACTGAGCCAGGTGCTTGGTCATCACAAGTCTTGGTGAAGTCTGGAAATCTCAAAACCTCTTCCGCAGATGAGAGGAGAGCAGTTTCTCTGGAGGCCCAACAGGACCTTAGCTAGTGACACAGTCCTACAGTTGCGTGCGGATACGGCTACTCATTTGCATGAGTGGTTTATGCCACAATTGATGAAAACGCCGTCTTTCATTTCCATGAATGTCTGCTATGATCCATGCCAAGATTCCCTGTCTGGATTACTTTGTAAGCCAGCATAGAGACACCTTCCTTTGCTGCTTCCTGGTATGACAGCACCAAAAGCCTGTTCTTGAATAGCCTTTTATTGTCTACCTTATGCGTGTGAGGTCTTTTGAGACAGTGTCACAATGTTGCCCAGATTAGCCTCAAACTCCCTACACTCCAACCTCCACATCCCAAGCGCTGGGATGATAAGCCTGTATCAACACGAGGCTTCGGCTGACTATTTGCACTGTCATCATTGGCACAGCAGGCCTGCCGGATAAAGCCAAGGGAAGACCACACAGTCCTAGGGCGGCAGGGACCCTGGCAATAACCGTGAGATAGAGGTGGAGGAGTTCTAGAGGCAGCTGTGGCAGAAACGGCGTGGAGCAGTGGTGACAGAGATAATTAAGTCCAAAGGCGGAAACTCTGGACCCAGAAGGTCTTGTCGGGAGCTGCTAACTATCTAGACTCCCAACCCAAGGCCAAGGAGCTAGAACAGTAGCCGTCGTCAAAGCTGAGGATCCCCTTACCCTAGACCTGAGGGCTGTGCATGTGTCACTGTGGGGCTAAGAGGACCAGAACCTGCAGCCTGTAGAGGAACTTCAAAACCAGATGGCAACACCTTAGGGTGCTTGCTCAGTGTGCTGTCACCTATCTCACCACTGCCCGTAGCCGAGAACGGCACAGCGACCAATTAGGAGGGGATGGTGGGACTCTCCGCTTTCCAGCATGTTCATAGCTACACTCCTCCAGCTCTGCTAGTCTGGCCTCTGAGCGCCAGGCCCTCTCCAGGGACTGCCACCACTACACAAGGTTCTCTTCACCTACATAGGATTCCTGTCAGGAGAGAGCAAAGAGACACCAGCCAGCTGACTGGAAACAGCTTGGGATGAAGAACTTCAACACAGCAAAGTACTTAAGAAAGGGAGCCTGGCAGGGTGGTAGGAAAGCCAGGAAACCCTGAGTCTGTCATTCCTGGGCCCTCTACTGTGTTAGGGATTGTGCAGAAACTGTGGTCTCCTGGAAGATTCTCTATAAGTACCATCACCATGCCGCCCTGGTACAGCACGGCAAGAGACCGTGTCTGGTGGAGGAACACTCCTCTTTCCCTTCATGGGCCCTTGGCCAAGGAGAGCAAAGTTCCTTTCTTTTCAAAACTATTTAGGCTTTCTGTATCAGTATTGTGAAACTTGGGAAATCTGGGCGCACAGCCACGAGACCATGACTCTTCAGTTTTGAAAGCCACAAACCAACAGTGGGGTAAGAGAAAAGAGGGCTGCAACAGCCATGCCACCGTATGTCAGCTCTCCAGTGCCCTGGAGGGACTGGGATGGCCGAAGCCTCAGCTTGCTGAGAGCCTCACTGAAAGCAAGTTTAGGAGCCCAAATAATGGTGGCACACAGGGGAGGGAGAGACGGAGGGATGGCTGTGAGCGTGGGGAGACACAGGGTTAGATATGGGGAAAGCGTGGGTGTTGGGAAGAGGTGGATGTGGGAATAAACGGATACGGGATGGGACTTGGGAGTGGACAAGGGGAGGGGTGGCTTTGAAAGAGACAGGTATGTCAGGGGATAAGTAACATGAAACAGACATGAAGGAGGATATGAGGGAAGGATGACTATGGGCAGTCTTGGAGACCCTGGGGAGTCAGGTGCTCTTTGGAGACCCTGCTGACTTTCCTCTCAAGCTTCAGGGATTACCAAAAATGACTTCCTAAAAATATGTGTCTGTCACAGAGCGATACTCAAGTTGGAACCAAATATGTCATTTTTTAAAATAGCCACATATTGTCAGCACACATCTGCCTTCTTGATTTGGAACTCACCAAGGACAACAGAGGCAGCGATGCCCAAACTCACTGGAGGAGGCACTTCTAGGAAAGCAAAAAATAAATAAATAAATAAATAAAAGTGGGCTCCAGCATGGGTCCTGGACACTCTCGGCTTGAGGACCCTTAGCTGGGATCCTTTCTTACAAAGCAGCTTAGTCAGATCCTCCTGGCATGGCACTTGGAGGAAAAGCAGGAAGAAACGAAAACTCCTTGTGATCTGATTCCCAGGGACACCTGGGACGGAAGCAAACACCAAGTTGACTAGAAGACTGAGGCGCCTCCCCTGCAGCCTCAGTTCAGCCACAGTAACACAGGCTGAACCCCTAAACAGAACCCCCTTGTCCTTTCCTTCTTCTGCAGGCTGGAGTGGAGAAGGGGAGGGGTGGCACTTGGAAAGGCCCCGCAAGGGCGGCACCCTCACCTCTCTGGTCATCTGGTTGCACGACCATGATGCTCGATCTACCAAGTCTTCATGTATCATCAGACAGCAAAAACATTATTTTAACGACTTCTCAAGGTGTCCCTTGCCCAGCAAAAGTGAATCCAGAGAAGTCAACAGCCTTTCAACAAGTGCAAAGACCTTCATGTCCGAGTCACCAGCGACACTGCAGGGCTTTGCACACCAGGAACGGGCAGAAGTTGCTGAAACCGCAGTGAGTTCTCAGCCTGCACAACTTGCTATACTTCTTCCTCCCCTCAAGACCAACAGACCCTTTCAAAACGGGGGTGCCATTTGATCTTGAAAATATGAAGTAAGAAAACCATCTCTAATACATGAAAAGACATGTGCTTCCAAGTTTCTTCTTGGAGTCGGAGGAACAGAAACTGAATGCAGGAAGAAAAAGGCCCAATTCTCGTTTAGAGCAGGCCACTAAAGGGGACATTTAAGCAGCTAAAGGGAACAAAGTCAGACAGACACAGCCACCCTCTTGCTTTACACCCGGCCACCGCCACCCGCCGGCCCCTTGCACCAGCCACGCTCTTCTTGCCTGCGAGCAGCGGGGCTGCCGAGCACCCCTGTTGTGCACCCACCTGAGTCCCCGGAGAAGCACCGCAGCAAGTTGTGCGACCAAGCTAGCACACCTCGGGGACTTTTCACCTAGAGGACTCGAGCCGGCACCGCCCTCTTGGCCCTCTGGCCCTCTTCCTAGCTTTCTTTTAATTACCCCGCCCCGTGAGCTCGCCAAGCCCCGCCCCCGAATCACCCGTGGTCCCTGCAGCCACCGCCCACCCGCAAAAAGCCCGGATTCAGCTCTCCAGAACGTGAGGCCCACTCTGCCAAGGACCTTTGCAATTCTGTTCAGGCTCAGGGGCAAGAGAATGAGAAAGGCTGATAACTTTTATGCCGTTTGGGGTGGGGGAGGGGCAGACCTTAGTGTTGAATTTGGAAAACTGGAAAAAAACTTTTTGGAAAATTTAAATCTCGGGACAGGATGGTACACTCCTTCGGGGTGCAAAGTGGAACCAGAGAAATTCTGACTGTGTTAGGCAATTAACATGGTGTGTTTTTCACAGTGACTTTCAGAAAAGTGTCGCAAGAAGGCAGGGTTGTTAGGGCAAGATCAAAGCCTTTGCACACAGCCCCACAATAACGTCCAGGCACCAGTTCTACGGGCTGCCCTGACAAGTTCTAAGCGGGGTGCATTTCCATTTGTGTTATTTCTCTCATGGATGTACAGCATTTCACACCTGTACCGCACATTGCTCTGGGAGTCTTTCTTTTTCATTTCTCCTCCTCCTTCTCATTCGCCTTTTTCTTCTTCTTCACAATGTGCCACTTAATTTTCTGATTTCCATTTGTCTGTTTGCCTCTTCGGTTTGGTTTTGTTTATTTTGGGGAGGGTTTTGCTACTGTAGCCCAGTCTGGAACTTGCTGTATAACTAGGTTGTACTCAAACTTGTGACCATTTCTACCTCAGCCCCCAAATGCTGAGATTTTCACCACCCTGACTCACTCTTTTTTTTTTTATTTTAAAGATCTAATAGACAATTCTATGTTATATCCCCTTCTAAAAATCAAAAAGAATTAAGAATTAGCTTGCTGTCTGCAACAGAAGGTGGTTAGGACTGATGATGGTTTCTTCAGAGGTGTGACTGGTAAACCATCAGGAAAGACTCTCTGGTTTCACTCTTCCTTTTACTTGAAAACTTGGTTTCCTTGGCGCCCCCTCTCTGGAACCCGGCTGGAACATTGACTGCAGTAGAACAGAGCTCAAGAGGAGCTGCAGCCATTTTGAATTCCCTGGAGAAAGTTTAGAACGGCAGGACTTAAAGAACTCTTCGTTTATGCCAAGGAAGAGAGCACAAATCCTGCAGACAAGATCATAGAGAAGGGTACAGGAGGGTTCTTAACTTTATAATCTCATATTCAGAAAGTCAGTGGAGGGCCAATAGCATCCTTTTATAAAGAAAAACCACCTGATTCATCTAACTATCTGATTGAAATGTGTCCAAACTCTCAGCTAATTAAACAACAAATACAGGGTTGGTGTTATAATGCCTTAGTAACTATTGGCTATCTGGTATATACGATTATATATATATATATGTATGTACATAGCAGAAAGGCTAAACATACATCTGTTGTGATCATTTGCTTGTAATAGACAAATTCAGTAAAAATTTATTAAGTGACTGCAACACACTTGACTTGATGATAAAACTTAAAGCTAAAGGAAATTTACACTACAGCAAAGGCCAACAGTAAGTTAAGTTGCCATTGAACTTTGGAATAAAACATCTGCACTTAGGGGTGATAACTGAGGGGGAAAGAGAAGCATAACAGGAAAGAGCATGGAAGAAATGATGCTTTCTACTTTCCTTCACGGACTTCCAGTAAGGTGGAAACCCATGCCTTTGGCCATCTGCCCCAGCAGGCCAGTTAAAAAGACAAGTGATGGTGAAACGCATAGAGATTCGTTCAGTGCGGCCACACTAAGAAGAACAGATAAAGGGGTGTGGGAACTCCAAGTCCATGTCCAGGGTAGAAACATGAGCTGTAGATTTAAGTGGAGGAAGAAATGGGCCAGGGGAGAGGTACGCATAACTGAGCTGTCCTGGTCAAGTTCTGGTCCTGCTCAGTCTGGTCCCACAAGGTGGTCAGGAGATGGTTTTCTTAGCACTGTAGCGGACCAAGTAGTTTACAAGAAGTGGACACTTCTGCTCCAGGATGCAGGCTCACTCTCCCGGATCATGCTGGCTTCTGGACAGAGGGTCGTCTGTGCAGGAGCCAAGGCAACTGCAGATTTAGGACAATGTCCGATCTCCATGCTTTCATTCTTACAGGAGGATGAGGCAGGTTAGGCAACTACTGCCTGAGAGAATAACGTGCTTGCCTGCCAAGACGTAAAGAAGATATGCACAAAAAGATAGCAGAGACACCAAGGTTTTATCCTGCGTTTAGCTGCTGTGTGGGCCCATGGGACCAGCGAGCACAGCTTCTGGGCCCCTCTTGCATTCCTAGTGTGCTCTTAGGTGACTGAAGAGAATGATTATTATTCCCCTTGTCTTAGTTTGAGTAAAAAGAAGGTTAAGATTTCCAACCTCTCCCTTTACCACCATTTTCATACATTAGTATAAAACCTTTCAGAGAAACTCTATCCAAACTTTAAGACAAATAGTCCCATAGTAAATATTAAAACCGTTTACAATGTCATTGATTTGGAGGTGGAGAGAGCAAAGACCATTCCGCAAAACATAGCTGCTATAATGAAGAAAACAAAACCCTGGTAGGGGAGTCAGAGCCAGAGCCAGAGATACCCAGAGCAAAGCTCCAGGCTTCTAGCACCCCAGGCCGTGGAACACACAGGGGAATGGGAGAAAGAGCCAGAGATACCCAGAGCAAAGCTCCAGGCTTCTAGCACCCCAGGCCGCGGAACACACAGGGGAATGGGAGAAAGAGCCAGAGATACCCAGAGCAAAGCTCCAGGCTTCTAGCACCCCAGGCCGTGGAACACACAGGGGAGTGGGAGAAAGAGCCAGAGATACCCAGAGCAAAGCTCCAGGCTTCTAGCACCCCAGGCCGTGGAACACACAGGGGAATGGGAGAAAGAGCCAGAGATACCCAGAGCAAAGCTCCAGGCTTCTAGCACCCCAGGCCGTGGAACACACAGGGGAGTGGGAGAAAGAGCCAGAGATACCCAGAGCAAAGCTCCAGGCTTCTAGCACCCCAGGCCGTGGAACACACAGGGGAATGGGAGAAAGAGCCAGAGATACCCAGAGCAAAGCTCCAGGCTTCTAGCACCCCAGGCCGTGGAACACACAGGGGAGAAAGGCTCCCCACAACGCTAAGCTGAGCCTCCTGCAAACGAGTGGAAGACGGCTCCCTCTCACCCCCTTCCGTTGCCTTGGATCTTTGTTTTTCCTTAGATTACAAGAATCTCCCCAACTTCCACCCTACTATCTAAGGATCTCTATCCACTTAGAGACTTGAAGAAACAAGCATGAAAGCGTGTATCAAGCAAAAATGTGAAGTTAGTGTAAGCAACATTCCAAATGTGCAAGTGTTGCTATAAAGTTATTATGTTCTACTTTTTGGCAGTACCGAGGATCTAACCCAGGGCCTCATGCATGCTAGGGAGATGTTCCAGCACTGAGCCATCACCCCGGCTTACAATATACTTTTTTTCTAATTTTTATTGATTCTTTGTGGATTTCACATCATGCATCTAGAGCCCATTCATCTCCCTGTCCCTTTATATCTGTCCTCTGCCTTTTCAACCCCCCCCCAAAAAACAAAATTAAATTAAATAAAAAGAAATATCTCACCATGGAAGCTGCAGTGTGACACCGTGAATCACGCAGTACACCCTTTATTCCATACATCTTAATTTGCAAGTATTCATTGCAATGAATCACTGGTCTCGTTCAAGGCTTCTAGTTTCTGCTACACTGTCCATACTGGCACCTCACTGGACTCCTCTTGGATATCCTGTTGTTGTCCTGTGACACGGAGACTCTGCAGCTTTGGGTCTGCAGGACCAGTCCCTTCACGTGCTCCAGCAGATCACAGATGGGGTGGATGATGATGAGGTGGGCCAACTCCTTGCTCTGGTTCTGGGCCTGGATTCCTGCTGTGCTGGTCAGCCTGCCACCTCTTCCTGATCCTCACCACCACTGGGTTGAGCTCTCCAGCACGGCCTTGATGAGATCACCCTGTGCAGTGGCAGCAAGGGGCAGGGACCAGCTCTCTCACATGCTGCAGTCAGCGAGGGGCAGGGACAACTCTGTGTAGCCTGATCCTCTAGGCCTTTGGTGGTAACAAAAGTCATGGACATCAACACAGACCATGGCTGCAGCAGAGCCACAGGCATAGACATGGTCCTTGGCCACAGCCCGGGCCCAGACATCACCATGGCCCAGGGTAGCAAATAGGCCACCCTCCCTCATGATTGTTTTCATTGTAAAATAAAAAACTCAACACTTAATATTTGCTTAAATATTATAGTCTTAAAATGATCTATTTACATAAAAATGATTTTGGTACTGGGTACTGACTTCAGGCCTTATATACACTACTGTTTTGTTGTTGTTGTTGTTGTTGTTGTTTGTTTTTTTGGTTTTTCGAGACAGGGTTTCTCTATATTGTTTTAGAGCCTGTCCTGGAACTCTCTCTGTAGACCAGGCTGAACTAGAACTCTCAGAGATCCGCCTGTCTATGCCTCCCAAGTGCTGAGATTAAAGGCGTGCGCCACCAACACCTGGCTTATACACTACATTTTGTTCTACCACAGAACTGTACTTCTGGCCTTCAAAGAAGCACATTTGCATAATGTAACTTGCCAGGCACTCAAATAAACTAGTGATAACATTTGCAGGGGTATTTTCTAAACAGCAAAGCTTGTAATGTTTATTTTTTATTTTAAATCCGTTCATTGGCTTATTCTTGTCAGGTTATAAAATTATTTTTCCATTATTCCATTCTTGGATGTCTTTCTTTCTGGTCTTCCTTACTTCCCTTGGGCCAATACCTAGAAATAATCTTTTGTTGGGATATAAGTCTGTTTACATTTATGAGAGACTTTGAGACACTTTTCCCAGTTGCACACTATAAGACTTCAGTATTCTCTACCATGTTGTGTTTTATTGTCTCTGTCTTCATACTTCTTCCCTTTCAATGTATGTAGAATTCAGCTTTCAACAGTGTGCGCTTCCAAAGAGCAGAGTTAATCATGAACTCAGAGAAAAGCATTTTCCTCAAGCAATTGGTCATAGCAAGCAGGAGATACAGAGGTAGATAGAGCAGAGGTGCATGGCTGGAAAATGGCAATCCTCTGCATGCTTTATCTGCAACATACACACACCTATGCGCACACACACACACTCAATTGTTTCTCAAAACATTCATGAGCAGAAGGGTGGAAAAGCTAATTATGGTATATCCATGCAAGGTTCTACTGACTATATCAGAAGAAAAAAGAGTAAGCTACTGCTCACATGATGGCATGATTCAAACTCATTATTGTGCTAAACAATAGAAGACCAGGCACAAATTATACGACTTTATTTATGTGAAAGATTTTTAAGGTAAACTAATTTACAATAATAGAAATGAGAAAAGTGACTGCTTTTTATTAGAATGAAGGTGGCGAATGACTGGGAATAAGGAATGTCTCTGTCTGGTCTTATGATAAAACACCTTAGGTGTGTGGAGTTAGAGGTAGCAGGACTTTATGGTTCTGGAGACTGGAAAGCCTGAGGTCATGATACCAAGCAGATATGGTGGGACAGAAACTCCTGCTACATGTATGTATTTGTAAAATATGTGTGTTAATTCAGCCATCCCCTTCAGGGATGTACTGGTGACTTTCAAATATTGAATTCACAGAATATTTTACATTCATAAAACAGGCAGTGTGCAGCATTTACTGTGTGTGATAGCCAGTGTCTTTGACAACACATATGATTACTCTGCAATTACCAGGATGTCCTAATAGAAATCACCAACTTCTCTCCAGAAAGCTCCTCTTAGATAAGAACCGGCCATGGGTAACGAGAAATCGCTTGGTAAATCTCAAAGAGCCCATTTTTCCCCTCTGCCAAACTTGTTTAAAATTCTTCTTCTTCTTCTCAGTTTTGATTTAGTAACTTTAGATCTGTGCATTATGTTGTGTTTTGCAGGGAGTTATTGACTTCAGCTAAGGAACCATGAACAGTAATTATTTTGCACGACTGAGCTCTGGTACACCATTGTCAGACAGGCGCTTTACAGTACCACAAGTTTCAAATTTTAGAACAGAGCTGTCAAGCAGGCAAATGCTTACACCAAAGATTTCTATTTTCAAGCTACAGGCAGGAGTTCTGTGATGTGCAATAACAGAGTAAGTCTGTGTGTGCTCAGGAAGCTCCTCATTTGACAGCCCTGAAAATGAAAGTCTGTTTCTTTCTAGAAAAAGAAACATCATAGCAACAGCACAGATTTTCAAGAGTAGCTGAGGAATGGCCTCTGTGCCAGAAAGGGGTGACAGGCACTGAGATTATTAAATATTATTAAGAGTTTTGTGGTGAGGAGAAAATAATTCACCCCAAATTGAGAACACCTTGTGTGACTCATGTCATTCACAACCTCTCTAATCAATCAAGACCTGTTTTTATGGAAATATACATTTATATTCAATTAAAAATTTTCTTATGCATCAAATACACACGTTTCTCAGTGTGTTATAAACCTCATAACACAGCACCAAATTACAAACATTCATAGAAGTGAGCATATATTTTATGTAAATTAAATGTCATTTTTTAAAGCACTGACAAAAATAGCTCACTCAGGAACATAGGTTGAAATAAATTTTATACCCAAGCACCTTTAAAATTCTAAAAAACATCAATTTTCTTTCCAAGGTTTTCTCTTGTGATATTTTGAGCCTTAAAATAACACTTGGAGACAAGTATCATCCTTTAATGGACTAAGAAACTGAAGAACAGAGATTAAATAGCTTTGAAGTGTCATGAAGCTGTTAAAAAAAAAGAAACATAATGGGCATTTACATGTTTTCTTGCTGACATCACCTGTTCCCCTCCTTCAGTACCCCTGCCTTTCACATGCAGATCCAGCTCAGAACTGCACCAGGGACCTCACTCAAGAAAACTCACCACCACTCAGGACCCCTTCAATATACCGGTTGCCACGGAACTTGAATTACCACACCCTCTCCAATCAAAAATTGGTATCAGCTATCTGAAAGACTATAAGTTATATACTTCAACCTGACCTCAAAGCAATCAAGTTTGGACGGCAAAAAGCAGAATAAGACTCACGCTCAGCATATGTGTGTTAGAAACTCTCACATCAGCCACATAACCAAAGAAAAGACTACTTGCCCAGCTCCCACAACAAAAACAATATAAAAGACCAAGGCAGTCTTCAACCTCAAAAGACTTATCAATCATGTAGAAATATTCTGCAATAAGAACTACCTAGGAGAACCTCAGAATGCAGAATTGAAAAAGGCATTTTTTAAATGATTAAGAATTTTGGGAGTTTAAGGAAATCACGAAAAACATGAAGGAACTTAAAGGGAACAGGAAAAAACCCCAAACTGAAGTCCAAGAAAACACAAACAAAAAAATCACTCAATGAAATAAGGAAGAAATTCAGGACTGCAAAAGTGAATTCAATAAAGAGATACAAATACTTAAGAAAACTCAAGCAGAAATGAAGATGGAATTGAAAAATTCAATAACCCAATTGGAAACTCAGTCAAATTTGGATCATGTAGAAGACAATCCAGACTTGAAGACAAAGTAGGAGAATTGAACCTCTAAATCAAAGAAAATAAGAAAAATGAAAATAATATGCAGAAACTTGAGGAAAAGACCAAATGTATAAATTATAAACATAGATGAAAAATAATAATCCCAGATCTATGGCATAGATAATAAACTCATACAGATGTGACACATATAATACCAAATATACATGTCTAGAAAGGATGCACCCTACATCGTATTCTAACGAGAATATAAATAAATATCACAAAGAAAGGTTATTGAAAACTTCAAGAGAAAAACCCACAAGTCACAAGTAAAGGCAAACCCATCAGAATGACAACTGACTTGGTGATGGAAAATTTTAAAGCCAGCAGAGCCTTGAGCTTCAAGTTCTAACAAACAATAAATGCCAAACCAGACCATTTGACCCAGCAAAACTATATGTCACAGTTGAAGGAGAAAGAAAAACTTATCATGTTATAAACAGGCTAAAGAAGTAATGTCTACCAAACCAACCCTACAAAGAATGCTGGAAGCAATACTTGAACTATTGAGAGGAATAAGTATAGTCAGGAAACTACATAAAGTAAACAAATGAAGATATGATCACTGAAATACAAAATGAGATTAAGCACAAAATACAATAAAATGACAGCAATGAGTATGTACTTTTCAGTAATGACTTTGAATATTAGTAGCATCAGCTCTCCAGTCAAAATATGCCACTTGGTTGATTAGGTTAAGGAGCAGTCAAAGTTCTTTGTCATCTGCAAACACACCATTCTTTCAAGGACTAGCACCACCTTAAACTTACTTTAAGGATAGGAAAATAATTCCAAGCAAATGGGACCAGAAAACAAACGGGCATCACTATCTTAGTACCTGGTGAAATAAATTTTAAACCAAAATTAAACAGAAAAGATAAAGAAAGACACTTCATTATGATTGATATAACAATTAATTAAAGAAGATTTAAAACCCTAAATGCATAAGTATTTAATTCTGGCACACCCAATTTCATAAAAGTGTTCTACTAGAATTCAAGCTACAGCTTAATCTCAACCAAGTACTAGTGTTTGATGTCAAAATCTCACTTTCTCCAATAGATAAGTCATCTGCCCAAAAGATAAACAGAGAAACACAGGAATTAAATGGCATCAAATGAATCTAATATATATCTGTAGAACACTTCGCCCAAACCACACAGAATGCATACATTAAGCATCCCTTGAAAATGCCTCTAGAATGGAACAGGTGTTTGGGGTATAAAGAAATTCTCAAAAATATAAAAATTGAAATAACTCCATTTATCCTATCCTATCAGACCAGAATGAAGAAGAGCTAGAAATCAATAACAAAAGAATCTATAGATATTAAACAAACTTATGAAGATTCCACAACACACTACTGGATATTGAATGGTTCAGAGAAGAAATAAAAAAGGAAATTAAAAAATACCTGGAAATAAAATGAAAACACCATAACCCAACCTTATGGGATGCATTTTAGGCAGTCTTAAGAGGGAAATTTATAGCAATAAATGCCTACATTTAAAAAAAGAGTGCAAATAAATAACTTAATGATGCATTTGCATTTCAAGTGCTTTGAAAAACAAGAACAAGCCAAACACCTAAAACAGTATATGGGAATATATATATATATATATATATATATATATATATATAGAGAGAGAGAGAGAGAGAGAGAGAGAAATGAAACAGCAAAGAAGTACAAAGAATCAATGAATCTAAGAGTTGGTTCTTCAAAGCAGTAAGCAAGATTGATAGACCTTTATCTGAACTAGCCAAAAGAAAGAGGAGACCCAAACTAAAGAAATTAGAGATGAATGGGAAAACATTACAACATACACTAAAGAAACTCAGAAAAATCGCAAGAGTATACTTAAATAATTACACCCCATTAAGGTTGAATGTTGGAGAAGTCCTGTGTATATGTCAATAAAGCAATAAAGTTGGCCAATAGGGAAGCAAGATAGGTGGGACTAGGAGTCGAGGAGGATTCTGGGTAGGAGAAACACAGGGAGTCAAGATGTAACTGCCATAGGGATAAGAAGCCCGGAAACTTCTCTGGTAAGAGAAATACTTAGATTAACAATTATGGGATAAATACTTAAGTCAGAGCTAGCCAATAAGAAACAAGCAAGGCCTACAGCTTCATAATTAATATAGCCTCCTGTGTGTTCATTTGGGACTGATGCGGCTCTGGAACCAGGCTGGCTGGAAGGCTTCTCTTTACAGTTGAAAAACCTAAAAGAAATTAATGACTTTCTAGATATATCCAAACCACCAAAGTTAAACCAAGAAGAATTCAACAACTTAAGCAGATCAACAAATAAGGATAGTGAACCAAAAAAGTCCTAGAGAAAGGGGAAAAAATGAGGAAGGGGGTTAAGAGAGAGTAGGACAGAGGAGGGAGTAATGGAGAGTTATATCACTAATAATGTTGAAAAGCAACATGGAAACCTACTATTTTATAAACTTCCTAAATATGCATATTTCTATAAGAGAGGTTAATTGGAATTTCCTTACACAGGGGTTATGCTCATCCTAGAAACCAAAATGAAAAACAATGATGGTATAAAATATCTCCTCTTGAGTTTTTGGTCAGATGTGTCCTAGAGGGCCCCAAATACAAGATATTGCTGTTGCTCTGGGTTACCCAACAGGGTCTGATGGACCTTACTGATGAACACACCATACACATTGGCTATAGGACATAGTGAGATCAAAATGTTACTGATCCAAAAGTTTCTTCCCTGCTGGCTAATTTTTATAGTGCTAGAAGGGACTGTATAGGATGCTGGGGAGGGGGGGAAGAACCATCAAAAATTCTATTCAACTGTGAACTAAATAATGGACAGAATGGCATTATACACATATGGGTTTAATAGTGGCACAAATACTGGAAAGTAATCAATTACTTTCTGACTTGGTTTTAGATCTGTTCCATAGTAGAGAACACATATGTGATATCGTGATTTTTAACCAAAACCCCATGACTAGGCACCTCACAAGTCACAGAAGTGAATGAACTACTCTTATGTTGCTAAATTGACATAGTATCAAACTGCCCTCTAAATTCTATCTCCATATACATAGATTAGTGAAGCCCTCTCATCTCAGCAGAGGACTTTCTTGGTGCAATGGGTGGGGATGGTAGAAATTTACAGTTGGTCAAAGTGTACAGTCACAAGCCACATTTCTAGCTTCAGTATTGTGTATGACAGCCTTCTGCATCTTTATTTGTTAGTCAGTAGATGAGACTTTCACAAATCCAGTAGGTAGTCATCCATCTAGCAGAAAAGGTCAGGCAAGCTTTTCTCTGTATCCAGGAACACAAGAAAACATCTTTGGTGCTATGTCAGGTCTGCCTGGTAGCCAGTTGGTCCTTTCAAAAAAGATCTGACTAGCTACCTGCACCCCAAGGTTGACCTCAGAGTCTGCCTCCCTCCTGCCTCACATGTCTGTGCGTGCTGGAACAATGTATATGGCTGCTAAGAAAATATCAAACCCAAATTCAAATCAAAGAGTTCCGTTAACTCAGGTAATTGTGTCTTTCAGGGTTTGAATCAGGTTTCATAAACTGGCATTGGGTCTTTTCCCATTTTACTTCCCCGCTCCCTTGGGAATAGCTACATCCTGGCAACTTCTTCCCTCTTGTTTGTGAGAGACATTTATCCCCAGAAGCATAAGACATCATGAGATTGGCATTCTGGATGCAAATTTATTTCAATTTGATCAGGAAGATATCTCTGAAAATAGTTAAATGGAGTTCACAAGAATCTCTTACACCACTGGTATTACCCCTAGAATTGAGGGTGGTAGCCAAGCCTCGAGGAACATCAAAGGGGAAATGTGGGAACAGGTTTAGGGGTGGAGGGGGCAGTCTTGGTCCATGACAAGCTCTTTAGCAAAATATTTAAAAGCTCCTCACAGTGCTCTCTGATTCTCCTTGCATACATTACATCATCTGATTTTGGAGCCAGGTGACTGGGTTTGAATCTCATTTTTGCCACTCATTCTGTGAATGGCTGTGTGTAAGTTTCTTTACCACTCTGTCCTATGATTTCCCACTAAGAAAAGGAGAAAAAAATGGTACTTATATAATGGGGTTACTGTGATGACTGGTTCATTAATAAACTTAAAACAAGGGCATCACACACAAATCCTTCTAGTGTTCTACCTGATAATAATTACTATTATGCAATATTATCTTTGACCACAACCTCTCTACCTCATTTGTTTACTTCTTTTTTTTATTGGTTTTTCAAGACAAGGTTTCTCTGTGTAGCTTTGGAGCTTATCCTGGCACTTACTCTGTAGACCAGGCTGGTCTCTAACTCACAGAGATCTGCCTGCCTCTGCCTCCCGAGTGTGCTGGGACTAAAGGTGCACCACAAATGCCCGGCTATACTTATTTTTTCTAAATTACCTTGTTCAAAGTTCTCAAGAAAACTTTTATAGTCTAAATTTTCTAGGCTTCTCTGGCTCCTCTCCTCTCTCCTTCACCTCATTCCCCTCCTGTCCTTCTCTTACTCTTCTTGTTGGCCCAATTTCTGTCTCTCTGTCTCTGACTACCTGTATCTGCCTCCTTGTCTTTGTCTCTCTCTCTCTGACGCTCTGTTTGTCTGTCTGTCCGGGGGTGGGAGCGTTCAGGTCAGAGACTCTAGAGTCTATCATGTGCTAGGCAGGCACTTTACCATTGGGCTACCACCCTAGATCCTCTGTCTTCTCTACTAAATTTATTTGTGTCAGTAAAATTATACATGTATATGAATATATCAGATAGCCAATAATCATAGATTTTTTAAAACTTCTATAAACTATGTAGATTATCTGATCTAGTAGTCCCCAAAGCAGGATCCATGAGAATCTTGATCCACCCAGTCATGGGTGAGGCCTTAGGTTCAATTTCCAGTAGGGAGAAAATTAGATACATGTATACACACATACATGCATATATACATACATACAATCCTATGTCCATAAAATTCAAAAGATATTTCATGTCATCTCCTCTTCTTTCACAGAACAGAAGAGTGACCCAGAGAGAGGAAACAGTTGATCGAAGGTTACGAATGTGAGTGGAGAGACCTGGCTCCCAAGCAAGTCAGGGCAAACTGACCGCACTGAGTTATTTATTTTATTTTATGTATGTGAATGTTTTGGCTACATGTACATATGTGCACCAGGTGTGTGCAGTGTCCCCAGAAGTCAGAAGGATCAGATTGTCTGGTTCAGGAGTTTCAGACTTTTGGGAGTCACCATAGGGCTGCTAAGAATCACAGACTACTGTGACCATCATGTGTGTGCTGGGGGTCACAGACTACTGTGGCCCATCATGTGTGTGCTGGGAATCAAACCTAAATCTTCTTCAAGAACAAGTACAGTTAACAATTGTTCTTCACTGTGGAGCCTGTTGAGGTTATTTTATTAGATCTTACCTTTAAGATGGAACTAAAACATCTTATCAAATTAAATGAGAGCGAATTTATAAATGATGATGCAGTGTTTGGCACAATTTTGGATTCAATCCATATGAATTTTCAGCCTTAACTTAATGAGACTAACCAGCATTCCATAGAAAGACATTGCCTCTCAAAAACTAGAATATAAGCAGCTAATTTGTGCTGCTTATATAATTGCATGCTATTTGTTATACTAACTGCTTTTCTTAGTGCTGTGGAAAAAGCAGTGTAGGGAAAGATTTAGTTTGGCTCAGTTTGAGGGTACAGACCACAAAGAAAGGAAGAGACATGCCGTGGCATCGGGAGCCGAGAATGCAGCTGGTCCTGTTGCATCTTCAGTTTGGAGACAGATGGATGCTAGCGCTCAAGCAGGTTTCTCCTTCCCATGTCCCTGGGATGCTACCATCCTCCTCCATTAACCTCATCTAGATAATGTGGATCCTTCTTCTCACACGTGCCAGAGCCTCGTCCTGTAGTGACTCTAGTCCCTGCCAACTTGGTCATCAGCATTAACATTAACAGTTACTAAGTAAGGGCTTTTTCTGCCCCTATAGGTGGGGAGAACATGTTGGGATTGGGACTTAAGATGGTTTTTAAAAGACAGAGATGCTTGAATGAGACAAAGACACTTGGATGCCACCAATGACTGGTGCCAGTGTCTGGGTAATGGTCTCCTTTGCTACCCTCCCCCTAATCAAAACTATTGGATCAATGCTAGTGCACTAGCACTCCTCCTTATGGTAGGAATTTAGGGACAATGATCTGGGTAGAAAGACAAAACAGGGGCTAGCTGTGGTGACACATGCCTGTCACTCCAACCCTTGGGCGGTAAGGCCAGAAAAAGCAAGATTTCAGGCTCATCTTCTTCAACTCCGTAGTGAGTTCCAGTACAGCCCAGGCTACCTGAAAACCTGTCTCAAATAAACATTAAACACACACACACACAGAAGGAGAGAGAGAGACAGAGACAGAAAGACGAGAGAGAGAAAGAGAGAGAAGGAAGAAGTCAGAATGTTGCTGTTGACTTAGACATGGATTTATTTAATGCACGACCATTATGTAATATTTCTCAGTGCCACACAAACCCAGTCCCTCTCGCCAGCCATTGCTAATTACTGCCACGGACCATCACATGTGTCTGCATGGCTCACCTAGCAAACTTTCCCATTCCTCTTCAAAATCCTATGCAAACAATATTAAACTTTCCCATTGTGTGTGCTCTAAATAGTCACTGTACTATGGCAATGGATTTGCCTTCAACTTACTAACTCTTCCCATCCCTAAATCAAAACTAATTAGCTTTGTTTCTCAAACTGCTGACACTCGGGGTCTTCACTATAGCAAACCTGTGTGTGATTAGTGATCTAATGGTTGGTGCTGAGCTTGGGCAAATATTTATAGAGTAATCATATTGGATGGGGTTGAATAACCTCTTGGATTAAGTGTGAGCTTCTGCCAGGCAATGCTGCAAAATTGTGCTAATTTAATGGTACAGTCCATTGTTCCATCTGCTAATACAAACTCCACACACACCAATACAAATAAATTGAGGAATATTAGGGCACAGTGTGGCTCCTTTATTGGCACTCCTGGCAGTAATGCGCCAGAAGAATCCAAATGTCACTTTGTAAATATAAATTATGTGATGGGTAAATGAAAGCTCATACATGGAGAAGATCAAATATATTCACCCAAGGATGAGTGGAAAGCAAGCCGTCGCTAGATAAATAGTTGTTAGGTTGTTAGTAGATGAGCTGTGAGAGGAGGGAGTTTGCTTATATTTACTTTCAGAAACAGTAAACAGATTTTAATTAGGCAAGTCAGTTTCACCGTTAAGGGAGGATTTTTTTTCAGTATCAAGCTGTGTTGATATTAACTCTGGCTTTTCAGAGATACATCAAACAAATATGAACACATGTCATCAATTCTTTCATTTAGTAGTGCTGGTGAAAGAACCCAGGACCTTCAACATATTTGTCAAGTACTCTGTCACTGAACTATATGCTTAGACTCCAAATACTTCCTAGTATTAAGATTAAAGTATCAGGGATTTGGGGGTGGCATTTGTTTTAAAGAGGTGATAAAGAAACTGGCCATATCTGGACATCCTGAGGTGAGGACAGGAGCTCAGGAGGTCATCCTGAACTACGTGTTAGTCCATCGCGGGATCTGGGATGGGGGATAGACAGGTGGCGTGGTTCAGCAATGACCAAACTGAGAAGTGGAATTACATCCCTGTCTATTATTTTGTCAACCAGAGTATGAGGGTTATAGAAATAAAACATTACAATATTGATACACAAGCAACTTTAAAAAACATGGGCCATTTCCTAACACGTGTTCTTTGTTCATAATTTCATTTAACTTTTAGCTTGCTAAAGATGACCTATTTTATATGCATAAATGAAAAACTGGAGCTTTTTCTTAACCTTGATCAATTGTAACTGCACCATTTTTTTTTAAAAAAGCAGCTTAGCTGTCTTTCATAGACATTCCAACCAGTTAGCTATATTTAGATGTGAGGAGGAGGCAGAATGATTTTTTTTAAATTCTATGTTTTTTACAACTGACTTGACTGACAGCCCTTAAGTGCTGTTTCTTTCAAAGCAAATATGATTCACAGCCCTTAGGTAGAGTGTGTGCACAAGCTAGAAATATTGATCTGTCCACATCCGAGAAACATTAAAACACAATAAAAAAGAAATTTTAACTTAATTCTGAATAATGCAATAGTTTAAAAAAAACCTCCATATGAACATTGCACGCTTGACAATGGTAATATACCTGTAATGTTTTATAATGTCAAGGATTTAATTTAAACTCAGGAAGCAGACTATGTCTTTCCAGGGTGAACTCACCTCTTCAGCTCTGCCATGACAGTTCTCAGAACACAGAGTACCTAAGAAACTATTTAAAGATACAAATAAATCTGCCTTTTTGAAGCCACTGAATACAAGGAACCCGTCTTGTACTTACGCTAGCCAATAGCACAAAATTTAGAAATGAGAGCAACTAGGAGGCAGTTGCTGAGACTTCTTTCGTGCGTCTACTAATGGTTTTCATTGTGCCCTATCAGCATGGCCAGAGTATACGGAGTAAGAGACAGGTTGCAGAGGAGAGCCTTACACTCAGAGGTTGTAGTTTCCCCGCCCCACCCCCACACTTGGAATGACCAGGAAGCCCCTTTCTCTACTTGCCCCCAAGCCAGCCTTCTTGCTACAATTATTTCTGGCTCCCACAGAAGGCAGCAGAAAACAATCAATACTGCTATGGGTTACAAAACACAAAATATTTTCAAATTTGCCTCTGGTAGCTCTCTGTTTCCTCCAGGGGTGTCAGCATCTGGGTAGCTCTTCCTTCTGGCAGTGGCTCACTGGCAAGCTGACCAACTATGCTCCTAACACTAGTTAAGAGACTTCCCTGCAAAGTTAAGTTCTCTGCAATTACTTTTGTTTCCATTGTCTAAGTGTAGGTAATCCTTTCCCGGGGCAATGTGGAGATGCTCCCACACAGTTACGTTACAAGGGAGATAGCAGCTGATGAGAGAGGAGTGGGCAAGAGTCAGAAAACAGCAGGTGTGGGAAAGACACTGGCGCATCCCCCAGACAGCCATTTTCCCATGGAGGATCCCCACCCTGTGTCCCAGGCCTGCTCCCCAGGGCGGCTCTCCCACCCCCGCCCCCGCCATTACATAGCACTATGTGACTCTATCACCTAACCCTCTCCAGGTACCTCTAGAGTTTGTCTTCCCTCATGCAGATTGAAGTACAGGTTAGAGACATGGCATGAGTCCTCATCTGTAGGCTATTACTGTCCCATACAACGAAAGCAGCTAACACCAGTATACATATTTAAGAAGTTCCATCTCCATTTAAGCCTTTGAGTTTGTCACCATGACACCCGCAACACGTGTACCGTTGTGGATTACCCTGCTCAGACACCCTTTGCAGGAGGGGATGAGAAGATGCAGCACCAACAACTGAGGCACTGGGAGCCAGTGAGTAGCAGAGGCTGCTCCAGACTAGCTTATTAAGGAAGTTAGGCCCGCCTTTACACCCCCTCACAGGGTCCTATTGGCTCAGGAGGCTGACTCTACTGTGATGTCCTTTTCTCATTGGTGTGTCTGTCTATGCCCAACAGTCTCTGGGCTTAGAGGCAGCGGTGGCTCAGGGAGGAAGTGCCTGCAGCGCATGCTCATGCAGGTAGGCCTGGGCACCTGCAGATTGGGTAGACTGGCCGCAGTTTCTCCTACAATGTACCAACTGCCCCCAAGGCTTGTTTCCTAGGGCCAATGCATCTTTATTGCCTAGGCTCACACGGCGTACCATGCATGCGCTGTTCATGTCTCACCACAATTCCTATGTTAAAACTTAAATTCTCAATGTGATTGTATCTGGAATGGAGACAACTGGGTCAAGATGGGACTTGTGCCCACATAAAAAGAGACATTGGACACAATTTCTCACTCCACTGTGGAAAGACCTAGCAAGGAAAACCCCAGGGCACATCAAGGGGCGGTACCAAGCCGTGTTCCCACTCAACTAGCACCTTCTCCTTGGACTTCCCAACCTCCAGAACTGTGGGAAATAGAGGCTCGTTGCCCACATTTGCTGTAGTAACCCATACTTGTGTCACACCCACACGTCTAGGTTCTCCACATCGATGCCTGAATACACGACCATCTACCCCTGGCTCTCTGGATGCAACGTTATCTTCTCCCCTTTGAATAATCTTCTGATTTCAGATTCCTTTTCTATATATTTGCCCTTCTTCTCCCAGAGTGGAAGCTGGATTAATTCACAGTTTCTAATTATTTCCTAGAAACTCTGAGGATATCCTTATATATTTTTCTGTTTTACCAACATACAAGTAGAATATTCAGAAGAAAATTGAAAAGGTGGGATACCTTCCTAATAGTTGTCTAAGGGGGCTCAGACTTTTACCATTCCTCTTGGTTCACCCATCAGAACTAGATGATGAGCCCCTATTGCTGAAGAGACCACACGTTTGTATCAAGATACGGAGAAATCAAGCATGAGCCGAATTAGAAGCTTGCTTCCTGCTGGTGAAAAGGTACTGTGCAGGCTGTTGGAGGAGAAAAAGCATCAATGGTTTTACGAAGCTGTATCACCCTATGAACTCAATGCCAACCTGCTAAGCAAGAGGTAACCGCTGATGCAACAGCGGCACAGTTGTTGTGGAAATAACCAACTGCTCTTCAACTGAATTGGAGGCTCACTCCATTGAAGGGGTACATACCTTTCAAAACCTACATCTGGAGATGTCACAGGCCATGAAGAGAAACTTACTAACGTTGTTTAGCTAAACTGACTTGGCTCCAAACCACCTTCAGCATATTTAAGTTTATATCCACAGACAAATGCTGTTCTTGGACTTACTCATAGAAGTTCTCTTTCAGGTCATCAACTGTGAATACAGAGATGCTCAAAGTATGGAGAATAAATGATGATAGAGTGTTCAGCCCTAAACAGGACCTAATTTCTTGTATTTATTTATTTTAATTGTGCACACATATGTGTGTAAATATATGTACACAGGTAAAGGTGCCCTTGGAGGCCAAAGGCGTTGGACTCCTTTGGACCTGGAGTTACGGTCAGTTGTGACCTGTCTGGCATAGTTGCTCAGAACTTAACTCAGGTTCTCTGTATAAGTACTCTTAATTGATGAGTCATCTCTCCTGCCTCTGAATGTGATACTTATACCATTCCTCTAAAGCTCAGGGAACATCAGAGAAAAGATAGCAGAAAGAAGAAGTAAGATCTAGAAGAAGTGAGAAATGTTGTCTTTTCAGGGTATGATGCAACTATTGCAAATATAATTTTATAGCAGCTGTAATTGACTGAATTTGACCTGCACAACAGATTTATCACAGTCAATCATGGATTGGGGAGGAGTTCATCCTCTCCCTGATGAACAACTATTGGTTAATGATAGATTCTGGGGGAAGGATGGTCATTGTCTTTAGTTGTGTATATACTGGTGGGTGAGCATACCAGACTCCAAAAGAAAGTTCTTAATTAGTGGTCACACAGACAATCCTAGATAAAATTAGTGGGCCACAGAACCAAACAAAGACATCTATGTGGAAAGGAGATGCGGAAGTAAAAAAAATGCATTTTAAACATTATGAACTTGCCAACAAACAAATTTCAATAGAATATGTTGAAACAAACAAACAAGGTATGGACTGTAGCTCTGTGATACAGCACTCATATGATACAGCATATGAAGTGTAGTGTGGCCTTGGGTTTCATCCCTAGGAATGAAAAAACCATTAACGATAATTATATAATATCTACTTTACTGTTGTTGAGTATACATCAGGTGTTAGACACTGTGGTTGCAGTCATTATTTAAATGCTGGAAAGAGAGAAGTTCCTTTTATTTAGCTTGGGCTGATAGTTAGTCACTGCACAACTCCTGAGTTGTGCAAACACTGTCACACTTATTCATTCATGGGCAAGCCACCACTGAGTCAACATTCCAAATGCCCTTCTTCCCACCCCAAGGGTTCTAAGGCTGTCTTCTTGCCACCTATTTCCTCCTTCCCCTGACTAAGCAAATCAAAGCTTGATGCTGGCAGTATGTGGCATCATTGATTCTGATTGACTCCTGATGTACCATATGCCCTGCCAATTATTTTTTAATGCTAGCCTCACCCTGTCAGTGTCATCCCTTGTGTACAATCAGATAACGGAAGCTCTGAGACATTTCTTTATACAAATCACAGTCACATAATTAGGAAATGACAGAAAATCAACACCATTTCTTTCTGCCTTCATAGACCATTGTTTGTCCTCACATAGACAAGCCATTAGAAAGAGAGAGGCATTTCCAAAACTTGTCCAATAAGAAAAGAAGGAGTTTTATCAAAATTGCCCATTCCTGTGTTCCTGCCCCTAGAGATTCTGATTCAGCTCCACCTAGTCCATGGCCACAATCACTTCCTTCAAGAAGGTACTTCCTATGCTTAGACAAGTTTTGGAAACACTACACTGGCGCTCCTCTTCCCCATCAACAAGGAACTTAACACAAACTAGCAAAGAAAAGTAACATCTCCATGTTTTAGAAGGATAAGGAAACACTGTCACAACACCGGGACTATGGGAAACACTTTTGAGCAGAAGAGGATATGTGTTTCAGGCAGCAGGCTGCTTGCTCCTGTTCTAAGTGCAATGGCCCAACTCAAAAGTAGAATGGTTCTCTGGTTGGTCTCAAAGCATCATTTATATTGTAACCATGAAAATGAAGCATTGGTGGGTGGTTGACAAACACAGAGGAAAGAGGAAAAGTTAAACTAATCCCATGAAACGGAGGAAGGGGACCCTTCGTTGATGGTCTTCAGACTCTAAAAAAATGTGAATTTATCCAAGTAAGGCTTTAAAATGTGCATTGCAGAACAATAACTCAGAAGATAGGAACCTGAAGGGAGTTGCATGTGCAGTGGTTACTGGGAGAGGAGACCCCGCCCAGTGCTATCTACTCTGCCAGTCACAGCTGATCTGCAATGGTCTTTTCTACCCAGGTTTGGCAATTTGACCTGTCACATGAGTTCTCCCAGCAGCAGCTTCTTCCTCCTGACATTTCTATCCCACTTCTGATGTTAGTAAGAGCTAATCATGTAACATTAAAAAATGTGTCCAGGAAAAGGCAAGCATCACTTATTAATTGCACACAGCAGGCTTATGAAGCAATTCTCTTTCACATGAAAGACCTTGTGGACAAAACAGAGAGGAGAAGGAGAAAAGGAAAATAGAAAAGGGATTGTCTCCAGTCTGATCTTTTAATGGGAACTGACTCATTAAATATTTCTCAGGCCATCAGAGTCATCAGAGTCAACAGAACCTTCTAGATGTTCCTCCAGACTTGTAAATCACCAATGAGCAGGAGAAAGCTACAGGGGGGCTGAGATTTACTACCACAGCCCAAGCTGGGTTGACCCTGTTCCAAGTGGCAAGTCCTGCCAACGGCTTAAACACCTGCTACAGCTCTCTGCACATGTATTCCCTTAGACATCTGAGAAATGACTCACTGGATAAACCAGTAAGTAAAATAAACTGCCAAACACAGCCTCAGCAGAGGTTGATAAAATAAAACATTTCAATGGATTTAGCCGAGTCCTTCCAAATGGTACACCTGACGATGTAGGAGAGGCAGGAGCCTTAGAGAGATAAACAATAGAAGACTCTTTTCCCCCTTTTACTCAGAGGCCAGAGACATCTCCAGTGGCGTCCTTAGGACTTCTTAACTCGAGGTGAAGGAAAACAAAAAATCATAACAGTGAAGATAAGCCTTAAAATTACCTAGAACAACTGACTCAGAATGTGAATTCATTTTAGTGACCACTGAAGCTCTTCTCTGATTGTTAGTCTGTTTATTTTCATTTCCTTGCAGTGCTTAACACCTGTATGAAAGATCCTGACTTCAGAGGTCAGGCTCAGCTAATGAGGTGTGTCAACACAATTGGAAGCCCATTTCTAAATGAAAATTGCCCGACAAGGAGAGCACAATTGTGTCAGACTAAAGAGAGCATTTGGAAGGCAGCAGGGGTGGGAAACCAGTGATTTTTCTTTAGGAAGGAGCCAGGGAGGTGAGCACTGGCTAGGGGAGCAAGGGGTTGGCCTCGAGCTATGGGCTAACATGGTAATTCCCCTCCAAATTAGTCATATTTCTCTGGGTTACCTTGGTAGATAGCAAGTAATGGCTGATATAATCCCTTTCCTAATTGTAAACCAGCACCAACCTAATTATATTCCCATTTACCCCAGATACTCTAAAATCATAGGCTTTCTATTTGCTAATTCCTCTTATTCATGGTTTTATGACTCCGGAGGAGGCTTTAGGGAGTATGAATTGAAAACCAGTGTGGTGAGTTTGTTCCACATAGACATTAACTATGAAAAAGCAGTGGCACCGGGAGGGGGAGGGGATGAAGGAGGGAGCGAAAAGGCTGCTTATTTATTTTAGGCTGATCACAGTCTGGAATGGAGAGGTATTAGAAGCCTTGCCTAGCAAGCTCAGGGGTCAAAGTCAGAGGTGCAAAGTTGCACAGCAGGGTGCAACCAGTGAGCCCTATTTCCTCTCTAGCACTTGGAGTCACTCTGCATCAAGTCTATGACCTTTGTTTTAGGTTGTAGCTTATCTTTTCCATAGCTGATATGTATGATCTATGCAATCTTTGAGTACTTATAAGTCATTTCTATTAAACAGGGTCTCACTTACATAGCCCTGTGCTGCCTGGAACTCATGACCCTCCAACCTCAGCCTCTTGAGAATTGGAATTAGAGGCATGTGTTACCATACCTAGATGATTATATATCATCTTAGGACTAATGCAAGAAGATACCATACACCAAAACTTATTGGGTAATGCTAAAGGGTCACTGGTATTAAGAGCTAATAAGTAAGCTAAATAATTCAAGTAGCAATAGTTCATTCATTTTATTTTTTAAGTCATATTAACTTTACATTTCTTTCATCCATCCTCTCCAGACAATGCTAATGACTCTAGTATGTGATAGGAGAAAGAAAACTTAGAAAAGTAAGGAGTGCTGTGTAGAAGTAAGTGTGTGTGTGTGTGTGTGTGTGTGTGTGTGTGTGTGTGTGTGTAGAGAGAAAGACAGACACAGAGAGAGAGAGAGTTATTTCCAAGACTTGGTGTCTTAAGTTTTCCCAAGGCCACAACATAAAAGGAAATCCTTGGGGCTAGAGAGCCAAGACAGTGGTAAAGAGGACCAGAGTTTGGTTCCCAGCACCTATGTAGGACAATTTACAAACACCTGTAAGTTCAGTTTTAGGAGATATGATGGCCTCTTCTGGCTTACATGGGCACCTGTACACATGTGGCATATACACACACTGAGAGGGATGGATAGATAGATAGATAGATAGATAGATAGATAGATAGATAGATAGATAGAGAGATAGAGAGATAGATAGATAGACAAATGATTGATAGATGGTTATATACATATATATATGAGATAGATAGATAGACGGAAAGACAGATGATAGATAGATGGTTAGATACATATATATATATATGAGATAGATAGATAGATAGATGACAGGTACACAGATAAATACATACATATAAATATAATTTTAGTTAAACGTTCTAGAGGTCAACGTTCAGTGAACATTATCATACCCAGGCATTTTCAGTCCTTTGGTAAGTCTCCCAGATCAGTGAGTGCTATCTCACTGTAAAAACGAAGGGATGCCAGGTGAGCAGTGGTCTTGGAGATTGTATCCCTTCCTGGTGGTGTTTGGAGGAATCAACAAGCAATGAATGAATGGTCAGCTCTTGCTGATCTGGTTTGTGCTGCACTGACGCAACATTGTCTATCTCAGAACTTAGGACTTAACTGGGACTAGCCATGTATTTCACTCACTTTTTTTGTGCTACCCTCAGAGAGAGGAAGGACCCCTACACAGCACTAACCCCCATTTGGCATTTCTTACATCAGGAGAACAAGCTTAATGGTGTCTGTGAAAATTATTGCTTTAATGCAGGCAGGTTATCTGTATTTTTGTGAGGTTTTTGTTCTATTTTGTTTGTACTGATTCCTTATCCAGGTCATGGAACATTGAGAAATTGAATTTAAATTTGAAGGTTGCTTGGTAAATACGGAATCAGAGAAATGGAAATTGTGAAGCCTCAAGAGAGGCTGCTCTCATCCAGCTGCCAAGCTTGCTGAGTCACTCCTCTTCAGGGAAGTGTCAGGTCTGCCAATTTAATCATACGTTGGTACTCCCTTGTCAAATGACCCTCTTGCTTTTGAATGCCACCCCTTCTCTGAAAGCACACTAATTCTTACCCTACTTTTTATTTTTATGGACCAAAAATACTTCTTCTCTAATTTACCAGCAAGCTCCAGATTTATATTTAATTTCCACTATCATTTTCCTTGCTAATATTTAGGATATCCTCTCAGCTAACAAGGTGATTTTACTGCTTAGCCCAGAACCTGCCCTGTTAAGAGTCTCAATACCATACCTCAGGGTCACGTGACTTGGTGCACAATGGTCACAAAGCAAGTGGGTACAGATAAGTAAAACATATGGTCTATGCCAAATGAGATCAAACTCATGCCTGTGTGTGCACGCACACATACACAGAGTAAAACTTTTTAAATAAAAATATTATTCTTGCTTTCCTCATTGACTAATCAAGCTAATCTGGAGCGGGGTGAAGGGTGGTCACATGCAAAGGCTCTGAGACCAGACCCTCAGGCTCCTACCCACCCAAATATTTGCAAGCCATGTGTCCTTAGTAACAAGTTACATTTCCTTGGTGATGGTTCCCTCCTCTATAAACTGTGATGTTAGTAATTGCTTCTATTTGTGTGTTGTACTAAGAACCAGATGAATTAATATGTTGAAATAATCCTAGGCAAAATTGTTTCCACTGTTATTGTACACTGCTTATTCAGTGGGACTATAGCGGGACTCGGGACATAGCTCACTTAGTAAGCACCACAAAGACATGCATTCAAACCCCAGTGCTGTATAAATGAAGTCTGGTGACACATGTCTGTAATCCCTGCATTCAGAAAGTGAAGGCAAGAGGATCAGGAGTTAAATACCATCCTCAGCTACACAGGAAACTTGAGACTAGCTTGAAATACAGGAGTGTAATGTTTACTTTTTCCTGCTGCTTCCTCGGTCCCATCACTGTCTCAGTCCCCAAACAACACATCCGACTATATTAAATGTGAAGCTGTTGACTGTTTGCTATGGTTTCTTGCTGGCGACTCTACACCCTTGACTACATTTCCCAGAATCCTCCTCAACTCCTAGTACCACTTATCTTGCTTCCCTATTGGCCAACAGTGCTTTATTTATCAACCAATAAGAGAAACACATACACAGAAGGACTTCCCCCATCATAGGACCCATTCGCAAACAACCCAAAATAAAACACCTTTAAAATAAATATATAGGTCTCAAATGCCTCAGTAGTTAAGAGAGTTTGCTGGTCTATCATGAGGACCAGAGTTTAGATTCCAGCACTCACTTCAGGCAGCCCACTGAAACTGATTCATTTCCAAGGGAATGTAATGACCTCTTTTGGCCTCTATAGGTATCTGCTCATGCATTTACATATATGTTCTCATAGATACACATGCAAATAAATAATACTTTTATTGAAAAAGAAAGTCAACCAACAAAACAATAGAAAAAAGTAGTTTAGATTGACTTTTTATTCCATTTCCTGGAAGCACACACAACTTGTCTATGGTCCTTATACAGGTGATCTTTGTGACCTTACCCTCTGACTATTAATAATGGGTATGTAGATGTACAGTCATCATTGACTGTAATATATATTCTTATTTATTTATTCCTATTCATTCACTCACTCAATAAACATATACTGGGTGCCTGCTCTGTGCTTGCTCCTTACCACTTGGAATATAAATATAGTAAGATAGAAATACGGTATTTGACATCATGAAGCTTGTAGAAGAGGTAACTTACAAGCATAATAATAAAACGGCAATTAAAATTATGCTGCCACAAGTAAAGTATCTTTCCTTCATTTCCTCATTTCATCGGCACAGCAAATCTGGAGGCATCTGCTGTGCTCCTGCTAGATTTCATATACATAATAAAATAGAATCTCAGTGAACAGGATTTTCAGAGAAGATGAAGGAGAAGCAGGGAACACCTGGCTGGTCATGAATCAAGTTCAGTGATGAACACAGAACCTCAACACTGCAACCACTGCTCAGAATTCTCTCTCTCTTCCTCTCTCTCTCTGTCTCTCTATCTGTCTGTCTCTCTCTTCCTCTCTCACTGTCTCTCTCTCCCCTTCTATCTCTTCTCTCTTCTCCCTTCTTCCTTCTCTGTCTTTTTTCTTTCCTTTTCTCCTCTCTCTTCCTCGCTCCTGTTTCTGTACCCCTTGCTTTCTCCACTGTCTGCCACGTCTTGCTTCCCTCTCTGCTCCTTCTCTCTTCTCTGTCTTTATGTTCCTTCCTCTGCCTCCTACTTCTCACCCATGACATCTTTCACTCTAATTTTTGCCTCACTTCTCTGTCACCTGTTAACGACCCACGGAACTCTGGTGACAGGCATCTTCTATTCAACAATGGAAATGCTCATTTTGAAAGCAGCTTCAGCGAGGCAGTATGGACCCTTCTGGACCCAGAGCTGCTGTGCTGTTGCCTCTGGTGGCTGACCATAGCAAGGTAAATGTGGGTAAATGTGGTCTCAGCCAGGAGAGGATAAATGATAGATGATTTGGAAGAAATAAATGACAGGGTTGTTAAAATGTTTTAGGGCAGGGGACATTCAAATAAATGCTACCAGGTGATTTATTCTCTAAAAGGTGTTCTGCTCACTGTTGAAACACACCTACATGTCTGCCAGAAATTCAGCTGTAAAAAATCTGTGTATAAAAAATTTACACAGCAGCAAGCTGACCCAAGCCTTTCATTTACCAACACTGCCACCTTTGGCTGCAAAGGCAACTTTCTACATCATTTCACATGTCAGTGCCTGGATGGCCAGAGTACCTGAATCAGGAAGTGCTTTCTGTCTACACCCTTACCCCTGCTGCATATGTTGGTCCTTCACATCTCCACTAGCCATCGTCTTAGAAGGTGTGTGGATTGTCCTCCCAATTGCCTGTCTCACCCTTGCTTAGCTGTCCAATTCCGATCCTCCTCAAGCTTAGCTCTCCAATTCTGATCCTCCTCAAGCTTAGCTCTCCAATTCTGATCCTCCTCAAGCTTAGCTCTCCAATTCTAATCCTCCTCAAAATCAAATGTGAAAATCTTCTCCCGGAGAATATCATCTACCCACCAATCGCTTTTTACTGTCTATATGAGGGCTCCCATAGTCAACCTTCAATAAGAACCATAGCATCTTAGCCAAGGTGTTCTGAGAATTCCGAGTTTAATGTAACGTGTAAGTTCTAACACCTTAGCCAGAAAATGAAATTATCCAGGGATAAAACTGAGGCAGGGAGGGGAGAAATGAAGTGTAAGAGCATCTGTTACTGAACTGGCCACAGCTTTGCAAGGAAGCCCACGCAACGGCTCCTATCCACAAGACGGAGTGGGATGTTCTGCTGGGCAAAAGATAGAAGATGCAGGCATGGAGAAAGCGCCTGTTGTCTCTCACTAGTAGAGCAAGGCCCACATGTCCATCCCGGCTTCCTGTCCCCACTCAGTTGCCAATGGAGGAAATTGGGTGAGCATCTCTACAGGCCAGAGAGACAGGCTGGTGTGGGATGACATGTAAACTGTGTCTCATACGGCATACTCAGTGCTGCTCAGCTATATTCATGCCCACCAACAATAAAAGGCTCTTTTATAGGATTAAGACATCCTCATGTCTTCTCCAGAGGAGAGTTACTTGGGCAGTCCCTCAAGATCCTGCCTGTTTCTTCTTCTGCAACCTAGGAAAGGGTTATAACGTGTGACCCAGACACCTGAGAGGATTGTCTAACAGTGGAAAGATACTTTTTAGCTCACAGTTTCACAGGGTTCGGATTCTACTCACCTGGTATAGAAGCTTGGACACAAGCCACATCAATAGAAGCAGGTAGAGAGATTGAACTTCCCAGCAGCCTTACAGCAGATAGGGAGGAGGGCCGAGCAAACATGGGTCTGTGGACCCCATTCCAGTGGTCTGTCTCAGCCCCACCTCCCAAAGTATCCATTACTACCAAAAATAGTGCCACCAGTTTGGATGAAACAGCAACACAAGCCAGTGTGTGTATGCCTGTGGGAGTATTTGATGTTCAACATGATTCAGAGGTCCAACTTCTTTAGCATATCCTTTGGACATACTAAGATACAAATGCCTTTCCCCACTTACCCATTTTAATTGCCCTATGCAGAAATGTGACTGATGGTGTTTCTACCCTCACGGGGTCTATGAGTGTCACTGGAAAGGTCTCCAGTCGCTTGCCAAGATGGTGCCTACAATAGCCAGCTTAAGTTCCCACAGCACACCAAAGACCCACATGCAGACAAGGAATCCCCTTCCTTCAGGACACCCTTCTGTTCGTGGTCAGGAACCCGGGTGAGTCTTCAGAGTCACCTCCCCCATCCTTTACTGTAACTCATCTTGCCTGATGACCTGCTGGTGTGGAAATCCGGCTAGGAATGGTGGCCACAAAACAAGGCCACTCACCCACCTGGGTTCTCGTGGCTTCTGCAGAAGCAGATTTTTTCTGGTGACCCCCCCACATGAGAAACAAATGCTTGTTCCCAATCTACCCCAGAAGGTCTTTCCTCATTGTCTTAGTATTATTCTCCCTGTCCCCATCTCTGGTATAGTATACAAATCCAGTGGCTACTGGGTTGGAGACAGTCTACCTATGTCATGTACGTGGGCACTGGGATATCAAATGTACAGTGATCCTGTTGTGTCATCTGTCTGCAGAGTGTGAATGAGAAAGCTGAACAGAGAGAAAATGGAAACACGAGTGGACTGCCTTCACGCCCTTACTCAGTTTACTGTAATATATACCTTCACTGCTAACCAACTGCATTTACAAAAGCCTAGGAGAGACATCTTCGAGTTGTATGTGTTGTCATTTCTACAGAGATTTGCTTCAGCAGGAAGACCCACCCTGTGCATGGTGGTACCATCCAATGGGATGGGACCCTGCACTGAATAAAAAGGGAAGAAAGAGGAGGCAAGAATTCACCTCTCTCTGCTTAGTGACTGTGGAAACAATAAGAACAACTACCTCATTCTCAGGCTGTATTCTTTCCCCACCATAACAAACTGTACCTCTCCAACCTGGAAGACAAAATGGATCTTTTGTCAGGGATCATGAAACATCAACTAGAGAAAGTAGCTAATGCAAGTACCAGTGTAAAGGGAAGCCTTTTCCTTGAGAGAAGCCTTCCCACCAGCCTGGTTCCAGAGACTGTGATTCCCTCTGGGGATGGAACATTCCTGCTGACTCACTCTGTTATCCAAACCATGGGCATAGATACACACATTTCCACAGGGTCCTTCCTATTCTAATAGACTTTACACCACAGGTCATAAAACCAGTGATGGGCCTCTGCCAACACTGTAGCATAGCTATCCACCTCTGATAGACTTTCAGGAGACTTACAGGTGATCACAGGTTGGCTACATGAACACACACGACCCTATGAGTCAGCATTGACCCAGTTAGACCTGTTCTTTCCACCTTCCTTCTGTAGACCTGCCCTTTGACCTGGGTGATTTGGCTTCAACTTCACATATGCTCAGAATTTGTGTTTGTCTGCAGACTTTTGTACTTCCCTTTCACTGCTCTCTGGAGAATAAGTATATGGCCTATACTGGGGTGTATAAAATGATATTTACTGTGTATATTTGTGGTGCATTCTTGTGGGATTTCTTTGACTTTCTGCTTACAGGGGCTGTAAGAAATGAGAGTCTGTAGGTTAGAAGCCTCCTGCTTCCTGGGTTTTCTTGTAGCAGACTGAATGGATAAGGACATTCTATAAATTGAGTATTCATCTTTAACACAGAGAGAATGGGGCTCTTCTGCTACACAGGAACATCCAAACTGTGTACTCCTGTGTTCAGGGGTCTGCTTTGCACCTGCAGAGCAATTAGTCTTGACAGTTGTGTTACTCTATAATGAGATATAAGCTGGACTTCCAGAACAGACTTCATGTGATTGAATGAGATAAAAATCTCCTTTACAGTAGCAATTCCTTTTCCAAACAGCTTGAAAACCAAAGTTCTCCACATATCATTGGTTCTCACTATGTAGATGCTTTGAAACTTGGGTTCCAGGACATACATCCTTCTTCCTGATAGGACTAATCCAATTGGAAGCATCATTAGACTAGGAGACTGTCTGTGGTAGAGGCTTGTGAGCAGCTTGAATATTGTTGCGTTTCCTCTGATGAGGAAGAAAGACGATAGGTGAGAATTGAGTTGGCATAGAACAACTCAAGCAGGCATAGGCTAATATATAACCCTGTCTATCAGAGTAACCATCACCATAGCAACTGTCCTATAACTTCAAGTCTATTCAGTGGTCAGAGGGTTGGTTGGCTATTGCTATTGTTTTCTTTAAACAACATGTCATTGTGGTTGAGCAGGAGAAGATAGATAGATAGATAGATAGATAGATAGATAGATAGACAGACAGACAGACAGACAGACAGACGGATAGATAGGCAGGCCATGATTTAAGGAGCATGTGATAGGATCAATAGATAAATAGATAGACAGACAGACAGACGGATAGATAGGCAGGCCATGAATTAAGGAGCATGTGATAGGATCTTCATAAGGAAGGAGCTGGAGAGATGAAAGGCATTGGGGAAAATAATGTAATTGATTTACAATTTAATTCCATTTTAATAAAAAAACTCAGAGTACAACAAAGATCTTTTAATCAAGAGAGGCTTAGAACTGAGTCAGGACGGTTGGGAAGTGTTGCGATGGCTGGGGGAGCACACAGAAACCTCATCTGCAGTCTATGTGTGGCCTGCAGGGAGGAAAGCAGCCTAAAGGGCACTCGGATAACTTGGGAGAAAAAGATATATTGACTGTGGCAACACCTAAACGTGACGGTGACTTTTAGGCATGGCTTGCCAATCTGTGCCGGTTGAGCGTGAAGCTGACTATTGAAACTGAGCTCCTGTAGCTGTGGGAAGATGGGGAGAAGTACCAGTTCATTTGCTACTGTCTGGAAATACACAGCAACGGGCTGAGTTTAATCTAGAAACAAAGCAGACCTCACCAGGAGTGAACTTGGAGAAGTTTCTGCCCCTTTGACAGAGCCAGAATTTGAACAGCTGGTTCTGTCTGCTGGGCTCCAGAGGGAGCTTGTGTTTCTGCCATCCAAGTACAAAGTGTGATTCATGAACTGCATACCGAGCCAGAACCAGGGTGGTGTGAGATGCTATTGCTCAAGGGAAGCACAGAATGCATGTGGCACGCGTGTCTAGAAAGTTTGCTTTCCAATGAACACATCCCAGCCAGTAGGGCAATCACAGGACGATAACAACTCAGAGCTCAGGACCTTCTGAGTCTTGACTGGACCACACTGGAGTACCACTGACCCATTGCAGGGAGAGGTTCTTGGCTTGGCTACAGATGGAGTCAACGGATAAAGGACTGTAAAAATATATCTCTGTAGAAGATAAAGCCATCTTCAGTCTTTCTTTCCTTCTCCCTTTCTCCTTTGTGCTATTTTTTTTTACTTAGAAAATGCCTGATGCATCCCAAGCTGGCCTCAAACTCACTGTGTGACTGAAAATAACCCTGAATTTTTTTCTGATCGCAGTCACTACCTCTGGAGTATTTTGTTTACAGGTCACCAGAACAGGGTGTTTTTTTGTTGTTGTTGTTTGTTTTTTTTGGTTTTTATGAGACAGGGTTTCTCTGTATTGTTTTCGAGGCTGTGGGTCCAGCCCAGCCTCAAACTCACAGAGATCCTCCTGCCTCTGCCTCCCGAGTGCTGGGATTAAAGGCATGCGCCACCACTGCCCAGCTCAGAACAGCGTGTTCTAAGTCTTACACAGTGTACTCAGTGCTGTGTGGTTACGTTCTAGTCCACCAACATTAGAAGGCTCTTTTATATCATTAAGACACCCTCTCATCTTCTCCACAGGAGAGTTACTTGTCCAGTCTCACAAGATCCTGCCTGTTTCTTCTTCTGGAACACATAAAGGAGTTGTCACTTAGCTGTGACACCTGAGGGGAGGATCTAAGAGAGGAAAGATACATTTTATCTCACAGTATCACAGGGTTCAGATCCAGCAGACACCATGGCAATAGAAACAGGCAGTAATAGTAGCGGTTCTCCTGCCTTAGAGCAGCCAGACCAGATCAAACAAGGGTCTGTGGACACTGCTTCGGTGGCCTGTCTCAGCCGGGTCGGTCCTACCAAATAACATTTCCATCACCATTATAAGTAGTGCCACCAGCTGGAACCAGACAGTAACACATGCCTCTGTGCCTATGGCTTTGGGGGTATTCCGTGTTCAAAACATCTCCGAGACCCAACTGCTTTAATTGGTCCTGTGGTCATATTGAAATTTATATCTCTTTCTTCACTCGCTTATTCTAGTTTCCCTGTGTAGGAACAAAACTGACTGGTGTTGCTTTCATGGGACACCTCAGATCAAAGTCATTGCTGTGGGTGCCTATTTAAGATCCCACAGCACACCAAAGACCCACATGCAGACAAGGAATCCCCTTCCTTCAGGACACCTTCTGTTCATGGTCAGGAACCCAGGTGAATCTTCAGAGTCACCTCTTCCATCCTTACTGTAACTCATCTTGCCTGATGACCTGCTGGTGTGGAAATCCAGCTAGAAATGGCAGCCACAAAACAAGGCCACTCACCCACCTGGAAATGACTCCCCAGTGTCTGGATCACAATCATTCAATCATCATGGCTCCTTAATTGCTTCTCAGGAACTCAAAGGGCCTGTGCAAATGTCTAGTGACAATGTTTGGATGCTGAAGACCACAAAGTCATCTACAGAAAGTGCTAACTGGGTTCTTTCAAAGCACCGGTATTATAAAGTGCCACAGAGACCATTCCCCTGGTTGACATCAAATCTTGCTTTCTCTCACTTGTAAATACCTTTCCCGATTCCTCATACCACCCTTATTCTTTACCCCCCAAACACCCTTAGGAAGGGGAAGTAAAGATTTGCCCTCCTAGCTGCACACGGCTAAACTCTCTTCTCTACACAACTCATTGTTCTGTGATTGACTTTCTTGGGCAAAACAGACCTAGTGCTACCATAGCAATCACCACTCAAAACAGTGCATTTCCCTAGACTAATCACGAGATGCCTACTATATGCACCAAGGGACACACAGTGCTTTGGATAGGATAAGGTGTTCGTCAGAATTCAAAAAAAGTGGCTCCTGCATCTTCTCCTTTGCATGTCTAAATAAACTTTAAAACTGACCTGATGAGGTCATATGAAATGACTCTTTAAGTTCACCATTTTCCAAAGCTCGTTATATAGTTTCAATTTAGTCTTCATCTCTTTCTATCAAAAAATAATAGGCCCAAAACAAACTAAGAATATAAGCAATATTTAGATTACAGTAGAGAGACTAGTCTTCCTTCCCAGGTAATTGACCAAGCCAAGAATCCTAATTAGTGCTGCAGCCATTTCACACAGGAAATGTCCACTGTACAGTAGGACAATCTCATGTTAACTCACACTGTGGGTTAAACCTAGGTCTTGTTCACTAGAAAGGAAATCATTTTTAATGAAAAGAGTTCCATTTTAATGTCCTGTAAATGGGCCATTTATTGGTACACAAGAGGATCAGGAAAACTAATTAGGGACTGCTTAATGTAAGTGATGTGGTTTTCCCAGGTTGGCAATTGTGATCCGAATTCCCCAAGCAGAAAACTAAGATGCAGATGAATACCAGATCCAGAAAAGCCTGGGGGATTACCCAAATGTCCCTGAGCTCAACTTAAATACCAGATTGTGAAAATTGGCTTCAGCAAAGCAAGTGTAGATCATGTTTGTCCTTTTGAGTTTTATGGGATCCCAGCAGCTAAAAGCCTGCTTAGTTTTTGAAAACGAGCTCCCCAGCATTCTTTATTTACTCTATGTACTTCAGCATAAAGACCAAAAAGCAAGATCTTTCCTCTTAAAAAAAAAAAGAAACAAACAAACAAAAGCAAAACTTTATCCAACCTTCATCACTCTGCAGGATACTAATTATCCTGAGTGATTAATCCCCACTTTCTTCTTGTTTTTGGGTAACATGCTTTATCAAACCTTCCTCACCATGAGACCATCCTACCCATTTTTTTGTCTTTTTCTCCAGTGCTGCAAGCAAAGTTAGTAATTGTGGAGCTTTGTCACAAAGCCCCTGAAGATATGAAAACTTGCTCAAAAAACATTGTACAATTGCTTCAGGCAAGTAAGATTTACCCAAGCTATGAACATCTGACATGCAGCTTTACTTACATAATGAACTCACTCTCAGTATTTACCTCACGATCCCCCTTCTCTCTCCCTCAGGAAGGTTCCAGAGTGTGGGTGAACTATCCTAAGATAATATGGGCCAGATGGCAAGCCCTTCAACCTCCCCTCACTCTTCCTGCAAATGGGAAGGGATCTGTTTGCTCCTCAAGTCAATCTGTCATGACTGTCACTTTCATTGTTTCTCTCTAAAGATATTTCTTTGCCACAATATGCATAATTGTATGCATATTCTTTAAGCAATATAATCAGGTTCATCCCAGAAACACCCCCACTTCTGGTACCAGTCTCTGTTTCCCTCTCTGTTGTTGTGAGTGAATACTTGGGCCAAAAACAACTTAGATGAGAGGATTTATTTCACCTTATGGTGATATTTTGTGTTCTGACAAATAAAGCTTGCCAGGAGATCAGAGTGTAGAGCTAACCACTAGTTAAACATAGTGGTCTGGAGGTCTGCACAGACACACAGGAAGGCATAAGGCAGAGTGTAGACAAGATCTCAATGGAGGTGAGAGGTGACTGAGGCTGGTCCTTCACTTCTCTGATCTTTCAGCCTTGATCCTGACATCTGACTCCAGGCTTTTATTATTAAGACCAATGACAATCGCACTTTACTCTACACTTCCAGGTCACTGCCTGTCCCTGTCACTGAGAGAAGTCAAGGCAGGACTCAAGGAACCAGAAGACCGAAACCATGGAGGAGCACTACTGGTTGGCTTCCTTACTCTCTGGCCCATGCTCAGCTAGCTTCTTTCTATAGCTCAGGACTATCTATGTAAGTATGGTGCTTCCCACAGTGGCAAGAGCCCCTCCCACATCAGCTATCAACCAATACAATTTCTCACAGACTTGCTAGCTGGGAAGTAGCTCAATTGAGGTCCTCTCTTCCCATGTGACTCTAGCTTGCGTCAGGCTGAACAACCCCTAACCAGCACCCTGAGCATTGCATCAAGTGGACAACCCCTAACCAGTGCCCTGAGAAGAGACAAGAGGTGGAGGGAGAGCTGATGCCTGTTTTGGTTGAAGAAGCTCAGGGCTGAGAACGCAGGCCACTCACGGGGCAGACACCAGGCCCAGGACTATGGCACGTGTGAAGCAGGAGCTGGCCTGAGTCTATAGGCTGCATATCATGCATGTGGATGAGGAAACTGGAGAGATGGGCCTGCTCAAGCTCTCTGGACCCCAGAAAACCAAGAGTGAGTTCAAGAGATTTTGAACATTAATCTAAATAATTTGAATGTACACTGCTTAAGTCTGATTGTTTTCATGCCTGGATTTTCTTTTGGAATATGAAAGTATGTGTCATTATTTTTTATAATTTTATTGTACAGGAGCCCATAGTTAAAAGACTTCAGAGTTTTTAACAAGACCTTAAAGTGTTGTAACTAAAGACTGTAAGACTTTTAAAAGTTGGACTGTGTTTTATATTTTAATATTAACATGAGATCTCAGGACATGAAAGGGAAGGTTACAGTTTAACAAGGATGTGTTTATTTGTCAGGTCAACAAGAGGTGGATAGTGTGGTAAGTCATTGTCAACGTGACACAACCTAGAGTCACCTGGAAGGGGAAACCTCAGTTGAGTAATTGCCCAGATCATATTGGATGACACCCAAGGTTGACCTTCTCTAGATGTATAGAGATGCACATGCACACACTTGCACCCATACCCACAAGAACTCTACATTCACTGCTATGTGTGTGTGCGTGCACGCACACACATACACATGCATAAATGTGCACGATGCTATAAAGGGACAGTGCGTTATTGTCATTACATAAGATGAGTAATGGACAAAATCTGAACTCTAAAATATTCTCATACAAGTAATTTAAAGCAGAAATTAGAGATCAGTGGAGGGGTCATGACAATTCAGCCTTGTTCTCCCTGCCCCCTGCCCTTCTACTCTGAAGAACATAATTGGTTATCAAAAAGACAATAAACAGGTTTAATGCTTAACCCTTATCGTATATAAAACTCAGTTACTGCTTTTGGATGTAAGACAAATATGAAAGGTCAAATCATGTGTAGGGAGAGATTAGATAACTGTGCCACTGACCACGCCCGCTTTGGGTGTGACTACAGGTGCATATGAACATGGAAATAAAGTACTGGGAGGAGGAGAGGTGTTCTCTCTCTCTCTCTCTCTCTCTCTCTCTCTCTCTCTCTCTCTCTCTCTCTCTCTCTCTCTCTCTCTCTCTCTTGATTCCAGTCAGGTGTCGAAAGCTGCTGAGACCAATCTGGGTTGCCAGTTTCTCTTATAATATAAGTACCTCCCACAAGAAATAGTCATCTTTACCTTGTATAAAGTGTGCAATTCATATTACAGTGGCAATCATGGAAACTGTAGGATAAGATATAGAACGCCTTTATACCTCAAAGTACAGAAATTTTCCCTAACAATAAACCCCATAATATGAAGACAAGTCATCATGTTAAATTAAAAACTGACTTCAGATTCTGGACACAACAGGCCTGATGTATCTATTGACTCATGGAGACTGAGGGCACACACAAGACCCAAACACGGGTTCAAACCAGACAGAATCCCAGCACTGAAAAGGGGAAGTGACACAAAATCACACTCACACACACACATGCCTGCACACACATGCTCCCATACACATGGATTTGCAAAGGGGAAACATGAGCATCTCATAGAGAAGGTACCACAAATGACACAGTTTACGTGCAAAACTGCCTAGCCTTATGATGATCAGAGAAAAAGGAAGGGGGTACAAAAACACAAATTACAACCACAGCGAGAAAGCAGTTTATGAACATTCAAGTGACAACATTACAATTTCGGCAAAGCCAAGAAGGTGTTGACCCTTGCACACTGCTGGTGACAATATAAAGACATCCAGCCTCCTGATGAGCGTTAGCTTGATGTTTGTTAGGAAGCAAGATTGGGCAGACAGGTCCCACACTGCCACAACTCCGTTCCTAACTACTTCCTAAATACCTGGGAGAAACTCTTACCTATGAGGGAAATGATCGTCTACAAGGTTGCTCTTCACCGCCTTCAACAGAAAATGACCTCACTGGACCTCTGCAGAGCAATAAATAAACTGCAATATATTTTTGTTGACTAGTTTTATGTCAACTAGGCACAAGTCAGAGTTATCTGAGAAAGAGCAGACCTCAGTTGAGAAAACGCTTCCGTGATAGTGGCCTGTCGTCAAGTCTGTGGCATATTTTCTTGATGGATGATTGATGTGGGATGGCCCAGCCTACCACGGGTGGTGTCGTTCCTGGCCTGGACATCCTGAGTTGTGTAATAAAGAAGACTGGGTAAGCTACGAGAGGCAAGCCAGTAGGCAGCGCTCCTCCATGGCTTTAGCTCCTGGCTCGAGGTGCCTGCCTTGGGTTTCTGTACTGACTTCTCTCAGTGAGAGTGTGACATGGAAGCTGGAACAACCCTTTTCTCCCCAGGGTTGCTTCCAGTCATGATATTTATCACAGCATTAGAAACCCTAAGACAATGTTCACCTGGTTAAAATAAAATATAACAGTAAAAATTAACTGGTTACTACTACATACATCAATACATGCATCTAATAGTATAAATGACTGGGATAGTACTTGAGAGTTGTATACTACCTGATAAGTCTCTCATGACCGGTCACTTCCTACTCTTTCATGGGGTCAGTGATGTTCATTTTTCTTATTCTTCTGTGGTGAGATGATTTTTACTCATTTTTGTGTGTTATGCATTTCTTAATAGTCAAATACCTTCTTAAAGAATCAGAACAAACTTTAAAACTCTTGAAGGAAAAAAAAAAACCTCCCAGAAGTCTTCCTCAAAAACCTCAGTCTGAATTGTTTTAATTGGGTTGAATCACTGGAAATCAGTGCCCCTGGGCAGTGTTCTTTCAACATGGAGTTAAGTATAGAATAAAAATAGAAACTGGGCTGGGGAAAGGCTCCGTGGCTAAGTCCTTCCAAGTGTGAGGACAGGAGTTAGGATTCCCAGAGCCCACATAAATACCAGCTGGGTGGGGCAGCTGCCTGTAATTCCAGCCTCACAAGGTGAACTCTGAGACAAGGAATCCCAACAGGAAGCAGGCTAGTGAAATCAGCTGCGTCGGTGAGCTCTGGGTTGTCTGAGAGGTCTTGCCTTCTCATTGAATAAGGTAGAAGTGCAATTGAGGATGATTCAGGAATCAACCTCCACATATATGTGCACCCACATGCACTCACACCCAAACACTGTGTGCATACACACATGCATGCATGCATGTATACTCACCCCACACGCATGAATACATACACATGGGCGTGCACGCATGCACACACACACACACACACACACACGTGCACACACGCAATGGGAAGGTCCACAGAGGCGGCTCATTGGCAAGTTTAGGTGCAGAGATTTTAGCTCTATCAGCTTGCTCTCCATCATGCCCCTAATACTTCACTTGGGTTACAGTACATAGTGTGTGTTCAATAAATATTTGCTGAGTGAATTGATAAGAGAGTCAAATATTGAAAATGTAGGTTAAACTCTTAAATTCTGTTTAGATAACATTTGTGGGCTGACAGTTGAGACCGGACTACTAGCAGTTCATCCATATTCTAGCACATGGGAGAAGGGATAGAGAACTAAAAACAGTTTCCTCTAAAGAGACGGAACCCTTTGATAGCATTACCTTGGCAAGTATTTAGTCCTGTGACCATGCATAGCTGCAAGGGAAGCTGGAAGAACTAATCACATCCATAGGTAGCTATGAGTCCTTTTTGAATGCTGTGAATTTTTCTGTTTCTAACAGAAAAGAAAGGCAGTAATACAAAACTACAAACAGAAATGTCTTCTCGTCTACCTGCCCTAGCCAGTTGCATTCTCCTTACTGTCTTTAAAGATACTCTATACCATGAATTTACTATTTATGATTTTTCATGAAAATTATTAGCTTTGGATTTTAATTTTTCAACGCATGATATCTTTCAGCTTGGAGGATTTTTCTCCCATTAAACACTTTAGAACTTTGTTTTCCTTGTTAATACATTCATCTGCTTCACTGAATTTAGCTGCTACTGGACAGTGCTCATCATGTGGGTGTCATGCAAGCTGCTTATTAATTGCTTCCAAGTTGTTGGTTTTTTGTTTGTTTGGTTTTTTTTTCTTGAGCTCAGAAAACAGAGAAGTCCAGGACAGAGGGAGCCTTGCTCTGAGCCGAGATCCGTAAAGAAACAGCAGATTTTCGAGAAGGGAAACTTATTTTTAAACCCCTTTATAGACAATTCTTCCTATTAAATTTTATTTTCCACCAAAGTGTTTATCCTTCCTTGCTTTGCATTTTCTCTCTACATATCATCATTACTCCAGAGAATGAATGTGTGTGGCCAGCCATGGTAGTAGCAATCTGCAATTCAAACCTGTTTCCCTCACCACTCACAACTCCTGTTCCCCCTTCTTCCTCCCTCTTTTATTTATTTGTTTATTTGTTTATTTGTTTGTTTGTTTATTTATTTATTTATTTAGCTTCTCACACAGAAAATCCCACCACCATCGGCTCTTCCTATTCCTTGTCTCCACACTGAATTGTGCTTCTTGGTTTTTTTAAGATTGGGACATGTCTGAAATCATGGCTAAAATTTTTGAAAAACATTCTCTGACATTGGACGGAGCTGCGTCCTTCAAGCCTCTGTGGTTTGTTGCTATCTGTGACAGGGTGCTTTCTGCTCGGGAAGTGAGGGTGAGGGGGGGATAGATGAGGGTATGGATGGCCTTGTTTCCTGTTTCAAATGTAAAGGAATCTAAAGCTGACATTCTCCTTTGTGTACAGGTTCTGAAGCTCCCTGGTGAATCCCCTCTAAGCACGGATAGGCACTGATTGACTCACAGACTTCACGTGTTTCAGTGGCTTTCACACTCTCCATCTCAAGCTTGAATACAGTTGACAGAGGGAGCCCTAATTAGTTAATGGTATTTAATTTTGCATATCTGGAGAAGGGCCTCATGGATATTAATGCAAATGTATGTAAATGTATGTAAAAGTAACCAAATTAATACTGCCGTGGTACTTCTTTTAAAGGGATCAGAGCCTGTTCTGGGTGGATACAGGTTAAAATACCCACCTGCCTGTGGGAACAACTTCCTTCCACCCAGGTCACTTTGCTCAGTCTTACTGGGCCGGGCACTCCTGTGATCCTAGCATGGAGGAAGATTGCCATGAGTTTGATGGCCCCTAGGTTATATAGTGACACCCCTGAAAATAACAATTGTTTTTGTTTTTTATATAGAGCTGTTAAAAGAATTCTGTACATATATGGGACTAAGCAAAAAAAAAAATGAAGAAGCTATCAACTTGAGGAGAGTGGGAGGGGTTAGAGGGAGGGGATGAAGGAAAGAAGGTGATGCAATTCTATTTCAATTAAAAACACATTTTTTTAAAAAAGAGTCAGAATGCTTTAAAAATATGAAGCACACAGAAGACACTAAGGCAGCAATATTTCTTAAAGAATAAATTAGTGAAAAGAGGGCAGGCTCCTTACTCAGAATCACAATGTGACTTGAAATACATGGAGGAGTGGTCCACAGTCCATCCATCAGTGCAGAATTCACTGCCTCCTCTGGGTTTCCCACAGGGACTTGGCGGGTCTGACTTTTCTGCATACCTGAAATATACCAGGTTAAGTGCAGTGGGCCTTCCTGCCCACACCATATACCAGACCTAAGCCCTCAGACTCTGTTGCCTTTGATTATTTTCACAACAAAGAGGGATATAAAGTAGTATAAACCACATAATGAAGCTTCAGAGACCTCAAAATGCAGCTTGGATAATTTATGATTTGTATGGTAATTTATTTAAACATATCCTTCTTGCTAGACAAATAAATTGTTTTCAGAGTAGTTTCTATTACAAAAATAATACAGTGTGCTTATATAAGCATGTATGTTTATCTAAAAGAATATTTTCTTAGAAACTGGGGAAAATATCCTGGGGAATAGCGAAAGTTTGAGAGACTGGATCCAGGCAGATGGCACTACCCTTCTACAGACTTGCCTAGCACTTAATATCCCTTCCACACGGATGCACTTTGCTTGCTCTGAAAACTTAATTAATGTTGTTGATCAATTAATTGTAAGCAAAAGGCAAGGCAGAAGCCTCGAGAATGTCTGAAATGCTGCTCTAGTATGCCACATTTACATATTACAGCAGGCACAGTTGAGGTGCCTCAAGTAATATTCAAGAACATAGTTATGTACATTGAAGGAAAAAAGTTTAAAGGGCTTTATAGGTCAAGAGGAGGCTGTTGAACAGATTTCATGGATGAATAAGTGATAGCATTAATAGTAGCAGATGCATATTGGACTTACAGGGAACTACTTATTTAATGTAATTTATTTAAAATTAAATATAACATGTACTCTGGCTTACTATCTCCTTGAAAGGCATATTAAATTTATCTTAGGTATCCACACCATTTATCAGCCTGTCCACATCGATTTGGACCATACAGTAGTCTTCTTGGTAGAAAGAAAAAATAAATATAAATTGTATTGGGTATGTACAGGGTACCAAGACATACCACATGTTACATCAGTTACTCTCCCTGCAACAACCACGTGAGTATCACATTACTGTTTCCCAAAAATAAATGAGAAATTGGAGATTTGGAAATGCCAAACATTTTTGATATTTCACAAGTAGAGGACTGGAGATTGGGTTTTTTAATTATTCTCCAATTGGCTTTGATTCCAAGAGTCCTGCCTTCCCTTGCACTAAAATCCTCCCTACTGCATGCAGACTGCATTATGAGAAGGTAAAGTGGGGAAAACATTTTCTTAAGTTAGGCGTCCAGTAAAACTTTTTGGATTATCTTAATGGAGAATACTGACATCAACCCAGGCAGCAATAGGAATCCCTGTTAAGTAACCAGGCAACACTCTTGACTTCTTCCAGTGAAATCATTCCCAGTCAGAGCCTTTCACTGGGATGCTGCAGATTGCAAATGACTGCCAAATCCAAACATTTTAAGTGTGTTTAATAAATCAATAGAGTGTACAGCAATTTGTTCCCAGACCTCAGAAATCATTTGTTTAGACCTGATGCCTATATTTGTCAGATTGAGGTGTACACATTACCTTGGGCAGGAAACAACACACACACACACACACACACACACACACACACACACACACTTACATTTAAGATGTTAAGCCAATTTAAATTGTGTAAAGAAAGGAACAACGCATTCTCAAATGGTTGTTATCAAATGGATAATTATAAAGGCTATGCCTTCGTGGGTCTTCACGGAAAAATAACCCTTCCCTCTGCAGAATACACCTCAGCATGTGTAGGCTCTTCAGGATTCAGCCATAAGGAAAACCTAATATAAAGTGAAGGAAGACTTTTCCTCTTCCCTTTTTTCTAAAAATCACTTCTACTTGACAGCAAGAGGATCTCCCAAAGGAAATAGCAGAGACCTGTTGGTTCTTCATTTAAAGTCAGTGGGCCGACAAAATGCCCAAAGGGAACAATTTTGCCCCAGATCCCAAGAGGAACAGACTCAATGAGAAACCAATAATTATTTTCCAACTCTAACTCTGATGACATGAAAACCAGAGTTATGTAGTTATTTGATCCGATGTTGAATAGGATTCTACAGCAACATTTCATACCAACTGAAGTCTGCTAATTATGTGTGCTGGGACAGCAGCCAAGAGTCCATTAGAGTGGTCCAAAGGGGATTTTTTTTTAAGAAAGAAGGTTTTAGCATGGATTCTCAGGAGCATGGCCTTGGCACTATATGGAAATTTTCATTGTAGCTGAGGAGTGTGTTAAAGAACTGAAGTACAAGGTTTTCCATTTGAGAAGAGGAAAAAAGATGGAAAGGGAGTGTGCCTGTCACTGTAATGCTGACCTGCAGCCATTTATAGATAGAAGTTCTGTCCCACCAGGTCCCACTGCCCTTTAGTCCCAAATAAACAGGCAGAGTCTTACATTAATTATAAACTGTTTGGCCAATGGCTCGGGCTTCTTATTGGCTAGTCCTCACTTAATTACTAACCCTTTTCTATTAATCTATATATTGCCACAAGGCTGTAGCTTACCCTTAGTGCTCCGTGTGTTACTCCTTTGGCAAGGAAGGAAACACTGGCACTCCCATACGAACTCCTAAGTTCAAACTGGTAAAGCCGAGGACACTGAGAAACAGGGAGAAGACAGATGAGGTGGGCAATATGTGTCTTCTCCAGGAGCTCTGACTTTGCTCTGGAGAGTGGGGTAGTACACAAGAGGCCATGCAGCCAAGGAGAGAGGAAATGAGAAAGCGTGGGGGCAGATGAGCAGAATAATGATAATTATGGAAAGACATCAAGTACAGGTGAGGAGAGAAGCAGAGAAAAGAGACCATGGTCTAAAAAAAACAAGAATAAAATGGATAAGGCCTGATGATTGGTTGAGTGCAGAAGATGGTACGTGGGAGAGACAGCTGAAAATTAAATGAGAAAGACAGAAGGGAATTGTAAAAGGTAACCCTTAGCCATAGGGCTAGGATCTAACTTAAAAGAAACTTGGGCTGAGGCAATGGCTTAGACTTTCAAGTGCTCACTATGCAAACATCAGGACGTTAGTTAACTCCCCAGGACACTAGTGAAAATGCCAGGCATGGTGCCACATGTCTGTAATTCCATCACCAGCATAGTGGGGTCAGGAAGATCTCTGAGGCTTGTTTCCTGGCCGGCCTGGCAGAATAGCCAAGTTCCAGCTTCAGTGAGGTACCCTGTCTCAAAAAATATGGTAGTGAGTGATTGAGATACAGAATACACCTGCACACCATACACACACACACACACACACACACACACACACACCACATACACAGAAACAAACACACAAACACACACACATACTACGTACACACACAAAGATACACACCACACACACCACATACACACATGCACACACACATATACCGTATACACACACAAACACACCACACACACACCACACACACGCACTTAAAAAATAACCACCAACAGGAACAACAAACAAACATGACAATGCAACTGTGCTCATACATAGAGAGAGAGACCAGCACTACAGGAATGGGTCAAGGTAAAGCACTCAGTGTGATGGCACCCACTAACCTTTGCAGACTGTTAACGTTTCTTTTCCGCTGTTGGCTTTTCAATAGATAGCTTGCACCTACATGCTTGATGTAGGAATGTCTGAGCACGGTTTGGCCAGTTGCATTTCGATCTCAGTGCACAGGTGCTTCCTGTGCTGCGTCTCCTGTAAAGCCACATGCCACATCAGTCCCACCACACTTGCAGGCCTGTTGTTTCCTGTGCTCATATTTCTGTCTGTGTCTTCAACAGCCTGCAGCAGGACCAAAAGAGCCCATCCAATCTGATCATCCTGCCGGACACTTCTGACACGAATCAGCATTTTCATTACCTAAATCTCAATTTTCAGTTCAAACTGCTGGTGTATAAGACATCGCATTTCCTGCCTCTAGAATCTCTGACTCAAGCACAGGGTACCTGTGAGTATGAGTTGTGAAGATGATAAGGATCAAGACATAATTTTCGTAGCTATTTGGACAGGCAGGCAGTGTCAACATGGCCTTTCTATTCTCATTTTTACTAATCTAACCTGACATATAGATTTTTTTCATTCATTTAACAAATACTCGTTGAGATTTATTTGCAGGCCCTGGGAATGCTGCTATGGGGGTAGGGGAATACAGAAGAAGAGGAAGAAGAAGAAGAAGAAGAAGAAGAAGAAGAAGAAGAAGAAGAAGAAGAAGAAGAAGAAGAAGAAGAAGAAGAGGAAGAGGAAGAGGAAGAGGAAGAGGAAGAGGAAGAGGAAGAGGAAGAGGAAGAGGAAGAGGAAGAAGAAGAAGAGGAAGAAGAAGAAAGCCTACTGTTGTGAAATAAAGGAGGTGGGCAGATAAGTGGATGATAGATAGATAGATAATAGATAGATGACAGATTATGGGTATATGATTGGATATATTGGATATAATAAAGGTGCACAGATAGAAGATGGGTGGAATCTTGGAATCACTAAGAAACTGTATCCAATATAGTTTGTGGGGTGTGAAATTTTCAATATTAAAATAAGAAAAGCCCTAGAAAGCTAATACAAAATGGTCACCCTTGACTAAGAAGTGGGAGAGTGGTCTGCTATTTTAAAGAAATTCAGTGTAAAGCCTATTGAGAAAGTGGTCTCTCAATAAGGCTTAATGGGAACTAAAAAAGCTGGACATGTAGACACCTGGGAGCAAAGCATTCTGGAGAGGTAAATTCAAAGGAAAAAATCCCAGCAAACATGCTGGGCTTGTAGATTCTCGGTAAACACATATATTACAGATGGACTCTACCTGTGAGGCACAAGGTACAGAGTGGTGTATGTGCATTAGTGGAACCATTGTTAGCACAGTTGCCATTCAAGGGTTAATCCAAACCAGGGCTCCTCTGTTTCCTCATTGTCTCTTGTGGGACCTCTACAAACTCTCCAAGGACATAGCTACACATGTTGAGGGAAAAAATTAAAATAAGAGGCTCAAAACCTGAATAGAAGGAGATTAAATAAAATTGGTTGTAGTGAACATCTAGAAAAGCAACAGTAAAAGATCAAATCAGAACTCAGACTCAACATTTCTTGTAGTTTTTCTTCCATATCCTTTGAGCCTTTTCAGGTTTAGCAATAATCACAAACCCAACATGAAACCAATCAACACAGTTTCTCTCACACATAGTTCTAGCACTTACAGGCTGAAAGAAGACCAACATTCAACAAAGGCTCATATGACCTGAGTAAGTCCTGATTTAATATGTATCAAGAGTAAGTCAGCATTTCCCAAATAAAAATGAGCATTTTTCTCATTATTTTCAAGCTTGTTGACACCTATCTGGATAATTCACACCAACGAAAATCTTTAGCCCAAAAAGAAAGGTTCTATGTGAATTAATAGAGTTGTTATTTTAATAAGCTATGCTAAGTTGGTGTGAATGCTTTAACTAAAGCCTGACTAAGCCGGGTCTTTTTTTTTTTTTTTACCCTTGGCCATTTTCTACTCAAGGATACAGTGTGGCCTAACATGTACCAAGTTTCAACAAAAGTCCATTTTCTCTCTTCTTTTCCTTTTAAATCCTATCCTAAGCAATTCCTCCAAGGACTTCTTCAGAGTTATCTGTAGATGGGAAAGGCAATTCACAATGCAATAAAATTTATAGCTCATAAAATTATGAATAAGCCGAACGTAAAAAAAGAAAAGTTAAACTAGGTTTAAAATGATTTTTATATTATCAACCACATGAATTGACACAGAAAATGAATCGCAAATGTGAGGAATGCAACAGCTAAATGCTATGTGCCATCTGCGTGTTAAATGGGAACAGGCAACACTGCACGAAGGGATGCTTGGGAAATAGTCACTGATTTCTCTCATCAGAAATGACCAAAGTGGGGTCGGGATAGGTCTTGTTGGGTAATTTTTGTTGTTTGTTTTGTGTTTTTAATCATATTAACTGGATATTCCTGCAAATATACAGGCAAACATTCTTTTAAAAAGAGAGAGATTTGGAAACTAGCAGGTGACACTATGTGAATCAGCCCAGGTACTGATGGTTTTATATCAGAAAAATAAGAATATAACAAATAAAGAATTAAAGAGGCTGAAGAGATGGCTCCAGTGGTTAAAAGTACTTGTGGCTCTTCTAGAGGACAGAGTTCAGTTTTGCAGCTCACAATCTCCTATAACTCAAGTCCCAAGGGCCCAACACCTTCTTTCTAACTCTGGCACTCACACAACATGTAGTATCTACTCACACAGACAAACATATTAAAACACACACACACACACACATTTGCATACACAATAAAAAATAAACCTAAAAGGGAATTAAACCATATAATTAAACCTCACTGGTCTAGGCAGGTTGACCAGAAAGCCCCAGAAATATTCCTGTCTCTGCCTCAAGTGCAAACTCATGCTACCATACTTGCCTTTCCTTTACATGGGTTCTGGGGTCAATTCAAGTTTTCAAGCTTATAAGGCAAGCACTTTACCCACTGAGTTATGGCCCCACGCCCATAATGCTCTTTCTTAAAAGAAGTTCTTGTGATTAGCTGTATAAAAGAGCTTCTGGGTTTCCATTTTGTTTACTTACCCTGAATTTGTCTGAACTGGCTAGCTTTCCATCACCAAGACTACATTTTTAGAAAAACAACCTAAAGGAGTGGAATTGTTACTTTTCTGTCCCTATGAAAAGATGTCTTGACAAAAATTAACTTGGAGGAGAAAGGATTTATTTATTTGGGCTTACAGGTCCAGAGAGCTAGAACCTATCACAGTGGGAAGGACGTGGCAACAGGATCAGTAAGTCACATTTGTATGCACACAGAAAAAGGGATGTAGAAGAGGATGTTGGGTGAAACTATAAGACCTCAAAGACCCCTACTGATGCATGTTCTCCAACATGGCTCCACCACTTAAAGCTTCTACAACCTCGAAAAATGGTGCCACCTACTGGGGACAAAGTAGTCGAACACATGTGACTGTGAGGGACTCTCGTTCAAACCCCACACAACAAGGAAAAGTTTATTTTGCCTAATGATTACAGGTTTCCATTGACAGCTGGTTCCATTGCTTTAGACTGAAATGAAGGAAAACACTGTAGGATGAGGAACAAGTGACACAAAAGGCTGCCAACCTCAGGACAGACAAGAGAAAAGACAAGAAAGAGGAAAGGGCCAGAGACAAGCTGTCCCCTTGAGAAACATTCTTCCTGCGACCCACTTCCTCAAACTGAGTCACAACTCCTGAGGATCTCTTCCCCTGGGAAATCAGAGGAGATTTTGAGGTTGGCAGCTATGATCCAATCACACCTCAGCACTGTCAGCTAGGGGCAACCCTTCAACAGATGACCTTGTGGGAATACTTCTTACTCAAGCAATAAAACCATGGATACTGTTAGCCACAGCTCCCTCAGAATATAGAAGGGTGTCTTAGTCAGCGTTCCATTGCTCTAAAGAGTCACCATGACTTCAGCAACTCTTATAAAGGAAAGCATTTAATTGAGGCTGGCTTACGGTTTCAAAAGATTAGTCCACATTCGTCACAGTGGGGAAGCATGGTGGAGCACAGGCAGACACAAACTTGGAGAAGTTGTGGAAAGCTCTATATTCAGATCCATAAGCAGAAAGAATAGAAAGTCACTGGGCCTGGCTTGGGCCTTTGAAAGCCTCAAAGCACACCCCCAGGAACACACTTCCTCCAACAAGTCTATGCCTATTCAAGCAAGGCCACACCTCCCAATCTTTCAAATAGTGACACTCCCAGGTGACAAAGAATTCAAATATAGCCACCCTATGGGGCCATTCTTATTCAAAACACCACAAGGAGTAAAGAATATACATATACAGTCTAGAACTTTTGATCCACCATGAGGTTTTGTAACGGGTATCATTCTTGTCTGACTGACTACAAATACTTTTCAAGGATGACCTCAGTTGTTACATTGGCTTTAATGATCATCATATATCAGTGATTCCAAAATGAATATCATTATCACTCATATTCTTGTGCCCCAGGTCAATATATCTATCACTATTTCAATTTCATTTTCCCCTGGAAACTTTGAGTAGAATATCCAAACTCAAAGTAAATATCCAACCATAACCTGCTTTTTCTCCTAAAGTCTCCGAACCTGTTAAATATCCTCCCACACAAACATATGTGGGATGAGGGTGAGACAGCATGAAAATGAAGTCAATTTCTGTGAATCTCTCTGTTCCCATGCCAATGAATTGACATATTTAGACACCAGTGCCTATAACACATATACTAAGCTTTCCAGTTTTAGTACCTCTGGGTCTCAAGTCTGTTCCTGCCATTTCCTCCATTTTCTTCTCTTTGTCTGGACTGTGAACCCTGTTTATGATGGCCTTTGAAGAAAAAAATGAATGGGTAAAGTGACTTCAGAAACTCATTCATTTCTTCTTCACTCTTATCAACAAATACACATGGAGGAAATCCACAACCTGGAGGAAAAGAGGGCATCTGGTCATTTCCGGTCATAGAGCAAGCCTAGTATCCTATGGTTATCACCTTCTCTATTTAGTTCCTGATGTCTCTGTGAGTGGGACTCATGGTGTACCCTCGGTCACATGACAGACACTCGCTTTCTTTAGGACAAGCAAAAACATCACCAAACTGTGTCCTCAATCTCAGAAGATATCCTTCCTCATTTCTGAGCACTTTGAAAACACCTTCATCACAGCATTGAATGTCATGGAAACATTTCCTCATTAATGATATCAGAACCATGGTCATCATCAAGTCAAGTCACTGTACTTGAGAGTCTTACCAATTTGACATATTGACTACTTAGTTTCATGCAACTCCATCCACAACACTTTTATTTTCCCCCACACTCCAAAAGCGACTGTTTTCCATTTTAAAAATTAAAATGCTTCAATTTGCCTCTTCTCACACCCTCTCCACACTGAGTGTCCTCAACTGCTCCCACAGCTCCTTGTACTGTGTGTAAAGGTGACTGTGTTGGTTTTCTTAGCCCAGCTGCATCTTCTCATCAGACATCTTTAAGGCGTCTCTTTTTGCCCCGTTGTTACTCAAAGGCTACCAGCACGATTCCTCTTCTATGACTCTTACATCCATTTCCAGAGTGCTCCATTACATGAATATACCACCTTACCCAGTGTATGTGACACTGGGGATCAAAACCAAGTCTTTGTACATACTAGGTAAGTATACTACCAACTAAGCTATGCCCCTGACCCTGGAGGTAATCTCATCATGACTATTTGTTTATATATGGCACATCTAAAATATCTGATCCACTTACTGTAATAAGGGGAAAGTTAGCTTCTTCTATTTGGCAGGGTGCCTGACAGAGAGCAGATGCTCTGTGTGTGTTGAATTTTGATTGGTTCTAAATGGTCTAAATTGAGTGATTTGTTACCTAAGTTTGTGGTGTATACATGCCAGCCTTATGTTGCCTTGTCATATAACGAATTATTATATAAGTCACTTGATCTATTTTATGGCAAGCAACTATGAAAAGCTTGAATTCTGCATTTTGACTGGTTGTGGATCTTGGTAACAGTCTCTGTCTGTTACAGGAAGAAGCTTACAACTCAGGGTCATGGCAAACCGTGGAAGAGTTTATAACCAGGAAGATTATAACAGCCAGAGGCTCAGGACACTTACTGCTAGCTAGTGTCTCCTTGACAGGGAAGATGAGCGATGAAATCTCAACAGTATGGTTGCCTGAACAAGACCAGCATAAGGACAATACCAGTTAGCATGCCAACATTGACCGGGGAAATTCCACGTGGTCCCTCCCCTAGAAAAAGAGCAACAGGTGGTCAATGACTGCAGAGAGAGAAAGAGAGAGAGAGAGAGAAAGAGAGAGAGAGAGAGAGAGAGAGAGAGAGAGAGAGAGAGAGAGAGAGAGAGAGAGAGAGAGAGAGAGAGAGAGAGAGAATCAGTTTTCTCCAGGGATGGATTTCCACACAGGCTGTTCAATCTCAAGTGGAGCTCTGGAAGCATGTACTTACCAACAATGCTACATGGACAGAAAAGGCTGCATATACATGTGTTGTGGAAGGAGGGGACTTAAAATTCTTTTAGAATCTTGTGATCCAAAATATATACATAAATGTCTGTGCATACTTTCTATGAGATCCATCATACAGACCAGACAAACAAGACCTTACCAGTCCTATGAAACAGCTCACTATTGCTCCCATGATGGCCCAGGTGCAGAAAAGGCATCGCTCCTATTTGTGAATGTTGCTTTCCAGTACAAAAGTCTTTTTTTTTGAGATCTGTGTCAGGAGCTAGGAAATGAGTTAGCAAGAGACGCCTCACTCTCTGAGATAACTTGTTCTAATTTTCTCATTAGTGAAGACGACATCATCATAAAAAATATCTGCCAACAATCTGATATAAAAATGTACATGTGTTGTGAAAAATAATTGCTCTTCAATTACCTCTGAATTATAAAGCTTCTACACAGGTGCAATAATACATGGGCCCTGCGAGTATGAAAAACTGCAAAGCCTGGGTAATTATGTATATTTCAATGAAGACCCTAGAATAAAATTTTCAGAGTTTGGAGAAACAACAAAGCCAGAACCAAAGAGCTATTTATAACGATATATTCTTAAGTTTTCTATTCTTCTTTCTATATATATTTTGAAAAGCCAAGGATGATTTTTTTAACTCTGGCCTCCCGGAAGACAGAGAAATAATATCTCTTCATCTACTTCCAACTGTACCCATAGGGACAGGATTGAAAGGATAGAAGTCTAGACAGAACTATGATAATTGCATTTTTAAAAAATAGTTAAATCTTACTTACACCCTGTGCTTAGTTTATGGATATGAAGAGTAGAATTTATAGGCAGATGGCTCTATCACGACGGTGGAAAAAGATATATTTCTTATAAATTACTCTGCTTTAGCAAGGGAAATTACCCTCAGATAGCTAGTCTTAAACACCACCCAGTCCACAGTCTTCACTGCAGGAAACAGAACGCCCAACAAAACGAGGTTTATCACTCTGATGGTAGCTACTGCCAAACAGTCTAAAGCTGTATTACTACAACACTGCAGGTTTGAGCAGTTATCAGCTTGGATGGTTAACTACATTTTCTACTTTTTAAGTCAAATAGAAAAGCTCTGTGATAGACTTTTACCCAGTTACTGATGAAATTAAGGGTGTTGAAATAAAATCAGACTCACAGCAGAGGGGCATGACTTTTGCTGTGTTTTTTTTTATAAAGTTGTTAACTAGTTCAATTTGTTTAGACACATTGCTGACGATTGTCCTGCTTTTATTCTTTTGCAGTGGCTAAAACCTTTGAGCAAAAACATCTTAGGATAAGAGATGGTTTACTTGGCTTACACTTCCAGGAAAGTCAATGTAGGAACTTCAAGCAGGAATTGAAACAAAGACCGAGGAGGAACGCTGCTGTCTACCTCACTCTCTGGATGGCATTCTGGTTTATAATCTGGCTTGTTTCCTGGTGTATTCTTTTACTCCCTCATACAGGCTCATACTCAGAAAGGTTTCATGTAGTCCCATAACCACGTGCCTTAGGGGTAGTACTACCCACAATTGGCTGTGACTGAGGCTGTGTCAAATCATATTCAAGACACACTACCCCAGACACAGTGCAGGCCAATCTGATCTATGCGACATCTTAACCAAGACGTTAAATCTTCTTTCAAGATTTTTAATAATTTATCTATAGCTGTGACTGTGACTGTGGCTGTGGCTGAGGCTGTGACTGAACCTGTAACAGTGGCTGTGACTGAGTCTGTGATTGTGTCTGTGACTGAGTCTGTGATTGTGACTGTGACTGTGACTGTGCCTGTGGCTGTGACTGTGGCTGTCACTGTCACTGTGGCTGTGACTGTTAGTGTGAGTGTGACTGTGCCTGTGGCTGTGACTGTGACTGTGACTGTGACTGTGACTGTGCCTGTGGCTGTGGATGTGACTGAGACTGTGACTGTGAGTGTGAATGTGACTGTGAGTGTGACTGTGACTGAGACTGTGACTGTGAATGTGACTGTGGCTGTGACTGTGACTGTGACTGTGACTGAGGCTGTGACTGTGACTGTGACTGTGACTGAGGCTGTGACTGTGACTGTGACTGTGGCTGTGGCTATGACTGTGACTGTGACTGTGACTGTGACTGTGACTGTGACTGAGGCTGTGACTGTGACTGTGACTGTGACTGAGGCTGTGACTGTGACTGTGGCTGTGACTGTGACTATCACTGTGTCTGTGACTGTGACTGTGGCTGTGACTGTGACTGTGGCTGTGACTGTGACTATGACTGTGACTGTGACTAAGGCTGTGACTGTGACTGTGGCTGTGACTGTGACTATGACTGTGACTGTGGCTGTGACTGTGACTGTGACTGTGACTGTGACTGTGGCTGTAGCTGTGACTGTGGCTGTGACTGAGGCTGTGACTGTGGCTGTGACTGTGACTATGACTGTGACTGTGACTGTGGCTGTGACTGTAACTGTGGCTGTGACTGTGACTGTGACTGTGACTGTGACTTTGGCTGTGACTGTGACTGAGGCTGTGACTGTGTCTGTGACTGTGACTGTGGCTGTGACTGTGACTGTGGCTGTGACTGTGACTGTGGCTGTGAATGTAACTGTGGCTGTGACTGTGACTGTGACTGTGGCTGTGACTGTGACTGTGACTGTGACTGTGACTTTGGCTGTGACTGTGACTGTGACTGTGACTGAGGCTGTGACTGTGACTGTGACTGTGACTGTGGCTGTAACTGTGACTGTGGCTGTGACTGTGACTGTGGCTGTGAATGTAACTGTGGCTGTGACTGTGACTGTGACTGTGACTGTGACTTTGGCTGTGACTGTGACTGTGACTGTGACTGTGGCTGTGACTGTGACTATGACTGTGACTGTGGCTGTAGCTGTGACTGTGACTGTGACTGAGGCTGTGACTGTGGCTGTGACTGTGACTATGACTATGACTGTGGCTGTGACTGTGACTGTGACTGTGACTGTGACTGTGGCTGTAGCTGTGACTGTGACTGTGACTGAGGCTGTGACTGTGGCTGTGACTGTGACTGTGGCTGTGACTGTGGCTGTGGCTATGACTGTGACTGTGGCTGTGGCTGTGGCTGAGGCTGTGACTGTGACTGTAACTGTGACTGTGACTGTGACTGTGGCTGTGACTGTGACTGTGACTGTGACTGTGGCTGTGGCTGTAGCTGTGACTGTGACTGTGACTGTGGCTGTGACTGTGGCTGTGACTGTGACTGTGACTGTGACTGTGACTTTGGCTGTGACTGTGACTGTGACTGTGACTGTGGCTGTGACTGTGACTGTGACTGTGACTGTGACTTTGGCTGTGACTGTGACTGTGACTGTGACTGAGGCTGTGACTGTGTCTGTGACTGTGACTGTGACTGTGACTGAGGCTGTGACTGTGGCTGTGACTGTGTCTGTGACTGTGACTGTGACTGTGACTGTGACTGAGGCTGTGACTGTGGCTGTGACTGTGACTATGACTGTGACTGTGGCTGTGACTGTGACTGAGGCTGTGACTGTGTCTGTGACTGTGGCTGTGATGACTGTGACTGTGACTGTGGCTGTGACTGTGACTAAGGCTGTGACTGTGACTGTGGCTGTGACTGTGACTGTGACAGAGACTGTGACTGTGACTGTGACTAAGGCTGTGACTGTGACTGTGGCTGTGACTGTGACTGTGGCTGTGGCTGAGGCTGTGACTGTGATTGTGACTGTGACTGTGACTGTGGCTGTGACTGTGACTGTGGCTGTGGCTATGACTGTGACTGTGGCTATGACTGTGACTGTGACTGTGACTGTGGCTGTGACTGTGACTATGACTGTGACTGTGACTGTGACTGTGACTGTGACTGTGGCTGTGACTGTGACTGTGACTGTGACTGTGACTTTGGCTGTGACTGTGACTGTGACTGTGACTGAGGCTGTGACTGTGTCTGTGACTGTGACTGTGTCTGTGACTGTGACTGTGGCTGTGACTGTGACTGTGGCTGTGACTGTGGCTGTGGCTATGACTGTGACTGTGGCTGTGGCTGTGGCTGAGGCTGTGACTGTGACTGTAACTGTGACTGTGACTGTGACTGTGACTGTGGCTGTGACTGTGACTGTGACTGTGACTGTGGCTGTGGATGTAGCTGTGACTGTGACTGTGACTGAGGCTGTGACTGTGTCTGTGACTGTGACTGTGACTGTGACTGTGACTGTGACTGTGGCTGTGACTGTGACTGTGGCTGTGACTGTAACTGTGGCTGTGACTGTGACTGTGACTGTGACTGTGACTTTGGCTGTGACTGTGACTGTGACTGTGACTGAGGCTGTGACTGTGTCTGAGGCTGTGACTGTGGCTGTGACTGTGGCTGTGATGACTGTGACTGTGACTGTGACTGTGGCTGTGACTGTGGCTGTGACTGTGGCTGTGACTGTGACTAAGGCTGTGACTGTGACTGTGGCTGTGACTGTGACTGTGGCTATGACTGTGACTGTGACTGTGGCTGTGACTGTGACTATGACTGTGACTGTGACTGTGACTGTGACTGTGACTGTGGCTGTGACTGTGACTATGACTGTGACTGTGGCTGTAGCTGTGACTGAGGCTGTGACTGTGGCTGTGACTGTGACTATGACTGTGACTGTGGCTGTGACTGTGACTGTGACTGTGGCTGTAGCTGTGACTGTGACTGTGACTGAGGCTGTGACTGTGGCTGTGACTGTGACTGTGAGTGTGACTGTGGCTGTGGCTGTGGCTGAGGCTGTGACTGTGACTGTGACTGTGAGTGTGGCTGTGACTGTGACTGTGACTGTGACTATGGCTGTGACTGTGGCTGTGACTGTGACTGTGACTGTGACAGAGACTGTGACTGTGACTGTGACTGTGACTATGGCTGTGACTGTGACTGTGGCTGTGACTGTGACTGTGGCTGTGGCTGAGGCTGTGACTGTGACTGTGACTGTGACTGTGACTGTGGCTGTGACTGTGACTGTGGCTGTGGCTATGACTGTGACTGTGGCTATGACTGTGACTGTGACTGTGGCTGTGACTGTGACTATGACTGTGACTGTGACTGTGACTGTGACTGTGACTGTGGCTGTGACTGTGACTATGACTGTGACTGTGGCTGTAGCTGTGACTGAGGCTGTGACTGTGGCTGTGACTGTGACTATGACTGTGACTGTGGCTGTGACTGTGACTGTGACTGTGGCTGTAGCTGTGACTGTGACTGTGACTGAGGCTGTGACTGTGGCTGTGACTGTGACTGTGAGTGTGACTGTGGCTGTGGCTGTGGCTGAGGCTGTGACTGTGACTGTGACTGTGAGTGTGGCTGTGACTGTGACTGTGACTGTGACTATGGCTGTGACTGTTGCTGTGACTGTGACTGTGACTGTGACTGAGACTGTGACTGTGGCTGTGACTGTGACTGTGGCTGTGACTGTGGCTGTGTCTGTGACTGAGGCTGTGACTGTGACTGAGGCTGAGGCTGTGACTGAGGCTGTGACTGTGACTGTGACTGTGACTGAGGCTGTGACTGAGGCTGTGACTGAGGCTATGACTGTGACTGTGGCTGTGACTGTGGCTGTGGCTGTGACTGTGACTGAGGCTGTGACTGTGACTGTGACTGTGACTGTGGCTGTGGATGTAGCTGTGACTGTGACTGTGACTGAGGCTGTGACTGTGTCTGTGACTGTGACTGTGACTGTGACTGTGACTGTGACTGTGGCTGTGACTGTGACTGTGGCTGTGACTGTAACTGTGGCTGTGACTGTGACTGTGACTGTGACTGTGACTTTGGCTGTGACTGTGACTGTGACTGTGACTGAGGCTGTGACTGTGTCTGAGGCTGTGACTGTGGCTGTGACTGTGGCTGTGATGACTGTGACTGTGACTGTGACTGTGGCTGTGACTGTGGCTGTGACTGTGGCTGTGACTGTGACTAAGGCTGTGACTGTGGCTGTGGCTATGACTGTGACTGTGGCTATGACTGTGACTGTGACTGTGGCTGTGACTGTGACTATGACTGTGACTGTGACTGTGACTGTGACTGTGACTGTGGCTGTGACTGTGACTATGACTGTGACTGTGGCTGTAGCTGTGACTGAGGCTGTGACTGTGGCTGTGACTGTGACTATGACTGTGACTGTGGCTGTGACTGTGACTGTGACTGTGGCTGTAGCTGTGACTGTGACTGTGACTGAGGCTGTGACTGTGGCTGTGACTGTGACTGTGAGTGTGACTGTGGCTGTGGCTGTGGCTGAGGCTGTGACTGTGACTGTGACTGTGAGTGTGGCTGTGACTGTGACTGTGACTGTGACTATGGCTGTGACTGTTGCTGTGACTGTGACTGTGACTGTGACTGAGACTGTGACTGTGGCTGTGACTGTGACTGTGGCTGTGACTGTGACTGTGGCTGTGACTGTGACTGTGGCTGTGGCTGAGGCTGTGACTGTGACTGTGACTGTGGCTGTGACTGTGACTGTGGCTGTGACTGTGACTGTGGCTGTGGCTATGACTGTGACTGTGGCTATGACTGTGACTGTGACTGTGGCTGTGACTGTGACTATGACTGTGACTGTGACTGTGACTGTGACTGTGACTGTGGCTGTGACTGTGACTATGACTGTGACTGTGGCTGTAGCTGTGACTGAGGCTGTGACTGTGGCTGTGACTGTGACTATGACTGTGACTGTGGCTGTGACTGTGACTGTGACTGTGGCTGTAGCTGTGACTGTGACTGTGACTGAGGCTGTGACTGTGGCTGTGACTGTGACTGTGAGTGTGACTGTGGCTGTGGCTGTGGCTGAGGCTGTGACTGTGACTGTGACTGTGAGTGTGGCTGTGACTGTGACTGTGACTGTGACTATGGCTGTGACTGTTGCTGTGACTGTGACTGTGACTGTGACTGAGACTGTGACTGTGGCTGTGACTGTGACTGTGGCTGTGACTGTGGCTGTGTCTGTGACTGAGGCTGTGACTGTGACTGAGGCTGAGGCTGTGACTGAGGCTGTGACTGTGACTGTGACTGTGACTGAGGCTGTGACTGAGGCTGTGACTGAGGCTATGACTGTGACTGTGGCTGTGACTGTGGCTGTGGCTGTGACTGTGACTGAGGCTGTGACTGTGACTGTGACTGTGACTGTGGCTGTGACTGTGACTGTGACTGTGACTGTGACTGAGGCTGTGACTGTGACTGAGGCTGTGATTGTGGCTGTGACTGAGGCTGTGACTGTGACTGTTGCTGTGGCTGTGACTGTGACTGTGACTGTGACTGTGGCTATGACTGTGACTGTGACTGTTGCTGTGACTGTGACTGTGACTGTGACTGTGACTGAGGCTGTGACTGTGACTGTGACTGTGGCTGTAACTGTGACTATGACTGTGACTGTTTCTGTGACTGTGACTGTGGCTGTGACTGTGTCTGTGACTGTGACTGTGACTGTGGCTGTGACTGTGACTGTGGCTGTGACTGTGACTGTGACTGTGACTGTGACTGTGGCTGTGACTGTGACTGTGACTATGACTGAGGCTGTGACTGTGACTGTGGCTGTGACTGAGGCTGTGACTGTGACTGTGACTGTGACTGTGGCTGTGACTGTGACTGTGGCTGTGGCTATGACTGTGACTGTGGCTATGACTGTGACTGTGACTGTGGCTGTGACTGTGACTATGACTGAGGCTGTGACTGTGACTGTGACTGTGGCTGTAACTGTGACTATGACTGTGACTGTTTCTGTGACTGTGACTGTGGCTGTGACTGTGTCTGTGACTGTGACTGTGACTGTGGCTGTGACTGTGACTGTGGCTGTGACTGTGACTGTGACTGTGACTGTGGCTGTGACTGTGACTGTGACTATGACTGAGGCTGTGACTGTGACTGTGGCTGTGACTGAGGCTGTGACTGTGACTGTGACTGTGACTGTGGCTGTGACTGTGACTGTGACTATGACTGAGGCTGTGACTGTGACTGTGGCTGTGACTGAGGCTGTGACTGTGACTGTGACTGAGGCTGTGACTGTGATTTTGGCTGGGGCTGGGGCTATGGCTAGGACTGTGGCTACTTGTATGTATATACATGTAAGTGAGGGTGACTTCTGTTCCTTAGGCATTAGAGTCACTGCTGTTGTTAGCCACAATACATCAGGCACTGGCTACCTCTCTAAGAACCGGACACAGTTTCTACTGCGGAGCCATATTATCCAGCCCCTAAATCAAACTCTTCTATTATTTCTACTTCTTTTGGGGTCGGGGCTCACACATACTAGGTGAGCACTCTACCTTTGAAGTATCTCCTTCCCTTCTTATACTTTATTCTGACACAGTGTCTCACTGTGTTGCCCATGTTGGCATTCAACTCATTCTGGAGATGAAGCAGAATTTATAACTCTACTGCCTCAGCCTCCTGAATAGATTAGATTACAGGCTGCAACACCAGGCATGGTAATATGCTAAATATTCAAGGGTCTGGTATGTCACATGGGGCCACCACCATAAGGCAGAGAACATAGATTGACATAGCTGGTAAAGCCCAGGCACTCTCCAAACAGAGGACAAGCAAAGTAAAGTATGAGGTTTCCCCAAGTTTCAAAGAACTCATGATTAGCAAAAATAAAAAGAAAGGCATACAAACGAATACACAAAAATGTAACAAGCATTGAAACAGAGAGTTGTGCACAGTACGCTAAGAATATGAAGAAGGGTCCCAGTACCATGGGGCAGGTGAAGGACACCCACGTGACTGCTTGGGACCACTTGCCCTGGGTGGGTAGACCAAACCAAGGGCCTGCTCAGTGCCATTATGGTGAGCTAATACACAGCAGGATATGCAAGGGTGGGGGCAGAATGGTTCATGTCCTGTGGAGAGAGACAGCTCTGAAGGAGCAAAGGTGATGAGGAACACCCTGCTTACCACCCAGGGGCCATGTCTAACTCTGTGTCTGTATTGCAGTCACAGTCTGTGTTGATGTTCATGGCTCCTGTTACCACCAAAAGCCGTGAGAAAAGGTGTGCCCAGAGTTGGCTCTGCCCTTCCCTGGTTGCAGCACTCAGGAGAACAGGCCCTGCACCTCTCCTGGGCAGCACAGTTGAGCTGACCCTGTTGGAGGAGGCCCTCATGAGGGCCTGAGAATGAGGGAATTGACCCATCACCCCCATTAGCCGTGTGGTGGTGTGGCCAAGAGAAAGATACCCTCCCTAAGCCCCTTGCCACCTGTACCAGGCGTGAGAGCTGGCCCAGGGGCTTGAGAGCAGGAGAACTGGCCCTGGCCCTCACCAACTGCGTCACTCAGGTGGGCCCCAAACCTTGCCTGGGAAACAGAGTAGAGTTGACCTTAGCAGTGAGGGGGAAGGAAGAGCTGGCGGACTGACCAACCCAGCCACACCTAGGCCCAGAAGCCAGGAAGATTTGCCAATGTGGGGTGACTATGATCAAACCACATTGTCTAAAATTCTCAATAATAAAATAAGTAAGAGAATCTTATGAAGACTCAGGGGAACACTGTGATTGTGCACACAGCCATGAACATTAACAAAAGCGCGGAAGACTGACTGCAATTTCATAGCCTTCTTTAAAAATCTACAAATCCCCACTCTTCATGTTTGTTTTTGTGTATATGTAGATGTTGGAGTGTGCAGGTGCCCATGCCATGCCATGTATATGGAGGTCAGAGGACAGCCTCAGGCACTGGACATTGCTCTTCACCTTGTGGCTTCTCCACAGGCTCCAAAAACCTACACTGAGACCTCAGGCTTGTGTGGTATGGGTCCTCATACACTGAGCCACGCCTCCAGTGTCCAGGAACAGTTTTATTAATAAAAAGGATGACGTTCAAAATCCCCTTCTAAACGTCACTCTCAAGAGCATCTGGCACTTGTCATTTGAGTGCCCTCTGCATTTGGCATTGAGAATGGTTAGGAAGGGCTGGAGAGATGGCTCAGTGATTAACAGCACTTTCTGCTCTTGTAGAGGATCCAGGCTTTGTTCCTGACCCCTGCAATGAAACTTACACCCGTCTTTAACATAACAAGGGGATCTAGTACTTCCTTCTAGACTCCACTGGTAATGGAAATGCACGTGGTGTAAATACACGTAGGAAAAGTACTTACACATATAAAATAAATAAGCAAATAAATAAATAATCTGGGTGGGGGACTGGTAGGAAAGATACAAATAAGAAGGGGTTTTCCATTGCTTCATTTCCACTTAGTACAATCCAGCTTCCTGACATCTGCGTTCTGTGCAAGCAGGATCTGAAGATGGCTCCATCTTTCCCAAAGATTCATTTCTTAGAGCAGCTGAGAAATACAGATATAAAGAGACACGCAACAGCAGAGGCTTTTGTGTGAGATCTGTGACCTGTCCTCGGTCGTTTCTTCACTAAGCTCCCTCTGGGACTTTCTGACACAGGCTTTGCAGACGGTTGGTGCAATGGACTCACAGACCGAAAGGGAAAGAGCAGGGCCACCACTTCATTCGTCTCCAAACTCAGTGACTGTCCTTTCACTAACTGCTTTGTCCTTATCACAGCCCTATCAGACTTCCCCTGCTGCACCGAAAACTCCAGGAAGCCTCACCTCAGTGTAAGTGGTTCTCTCTGCCCTCCTGAAGGTTGCTGAAGCAGGCGACCTCTGTAATTCTCACAGATGAAAAGTTTCCAAAGCACAAGTTCTCACCACCTGTGGTCTGGTTGTGAGGCCAAGAATTCCAGCATGCTCACCAGAGGCCAGTGCAAGGAGGAGAACTGTTCTGCTTGTAGAAAGAGACTACCGAGACACCCACTAGGGAGGCAGCTTATATCCCCAGTGATCAGCTCCTCACACGTGGGTCAAACATAAGAGAGAGAAACTTCCTGGCTGGTGGTAAGGTTAACTTTCCTGTGGTTTCTGTAAATCAAGGAAACCACAATGTTTTTTTTTAACTTAATCAAATCAAAGATCAGAATGGCCTGAGTGTTTCACAGTGGGCAAATTTGTCAGGGGAAGAACCAGGAGGCACTGAGGTTTCACCAGGGCCTCATGGCTAGCTAGCGTCTTCTATGTCCTGCCATCTGGGTGATTCAGAGTCCATATGTCCATTCTTGGGTCATTCCACCATGAATTTTAAAACTTTATGTTATTATTATTATTTTGTGTGTGCATGCATGCATACGTGTCTCTGTGTCTGTGTGTGTTTGTGTGTGTCTGTGTATGTAGGTGTGTGTGTGTGAAGCATATATGTGGTCATTCATGCCAAAGTACACATGTGGTAGTCAGAGGACGCCTGTTTTGGAATCAATTGCTTTCTCCCACTTTTATGTCAGTTCTAGGGGTTGAACTCAGGCCACACGGTCAGCAAGGCAAATGCCTTTACTCACGGAGCCACCTCACCAACCAACGGTGTGGGAAAGCAGAGAGGTTCACGTCATGGAGGCCAGGAAGCATAGAAAAGTAAACACAGGAAGGGACCTGGACATTACACAGCCTTCAAAGATGTGTCCTCAGTGACCTATTTTCACTACGTAGACCCCACCTCCTGTTGGCTTTTGCAGGGAATCTCTGATGGCCAGGTCCACGGTGACCTCCTGTAACAGTAGGAGTCATTCTCCAACACAGGTTGAACTTTGCTCCATGCAGTCTATATGTATATCCATTTCCCAGGAATAAGTACACAGAACAGAACATCACTTTACTCTCACAGACGTGTTCAAGTTTAAGGGACAAATTGTGTGATTATCCCACACTGAGAAAAATAAGACATAACACTAGTTTCATTTCCGTTACTGTGATAAAATAACTTTACACAAGGAAACCTTGGGCAAAATGGTTTATTTGGGTTTACAGGTCCAAAGGGCAGAGGTCAACATGGGGAGGAAGACTTGGCAACAGTCGGGGAGAGCATGATGGTGGACAAGCAGGAAGACGGCTGATCACACAGAACCTGTGCAGAGGAAGCCAAGAGAAAATAGCACCCCAGGTGTCCCCTCAAAGCCCACCCCCAGTGGCCCATTTCCTCTAGCAAGTCACCACCTCCTAAAGACTCTACAATCCTCCCACAAGGGCCAAGTATTGATTGACACATATGAGCACATGGGGACATTCATATACAACCCACAATAGAGACGATAGCCAAGGAAGGGACAGACAGGCTGGGCAGATTAAAACATCCACCATACAGAGAGATTGCTACTGTGGGCCAAATCAAAGCTCTGTCCTCTTGGGACAAACGATGAGGACCGAAGTCCACAGCCTTGATCAACCTTTGCTTTTGTACTGCAGCATGAAAATAAGTCCCGCTTGTTAAAGTTTTACAAGTTGACCCAGTAATTCCATTCACTTGTCTCCCTGCATCCCAGTAGCTAAACACAAAATGGTGAGATGTTCTCATCCACCACTGCTTTCTTTAGCCTAATTGATGACTTCTTGCTTTCCAAAGTGAAATGCTTGCCTCCTTCCATTCACTCAGTTGGAAGGTCAGGCTTCTGCTAGATTCAATATTCCCCCAAAGCAAGTATAGGCTCCTTGACAAACTCCTGACTGCCAATTAATCACCAGTGAGTCAAATGGCACCTTTTGATTCTGATTTCCTCTGAGGGGCTGTTCTACAAGCATGGGGTCAACCTAAAGGAAGTGGAATTTATTTAATATTTTCTCCTTTCATTAGAGAGCTTAAATTACTTCCTTGTAAACTCTGCTCGTTACCTAAATGTACCAGCACTTTTGTTTCCTAATTAACTTTCTTATCAGAATCCTAAGCAAAAACAACAAGAAATGTAATCATGATAAGGTACCCTGACTCCTCAAAACAGATTTCCTTCTGCACTTTATCTCTTGGCACTATTCTGGCTTGTTTAATTAAAATATCAGAAATTATTAGACTCAAATTATTTCTTGATCTGGTGCTCAAATTCCCCTGAAAAACTGTTCCTTCTGCCTCTATATTTAAACCTTTATCTGCGTGAGGCAGATGAACTTCCATATGTATGCAACTGGAATCACGTAATTCAATATAATTTTGGAAGCAGCATCTAATTTAGTCTCCCAGTAATTAAACAAACAAATCAGATTTGGCTATGCTGAGCCTTGAGAGTTTAAATGTTGCGGTCTTCTTTCTTGGACTTGTACATTGTCAAGAGGAATAACATTAATGTGCAAAAATCCTGAAGAAATTTTAGCATGGAGCTGTGAAATTCAAGGCAGCCATCTTAATTTTTTTTTCATTAGAGGAATGGGGTTAAAAACAAAACAAAACAAAAACCCAAAACACCAAATCCAAGCAACTCACATAGTAGCATTCAAGGGAAGTCGTCATGCCTGAAACAGACTTCATCATCACTGATGAACTAGCCTTACAAGGTAGCCCTGGGCAGCAGAAGACAGTGAGACATCTCGGGTGTTTCCAGATTGGAATCTGCTTGCTTCTGGTGGAACTGTCCGAGAAGTTGACCTTCTTTGAAGTCGTCTGCAACATGATCCCCTTTTGTACAGTGAAGCTGGGCTACTACAACCACCAGGCAGCCATTCTCAACGTGTGCTTTATTGGGGCCTCAGTCTTCATCCCTGTGTTTGTGGGATGGCTTGCAGATAGCTACTTCGGAAGGAACAAACTGGTGTACATATCCTTAGTGCTACATTTTCTAGGTGAGTGTCCCCTGCTAACTGAATTTTGGGTTTTGTCACTGAATAAGTTTTTGTTAGAATTTTTAGCTTATTGTATTCCCACCCTGTTCTTAGGATAAAATATAATAAATGAGGCATGTTATTTCAGCCTGTATATTATCTAGGTTATTAGTAGATGTGTATATATTATGTTTTCCAGCATTCTAAGTACTACATTTTGACTAATTATATCTTTGCATGTCAATCTGCTGTACCCCTTAGAATGTCCTTGTTTCCCTCTTTGTGCTCCAACTGAAATTTGTGACAAATCCTTTATGAAACATGCAATTCATTTGCTTCACAACTAGATTAAATATGCTAAAAGGGGTCACTGAAGTTCATGTAGAATAACTAAGAAGTGTTTGGGTTTATAATTAATCATATAGTAATTAGGTTTCATATAAATGTATTCAACTACGGTTAGATGATTTAAAGATAAGTAATTCAGGCAGGGCATTATAATTGTTTACATAAGGAAAAATAAACATACTCCAGAGGCTTGGGAATGCTTAGTGGGGCATAAAGAGCAAGCGATGGATAGTCTGCAAGTGTGTGTGTGTGTGTGTGTGTGCATATGTGTGTGTGCATGTGTGTGTGTGCATGTGTGTGTGTGTGTGTGTGTGTGCATGTGTAGGTCAGAAGACAACCTTGCATCCTGTTTATGGCAGAGTCTCCCTTGTTTCTGCTGGAGAGACATGCATGCCAGAGTAGCTGGCCTGTGAGCTTCCAACCACTTCTCCCACGTATGCCTCCTAGCTTAACATATGTGCATAAGGATAAAGATGTGTGCCACCCAATCCAGCCATTTACATGGGTCCAGGGTCTGCGAGGTTGCTTGCCTAGCACTTTTACCCACTGACCCGTCTCCCTGGCCCTGGCTCACAACCTTTCATTGGATCATTCAGCCATTCTTCCCAGAAAAGCAAGAAGAGGAGAGGATGGAAACAACAGCCATGAAATGGCTTACTTCAACAAACAACACACAGCCACACACACGAGGCTGACTCGTTGGAGAGTCAGAAAGTCTCAGCATGGTGGTTTGGGCAAGAGTGAAGATGTGATACTCTGGTGGCTATTCCCAGAAAGGCATTCATGTGATGAAGGGCCTGAGACAACCTCTCAGGTTCTGAGCTGGAGAACCTGGCAGCTAGTGTGCTGCTGATGCATAGCAAGTAGGGCAGTCGGCGTAGACATTGGCTGGTGGCTGTGAGGAAGCATGGTAGACACTGGGGGCCAGAAGCCCTGGATTTCAAGCAAAAGGAATCAGCCATCCAAGAAATTGATGAGCGCCTGACTCCAACTTGTGACCATCACTACTCAAATTCTGTGACATAGAGACTGATCTGGGTGACAGGTATTCCTTCATGTTTGGGGGGGGGAATGTTTGTTCCTGCCTAGTCTATGGCAATGTGTTGTTTTGGGGTCTAAGAAGCAAGCAAAGGGAAAACAATGAAGTTCTTCTGACCTTGACTTTCAATTGAAGAGAGAAAATCTCCAGGTGAAGAGGTTCCCTGTCAGCAGCAATAACTATGAAGACAGTAGAGCTGGGTGAGGGGACATTGGCAACACTGCTCTTGTGTATCAGGGGTCACTTTCTGATGGGGAGGTAGCTACGCCAAGGTGGGAAAGAGGAGTTCTCCTTGACTGGACAGCAAGCGCTCCACCACTAAGCTATATCGCCATCCCTTCTAACCTTCCTATTTTGAGGCAGGGTCTTTCTAGCTTGCCCAGAAGGTCTTAGAAAACACTGTGTAGTTTGAGGCCTTGAAACTACCTTAGCCTCCCAGGCAGATGGACTGTAATCCTGTGGTGCTAAGCTTGGCTTTGTTTTCTTCTACAAGTTATACCCCAGATTTTCCTCTCGCAACTACCAGGACATTGCAACCTGTTACTAAGTATTAGAGATTCTAACCAAAGTATGACCTCTGTCTGAATTGATATCAATTTAGATTAAAAAATGCAGCTTTCTCCTTGACAATGGCCTACCTACTGAGCTGCCAGTAATCTCTCCAATTCCAGCCCACATAACTCTTTTTTACCAACATGACTTTCTGAAAAAGAATGAATTCATATTGTTTCTATTATCTAAAAAATAAGCTGCAAATTTAGCTTATCAGACATTTATAATTTATATGAAATGTAATACCCTGGAATAGTCTACGGCCAACTCCAGTGGCATTGAGATCTTTGCTACGTCCCTACTTCTCCCTCATTCATTCATTCATTTTCCACTCTGTCTGAAAGAGTTAACTTCTTCAAGTTTTCACTCTGTACCTGAGGTTTTGAAAACTCCTGCCATTTTGTCAAGACCGGTGTTTACTGTTGCACCCTCTGTGTTTGGCCTTACTGTTATCAAACATAGACAACTGCGTGGGCTGGGGAGATTGATGGTTCAGTTGGTAAGTGCTTGACATGCAAGCACCAAGACACGAATTCATCCCAGAGCCAGTGTCCAAATACATGATGTGGTGGTACCCAATTTTAGTTCTACACTGGGAGTTGGAGACACGCTGCCTGCACACACACACACACACACACACACACACACACACACACACCCTATTCACCCCAGATATGGAACCTATGACAACTGAAGTAATAATTACATCAAAAACAAATTTGGTAAACCAGTGAGTTTTTATTTGGGATTACTAATAGTATTATGGGTGAGAGATAATTTATAGGGATGACTCAAGAGCAGGAGTCCCACCAGCACAAAGCCCACTCCAGCCTGTGTGATGACTTGAAATCCACGTCCCTACGGCTCCTTAAACAATTTTCCGACAGCTCCAGGGCCAGGCACTCTCCTGTCTGCATCTTAGCTCCCCCAGCACTGGTTTGCTGCCTCCAGGGAGGGGACTTGGTGAATTTAGTTCGCCTCCTGGGTCTCCTGACCTCCCCTCTCTCCCCTAGAAAGAACGCTTCAATTAAGAGGAAACCACTACCCGCCACTAGCCACTTTGGCAAGCACCAGGTCACTGAGATACTCCTATCTTCAAAAACAAAGTGGATCACTCCTAAGGTATAATACACATACATTTACACACATGTGCCAGGACACACACATGCGCGCAATCTACACGACTGCACTTACGCTTCTGCCATGCACCTGTTCTCTGCATCTCTGCTTTTTCTGATGTGCCCACTCCTGAGTCTCACATAAGATATGACAACATGTTTCCCAGCACTCACAGATACAGGCAGAGATGTATGCAGGACACAATGGCACACATCAAGAAAAGAAGTTCCTATCAGATCTATCGCAGATTTGTACTTTTGCCGCATCAGTTTCATTGAAGATAAAAAATGAAGTCTTGATCTAATGAAATCAGAGTGTTGTGACATTTTCTCAGAGGATGGAAACAGGATGTTTTGGGGGCTTACACAGAGGCATCATGAGGTCTAGAGCAGAACGTCCTTAAACGGGTGGTTGCTGCAGGAACCAGCTGAGCTGTTGGGCAGCCCTTGGTACTGCCAAACCTCGCACCACACTTCCGAAGAAGGAGATTAAGTAGTAGAGAAACATGTTGTTTCACATCCAGCTGACCCTGAAAGAAAACACTTCAAACTCAACAACTTTAAGGGTCCACTCTCAAGGTAAATTAGCCCATTGCTGAATGACAATCAAATGCATATGCTCTCCTCAAGGTAAAGTCACACAGAAAAGACGTTAAATGTGCTCCCAATTTATACTTCTATGGAGCTTAAGATCTAATCGAGGAACTAACTGCCCAGAACCACTTTATAAAAATTCATACCAAAAACGGCAATGTCAAAGTAGTTGAACAGAAGTAATCAAATGAACAAAATAACATTAATAGCACTGGGGATGTAGCTTGGTGACTGAATGCATAATGGAGGTGAGGGTTTGGGGTCCAGCCCTAGTACCACAGGAAAGAGGGATGGAGGGAGGGAGGCAGGGAGGGAGGGACGGAGGGAGGGAGGGACGGACGGAGGGAGGGAGGGAGGGACGGAGGGAGGGAGGGAGGGAGGGAGGGAGGGAGGGAGGAGAAAGAGAAGTGGACAGAACAGGAAGAGAGCTCTACCAACTGACATCTCAATGTTAGTTTCAAGGGTAAACAGCATAGCGCCTGAAAATGCTCGCTCGACAAGGGATGGGCTAGTTAGAGAATGACAGGGCTGCACAGTGACCTCCGTTTGATGAGTGGAGCCATCAAGTGAGGGCCCACAAGGCGAAGGTGGAAAGGATGTCACTCCGCACCCAGTCTCCTCCTGACTGGTCTGCATGATCCAGGGCGCACTCTTGCCCCCCAATTACAAATGAATGAAAATGTTAGGAGTTTGTTGTCTTGGCCTCAGTTATGTGTGTGGAGAGCTGGGTTTGTGCGCGCAAGTGCAGCCTGGCCAGGAGAGAAGGTACCTGATACCCAAACAGCACAGAGCCGAACTCGGTCCTCCACAAGAGCAGAGCACCCTCTTAACCACTGAGCCATCCCTCCAGCCACAGAGTTTTCACACTTAGAAAACCCAAGCCATGCCCGGAACTGCAGCGACTGACATAAGTATGCTAGTAAGAAGTCAGTGATCCCCGGAATCGCAGCGATCTACACAAGTACCCTAGGAAGACTCCCATGAGCCTTCCGCGGGAAAGCGTTTATTTAGGGTGCGCTTCGGCGAGTCTTGCAGGTCTATGCTAGTCATATCCTCCTGTTCCCTCTGCCAACAGGCACTGTTTTGTTATCCGCGCTTGCTTTTCCCTTGGAAGATTCCTATGGAGGCTCTTACCCTGTGGTTAACAACGTGCCCGTGGAGGAGCGGGCCGGCCTGTTTCACACAGCACTGCTGACCCTCTGCCTGGGGACGGGCGGAATAAGAGCTGTCGTTTGTCCACTGGACGCTTATGGCCTTCAGGAAGAGGAATCAAAGAAGCCAACGTCTTTTTTTAACTGGTAAGTGGCACTGACTAGGAGAAAAACCATAATTATAGTGTTCTTTCCTTGTTGGGGTTTTCCCACTATATGGCCTTGCTCATTGGCTGGGCTAGGTAGGTGAGAGCGGGTGTGGTGACATCTACGACAATGGCTCAGTCAATGATGATAGTCAAGGTTGGACACATCGCTCGGCAGTTCGTCGCTCGGCAGTTTAGGACACTTGACGCACTTCCAGAGGACTGCAGTTTGGTTCCCAGCACCCAAGTCAAGTGGTTCACAGATGCCTGTGACTCCAGTCCCAGGAAATCCAGTGTCCTTTTCTGGCCTCGGCAGGCACACACGTAAGTGTGCACATATAGGCATGCAGACACATGCGCAAAGACACAAATAAACAATAAAATAAATCTTAAAAAACAATAGTGAACACATGTAAACCAGAACCAGCAACTTCTTGAAAAAGGATTAATTTGCCGGGCAGTGGTGGCACATGCACCTTTAATCCCAGCACTCGGGAGGCAGAGGCAGAGTTCGAGACCAGCCTGGTCTACAGAGCAAGTTCCAGAGTTCCAGGACAGGCTGCAAAGCAATACAGAGAACTGAACCTGGATCCTCACGATTACATAGTACACCCTCCATCTGCTGAGCCATAGCTCCAGGCCCTATATGTTTTTTAAAGGAACCATTTTCCATATTGTAAAATAAAAATTCAAGAAAATAAATGAGAGCTGGAAGTTAAGGAAGAGTCACTGTTCACAAATTAGTGTGGAATTTCTTTTGGGTGCTCTCTGCCATTGGTGGGTATCAAACAGCTGTGAGCCACCATTAAAGTCTGCAAGACAGCCATTTCACACCTTTCAGCTAGTGTTTCAGGGAATTCTATTTAGAGCCAAAATGTCTCCCCAAAGACCCACGTATTGAGGGTTTAGTCCCTGACTTATGGTTCCATGGAGAGGCTGTAGGACCTTTGCGTTGTGGAGTCTTGAAAAAAAACCACGAGTTAGGGTTTTGAAGGAGACACTGGAATTCTGGCCCTTTCCTCTTGTTCTGCTTGCTTCTTGGGCACAATTAGGTAAGAAGCTTTGTTTGACCATTTGGCTCCAGCCATAGCCACAAGGTACTGCATTGCCACAGACTCCGTAGCAGTGGGACAGGCCACCAAGGACTCACTGAAATCTCAGGAGTTAGGACATAATACTTCCCTCCTTTTAAGTTGATTGTTACCTACATATTTGTCACAACAACTGAGAGCTACCAGAGAAGCATTGCTTTCACTCTGTGTTGGTTTGTTTGTTGGGCGTTCTTGTTTTTGTTGTTGCTTTATTTTGGGTTCTGGTTTGGTTTGTTCTTTTGGTGTGTGTGTGTGTGTGTGTGTGTGTAAAATGGGTTCCCAGCATTGTCTAGACTAGCCATTTCTCCATCACTGTTATCTCTGGGTAAATCAAGGCAGACGGCACCAGACAAAAATGTTGAAAAAGGTTAATCTTGCAAACATTGAATGAGGGCTGGAGAGACGGTTCAGTAGTCAGAAGTACTTGCTGCTCTGGCTGAGGACTCAAGCCTGGTTGTTACCAGTACCCACATGTGGTTAAAGCCACCGACAACTCCTGTTCCAGGGCGCCTGATCCCCTCTTCTGAGCTAGGAAGAAATCAGGCAGGCAGCTGCTTCGCATACACATGTGGAGGCCAAGCACTCACACCCATCTGAAATTTTAAAAAATGCATTAAATGAAAAACCTTTAGAGTCGATGCTATCTATGTGTAGGCAGCTATACAAGCGATTTCCTCCTCTTCCTCATTCTTCTCTCCACGCCCTCGTATTAATATTACAAAACACTCAAGCCTATTTTGGATCAAGTTCTAATGCAAGGGAAGGATGGGGTCTGTCAAAGGAAGAAGGGATGTTCGTTTCCTCTTAGCAAATTCTGCCTCCTCGACCTGCCCAGAGGACAATGAAATCCTTCTTTTTCGTTCTCTTTGGAGGTTTCAATCCTTAATTAGCAACATCATTTTGATTAAATAAGACTCTGGAGGATTGCGACTGGAGAGCAATCAGTTGTTCTGAAAGATAGCTGCAGAGACTTTACTGTATTGTGGTTTCAGTCATTCAGAGTTGTGTTTAATCAAAGTGACATTTCTCAGGGTTGATTACAAACGGGACATTATGTGACTGAACTACTTCCTTTGGGAACAGGGAGGACTCCCAGTGGGTTTGTGCTTTAGGGAGGATGGGGAGTGGCACACAATAAATCTGAGGAGCTGGGAGGAGCCAGGCCAGATTCAGGAAGAGCACATGCAGCAAATACTTTTTATTATTTCATTAAAATCTCTGACGAAAATGATCATGTGGCATCTTTGAAGCCTGAAGATACAAGTGTCCAGAAAAGTGGACCAAGAACCACAGTCTTTCTCTTTTTTGGTTTGCTTGCTTTCTTGGATTAAATACCAAACTACAGAACAAGATTTATCATCCTCTACTTAGTAGAAATAAATGACAAGAATGAAATGCCTGTTCTAGAACATTCTGAATGAGTTGATGGCAAGACTGGCAGGCAGGCAACTAGCTGGCAGAATCTTGTACTGGTCCCTTGGGAGGGCTATGATCTCCCTCCAGCCAGGTCAGTAGCTTGCAGAAAGCTGGTTTTCCCAGTCATAATGTGAGATACCTCAGAGGGATGTATTTATTGCTGCTTATACACTGGCATTTGAATTCTAATGACTATTATTATTATTATCATTATTATTATTGAACAATGAGCAAGTTATAGCTAGAAATCTTCATTGCTAGGAAAGAGGAAACCCATTTAATAGGAAGCTATGTTTAAATGGCCGTCCATTAGCTCAGTTTTGTTTTCTCAAAGTCCAAAACTCCCCTAATGGGCTGAGGTTATAGTTCAGCGGTAGAATGGTTGCCTGGCATTCGTGAGGCCCCAGGTTTGCCACAAAAGAAAAATAAAACCCTAAAAGTTGCAAGCGTGGAAAACGTAATTGATTTCAGCAGCACCTTTCAAATGACAACACACCACTTAAATCCCACTGAAGTCTGCATTAAGTCCTGCTACCGGTACAGATGTCAGATGTTCATAGCTGCAGGACCTTTAAGGAGATGTGTCGATGTGTCTGTTCCACCCGAGGCTCCCCCACGATCCTGTTAAAGCGGGGTAGGCTGGAAGTTTTTTAGGAATTGAAAACATCAGTTCTGAGTGAGGTTGCCAAATGTAGGGGAGAAAGCCACTGCTAGCCAGCAATGCCATCTGGAATGGAGTCTCTGCTGCCGTGTACCTCACGGGAAGCATGAAGTGAAAACTCTGCGAAAAAGAGCTCTCTGCCAACAGCCCGGCGTGCGTATCCAGATCGGAACCCGGCTCTTTCAGAGATTTCCAGGTTCTTGGGTGTGCAGTTACGAGTCACCACACTGGAGATAATGCAAGTAAACACACCTGAGAAGGTTCTTTCCTGGAAGCCAAAGGATGGTGGAAAATTATATCTGTTCGTGGCCATGATTTTAAAACTTACCACCGTCAGCTTCAAATCACTCTTCATGTTTTTTTTTCTACTTTACTGATAATTTGCATTCTATCTCTATTTCACAGTGTGCTGCATTAGGCAGAATCGATGTCCCAAGTAAAATACTGACTGGGTTCTTAAAAGGGGCAGAAGATGAATTTATTCCATCCCCCACATTTCAGATGTGTGTGCCTAAATTGACCCTACACTATGTCTGTGAACATACAAACATGCTTTCTGTTGAATATTGTGGTGGTTTGAAAAAAAAAGGACCCCAAAGGGACTAGCACTGTTAGGAGGTGTGCCTTTGTAGGAGTAGGTATGGCTGTTTTAGAGGAAGTGGGTTGTTACTCTGGGGGTGGGCTTTGAGGTCTCCTATGCTCAAGCTACTTCTGTTGAGACAGACCACACCCTGTTACCTCATGGGAAGATGTAGGGCTCCCAGCTCCTGCTCCAGCACTACATCTGCCCGCATGCTGCCTTGCTTTATGCCATGATAATAATGGACCAAGCCTCTGAACTGTAAGATAGCCACCACAATTGAATGTCTTCCTTTATAAAAGTTGCCCTGGTCATCGTGTCACAGCAACGGAAACACTAACTAAGGCAAATACTTACTGAAATGTAGAATCTTTATTTTAGGGAATCTCTAGAGTTAAAAACTGATTGTTCTACCAGTTTTTCCAGAACACAGACAGCAATGAGTTTCAATTGTAGATATACACTGAAGCTATCCAAGCATCCTTTAAAATACGCCAATTCCTGGACCCTTGAAGTCTGGGTTATGTCAGTTTGACACAGGACAGAGGGAAGGGAAATTGTTTTCTGCATTTTCAAGCTGAGCGACTTGGAGTTGAAAACCATTGCTCTCAAACAGTGTTGCTTGGTTTTACTATTCCACAAAAGCAGATGGGATGCTTGTGAGGTAGATGTCCAGGAGTCCAAGGTACTCCTCAGCTCCATGACAAGTTTGAGATTAGCCTGGGCATATAGAGATCTTGTCTCAAATAAGTAAATAAGCAAAAATCAGGTTTGTTGGGGGAACTATGTACATTTTATGGCAGAGAAAATGAATTACAAACGAGTTAAATATATGTATACATTTATATATACATAATATAATATGTATTATAGAAGGAAGAGGCAGAAGGGTTAGAAGTTCAAGGACTGCCTTGGCTATGTAGCGAGTGTGAGGTGATTCTGGGCTACACCTTGCTGTAATATCCTCTTACTCCTTAAAAACAATCATTTTCAAATCTGACCCCAAACATTGTGTATTAGAAATTCCTGCAGGGAGTGCTCAGTATTGGGAAAAGACGGAAGAAAGGGGGGAAGTGCAGTGAGAAACTGGAGAGCAGCATCAGAGACAAGGAAAGAGAAGAAGCCATTGTTGGTCAATTAAAACTACAAGTTCTACTTGACACCTGATGTCAACTCATCAAGACTAACGATCATTTGTCTGCATCTCAGCTGGGAAAAACAATTCCAGTAAAAAAAAAAATGAAGAACTATAGCACTTCTGGTTACTCCTTGCCTCTCCAAATATACACCCTTGCCAGAATACTCTTTCAAATATTTCGATAGCCTCACAGTTATGCTAGGAGAATGGCAGCACCCACCATCATGAAATAAGTATTTATTTGTTTCATTGGCTCATCTAGATGTCTCTGTTCCTTTCAACAGTCACAAATCTGCTAAAGAGCTTTGCATCTTTCAGGACAGAACAAAATATTCTCTCTGGGGTCCCTAAGTTGTCCACTCACATTAGGAAGATGGGAAACTTGCAGAAAACTTGCCTCCCCTCCTGCATACCTTCTCAGGTTTGGCAAGAGCCCCTCTAGTCTTTCCTGTTAAAAATCACTTAAAATAAATCTGGCCATCTAGGAAATAACAAAGTAATGATGTTACTTTCAAGTTATCACTAAGTAAATTAAGCAAGTGTTTAAAACAATGCCAAAATGATGGCTGAGATTTGTGACAAGAAGTCCCGGGGATTATACAATTTTCTAAAATCGCCTTCATAGTTCTAGTAGTTTGCAGTTTCCTGCCCACACTTAAATACAGACTAAATTGTATCCTTGCTTCTGCTTCCAGTTTCCCTTAATCACTGGTATTTGTTTTGCTTTAGTGCTTTGCTCTCTGACTTTCTGTGTGAGAGGTGTTTTATACATTCAATTTACTGGTGAACTCTGAGATGAAAGGAACCTTAATGGCAAGCTCTAAGACTGGGCTTTCCTTTTATTTATTTATTTTCTGTAGATAACACATACATAATTTCACCCTTAATTATCTGTGGCTTGTCCTGTCTGTAGAACTGCAGAGACAGATGTAGAGTGTACCTGTGCTGAGTAACTCTTTCAGAAAATCACACAGTCAGACAGGTGGAATGGCTTTGGTTAAACTACACTTAGTTCTTTATGTGAGATCCCCTCCTGTACACAGATAATTCAGTGCTGCAATTCCTTAGAGTTCCAGCTAGCTTTCCCAAGATTTAAGTCTCAGAGTAAAGTTTTCTTTTTCTTGACCCACTTTGGAGCAGTTTGGTGTGGATCACCTTGTGGTACACTGAAGAGTCATGGAGTCTTCTTGTATTTTTTTCAATAGTGCTTGCTTACCCTTGGGAGAGGGTACAGAATTCTAAAGACTAAACATAATACAGCACTGTTCTTGGTTCCCACCTCTCAGTTGCTAGAGCCATGGTTCAAGACAACAGCTTGTCACAGCATGAAAAGTTAGCCTCAGGAACTCTACCTACTTGTCCTAGAAAATTCTAACTGGGTACCCCACCTGTATTATGACAAATAAGCTCTTGTTCATGGGTTATATTAAACCAATTTGCTTACCATGGTCTTATTTGTCTTTCTGTTAGCATCCCCTCTCCCCAGCCCCATATCGATTATCATAAGTCTTTAATGGCCTCTGTTTTTCTCATAGTATGTCACACCCTTAATTAATTTGTCATGCATTGTTCATTCATCTAAACTCTAGTTCTGTCCCTGCAGATAAAGAAGTGGAGATGCAAAATAAGACAATGTTAGTAAGAAGAGGAACTGACAAAGGTGAATTCAGTTTCCTTTAAAAGTTCAGGCTTGAGAATGAGAGAACATTTCACAGTGATGAAGAATAAACCCGTTGTGAACTTTGATAGCAAGACACATGGCAAGCCAAGGGAGATAAAAAAAAGTCATACAAATGGAAATGAGTGAGTGTGTCGCAGAGACGGTGCCATCCAGTGCCACTCCCCTTCCCACACATCATCTCACACCTGTCACTACACCCCTTTCCCATGGCAACCCTAGCCAGCTCTCTTGCCTGTGACCGAGACCATCACAATGGTCATGACTCCATGCCATGCTGTGTCTATAATCACAGAGATGTAATGATCACTTAATTCCTTTTCTCTTAAAGTCGGATTAGATCAGTCCCATGTTCTCTTTCCTTCCAAAGCCCCCCACAGTTATCTGAAAATAAAACCCCATCCTGTTACCATGACCAACCAAGCCCTACACGATCCACACCAAAAGTATCTGCTTGATCTCCAAATCTTGTACCCCTTTTTCTTGGCTTTGTGTCACAGTTCTTGTTCCCTGAGTCAGGACTGGAGGAAAAATACAACAGAGACTTTTGCTTAGCACCATGCAGCTAACATCCGTTTTTCGCTCAACTCTTTAAAATACTCTTTGTCTAGAAGGTATAATCTCTATTTTAAAAATTACACCGAATTCCAGAGAGTGGGAGGTCAGGTAGGGTGTGAGTGATTGTAAGATTTTAGCTCCAATTCGCGTCTTCTGACGACCATTTCAAAGAGGAAGGGCAATATTTATAGTTAATGATAGATGAAACACGTTGATCAAATGTCAAAGCCCGGATGAATAAGGAAATAATGGTGTCATAAAACTGGTAACTGCAGAGTCCAGGAAAGAGACGCAAAAGGATCACAGAGCCTAAGTCCCTGCTTGGAGGCTGCACAGTGACAAATGGCTCTGGCTCCTAGGCCTGCAGCACAGCTAGATGACACCGCATGAGTCACCTCAATCCTCCAAGTCTCAGATTTCCTTCCTGAAGAAAAAGTGGGGGGAGAGTTTCGTGAGCTTGTGTTTGGCAAAGAATTCTTAGAAACCACACTAAAAGTACGATCTTAAGAGAAAATAAACTTGATAAGTGGATGCCATCAATACCTTGTTAAGACAATTAAAAGACAAGTCCCAAGCTGAAAGAGATTTATAAAACTATGTAATTGATAAAGAACTCATTTACAGATCTCTATAAATATTTTAAATTCAATATTAAGAGACAAGCAAACTTTTAAGTGTGTGTGTGTGTGTGTGTAGGAGCACACACTCATGCATACATGTATGAAGGTGAGGACTTTATCACTGTCCACATTATTTTTCAGGCAAGATCTCTTATTGAACCTGGGATTTACCAACTGGCTAGATCAGCTAGCCAGTCCACTCCCTTGGTTACCCAGTCTTAGGCTCCCAGTTCTAGGACTGCAGGGATTGCTGTGTCTGTCTTGTAATATGGGTACTGTGACCTGAACTCAGGTCCTCATGTTTGCAGGGCAAGCATGCCACCACTGAACCATCTTCCCAGCACCAGCTTTCTTTTTAAGTGGGAGACGTATTTGCGTGAAAGCTTTATCAAAAAATATATAGAAAGTCAAAATCTCTGCAAGAAACTGGATATCATTAGCGCTTAGGGAAATGTAAAAGCCCACAACAAGGAAACACTGGTACAAATCTGGGATCCTCACTGTTGACCATGATGTAAATGGTTTAGAGCATTGAGGGACATTTGATCACAACATCGTAGAATGTTACAAAATGTAAAGGTCTCAAAAACCATCTGTAAATGTCTTATAATATTAGATATACGTGTATCATAAACCCCAGCCATTTTACTCCTAGACTTTTTACCTATAGAAAGTGAATGTCCATATCCGTACAAATACTTGAACGTCAATATTTGTTTAAGCTACGAGCTAGGAAAAAATAGCTACCAACAGAAAATGAACGAATAAATAATAAATGTTTATCTAATGGACCCTGCTTGGTAGTAAGAAGGAATGTCCTGATGGGGCAGGATGGAGAAGCAGTGGCTGGGGACGAATCGGGAGAGGATGGTAGTGGGTGGGGAGTGAATGGGGGTGACCAGGGGAGCAGATGGGAGAATGGATTAGATGAGTGGGTCAAAGTGAATACGAGGGCTATGGCGACGGTGGTGGGGTGAGAAGCTGATGGAGTGGAGATGAGGATGCACAGGGAGTATGCTGGGGATAGACTGCTGAAGATGGGTGAGGAGTGATCAGGGGTTAAATGGGGTCACATAGCGGTTGGGAGGGGATGGATGGAGCTGCATGGTCATGGACATACATGGTGATGGGTGGGGTGGGTGGGAAGAGGTGGGTGAAGTAGATGGGGAGTGGATGGGAGGCAGGTGGGGAGTTTTGCTGGTGGCTAGTGTATGGATGGGGTGGGTGGAAGTTGGATAGATGGTGGATATGGGTAAAAGACGGGCCTGAATGGAGGTGTATAGGGAAGGGATGAGGTCCAATGAAGGTAGAGAAGAGAAGGTGTGGGTCACGGCTGCATGACGAATCGGGGGAGGTAGACAGAGGATGGATGGAGTTTGACAAGAGTGGAGGCAGGTGGATGGTGGGGAGGATGTGGGTTTGCTGGGGCCTGGTTGTATGGGGCAAATGAGATCCTGGGGTATGCAGATGGTGGATATACAACGGAGTGGGTTGTGTCGAAGGTATTGAGGGACTTACAGGACAGATGGAGGAGGTGCATAATGTTGGATAGTGGGAAAGAAACTGGAGGGGTAGACAGGTGTGTGTGTGTGTGTGTGTGTGTGTGTGTAGGGGGTGTGGGCCATAGTTTGGAGTGTGTAGAGGAGCAGTGGATGGAGAGGGTTGAAGCTAAGAGGATGACAGTGAACTGTACAGGAGATGTGGAGTGCGGTGGTGGAGGGAGGTATTGAGTGTGCATGGAGAGCATGGAGGAGAGTGGGTGGGAGGACAGGCATGGGGGATGGGCTGGGTATTTGGGCAGTGGTAGAGCTGTGTGCACAGGGTTATGGGGGGCAGCAGATGAGGCAGGTGGAGGGAGCAGCAGATGGGGGACTCAAAGGATTGTGGGTATGGGGTATGGATGGGGTGAAAGCGGTTTGTGAAGGAGTATGAAGTGTGTGGAGGGGAGTTGTCAGGGAGCGTAGAGAAGGAAGCAGATAGCAGGCTGATGGCCAGGGTGGCTTGCTGACAGGAGTGACAGGTAGTGTAGGAAGTATTAGAAAGCGGGAGGTAGGTAACCGATGGAAGTTGAAGGAAGGCTTCGGAGGAGAGGTGATCCCGGATGTCAGGAGTGACCGACAGGAAGGTGACAGGAAGGGTGTGGGTGGGAGATGGGGAAAGCGTGGATGTGTGTGGTTGAGGACTATGGTGGAGGGGAGTTGGGGTGATGGTGGAAGACGGCGCGTGCAGGAAATGTGTAAGGGGATGTGGTGAAAGGAGGTACAGAAGCAGGTAGCAGGGCGTGCGAAGGGAACATGGATGGGAATGTGTGAGGAAAGGGGGAGGAGCAGCAGGGACAGAGACAGAGAAAGGAGGGGTGTGTAAGCGGAAGGAGATTGTGAAGAGAGGGAGGGGGAGTACAAAGGAGGAAAGTGAGGGAAAATGGGAGGAAGAAGGGATAGGGAGGAGGGAAAGACGGGGGAGGGGCAGGAAGGGGAAAGGAGATGGGGAAATAAAGGGACAATACATGGAGGGGACAACTATGAAGAGAGGAGCCAGGAACGGATGGAGAATTGGGAGGGAGGTCGAGGAAGGGAGGGGCAGAGAGAGAGGATGGTAGAAGAGGAGAGGGAAAGGAAAGAGAGGAAGGAAACGATCACTGGAAGTCACGGCAGGAATGTCATGAGGAACGACCATGGACCACACTCCTGCATAGACACATCCCCCTGACAACAGGAGCAACCCGTGGCTTTCACAAAGATGATAGGACACAGCTCCCCTAACCATACAATACAGCGAAAAGAGGATTCTGCAGAATTTGTTGGAGTCCCTAATCAGTTGGTATTGAATTAGTCATGGGAGAACTTAGTCATGTAAGCCCTTTTACGAACAAAGCAAGTATATGAAGGCATAATTCTATTAGAATTTGCACAACCAAAACATAAACACATAATAAAACTTCATATATGAGGGGGGCATCTGTCTTTAAATGAGTAAATTGTATAGTACTGTATTATATTGTACTATATTGTATTGTATTACTGTATTGTATTGTATTGTATTATATTGCACTATACTATACTGTATTGTACTGTACCGTGCCTCAATGACAGGTTTTTAACTTGACATGGTAGGATTATGCCATTGAATTCTGAGCCTGCAGGTTCTAACGCTAATGCGGATCCAGTGAAAGTTTGGGAATGTGAGAGTATTTCCCCAGACATAATTAGCACACTAGACTCTGGAGTATGTAGCTTTTTCATGATCCTGGTCATTAAGAAGGGATAAGGTTTTGTTCAACTTCATCCATTCCTTTGGTTTTAATGCCTAATCTGGGTTTTAGCTGGGTAATCTTAGGTTTCTGTGTTTTTCTTTACTTCGGGATATTTTGTTCTTAAATGATAGGTATTTTCCAGACTCACGGGATCTAGACTGCTTAGGTCTAGTCCTGAATTTTACTTTCTTCAGCTGGAACTCGCTCTGTAGATCATGCTGGCCTCGAACTCAGAAATCCACCTCTGCCTCCCAAGTGCTGGGGTAAAGGTGTGTGCCACCACCGCCAGGCTATTTTGTTCTTAAATGATAGACATTTTCCAGGCTCGTGGGGGATAGACCCTGCTTAGGTAGAGTCCTGGGCTTCACTTTCTTCAGTTGCTGTCAGGGGGGGGGGTGTATGCTGAATGAACCTGCCTAGCCTGACCTTTATTGCATAAGGTTCCTAACAGAAAATACATATTGACCTGTTAAAGTAAAAAAGTATTTGCTCTCACTGCAACTATTCTAAGCAAAACAAGGACCAGGAAAGTAACAGGGTGCTGGTGTTCCAATCTGTTATGAAGCAATGAGGAAATACTATTGTGAAGTCTGGACCAGGGACCTGAAACCTGTTTGTAATCCTGCGTGAGAAATAAAACACCCACAACCTGAGACTTATGTAAAATAACTGCTGGGAATCTCTCTCTCTCTCTCTCTCTCTCTCTCTCTCTCTCTCTCTCTCTCTCTCTCTCTCTCTCTCCCTCCCTCCCTCCTTCCTTCCTTCCTTCCTTCCCTCCCTCCCCCCCTCTCTGTCTCTCTGACTCTGTCTCTGTCCTGTCTCTCTGTCTCTGTCTCTCTCTGTCTGTCTCTCTGTCTCTGTCTCTCTGTCTCTGTCTGTCTGTCTGTCTGTCTGTCTGTATCTATCTATCTATCTATCTATCTATCTATCTATCTATCTATCTCTCTGTACCCCAGGGCCTCCTGGTCCACGAACCTGAATGCAGCTGCAGTCTTTCTGGGAATCTCATGCATCCAGCACTCAGGGGCTGGGGCCGTTGTGGTCCTGCTTCCTTCTCTGTCCCTGGTCACCGCCCTGGCAGCTCTTTACATGAGGCACCTCGACCTGATCTATCAGCCGGAGAAACGTGAGTCACACCTTACCTTAGGTTGGTGGGTAGATGGGGTAGACTTTTTTTTATCTCCGTCTCAAATTGCCTGCAGTGTCTTTGAACTCTCAGAACTGTGGGAGTCTGCAGCCAGAGAACGTCCCGTGTCTCTGCCTTTACCTCCTCATGTGGAACCAGCTCCATCTCTCAGACACTCACAGTGTCTCTGTCCCAGCTTGGCAGTCACAAAGCACAACTGCTCTAGAATCTCATTCATCTATGTCATGACAAACTTTTACATTCACAATACATGTACACAATATTACATATATAACACTACACATTAGACACCGTGTGAATACATATACACATACGCATACACATACACAATACGCATACACAATATTACATATATAACACTACACATTAGACACCGTATGAATACACATACACATACACAACACGCATACACAATATTACATATATAACACTACACATTAGACACTGTGTGAATACATATGTTAAATACCCTTTTTAAAATCCTCTTCTCAGTGTCATCATTGTTCACCAGTAAAGAAAGGTGTTTGTGGAAAGTGAATTGCTTCATCTTACTTTAAGTTTGATTCTTTCTGCTTTGTTTTCTGAGACAAGGTCTCATTACGTACACAAATTTGGCCTTGAACTATCTGCGTGTGCCACACTGCCCTTAAACTCAGGATCCTCACCTCCTAAAAGCTAGGACTACAGGTATGTGCCACTGTGCCTGGATCATAAATTCATTTATTTTTAAACATTTTAAAGCATATATGTAATTTTATATTTTAGATTATATACAATCTTGTATATATTTTTTAAAACTTATGTATATATATATATATATTTAATTTTTAATGGTAGCATGTAAGTGCAGTTTCCCTAAGAGGCCAGAAGAGGGCATCAAATAGCTCCTCCCCTTGGAGCTAGAGTTACAGGCAGTTGTAAAAAACCTAATGGAGCCTGAGGACTGTTTCTCTGCAAGAGTAGCAAGTACTCTTAATCACTAAACCATCTCTCAGCTTCTAAATTTACATTTAATGGATACATCAAAACATAAGGCATGCATATTGTTGGGTATCATGTGATGTTTCAATTTGGATATACATATTTTGTCTGTAGTGTTTAAATTAAGTTAAACACATTTCATTATAGTAAAACATTCAAAACCTTTTTTCTAGTTTTTTCAATGCATGTACTTTGACTGGACTGCTGGTACACACTTGTAATTTCATCATTTGGAAGGTATAGAGAGGATTGAGGGTACAAGGCCAGCCTCACAGCAGTCACATGATCGAATTTGAAGCCAGAGTGAGGTACCTGAGACCCTGCCACAACAAAACAAAACAAAACAAAACAAAACACACAGCACACGGCTGTTACCTATAGTCACCTTGCTTTACAATAACACACTGAACTTCCAGACTGTATCTAAATGTAACTCAGCACCCACAGACCAGTCTTCCCCAATCTCCCTCTATTAATCAGGTTCTCCAAAGGAACCGAATTGATGGACTGTGATATGTACTTCAATTAAGAAGTGTAGCTGGGTGGTAGAAGCACACGCCCTTAATCCAAGCACTTAGGAGGCAGAGGCAGGAGGATGTCTGTGAGTTCCGTGTTCCCTGGGTCTATAAATCAAGTTCCAAGACAGCTGGGACTGTTAAACAGAGAAACCCTGTCTCCGAAGAAGAAGAAGAAGAAGAAGAAGAAGAAGAAGAAGAAGAAGAAGAAGAAGAAGAAGAAGAAGAAGAAGAAGAAGAAGAAGAAGAAGAAGAGTAATAGAGTAATGCCTTAGCTTTGTAGTCATAGTATCTACTGATTTCTTTTACATGCATCCAATATTCACCATCAAGTAACATTCCTGAACAATATAGCAAAGTAAGTTTCTCAAAATACTGAGTTTCTCTCTTCCCTGCCTCCTAATTCCTCCATCACTCCTCAAAGGTGGCAGCAACTGGCTTTCCACTTTCAGTTTCATTTCTGGGTTTTAATTTACTTATTAATGGTTTTATGTGGTTTTATGAGTTTAATGTAAACCTGATGGGAGATGTCATTCTGTAAATCTGTCTCTCTTATTGGTTGCTGAATAAAGCACTGTTGGCCAATAGGGAAGCAAGACAGGTGGGACTAGGAGTCAAGGAGGATTCTGGGAAAGAGAGGCAGAGGCAGACACAATGTAGCCCGCCAGAGGAGTAAGAAGTCCGGACCCTTTTCTCTTGTAAGAGAAATACTTAGATTAACCATTATGGGTTAAATACTTAAGTCAGAGCTAGCCATTAAGAAACAGAGCAAACGGCCAACAGCTTTATAATTAATATAGTGTCCTGTATGTTATTTGGGAGTTCAGACAGCGTGGCAGGGCCCAAGGGACTGGCAAAGAAAAATACACTCTACATAAACCTATGTGTTTACCTTTTTTTATTTCGTAACCTATGGTTTGGGTATCATATCAATGTACAGTATTTGTCTCTTTGTGGTGTATTCCCTTTAAACAGATCCCCTCAAGTGTCACACATGTGGTAACAGGACAGAATTTTCTTTATTTTCAATAGTCCAGTGTATCTGACATATCAACTCCAGTCATTTTAAACAGATGACACTGACAAAGGACTCACTATGTACTCAAGGGTGATCTTGAAGTACTGATCCTTCATCACCCAAATGCTTGAATGACAATCATGTGGTTCAACACAAAATACACTTTTTATTCACTCATCTGTTCCTGGACAGCTAAACAGAATACACCTCTTACCTAATGTAAATACTGCTGCAATGAATACAGGTGTGCAGAACCTTCTATGCCTTGGAATCATGTGCCCAGAAGTAGGTCTTATTCTCTTCAAGTCTGAGTCCACCTCCTGCTGCTTTCTTCAGCACCCCCATCTCCCACACCCCCATCCTTGGTACCCAGAAATTCCTCACACACTCTCCAACTCTCCGTATTTTATCAACACTAATTTTCTCCTTTTCCTTTTTTTTTTTTTTTTTGGTTTTTTGTTTTGTTTTGTTTTTTTCGAGACAGGGTTTCTCTGTATTGCTTTGGAGCCTGTCCTGGAACTTGCTCTGTAAACTAGACTGGCCTCAAACTCACAGAGATCTGCCTGCTGCTGCTGGGATTAAAGGTGTGCGTCACCAACACCTGGCTCTCCTTTTACTTTTAAGTGTGGCCAGGTTGAAGGTGAAGTGATGTCTCGTCATGATTTTGATTGGCATTTTCCAAATGATGAGTGACACGATCTTGGCAATGTTCATCAGCCACTTCATGTACTGTTTGATAATTTATTCAAGCCCTCTGTCCATTTTTTTTAACCTGGTACGTTTGCTTCTACTTAATGTCGACTTGCAGAAGTCTGTTATATCCTAAATATTGACCATATGCTGAATGTGCAAATTATAGTCAGTTTCTCCCATTCAACACCGGCTTCTTGCCTAACTCACACTGCTTACTTTGATATGAAGTTTTTACATTTACCCTAATAATCAATCTCTCTGTGTGTCTCTCTGTCTCTGTCTCTGTCTCTGTCTCTCTCTCTCTCCTCTCTCTCTCTGTCTGTGATGCGGATGTCATATCCAAGGAACCAAGGAACCAAGACAAAGTGCAAGGCCACAAAGAACTTTTGCTTGTTTCCTCAGAGAGGTTGATGGTTTTAGGTCTTTAATCTATTTTAGGTTAATGTCTACACTGTGAGGTAGACATCCAGTGTTGGCTTTACGGACGCTGTAACGATACTCGACACACAATTACTGAAAGTGAAGCTAAGTATTTAATGTAGAAAATTACTCACAAGATACCAAACCCCGAGAAGCCCAGCAGATCTCAGCTAGCGACTGGACCGGAAGCCGAACTCCAGGAAAAGAGAGCGAGACTTCCTGTGCGCTGTCTTTTATGCCTTCCCCCCGTAACGCCCCTAGCCATGCCCAAAAGTGGGCTTGGCTAGTGACGTAGTTCCGCCTACGTATGTATACGTCTTTACGTCCAGCCGTATACGTCTTTAGTCCTGCCTAAAGTGGGTGTGGTTAGCGGTGTGGTAAACCGCCCTTTTATTACCTCATCTGTATGCGCCTCTAGTAAGTCACATGTTTAATGGCGGCATAGACTTAGTAAGTCACATGTTTAATGGCGGCATCAGACTTCCTCCTACAATCCAGCCTCATTCTTTTGTATGTGGTTGTTCACTTTCTTCATCTCGCTTTCCTTCTGTAGAATATCGGTACTCTGTTGAAGATCATTTAGGAACATATACCCAGGTTCTTTGATTCCAGGCACCAAAACTGTAATATTCTCTTTCTTCCTTTCTTCCTTCCCTCCCTCCTTCCTTCCTTCCTTTCTCCCTTCCTTCCTTCCTTCCTTCCTTTCTCCCTTCCTTCCTCCCGCCTTCCCTTCTTCCCTCCCTCCATTTCTTGTTTGTTTGTTTGTTTGTTTGAGACCAGGTTTCTTTGTGTAATAGCCCTGGTTGTCCTGGACCTCAATTTTTAGACCAGGCTGGCCTCTAACTCACAAAGATCTACTGCCTCTGCCTCCCAAATGCTAGGATTAAAGATGTGTGCCATCACACTTGGCTTTGAGAACCACACACTTTCTATCACTGTTGCTTTGCGATGTGCTTTGAAATTAGAGAATATCAGGCATTCAAATTTGCTTTCCTTTCTCCAGACTATTTTTGACTATTCAAAGGGACTTGAAATTCCATACAAGTTTAAGGGCTTTTTCCCTGTTTTACACACACACACTCACACACACACACTCACATACACACACACACACACAAACACTGCTATGATCTCTTTGGCTTGAGTTAACATTTTAACGATATTAAGACTTTCAGATAACAACCAGCAGGCTTTTTCCATTTATTAGAATCATCTTCAATCCATTCATATACTTTTACTTTTCTGAAATTGTATCTCATGTAGCCTAAGATGGCCATGAATGCATTACACAGCCAAAGATAACACTGAAGTCCTGATCCTCCGGCCTCACTTCCCAAGTGTTGGGGTGGATTACTGATAAGCATTAAGGCACTCCACCTCTTCAACTACTTTTTGCAAAGTTTTGTATTTTTCAGTGTACAGTACTCACACTTGCTTGGGTAAACTTATTTCTAAATACATACATCACTCTTTACGTGTACCCTGGTGAATGGCACTGCAGTGGCACTGTGTGGTTCTGCATGGTAGCGCTCCTTCACTTTCTGTGAGAACAGTCATTGTGAGGACACAAGTTAGCCATCAGGCTTTGATCACTAATGCTGCTTTCTTGTTTGCTCACTTTTATTATTAACGGGTGTTAGTACCACAGTGAGTGTGTCTGCAGACACCAACAAAGGACAGAAGAGGGAACTGGATCCTCTGGAGCTGGAGTTAGAGGTCATGCTGAGCCTCCACACATGTAGACTCAGAACAGAACCCAGATCCTCTGCAAGAGTAGCAAGCACTCTCAACCGTTGAGCCGTCTCTCCATCCCCATCATTATGAAGCATGGAATTTTGCTAAATGTACTTATTGGCTCTCACAGGTGTGTGTGTGTGTGTGTGTGTGTGTGTGTGTGTGTGTGTGTGTTTGGTGCATTTAAGATCTTTTCATCTGAGAATAGTGATGTTTTTACTTGTTTCCTCAAATTCTGGCTTGCTTGCTTGTTTTCTGTTTTTCCTCTTTCTTTCACTTCTGATTTTGACTATTGCTGGTTCTCTCCCGCCCCTTCATGATGCATAAAGATTTGTCAATTTTTCTGGTATTATCAGGAGCAAAACTTAGTTTCCTTGGGTTTTGTTTGGTTGGTTGGTCTTTGTTTTGTTTTCTATTGTTTTTTTCTGTTCTGTTGTCTCTACATCTTTCCCTCATCTGACATCAGGGTTAATTTGTTCTCATTTTTCTAGACCCCTGAAGTACTAGCTTAGGTTATCGTGTGAGAGACTGCTTTCTTTTCTGTGGCCATGGCCTTCATCCTTAGTACTTAACTGCTTTGCTGAAATCCACAGGGTTTGCTCTGTTCTTTTTGTTGCCATTGGTCTCCAAGTCCTTTCTACATTCTTTTACGTCTTTTCTAACCAGTTGCTTTAGACAGGCTGGTCTTGTAGGCCCTCCTCATCAGTGTCAAGATTTTCATATTTAGTATATGGAGTCTCCCATTATCTGTGATAAAAATCCTACATATTATTTCTAATATATAGTGTGAAATTTAATCTTGGTTCTTGTGTTATTTTCCATGCACAGGCTTTTGTCTTTCTCAACATGGTTCTATTATATTTTCTTGGATTTAATGTTTATAATCAAATTCATCTACCTTCTTTGTTCCTTGAAGATTCTGAGCTTTGGTGGGATAGTTTTATGCTGGGGATGTAAAATCCATCCATGTTTTCTTTTTGTTTTTATGTTCTGTCTTTTGACTTTATACCTCTAAACCACTGGAAATTATATTTGGATAGATTGTTAAGACTGAACACACCTCCTGTCTATATTACTATCAAGTCATTCCTTATCTTTGACATTGATTTTGTATGTTACCTTCATTGCGTCTTGAACTGTGCAAATTTCTATTGTTCCCTTGATCAGTCTTTCTGTTAGTCTTACTTAACCCTGCCTTCTTCCTGACATGTTCCCTGCCTCTCCTGCTCAGCTGCATGGTCACCAGCAGCAAAAACATCATGAGTTGTATTATTTACTAATGTCACTCACCGGTGTCCTGCCACCCGTCATTGTCACTCAGATGAGTCATTCTCCAGTGTCACTCATATTAATCATTCTCCAGTGTCACTCACCAGTGTCCTGCCACCCATCAGTGCCACTCAGCAGAATCTTTCTCCAGTGTCACCCACTCACCAGCATCACTCAGTCCTGTGACTTTATTTCTATCGCGCGCCTGTGAAGAAGGTGGGAAAGGTAGCATTTCTACTTTGCAGACTGGGATCCATACACTGCATCTCTGCTCCTGGCAGGCCCTAAACTTACCATTTCCACTGTACTTGCCAATTTGTTCAAACTGTCCTTTCAGAGCCGTAATGAGACTCCTGTGCCTCATGTACTCAATGTGGAAAAGGCTCAGGGTTTGTTATTCACCAGAGTGCAGAGCAAGGACACAAAAGGCTGAGATGATTTCTTATGACCAAAACCCTGCAAATGTTGACAAAAGTCAAGCTAGAGGCCTCCCTATCTCTCCTCACTCCTTCCTCTAGTAGCCCTGCCTATCCTTCCTGTCTGGATATTGGTCAAACAGTGTTTTATTCATCAACCAATAAGAGAAACATATACAGAAAGACAGCTCCCACCAGGAGAGCCTTTGATTTGGAATCTATCTTGGCATTTTTCTGGAATATCTAAAATAACCAAGCAATCTCATGTTTTTTGTGGATGCTCACATAGACACAAATACATATACATAGCAGGAGGGGTTATCTCAGTGGTACTTTTAATTGCCTATACATGACCCTGGGTTCCATACTCAAGCACTATGACAGAGAGACAGAGAGAGAGAGAGAGAGAGAGAGAGAGAGCACTAGCATGGGACATAGCTACAATCTCAAGATTTGAAATTTTAGACCTGCCTGGTTTCAGGGTGATACTCTGTCTCAAATATGCAAACAAAGAAAGCCTGACAAATAAGCACATGTATATCCAACACTGTATTTTCACATTTTCCAAAGAATGACTCAACATATGTCCATTGACTCCATTGACTTCCCAATACCCTATTTGAAAATATGTTTATCTGAGTAAAGAAATACACATCTTCAAGTCATACAGATCTACACAATCAACTCTATTCTTACATACCTCATGGAGTCCATAAATTGCATATTTTATCATATGCTAAGGTGATTCTTTCTTTGCTTATTATTAAGACAGCAATTTCATATGCTGCAAGAATACAATTAGCCTAGGAGATACTCCTCAGTGGTTTATTCACAAAAGCCTCTGCACAATGGCTATGTGGGAGTGGATGCTTTTGCTTTTCCTTTGATGGTTTTGTTTGTGGTTTCTGCTTTGGTGGATCACCCAATGATTGTGAAGTAAAACTCCATCTTTCTCCAGCAAAGGATATAATCCTTATTTTGGCTTCTTCCTCTCTGATGACTAAATTGGAAATCTCTCCAAGCTATAATTCAAAGCCATGGGTGACCTTAAGGAAATGGTTTTTTTCTATGCTACCTTTTATCTTAAGGTAACTTTTCAAATGTAGACCGTGCATTCCATTATGTTCAGCTGTCAAGCAGGCCCTTCATTTGCATCTCTTCCCACTGCTATAATTTTGAGAACTGGCAGGTGACCAAAGGAGAAAAAATATGCCTCTGCCATGGAGAGTGCGATGTAGGCGGTTTTTTTATTATAATTAAGTACTATAGATATTCATGATTAGATCAAGGTCAGAGGAGTAGAACATTAGAGCCAAGGACTCAAAGGTACAAAGAACAGTAAAATGGCTTCCTAAAAGTATTTTTTTTAGTAGTAGTAATAGCTGCGATCCTTGGGTTCACAATAAAACATTTAAAATGGCTCATCTGTTTTATTCGAGAATGTTCACGATTGCTGTGTGTGTCCCTGCATTCAAACCAGAACTTCACATCTTCCCTGAATTTTCATTCCAGACTGAGGCTTTTGTTGTCGTTGGGTTTTTTGTTTTGTTTTTCCTCTCTTTTTCCTCACTCCCCCTTTCTGTTCTGGGTGCACAGAAACAATCCAAGAATTCCAATGACAATGGAATTTCCTTAAAGGCTGAATCTCCATGACATGCCCAGTTATTTGGACAACAGATGTGAGCTTTCTATCAAGCCTAGTGGATTAACACACAGAGGTGGTGCAGCTTGTGTACGTAGGTGATTTCAACAGCGAGAACTGCAGTGATGGGGGCAGTTGCCGTCTAACAGCATCTTTTTCAGAGTGGCTCCTCTTGCTCTGTTCCTTCCCTCTTTCACCCACTGCTCACACCTGTCTGAGGCTTTCCTCTCCAATCCTCCCACCCATTTCCCCACTTTGGTAGCCCGATGATAACTGAGGCCTAGGAGTCCTTTCAAGAGCCAGGCCTCTTCTCTCTTCATGCCTGTCTTCCAATGTCCCCAAGCCGGAGCCTTTAGTGGTCCCCACAGGCCTCTCAGCTCCACGTCCACCTCTCTCCCAGTCTTGAGAAGCTCATCCTCACTTTTTACTTGACTTTTAGACTTAGTTACTTAGCAGTGTCTCAAAAGTGATCCCAACCCAACTCCTAGCTCACCCAGCTGCAAATGCACCACTTTCTCCCTCACTGTCTCTTCCTCTATCTCTGCCTTTGTGTATCTTTCTTTCTCTCTCATCATACTGTGTAGGCCTGGCTGGCCTGAAGCTCTCTATCTAGACCAGAATGCCCTTGAACTCCCAAAAATCCACCTCCCTTTGTCTTCCAAGTGCTGGAATTAAAGGCGTGCACCACATTGTCCAACCCATGCTAACCTCCTTTATCCTTCCCAATAAGTCACCAACAAGCAACTGTTTCCGGGAAACATGGCCATCCTCCATCTTCTTGTTTCTTCCCACTTCCTTACCGTCAGAAGATTCTGTTGGTTGCTGAAGACACAGTCCATTCTTTCTAATGGTCTCTTCTGCCACTACTGTCCTATCCACATCACCACTCTCTACTGTCTGGCTTCCCCATCTCATCCCCAGAAATCCATCAGCCATCAGGCTCAAGGGTTACTTTTTCTTTTACTATTTTTCAGTTCTAAGAACCAAGCTGAAATTTACATACATGTAAGTGAGCCTTCTATGAAGGAGACGCAAAACAGGCCCCAGGTTAGCATTTTTTAAAAGTTCATTTAAAAACTATATAGCAAAATAAAATATAAGGTAAAACAAAAATTATCACATCAAAATTGAACAATACAAAAAAAAACAAAAACAAAAGAAGGCACAAGAATCAGAGACCCACTCGCTCACAGCACACTCAGGAATCCCATAAAACCTCTAGACTAGAAGCCATAATACACACACGGAGGAGTTGGTGCAGACCTGTGCAGGCCCTGTGTGAGCTGCCTCGGTCTCTAAGTTCATATGAGCTTTGCTCCTGCTCATTCAGAGGGCCTTGTTCTCCTGGTGTCCTTCATTCCCTCTGGCTCTTAAACTCCTCCCACCTCCTCTTCTACTGGGTTCCCTGAGCTCCAAGGAGACAGATTTGATGGAGACATCCCATTTAGGGCTGAGTGTTCCAAGGCTCCAGAGTAGCTTTTAAAAATGGGAGCTATATGCTATCTCTCTTCTACTTACAACCTCTTAGGGGTTTCCAACCCTTCCAAGTGTGAATTATATGTTCCTCCCACCGACTGTGCAGTGTGGACTCCAACCCTTCAGAGGGTACAGTCTTCCTCTGTGTAGTCCGGGTTCCAAGCCTTCAGAGGGTGGACTATACATTGCTATCTTCGTCTGTGCAGCCTGGCCTCCAAACCTTTGGAGGGTATAATCTTCATCTGTGTAGTCTGGCCTCTAATAAGCACTGGACTTTGTCTTCTCACCACATTCTTCTCCTTAGGTCCTCCAGCCTCAGAGCCTTTATGGCTGCCACATTGTCCCAGCTCACTTCTACTTCCTCATCTGCCTGGCTGGTTTCCTCCCGGTGACGTTGCTTACTCATCAGTCCTCAGTTCATACGTCAACACCTCAAAAACCCCTACATGCCATGGCCTAGTAGGTTTCTGTCATATCGATCCATTGCATTTTCATCATAGACTTGCAAGGAGTTGACTACTTACAATGTCTCTGTGACCACTTGTGAGAAAAGTAAAGAAAATATCTCTAAAAGATATTAAAAAAATCGATGACTTGCCTCCTACAAATAATCATCATTTAATGATAAAGACCGTCTGAAAACCTAGAGTCATTTGGATCAAAGTGAATCACCATAATAACCCTGTTGTCTACATAGCACTGTTTTGTTTTGTGTAGGGTGAAGTCTTCCCTGCCATCTGCCTGGGCCCTGCTACGTTGTCTGAACCCCTAAATAACTCACAGGACGCTGTGTTAATTATGAAGCTGTTGGCCATTTGTTTGGTTTCTTACTGGCTATCTCCGACTTAAGTATTTACTCCATAATTGTTAATCTAAGTATTTCTCTTACTGGAGAAAGGGTCCGGACTTCTTACCCCTATGGTGGCTACATCGTGACTCCCTGTGTTTCTCCTTCCCAGAGTCCTCCTCGACTCCTAGTCCCACCTATCTTGTTTCCCTATTGGCCTACAGTGCTTTATTCAACAACCAATAAGAGAGACAGATTTACAGAATGGCATCTCCCATCAGTTTTGTCTTGTTTTGTTTTCAAGAAATGATCAGTGTTTTAGTTACAGTTGCTTCTGTGAGAATACCCTGTAACCAAAAGTGAATTGGGGAAGCAAGGGTTTATTTCAGCTTACATGTCTTCATAGCGCTCCATCGCTGACGGAATTCAGAGCAGGAACCTGGAAGCAGGAACCGAGGCAGAGACCATGGAGGAGCACTGCTTACTGGATTGCTCTTGATGGTTTTCCCAGGCTGTCTTCCTACAGCACTCAGACCACAAGCCCAGGGGTTTGTGCCACCCCACAGGGAGCTGGGCTCTCCCACATCAATCATCAATCAAGAAAATACTCCATAGGCCAGTGAGGGGCATTATCTCAATTGAGGTTCCCTCTTCCCAAAAGACTCTAGATTGTGTCAGGTTGACATAAAACTAGCCAGGACAAGCAGAGTATGCGTTGAGGAGCGACACAAGCAAAGCTATAGCAAAATGTCAAGGTTAAGTCACTTAGCCCAGGATTGCCCAAAGTTCACCTCTAGACTTCACCATCTGACACCCAGTCCTCATTCTGCTTACACCTCACTGAGACAGCTAGGGACACCTCATGATGGAACAGTTCAGGCTGTGACAGTGAAGCCCTTTCCATGTTACTTCTTCTCTAGAGGACACGAGTCCTGCAGCACCGGCATGCTTCTGTCTCCTTAGGCCAATGCTGAGCCTTCTTCTGTGCTCGGGAACAGTGGTCAGGAAGCAGTGACAAGGACCGTGGATCTGAGCAGCTCTCCTGTCAGCAGTTATCCCAATGCTCTTCCATGTGACCTAAAGATACTTCCCAGAGGCCACCAGAGAGCCACAAGTATAATCATTCTTGGTCACTACCAATTTGGGCTGGATTTGATTCAGTGACTTGGGGTGAAGAAAGGGTGCACATTCAATTACCAGGCCCCCAGCTCCTCAATTAATCAAAGACTGACATAATCAGCCTATTATAAGAGCTATGGAAAAGATCAGATGGGGAATCAATATAGCCAACTTTATAGCCATAAAAAGAGATGTTGATAGATGCTCTTTATTTAAATATAACAGCCAATACTTTGTGGCATCTAAATGAATCTGGTTAGAATTCTTCCTTCGTAGGATTCTCCTATAGGAAAGTTGGACACAATGAAATGACACCAGAATTGTATTTTGAGTGCCTCTGACTGACTTGCTGAGAGAAACTCAGATGTTTTCATGCGTATTGTCCTGTTTTTCCTGTAACCAAAATTTGGTGTCTATAATTTATGGAAGGATTTGTCTGGTGAAAGTCACAATCAAGATGGCACAGCTAGACTACACAATATGGGTATTTTCCTTGTCATAGTTGCAGGAACTCCTAAGAGAAACAAACAAACAAAAAAAGTAAAATCTAAACATCATAAAAGAAACAAGAGTGAGGTTCAGATAACTGGGACTAGGCAACTGTTGCCATCTGAGGCAATATGACATTTCTGATGCTAAGGCATCCTCCATACCAACACGGAGGGAAATCAGTCCTGGAAAAGTCAACTAATACAACCTGGTGGTTTAGTAACACTGTCAACATTCATAAAGGCATTTAAAGAGTACAACATTTAATTTTATGTCTGGAATTCAAGAGTAAAGTCAAAGAAAAGAATACATTTGCCTTCATCTCTGTGTCAAAATACAAGAACCAAGCGCTACCTGCCAAGGAAAATGAGGGTTATTTATATTTTACAGAACAGTCCTGGGTCCTGAGTAAGGATGTAAAAGAAAGCTCGGGTTCTCTTATTCATTAATGACTGACGTTAGGCACTTCTTAGAGACTCTGAAATTCCCTGCTCTGCCGTTGTACCTTGTCATTCCTTTTCTAATGTGTCCCCTTGATCTTACCTTTTTTCATTTTTTACACCGGCTGTCAGGCACCCTGGGCTGGTCATCACAAAGCTGTCCGGTCAGCGTGCCTTTGAATCCCAGTCCTCAGGGGTGGAAGCCTTCTAGCCCGCTTTGACCACCCCTTGTCCCTGGGCTTGTCAGGTCTTGATGAGCTACGTCTGAGCTAACACACACTGCTGTCTTCGATGCTTTGCAGGTGTCTCGCTCCTGACAGTCGCTGGCACATTGCTCAAAGCCCTGAGAAAACGCTGCCTGTGGTACTGCCACCTCGGGCGGGATGGAGCAGGTCCGTCAGACCTTGCCATGGGACAACGCTGTAGACGCCGCAGGGAACTCCAGGAGGAAGACACCACGGAACTTGTCCTCTCCACCCTTTTGCCTCTCTTCAGCTTCCAGCTCGTATACAGAATGTGCCTCGTGCAGGTAGGGAAGACAGCCCGCCGACGCACACCAAGGGCATCCTGTATGAGTCACTTTCCGCAAAGCAACTTGAGGAAGGAAGGGTTCATCTGGGCTCGGTTTGAAGGGATGGGGTCTGTTGCGGTGTGGAAGGACCGACAGCACTAGGCGGGCCACAGTCCACAGACGGGCACTGAGGCCAGCTCTAGGAAACCAGGAAACCAGCCTCTGAAGCTTCTACAACCTTCCCGAACAATGCCACCATCTGAAGACCAGGGTTTTCAAACACATGATCTTCAGGGGACACATCCCACATACGAGTCACAGCACCCTTGCAGGCTCTTTCAAACACATCCTGAGCCTTTGCCCTACCTCCCGAACAATGCGGCCCCTGGTTCTGAGAGCTCAGCAGGGTCAAGCTGAAACTCAGTTGAGGAGACCCTGGGTGGGATCATCTCCTTGGACTGTCCACGACGGGCCAAAGCACAGATGGTAGCTCAGAGTGCACAGCCCTGAAGCTTAGAATCTCCGCAATTCCCGAACTCCCTTTAATGAAAGATTCCCCACCTCCCAATTAAACCTTTAGAAAGCACCTCTAACCAGCTGACCGCCTTCCATCTTCACTAACTCTCACTGACGAGTAAGCGATTCTCTTCCCACTCTCATATTACTCTTCAGGGAGTCTGTCCTTATGCCAGGAGGAAATCAAAGAGAAAACACGAAGACCAGGGTGTCTTTCCTAGATACGTGTGATTTTAGCCAATGTGACAGTGGTCAAACATCAAGTTATAAATGGAGTGGGAAGAGGTGGCTATAAAAGTCTTTGAACAATCGGGCGGTGGTGGTGCACGCCTTTAATCCCAGCACTCAGGAGGCAGAGGAAGGCGGATCTCTGTGAGTTCAAGACCAGCCTGGTCTACAAGAGCTAGTTCCAGGACTCCAAAGCTACAGAGAAACCCTATCTTGAAAAACTAAAAAAAGTCTTTGAACAAACTCAGGACATTCCTGACGGCTACCCCAAACCCAATTTAGAGCTTAGAAAGCTAATGCCTGAGTTGCATACATCAATCACAGAATGATAGAGATGGGGGAAAAAACAGCTTGCCTGCAAATAAAGCTTTATCAGAGCACTGCCATGGCCGTTGGTTTGTTCTATCTGTGGCCGCTCAGATGCAAAGGTGGCAGAACTGAAAGCTGCCAAAACCCCCTGTGTGGACATGGTTACCACCCGATCTCTTGCAGAAAGGTTTGCTAAACCCTGGTCCAAACAGCGCGCCGTAACTGCGCAGACCAAGAAAGCACTCCTGGTTGTACAAGTAGCAGCAGGCTTCAAAACAGACACAGCAGAAGCCTTCTTCCCTTCCATGGCCACTGCCAGAATGGCCACTGCCAGAAAGGCACCTAGGCCTGAGGACATAATGGGTACCGAGCTACTAAGCAGTCCATAGCTACATAGCTAGCCCCAAAACCTTCTGCGCCAAGAGTACGAGTTACTAACTCCTTGTCTTCATGGGAAGCAGCAACTTGTATTTCTCTCCACCCAGTTTGAGTCTTTTCTGTGAAAGGTTCTATATTTTGTATTTTGACGTAAATGCAACCCATTTTGGTAAATTTGGTTTTAGTCACACCCCGCATTACCTGCTTTTGTCCCCTCCCGCACTTCTAGGGCAGTGCCCACCCACTTTTCACTCTTCTCTCTCTCTCTCTCTCTCTCTCTCTCTCTCTCTCTCTCTCTCTCTCTCTCTCTCTCTCTCTCTCTCTCTCTCTCCCTCCCTCTAAACACACACACACACCAATGAACTATCTTTTTATGGGTGGGGTGTTATTTAAAGGAACATGACTGGGCTATATAAGTAAAGAAAAAGTTGGTAAGCTAATTTTTAAGGAAATAAATGCCCAGTTTACTGGAGAAAAAACCTTCAAGCATGTACTGATTATTTATTGTTCGCCACAGCTTCTTAAAGATGGGTCCCAAATATCTACATTTACTTGATGGGGAAGAGGTGTGTTTGCCGTGACCTGGGGTGGGGGTGGGGTCAAAGGCAATGTCCAGGAGTTAGTTCTCACCTGTTGCCACGTAGGTTCCTGAGATCACACTCAGACTTTCAGCGTCAGTGATAAGTGCCTGACCAGCTGAACCGTGTCACCAACCTGGCTTCTGAACGTCTCATGTTATCCTCACAGGAAGTCTGCACAGCCACTGTGACTATCACACATCAGAGACTTAGCAGCTAGTGCAATGACTCACGTATATAACCCCACTGCATTAGGGAGGCTGAAGCAGGAGGATTGCTGTTGGTTCAATGCCAGCCTGGGATATATGGTGAGTTCAAGGCTAGCCCGGATACCCGGCTGTACACCGAGACGTTGTCTTTAAGATAAATGCATGTCTAAGATTCCAGCGATAGAAAGATGATTAAGTAACCTTGAACTTCTTAGCATGTGGCAGGGTGGTTGCCCTAACTCAACGCAAATGTCAAATCTTATTACTATTACCCAGAACATCAGTCTGACACTTTACTAAGTATCTTGTTAAAAACTATATATGTACCAACCTTATATAGAGTGATGTTTTGCTAGAAATTGAAAGAAAATGTTAGAACATCGTCTCCGGTTTGGAACTTCCATTAGGACAGGTTTAGACTAGATTTTGCCTCCAGATAAAATAATCACTGGCACAAAGGCAATCAAAGTACAAGGAATAAAACATCCCAGAATTCCATATTTTAAATTTAGTAGCAATTATTGACCTTCAGGTCCAAGACATATATTTAAAATATGTTGATATTAAGGCTGACAAGGTTGCCATTTGGCATTAGGGCCACTCAAAGGTGAGAATGAATCTCTATTGACAGCAATTACTTCTGAATACTCAGAGGCTTGTGTGAAATAAAAGTATTTAAAATTTTAAAAGGGGGAGGATTGCAGAACTTGAGGCAGAAGCAGAAATGATTTCAAGCTTTCAAGACACCACAGCCTTTTTTTGGATTAGGCGATATATTAATATCGCCTCACTAAAGATTAATGACACATTGGCAACATTATTAAGTTAACAGGTTTCAGTGTCTGTGATTCATGCCGATAATAACTTTATTCCTATTAACAATAATTCTCATTTGAAATCAGTAGCAGAAACTTGCTCGGAAGCTAGGAGCCACTCAGTCTTAAACTTATTCAGCTGCCGGCTCTTTTTAAACCACACATCCATCGTTCATTTCCCTCAGATTGGGGGGGGGTGTCTCTTCATTTTACGGAGGCAGAAATAGCTAATATACCCTTCACTCTCACCGTTGGACCTAACCAAAGCAACCCCTGTTTGTTGTCCCAAGTATCACATTAAAGACTGGGAGATAAATTATCCTCCAGGATATGCAGACAGGGAGAAGCATGAAAATGTGGTCCCGCCCTATGTCTGGGCTGACAGCATAGCAAGAGTTGCCTTTTACTATTAATCAGTTTGTTAGCCGAAGCTCTGACTCTGTTGACACTACTTACACACTCCCAGTCTGTACATCTGACCAAGGAGAAGGGGCCAGTGAGGAAGTCAGTAAGAAGCTGTGATGTGGGGGTTTGAGCCCAGTGACTGTCCTGGGGTGAGGGGAAGGCAGAACTCTCCCTTCGGTTCTAGTACTGTGTGAAAATCAGTTTGTGAAAGCCATTCCTCAAGGAAGAGGAATGCAGGCCTTCGCTGTGTGTCTCTCAGTGGCTTTGTGTGCTGCTGGGGATCAAAGATGTCTCATGTGCCACTAATGGCACTTAGAAAGCGAGAAGCAATGCCCATGTCATGTGTTCCGTGTCCCACTCCTCAGAGCTTGGCATATAGGAAGAGACCAGAAGCTAGTGTAAGAGTTAGTCAGCATGGGGGTTTCTAGCTAGCATGGGGGTTTCCTTAAATATGAAAAGGTTTTGTGGTCAATTGAGACTATGAGGTGGAGCAAAGGAAATTTAAAAATTCTGTCTTCTCTTGTATTAATATAGAGTAGAGAGCTGTTCCACACAGCTTAAGTCCAGGTTGGTTAGTGTACCAGCCAGCTTTCTTTCTCTCGTTTTCTTCCTTCCTTCCTTCTCTTCCTTCCTTCCTTCTCTTTCTTTCTTTCTTTCTTTCTTTCTTTCTTACTGTCTATCCGTCTCTTTTTTTCCTTGATTTTTAATGCTTTATTTATTCATTTTATGTGCATTGGTGTTTTGCTTCATGTATGTCTCTTAGAGGGTGTTAGGTCCCCCAGAATGGAGTTTCATACAGTTGTAAGCCATCATATGAGTGCTGGGGATTGAACCTTTCTTATCACTGTGTCAAAATATCTAACACAACTCGAGGGAGGAAGACCTTATTTTGGCTCCCAGTTCAAGAAGGGGCAAAGACAAACAAGACGTGAATCAATTGGCCACATCGAGCCTGCAATCCAAAAACTTAGACCAGACAGGAAGTAGAGACAGGCTATCAAACCTCAAAGCTCACCCCATGCTGTGCACTCTCTCCAGTTAGGGTCCCATGCTTCAGGGTTTCACAACCTTCCCAAACAACACCATGCTTGGGAGTCCAAGTGTCCAAGCACACACTCCTTTGGAAGACTGGACATTCCACATGGAAACCACTACAACTGGCACACCATCATCATCTTGAAAGTGAGTAACAGGCCTGAAGCATCTTGGACCAGTCATGTGGTACCTCACAACCTTCCAGAGAGATCTGATGTAGGGGTGAGCTCACGAAATAGTCCACACCCAAAAGAGGCGTGGACAAAAGTACGGGCACAGGTGAGGATACAAGGAAGCGAAAGAAAAAGTAAGCTCTCTCTCTTGGAAGCCTGCCACGCTTCTGACCTTTCAGCTTGTGTGTGAGTTCTTTCTCTGGTAAATAAATATATTATATTCCATGTTGCATTGACCTCCCTCATCAATCTGATGCTAGCCTCTGTTGGCACTACATGTATATGGTACACACACACACACACACACACACACACACACACACAAACAAACAAACCATACAGACAAAGAGCCCACACACATGAAGCCTTAAATGAAAGCAATTGAACGGAAGCCACAAGCACAGAAAAGTTGGCCTTGTTGTTCTTGTTGCATGGCTGAGGCTAGAAAGGCCTTCTGGGAAGCTCACAGAGACAGCCCATGTGTCTCCCCGTCGCCCCCCTTGGAAAAATTAAATAATAAATAATCCTATTTTGCTGCCAACCTAGGTGTCATTTAGAGATTCCAACCTGGGCCCCCAGATTTGTTTCATTGGAGTGAAAGCAAACACCCTTCACCCTTTCTGGTGGCTTTTGCTTTAATGTCCATGAAAACCTAGTCAGTTTGAGTACGGAGGGTTCATATGACCTGATTCCTTACCTGAACTGCCTGGATGACAAAGTTATGAAAGTGAGCTAAATAACAAAACAGAGTTCTCAGAATCAGTAACAATGACACTGAACTGAACATGGCCTCCAAGATCACAGGTCTTTTTGTCAGCTCGTTACTGGGTCTTGAAAAACTATGGGACATCCATGTCACCTGTCATAGAGTATGCTCGAGGGGGCGGGGCATCTGACAGAGTACCCACCCTTCAAAGGTAAGCCACTGCCTAACTCGTCTCTCCCTCACACGCAGATCCCTTCGGGATATTATCTTCAGACCATGAATTCCAACCGGAACTTGGGCGGATCTCCTCTGCCAATCGCACTAATGAATGCCCTCAGCATCCTGCCGTTATTAATTCTGGTTCCCTTTATGGATTACTTCAGCCACCATCTACTTCCGGCTAAGAGAGACGGGCCATTCTTGTCAGCATGCATTAGTAAGTACAACGTAGGATTCAGAGAGAATTGTTTGCAACCTAAAAACAAACAAAAAACCCTGTAAACTAGCTGCATGCTACTGAATGTTATGATAAAGCTCATGGGGGACCTTGGTGGATTCCACCGCAAGAGAGGGTTACCGAGGTGGGCACAAAGATGCCAGGCAGACAGAGCTTAGTGAGAAGTTTTATAGAAAGGGGAGGGAGGCCGGGCAGTGGTGGCGCACGCCTTTAATCCCAGCACTCGGGAGGCAGAGGCAGGCGGATCTCTGTGAGTTCGAGGCCGGGCTGGACCGACAGCCTCCAAAACAATACAGAGAAACCCTGTCTCGTAAAAAACCAAAAAAAAAAAGAAAGAAAGAAAGAAAGAAAGAAAGAAAGAAAGAAAGAAAGAAAGAAAGAAAGAAAGGGGAGGGAGGGGGAAAGAAAAAGAGGCAAAGGGACACAGAGACAGAGAGAAGACAGAAGAGAAGAGGAAGACAGGAAAATCCCTGTCTGCCTCAGGGAAAGAGAGCGGGGGGGGTTGTCTTCCTTTTAAAGGGGTCCTTTGCACCTGGGCTGACCAGGGTACTGCCTGAGTGCATTCTGCCAGGTGACAGGGCATAATGCACGAATCCTTGCAGTGAGTAGGTACACAGCTTTCACAAACTTCAAAATAAATAAATAAATAAATAAATAAATAAATAAATAAATAAATAAATAAATAAATACGATAATGAGTGGTAGCATCCAGGTCCCTGAATCTTTACCCAGGCACCAACGTGACATCTTCAATGCACCATTTTGTGCTTCATCGGAAGTGGAAGAGTGAAATTCTGAACACCACTAGATGGACATTCCTTCAGCAGCACCGTCCTCATTCCTAAATTGGTCCCTAACATGTTCTCAAAAGGAGAAGATGCTTAGTGAATCTCAAAAAAAGTAACAGTTTTAATTTCCAAAGCAGTAACAAAATTTATTAAAAGTTAGTACTGTGAACACGGAGATACGGCTCTAACGTGCTTGCCCACCGTGAATAAAGTCATGAGTTCTGTCTCCAGCCCTGAAAGAGGAAAAATGAATTGTCTGATTCACAGGCTCCACATAGTAATTCTTCAGTTAGTAAGGGGTATAGCAATGATTTTCAAAGGTTTTTGCAGTGGAACAATTTAAGATAGCTTCCTTAGGACACACACATTAAGCCATAAAATAAAATCCATCTGGTTAATGGAGAAAAAGTCATTGAGTCCTTTCAAATGGGTATGCCCTTCCAGCCATGCTCAGTAAGGCATTGTCAGGGAACCACAGGGCAGGCGCGACAGGGAAGCCAGTGTGTTCTCTGCCCCTGAACTGCTACGGTCTGCACTTGACTTGTTTGGGATTTCTCTGAGGGGCATAGCCTGCATAAATCTTGAGTCACTTTGCTATGTGAGGCTTGAAAGCACTGGGCATGCCACGGGTGCCAAGAATACAGCCCAGAAATCAGTGGAAGTGTTATAAGCATTGGTGATGATGGGCTGTCATTTGCAGGGGACACCATTTGTCCTTTGATACGCAAAAAAAAAAAAAGGGAAACTCCTGGGAAATACCACACAGGACAAATGAACATTGTAGTCGATAGTTGAGACATGATTCCTTTGCAAGCGTCAAGGACAGACTGCGGATTTCTTTTTCCAGCTGTCTGACCCGCTCTGTCTCTCCTTAAGGACCAAAGGCTGTGATCTTCCAGCCACAAACACTTCCTGTTGTTTCTCTGCACGGGAGTCACAGCTTCATGTGTGTTTCCTGGTATTCCTTAAACCCGTGAGCATGATTCCACCAATCAGAGCAGAGGGTGTTTGGTTTTGGCTAGAACTCAAGGTGGCTAAAATCATCAGAGTGACTATGGCTATCCACACAGAGATCTTTAGCATACACATTTCCAGAATTAACTTCTCACAAGGTAGGCCTGTCACTATTGTAATAGCATTTAGCCAAATACAAATCCTAATTTTTCTTTACAACCTCTGAATTTTAAACATGCTTTTTTAATCTCTGCTAATGCAGAAATCCAAGAAAACAGTATTAATTCAGTGAAGACACAAGTGAAAGTAGATAGGACCTTGTGTGCATGACTCTGTGAAGTCACTATTGAAACAGAATAAAGTTGCATATGGGGAGAGCAAGGATCCATTGAAGTTACAAAATGTCAAAAATCTTGGCAGTCTTATACAAGTATCATGAAACTTACAGGCAGAGCTACCAAATTTATGCATGGAAAATTTAAATCTGGCCCAATTTAAGGAAACGGACCAACAAAACAGCTACAAGAGTTTAATTAGAAATCCTCCCTAGAATAAAGCATCTTAAGTTCAGTTTATATTTGATCAACTTTCTCTGTGACGTATTTGAAATCATGGCTATTCTTCTAGGTATGCCTTCATGAATAAAGGTGGCAAAATTATCTAGTACATCATTTGATGTTGCTGCTGAACTAAATAATCCCCCTGCAAATAAAGGTAACAAGACCTGTTGGGCAGGAAAAGAGAAAGCTAGATACACTTCAAAAGAAATGGAGCTTGGCTCCACTGGGTATGGAATAGTGAATTCAGTTCTTTCTAAGCCAGACTCCATTCATTCATTCATTTGCATACTTGTTCAGTCATTTGCATACTTGTTCATTTATTTGCATAATGTTTTGCTATGGGAATATAAAAGTATGATGATATGCATCTTTTAAACTAGATATTTGGGTAGGTTTTCCATATTCTGGTTATGATTATGGAAGATTAACAAGTTTCGCCAAGACATGAAAGCCATACCAAGGATACTTTCTGATACCAATTTACATAATTGTGTGAGCCTAATACTAAGATTTCTTTCTACTTTGAACTCAAATGCCTGAAAATATGAGTGAAGCATATAGGTATATAAACTATGAATGGACATATATTTATGAGTTCCTAGTTTGAACATGGGCATCATCATATATATATATTACTTTTAGATGTATGATAATCCATAATTTGATATACCAAAGCTCATAAAGATAGTGTCTTTTTATTTTGTTACCATTACACCATTATTATTATTACTATACCATTAGAATTATTAGTATTATTCCATTATTGAACTATATGTGGCTATTAGGTTATAGAAGTTAACTCATCCTCAGCACATCATAAACCAGGCGTGGTGACGCCTGCCTGCCACCCTAGCACTCAAAAGATGAAGGCAAGATAAGGAGTCAAAGGTCATCCTCAGCGACAGAGTGGGTTTGGGGCCAGCCTGGGATACATGAGAGACATCATAAAAGAAAAAGAAACCTCTACGCCTTCCAGAACTATGCCATGCAAAGTCTGATCATATTTATCTGGATTATATTCCCTAATAAAAGGCCAACCTTAATTTACCAAGATTCTAAAGTTGATAATGTCATTGTGATTTATCCCATCATACATTGTCATACTTTGCTTCAGACTTTCATAGCACAAAATTGTTTACACCATGAGTATTTCTTTCCTTAGCACTGATTACAATCATGTAACCTGTGGCATTCAGTAGCGAGTGCTGACACAGGACAGTATTTATCTGATTAAAATGAACCCAATTAAGACTACTAATAAGTGCCATACAAAGACTAAGAATACAATTCCCCTTGTCTTTAAAGTATCATTTAAATCAAAATACAGACAAAATACAAATACCTGTGAGATATACTTTAAAATACCATGAAAATTTTGATTGTAACAGCCTGTTGTAATACAGTTCAAGCAAAGTGTTGACCTATTTATGTATACGAGTATCTTCTACTACTTCACATCATTGGTTGTTATATGAAGTTCCCATTTGGGTTGGAAAGGAAGTGATGGTTAGCTTAAAATCAAAGCCCTGTCTCAGTCCCGTTAATTGAAAGTAGGGTTCACTCTTTTTTTTCTCTCTCTTTCTTCTACTTTTCAATCCCTTCATGCTGTTAACCGTCCTGGACCACACTGAGCTTGAGACTGTTGGCAGACCCACCCCCCAACTCCTGCCTCAACCACCAGAACACTGTTATTCCAGGCATGTGAGGCTAGACCTAGTTGGAATTACTATATTCTGTGAGGTTGTCAAACTGATGAGTTTGCCCAAGAAATATCCTATAGACCCATTGCAAAAAATATTTAATGGAAAAAACTCTGCAAACAGGTACAGGAGTCACTTTTAATAGATATTGGCTGCAGTTAAGTTTTCTTCTTAGTTGCTCAGTTGTCTAACAGAGGTACATTGATAACCTCAGACCTTAAAGTTAACATAAAGTTGGAACTAAGTTTGGAGTGAAGTAGACAGACCTAGTGCACTGTTTGAAGCAACATTTGATGCCTTATAGAGAGAAATGCTTGGCTCTTGTGTCAAAGGAATGATCTCTTCCACACTCAAAAATTAAGAGGCACTGAGTCCCATCTCCTGAAGTGAGATCAGTGGTTCAAAGAGAAACAATACAGAGATAGAGGCTAGTTCCACCCAAACCCAGAAGCATAACTAAAGTATTTTTAAACACAGGGCGATTTTCGGGAGTTTATTTTTATTTTATGTGTATGAGTATTTTATTTTGCAGGCATGTAAGTCCCTATTAATACCTGCATACAGCACCCACAGGATCCAGAAGAGGACAGCAGATTCCCCTGGAACAGACGGTAGTGAGCCGCCATGTTGGTTCTAGGACTCAAACACAATCATCTATCTGTAAGATCAGCGAGTTCCGTTAAATGCTCAGCTGTCTCTCTAGCCTGACACACTACAATAGTGGGAAGTATCTTCCCCAAAGGCAGAAAACACGTGATCATGAAGTCATTGCATAGTTCATTTTCTGTTCTGGAAAAGCTGCTAAATGAAGGATCCAAGAATGTCCTAAAATCTCAGTAGAATTTCAAAGCTATTGTAGCACACTGGCACACTAGATTCCATAAACAAGACTGTCCATGAAAATTCCATAGTCTTCCTAATAAGCTTAGCCAATACCTTAAAGATCTTAGTGTGTCCATTACTTATTATATTTTTGCTTCAATATGTAACAGTAAACAAAGGGTTAATTCTGGAGTGAATTCCAACTTTCTCTTATTTCATTGCACTTTAATTTTGAAAAGTATTACATGGTGGGATAATAATATAAATTATGAGAGCTTCGAGGCTCTTACGGGCTTGTCTGTAGTCACATAGCCAATATTAAAGCATATATTATTTGATATCTCCCTTGGAACCATTGTGCTCAATCTTGTAAATACAGATCTGCAGGAACTTTAAAATCTGTGCATTCTGATCAATGGCACTCTGCTTTGGGTATGCTGTGATCTCACCCCAGTAAAAAATTTTAATGGAGCAGATTAAATTTGGATTGGAACCAATTTCACTGGCCTAACGTTGCAGTAGCAAACACAGGCATTTAGATCCTCTTTATACAATAAACTCCATTCCAGATTGTCTAAGTAATGCATTCTATAGTTTAAATGATCTCATGTTCTCTGAAAGTCACATTGAAATTTAATCTCCAATGGGACAGTAGTTGGATGTTTGAACTGCAAGAGGTGACTGAGCCATGAATGGAATTCCGTGTTCTTACAAAGGGGCCTGATGGAAGAAGTATGGTTTTTTGCCCTCTGACTCCACTCTGTGAAGTCACAACCTTCGTCCTATTTGGAGGATGCAACATAGACCAAACATCAGCCTGCACCAAGCAAGTGAAGTTGCTGAGCCCTGATCACGCATGTCCTAACATGTAAACCTGAGAAAATAAGTCCTTGTTCTTTATAAATGATCCTATTGCAGGCGTTTTGCTTCAGCAGAGTAAGAGGACTGAATTTGTGTGAAGGACCCTTGGCTGTATTGGGCTAGATCAGGTTGGAGGAACCTTTGGTTGAATTGAGCTGGGTAAGATTGAATAGTCTATGATAACTGGGAGCGTCTCAGAGTTTAACATGGGTAGGAACCATCGGGGGATATAATTTCAGTGCAGATCCTCATTTTGTCATGGGGGGTGTGCCCAAGAGTCCCCATAGCTAACAAGCCCCCAGTGACATCAACAGTGCTGGATGGTCACACAAATGAAAGTCAAGAACAGAGGAGGGCCCAGGGTGGCTGGCTACAATTCCATGCAGGTGTATAGAACAGTAGTAGGGCCCAGAAAAAGGCTACAGTTTGTTATCAAGTCAAACATAAAATTAAAAAACAAACAGCAAACCCTGATTACTAAACAAATGACTCACAATAGCTCTGAACCAAATCTGGTCCCAAATGTGCTTGTGGACATGAAACTGAGAGATTCTTGATGGGCAGTGGTAGCACACTCCTTTAATCCCAGCACTCAGGAGACAGAGGCAGGTGGATCTCCATGAGTTTGAAGGCAGCCTGGTCTATAGAATAAGTTCCAGGATAGTCAGGGCTATACAGAGAAACCCTGTTTTGAAAACCCAAAAATAAATAAATAAATGGAGATACTTGCACAAGTAAACATTTGGAGTTATTTGGCCATAAGGAATGTTAACCCTGAGCCCCAGCTAAGTGAAATTGCACAACTCCCCCCACAAATTGTTATTTTGAATGTGAGTCATTAAAAGCTTGTTTTGAAAACTCCTATTGTTACACACATACTTGCATTTTCCTTTCTTTTTCTTTTTTTCCCTTTTGGCACACAGAAACTGTATTACTGACCATTTGTAGAAAACCCAAACCACAGACCCTAGTCTAACAAATCGGCAGACACACTGTAGGCTTACTCAGGCAGACTATAAACCTTCTGACCTGTAGACCATCACTTGGTGGTCTCCCACCCAAGCACTCACAACCCCTGCTTGGCCTCTGAGAGGAGGAAAGGTCAAATGAGATGGGGCGATATGAACACAGACCAAGTGATGTCAATACTCAAAGTGTGTGTAGCCTTTGTCTAGGTTACATAACACAAAAGGCATCTCAGAAGACACTCCTAGAAGTCAAATTCTGAGCTAGGTACTTTCTGCGGTGGGGTTGAACCAGGACCTCACACACACTAAGCAAACGCTCTACCACTAAGCTACGACTTCAGGAGGCACATTACAATGAGAAATCCCAAATCAGCTTGACACTCATTCCTGGTTGTAGGGCTTGCTTCTAAGGTGTTTTAAAACCACATATTATTGTACCTTGGTAAACAACTTTTCAACCATAGTGAAGTTGATCTGTGTAAACTGAATGAGGAAAAAAATCTACTATCTCTCTTTTTTTTGCCTTTTATTGAAAATAGATTTTTTCCCTCACACAATATATACTGATTATGGTTCCCCTCCTTTACTCCTCCCTGTTTCTTTCCACCTCCCCTCCCATCTAGATTCACTCCCTTTCTGATTCTCATTAGAAGACAAGCAGGCTTCAAAAGGATAATAAAAAATAAAACCAAATAAAGTATAACAGGAAAAAAATCACACCAGAATTGGACAAGACAAGCAAACAGAAGGAAAAGAGTCCAAGAAAAGACCCAAAGACCCACCCCCTCATTTGCACACTTAGCAATCCCTAAAAACACTAAACTGGAAGCTCTAATATATACAGAGAGACCTGTGCAGGTCCTGTGCACGCTGCATCAGGAGCTCATATGAGCCTTGATCATGTTGACTCAGAGGGCCTTGCTTCTCTGGTGTCCTCAACCCCCTCTGGGTCATACATTCTTTCTGCCTTGTCTTCCATAGGGTTCCCTGATCCTTGAGGGGACAGATTGATGGAAACATCCTGTTTAGGGCTGATTATCCCAGGATCTCTCACTCTCTGAATAATGTTTGGCTATTGTCTATTAAAAAAAAACATGTAGTTCCTTCTATTTTCATCTTTAATTTTGAATTCCTATGGACCAGATGTTGAACTTTCCAAAAACAATTCAGTTAATGTTTCAATTTTTTTTCTTCACATATCTATAATCTTGAGATTTTTGTCTGGTTGGTTGGTTGGTCAGTTGATTATAGTTGGCTGGTTTGTTAGGCAACTGGTTGGCTAGTTAGTTGGTTGGTTTGTTATTGGTTAGTTGGCCATTTGGTTGGTGAGTAGTTGGTTGGTTGGGTGGGTGGGTGGGTGATTGGGTAGGTAGGTAGGTTTTCTTGCTTGAATTCCTCTTTTTCTTCCTGGTTTTTGATCTAATCTTTTGGAAATGTCATTGACTTAATCCTTCAAAGAGCAAACCACATTTTGACTGTTAGCTTTCATGTATGATTTCTCATTCATGGAAACACTTTCCTTTACTGTGGATACCATAACTTCTCCCATATATCCAAGAGTATCAACTGCAGAGTATCTCTACTTCCTCTTTTGTATACTGGCTGTCCTTTTCAAACTTCTGGTGACCTCCACCTGCCCATTTATCTACACAATAACTGAAAAGTATGACTGAAAGAAGTAAACTACAAGAACACAGTGGATAGTGCATCTGTACACAGATGAGACTTACCAAATGTCATATCATTGTGGGAATGCCCCCCCCAAAAAGACAAGAGATGGAGAGTAATGGGGTATTCCACTGTCGGGAGAAAACTTTTCCATGCCTTGCTTTCAGAAGACCCCTAATGCTGAGTGAGATATAAATGGGCAGTGCTTGCTGTCCAGAACCCTACTTTTCACTCTCATCATGCTCCTTCCCAAGCCCAAGGTCACCTTATGTAAATATGGAAAGTTATCTCCAGTCCCTCCTCAGAGGAGCAGCAGGAACATGATGCTCAGCTGTCCTTTGTGGGTTTGAGAATCTCACAGCTCAGTATACAAAATTTCAACTGGTTCCCAAACTTCTCTTCATTCTGTCATTGCTATCTGAAACACCTGGGCCTCCAACTCAGAATCTCCTGCTGGTGCTTCAGAGTGACTGGGGGTCTGTTTTGTCCTTTCTGACACCTTCCCTTCAACGCTGCAGTTTTCTGTGCTTTCCATAGTGTGACACTTTTTTCTTATTCCAAATATAGCCATCGTTGGGGGCATTACTTTGCCATTCTCTTCAGCCCCTTTTCAGTTTCTTCTGGCCTTAGACTCTTACACTAAGGAGTCCTCACTCGATTCACGTAACTCCTGTGCTGTGGTACATATTCTTAATATTTTCTGAGAAGTTCTATTTATTTGAACCCCCTGCTTTGTGCCATGAAGTCTGTTAAAAATTAATGTGCTCTCCGTCTTCTTATGAATCTCATTTGTGCTACTGTCTCCACCATATTTTCAGTCACCTAGACTCACATTAACATTAATATCTGCCATCTCTTTACACTTCCTTTAGCTACTATCAGTGGGCTCCGCCTACATCTCTACCTTTATTCCAGATGCCATCAGTGGGCTCTGCCTTCATCTCTACCTTTATTCCAAATGCCATCAGTGGGCTCCGCCTACATCTCTACCTTCCCTCCAGATGCCATCAGTGGGCTCTGCCTACATCTCTCTACCTTCACTCCAGATGCCATCAGTGGGCTCCGCCTACATCTCTACTTTTATTCCAAATGCCATCAGTGGGCTCCGCCTACATCTCTACCTTTATTCCAAATGTCATCAGTGGGCTCTGCCTTCATCTCTACCTTTATTCCAAATGCCATCAGTGGGCTCCGCCTACATCTCTACCTTTATTCCAAAGGCCATCAGTGGGCTCCGCCTACATCTCTACCTTTATTCCAGATGTCATCAGTGGGCTCTGCCTTCATCTCTACCTTTATTCCAAATGCCATCAGTGGGCTCTGCCTACATCTCTACCTTCCCTCCAGATGCCATCAGTGGGCTCCGCCTACATCTCTACCTTCCCTCCAGATGCCATCAGTGGGCTCTGCCTACATCTCTACCTTCCCTCCAGATGCCATCAGTGGGCTCCGCCTACATCTCTACCTTCCCTCCAGATGCCATCAGTGGGCTCCGCCTACATCTCTACCTTTCCTCCAGATGCCCTCAGTGGGCTCCGCCTACATCTCTACCTTCCCTCCAGATGCCATCAGTGGTCTCTGCCTACATCTCTCTACCTTCACTCCAGATGCCATCAGTGGGCTCCACCTACATCTCTCTACCTTCACTCCAGATGCCATCAGTGGGCTCTGCCTTCATCTCTACTTTTATTCCAAATGCCATCAGTGGGCTCTGCTACATCTCACCTTCCTCAGATGCCATCAGTGGCTCGCCTCTCTACCTTCCAAATGCCATCAATGGGCTCCGCCTACATCTCTACCTTTATTCCAAATGCCATCAGTGGGCTCCGCCTTCATCTCTACCTTCATTCCAGATGCCATCAGTGGCTCCGCCTACATCTCTACCTTTCCTCCAGATGCCCTCAGTGGCTCCGCCTACATCTCTACCTTCCTCCAGATGCCCTCAGTGGGCTCCGCCTACATCTCTACCTTCCCTCCAGATGCCATCAGTGGGCTCTGCCTACATCTCTACCTTCCCTCCAGATGCCATCAGTGGGCTCTGCCTACATCTCTACCTTTATTCCAAATGCCATCAGTGGGCTCCGCCTACATCTCTACCTTTATTCCAAATGCCATCAGTGGGCTCCGCCTACATCTCTACCTTCACTCCAGATGCCATCAGTGGGCTCTGCCTTCATCTCTACTTTTATTCCAAATGCCATCAGTGGGCTCTGCCTTCATCTCTACTTTTATTCCAAATGCCATCAATGGGCTCCGCCTACATCTCTACCTTTATTCCAAATGCCATCAGTGGGCTCCGCCTACATCTCTACCTTTATTCCAAATGCCATCAGTGGGCTCCGCCTACATCTCTACCTTTATTCCAAATGCCATCAGTGGGCTCCGCCTATCTCTACCTTCCCTCCAGATGCCATCAGTGGGCTCTGCCTACATCTCTACCTTCCCTCCAGATGCCATCAGTGGGCTCCGCCTACATCTCTACCTTCCTTCCAGATGCCATCAGTGGGCTCCGCCTACATCTCTACCTTTATTCCAAATGCCATCAGTGGGCTCCGCCTACATCTCTACCTTTATTCCAAATGCCATCAGTGGGCTCCGCCTACATCTCTACCTTTCTTTCTTTCCCTGAAGTAGATTCCCAATTGACTCAAGCCTCTGTACCTAATGAAGATTGTCCTTAAGACTCCCAGTTTTGTTAATTGATAACGCTGTATGATTAAAATGTTATGCAGGTTAGGAAAATGTAGTTATCTCTAAATTTCAAGAGAATTCTAGCAAACAAAATCCCTAGTCACAACCTAAACATTCTAGGTAATTACTGGAAAGTGAAAGGACGGGCTTGGACCACTGTGTGATGGCTGCCTGCTTTTGTCATCTACTCTTCAGTTTTTTCACTCACTTTTAAAACTGCTCTTCATTTTCTCCTTTAGATTTTTTTTTATTTTTGTGTGATGTGTATATACACATGTGTGGTGCATGTACATATGTGTGGTGGTGTACATACCAGTGCACGCACATGTGTAGGCCAGAAGAATGTATAATCTGGCTTAGTCTATCAATCTTGATCTCGGTTATTTTATTTAGAGTTTCCTGTATGCATAGAATGCATATTGCTCAAATCCACGTCACATTTTTCCTCCCCTTCAATTCTTCCTCTTGCCTGACCACAACTTCCCAGCAGTTATTCATGTGCTTTTTTTGTTGTTGTTTAACCCAGATTCCACTTAGTACTGCTGGTATGGATTGTGGGCCTATCCACTGGGGCATGGATTGCTCCTCTGGAGCTGCGGTCCTGAACAAAACTGACTCCCTAAAATTAAAAAAAAATGGCAGCAAATACTGATGAGGATGTCGGGAAAGGGGACCAATTGTTACAATTGGTGAAGCGTTATGGAAATAGATATGAAGAATCCTCAAAGTTAAAAGTTGATCTCGCATATGACCCAGCTATGCCTCTCTTTGGCATAGACTGAAAGGATTCTGTACCCTGCTGCAGACATACTTTCTCTGCCATGTCTTTCTGTTCACAAGGGCCAGTAAATAGAAGCTGTCTGGGTGTCCTTCAACTGATGAATGCATAATGGATATTGTTGAGCTGTAAAGAAATGTGAAATGAGTTAGGATCTCTCACTAAACCTGACACATGACGTTTTGGCTGGTCTGGCCAGCCAGTGAGCTCCCAGGGCCTGACTATTACTTCAAATGCTGGGGTACACTTACACATGACCATGCTCGTCTTTGAAGGGGATCCTGAGGACTCGAACTTTTGTCCTTTGCTTTCACAACAAATGCTAAGCCACCTCCTCATCCCTTCTTTACCTTTTTTTTAAAGGCTTCTAGTCTTCAGTTCTCTCTTAACTGCAAAGATCAGAAACACTGCACAGAAAAATCATAGAGATGATAAAAATTCTATCTCCAAATCATTTAAAAACAATAATTTAAATTATATAAAGAGATAATTTTGCCTTAAAATGTTTTCCAAATCACTATTTTAATCAAAAAGTCTTTTGGAATTTATCTGTAGTACTGCTTTTGGGAGACTGAGGCATGGATTTCAACAAATCTGATACCTACCTGTGCCACAGTGTGAGACCTTGTTTCAAAAAAAAAAAAAAAAAGAAGTTACCGTTAACAAAGACTTGTATGTGGGGAGTAAAAGATGAAATCTATTGCAATGTCTTCCATAATCACCACTGCTTCTTGTGACCAGGAGACTTCATCATGCTAACAGGACGGTATTGCATTAAATCTGACAACTTCCCTATAACGTCAGCTTTATTCCCGGGGCTTAGAGTCAAGAGAGTGACAACGAGCAGCAGGCACAAGGCCCAATGAGGAGTGATCAAGGCAAAAGGGAGTGAGCTTTGGAGCCTGGGGTGGCTGCACCACAGCGGTCATGCTCTCTGGGTACCAGAAGCATATACTCCAGAGGCATCCTCCGAGCCAAGGCATGAAGAACGTTGTGGCATGTTAGCATGCTTCCCAGCTCTCTTTTCATTTTGTTTTCTTCTGCAGTTGTCGGGAACGGTTGTGCAGCCTTGTCTGTGGCAATAGCCGGCTTCCTAGAAATACACAGAAAACTCACCCCGGAGCAGTCTCCTTCAGGCAAAGCTTTCTCGGTTTCCTCCCTGTCCTGTGGCTCTCTGGTTCCTCAGTATGTGTTGCTTGGAGTGTCTGAAGCCCTGGTAAACCCAGCGGGTGAGTAACGCTGTGATCCGGCGCTTTGAGAGGAGTATGCCCCTATGCCCCACATTCCCCGCGACGCTTTCAGTAAGTCTGTGTTCACCCGCATTGAAAACAACAACGCGATTTTCTTCATTCCACTATCTATAACCAACTGTTAACTCTATTAGGGTATAGATAAAAGGGCTCGCTAACCTGATTAGAGACAAGACCATCTGGTCAGAAAGAAATGGGCAGAAATAAGCCTGAAAGACAAGTAATAACTGCCTGTGGCACCACTGAGTTAAATCCACCCTCCACCCTCCACCCTCCCACGTCCCTCTAACTCAAAGGCACTCACAGGTGCGCCCGTAACCTTCCAAAAGTGGTGCATGGACTTTGAGAGTGTATAAACATGCAAATGAGATGAAAAGTTGATGCAATTTACCTAATAACTCTATGTCTTCAAATTAAATTACCCTAGATTAAGTGTAATCACCGGAATTTTATAAGACATGTTCAAGTTATGTTTATTAAATATCTGAAGTTTCTAGATTATCTATAATGCTTATATTGATTAGATGAGCCACTTTATACTGTATCACAAAATTTTGAGAACTTCCTGCAGTGTTGTCATGTGTGTGTTTGTGTGTATACACACGTATCAGAATAACCTAGCAAGCATATCCTGGGTTTTGAAGCTCTTCATGGTTTCCTGAAATGGGATAGCTACGTGTAACTCAACCCACATTTTATATGATTAACTAAATAAAATAGATTTGTTGCTAGTTTCCAAGTAAGAGTATTTTACCATGTGTATTATGCTTGCAGTGCCTTTAGGGCCCAGAAGAGGGCATCTGATCCCCTAGAACCAGAGTTACAAATAGCCATGTGAACCACCTTGTGGGTGCAGAAATCTAACCTGGGCCTCCTAGAAAAACAGCTAGTGCTCTTAACGATTGCATTGAGCCATCTTTCCAGCCCCTTTAACTGTCTTCGTACATCCAGTGTCTCCTGTTTTCCATAACCTTTGCACAATCATCCTAAATGAAAATTCTTATTATTTCATTTGTGTCTAAAATATTTAGTCTATTATAGTCTGAGGTGTTACTTCAAACTTCCTTATGTAAACATTTAATAAATTCATGTTCACATACACGGGGTGTACATGCATGAAGCTAGAGCAATTATTTTTAAAGCTGAAGTAAGTTAATGAAATTTGTCTAATCATAGTCACAAATGTTCACATTCTCTCTCATTCTGTTGAAGCATCTAGTTCACAGGTTCCATATGAGTCGGTTATGGGGGTCTGTGATGGCAAGGCCATTGGGTAGCACAGGAGAGAACAAATGTGTGGACAAATGTTGCCACACAGGCGTTTGTCATCACCCCGATGTCGTTTGTAGGAAGTTCTTGAAAGTAGGTCAAATACTCTGTGCTTCCTGTAGAAGAATGGTTTACATGGAGGAAATTCCTAGCCTGCTCATCAAGGGGATTCAACATTGAGGAGCCAAAGAAATCATTAAAACAATGAACCATTAAAAAACAATGGTTTGTGTTACGTAATCACTAATCTAACACTTAAAATACCTATCAGGGAACTACTGAGTTCAAGTAAGTACGCTTTTATCTAATGTAGTGTCTGTGGACAACAGACCACAGCCTTCCACCTGCTACATGAGGGTCTTTGGAGAGTCATTTAATCTCTAAGATTCAACTTTCTGATATTAATAATGTGAAAAATAATATCATTCCTTACATCGTAAGGGGAGAATGGGAATGGAGGTCTTTCTTTGAAAACCAACTGGCATAAAGTGTGAGTGACTATGTCGATATGCAAAATCAAGTAATGTCAGGGACACAGTGTATCAAGACCCTTCAGCTTTCTGATCTTAAACCTGGACTGACCTGAGTTCAGACCCTATTATGCGACTGACTACCCATGCCCGGCAGCGCTGGGCTTCTCTCACCATCTAGAGATGTTATTCCAAGAACCTAAGGAAGTAGTACATTATGCAAAGCAAAACACTGAGTTTTGCAATCAGCAGCATCATGTGAGTTCATTTTCCTCACTGCTGTTTGCGTGAAATTAGTAGTGTCATACTCAGGACTCAGCACAGTTCCCTGTGTCACAAGCAAATTAAACACCTAATGATAGGAGCAGAACTGCCTTTCTCCCACAAGCCACCCAGATCCCACTCTGGTCCTTCCATGTTGCCTGCAACCCCACAGCAAGAATTAGTCTGTTGGAAATATGACTTAATTCTGGCCACACCTGTTTCAAGAGCCCTGAACGTATACCCCCTCCTCCTGCCATATTGGCCCATTCTCTCTCTCCATTATTTTTATTTTATTCTATTTGTATGATTGCCGGCCTTCATGTATATCTGCACATCATAATGTGTGTCTGGTGTCCCCAGGAAGCCAGAAGAGGGCATGAGAGTCAGATCTCCTTGGACTGACAGACTGTTGTGAGCTGCCATGTGGGTACTAGAACTCTACACAGGTCATCTGAAAGAGCAGCCAGTGTCCTTAACCATTGGGCCATCTCTCCAGTGCCAAGTCCATTCTCTTGTGAACAGCTATGGTGGTTTTTCCTAAACATCCATACCAGCATCCTGGGAGTACCATTTCCCAGTAGACATAGAGGTAAACAGTCTCACTCCTTGCCATGACTTGGCATCTGTGTAGTGTTCCCACTACATGTTATCAAATCCTGACCCTTCACCACTCGCTACAAGTCTATATGTTTCTAGATCAGCCAGTGTGACTCCGTTTCTGAGACCTGTGAATTGACTTTGTTTTCACAATACCTTTCCCTGTTTTGAAATGATAGCTTCTTCTCATTGGGTGTTCTCAAAAGTCATCCACTCAGAGAAACCATTCTTACTACTTTTATTTGTTACTTCCCATCCTATCTCTATCATAGCCTCCCTTATCCTGCTCCCTGCCTTACAAAAATCTTGATTTGCCTTCTGTGCTGCCTGCTGCTTGGCAGAAGAATACATGTTCCCTCAGTCAAGAGCTTTTGTCCCTGTATTTTGTCCTCATAGTCCTGTGAGTTTGGTCTTCCAGAAAGATGTGTATACACAGGATGCTATAAACAGTGTATTATTATTAACAGTGTATTGATTAAATAAATGAATGAGGGAAACCAACTATTTTTATGTCCTGGGGGGATGACAGTGGACAAGAGAGGTATAGTGACTCATTCCAAAGAAAACCAGATTGGTCTTCTGGCCTGAATGTGGTACACTGGAGATGTGCTGCCAGTCCTGCTGTGGAAAAGAAAACTTTCAAACCAGGCATAACTGGAGCAGTATCTTCTCCAACTGTTCATAGGCCTAGAAGTTTTAGCCTTACCACAAATAACAAAAACACAAGAAAAAGTCAAGACGAAAATCTGTCAAAACCTTGTCATTGGGGAACTTACAGCTTTTTAGTTGTTGAGGAGTATAGAGAAAGTAGGAAAGCTAGAAGGTGGGAGAGGTGTGTATAGGTGATTACAGCATGGAGGCAGCCTACTAGGCTGGGTCAAGGTCACGTTAATAGATCTTATAGTTTTGTCTCTGTTTCAGTTGTTCAGCTCTGGCATTGTGGTACAAACCAAGCTGTAGACAGTGTATAATGGAGTGTATGGTCATGCTCTAGTACAGTCTCATGCACATAGGTGCTAGCCTGGTCACTTTTACACCACAGTTGTAGATGGGCTCAAGATATCGTGACTACAGTGTAAACGGATTGAAAATTAAGGTGTCATGGGAGACGTCAGAGGTAAATATGCAGAGAAACCAAGATTTGAATGAATAGAAGGATGGGCTACACGACAGTAAAGGTGCTGAGACACTGTAGACAGAGAGGGTGAGAAGAATTCATCATTTTGAGAACATGACTGGCAGGTAGCAGCAAGACAAGTAGAGGGTAATGTGATCTCTCGAGATTCCGGGCTGAAATCTCCAGCAATAAGGACGGAACGGTGCTCTACGGGTCCAGGGTTGTCAGTTCCATTTCTGGAATTGGGCTCCTTCACATGTTCTAAACCGCTTCTCATCCAACATAATAAACACATTTTCAATTGTTCAAGAACAACTGGAGTAAAAAAAAAATCTTTCCAGCAACGAATTCCCCATCACAGGTGCCTCAGGAAGGTGATTGCGCCTCCATATGCTACAAACTCGGCACATGCGGCAAGTGGCACCCTCACAGACCATAGCCTGCTGCTCCCTGGAGTCCCGTTTTAAGCTCTCGGTGGCAAAAAGACGGGTTTTCACAGATACTTTGAAGTTTTTTTTCTTTACTGTCTCCACAGTACAGTAGTTATTTTAGCGTAGTGGCTGACTTGATGATAATATCTGCACCATAATGGGCTACGAGAAGCATCCTGGAGCCTGAAAGCACAGGTTGATGATCACTAAAGTTGAGCAAGATCAGAACATGCAATTAGGCACCGGAGATTTGGAGATCTGGAGGCTTGAAAAGCCAAGTCCTATAAAAGGGAATTGGAGGCTTTGGAAAAAATGACTAAAATGACACCAAAGAAAGATTAACCAGCAAGCAGATAGCTGGCAAAGTGTATTCATGAATTATACACTGCACCAGAAGTTCTAGCAAGAGAAAAGCATGGGATTAATAATTAAGTAGTAGAGTAATCATGGTCTCATGCATTGCCCTTCTTCCCAGGGAAAGAAATCAGCCCACTTATTCTTCCCGCCCATTATTTGTCTCTGTGTATTTATGGCGAGCAGGATTCCTGAGCCAAATCCATTGGAACAAGAATCAAATCTTCCCAGAGCCTATTACACGCACATGAACGTCCCTGAAAGCAGCAGAGGCTTGACTTCAGGGTCCTGTTGGTGATTTCTACTGTCCAGAGGAACTGCAGAGCCTGGCCACCAATATCAGATGCCTTTGTTTGCAGTATGTGACTTGCTGCCATCGTTGTCCTCATCCACCGCCAGTGTTTATTCAATTGAGAACCTGTGAAGTGCCGTGCACTCCTCGGTCAGCACTTCCAGAGCCTAAAATCAGAAAGGGGACACCTCTACCCATCTTCAGCCCAGCTCTCAGCAGCCAAATAATTCAACCACTCAGAATTAAGATAATTCATGTTACTTTATGCATTTATTTGCTGAGTAAAAACAATAGGCAAAGTAAGATGAACCCCGTGCATCCATCTTCCAGATGCAACGAAGTGTAACTCAGGGTAAAATGTGTCCCATCTGCTGTCATCTCTGTCCTTCTCTCTCCCTGTTACATAATTTTGAAACAACTCTCAGGTACCATTCTATAATAAATATCAAATGTTTCGAAAGGAATGGTTTAATAGGATATGCTAGTGTGACATAAACGTAATGGCACGTACTTACTCCAATCTATTTCTAATCTCAGAAAAGATGACTTCCTGGTGGTTGTCACCGTCATGACTGGGGAAATAGTTAATTGTTTCAAGTAGCCAATGCTTACGCTCTTCCCTCTTTCTAAATACCTCCCCTTTAATGGGGTGTGCTAGTTTCCTTTCTGTTGTTGTGATAAAACACTCTGACCAAAACCAACTCCAATGAGAAGGTATCTTTTGGCTTACAGCCCATCATGCGGGGAATCATAGCAGTAACTCAAGGCAAATACATAAAAAGGCAGGAACCATGGAGGAATGTTGCCTGCCAGCTCAACCCTGGCTGGGTTATGCTTGCCAGCTTTCTTACACAGCCCAGAACCACCTGTTTAGGGATGGTTCCACCAACAGTGTTCAGCGTCTTCCTATATCAATTAATAATACATTAATTGATCATTTATAATTAATTAATTAATAATCTGGTTTTGGCAACTCTTCACTTGAGGTTCCTCCTCTAGGATGACTTTAGTCTGTGCTAAGTTGGCAATTTAGGCTAACCAAGGCATGGACAATGTATACAAAGGGTTTCCTACAGTGCCTCGCACGGGTAGGATAAACACTGTTTAAGACAGCTAACCATAACACAAAAACTCACAGTTGGTCCAAGTGCAGAGAACAAGAGCAGCCAGCCACAAATGAGACATCTATATCATCCCCCCATCCCAAGGCCCAGAGACCACTGCTGAAGCAGAGGTGGGAAGATGATAAGAGCAAGAGTTGGTGAGGACCAGAGGGAAAGCATCTTCTAGACACGGCGGGACCCGTGCACTCATGAACTCACAGCAGCTGTGGGTGCCTGCACAAGACCACACCAGCCAGCTTTACAACATTGAGTGGGAAGGGATTCATAAGTCTAAGGTCCCACCCCTCACTGAGAATGGCTCCCAGGGGATGGAGACTCAGTCCTTTTTAAAGGTGTGGCTCCTGGTGGGTCAACATGATCTGAGGGATGGCTCCACATGCAGGAGATGTGGGTCATACAAACTAGAGTCCATGAGTTATACCAAAAAACAACAACAAGAAGGAAGCCATGCTGAGGGCTGGGAGGGTAAGTGGGGTAGCTCTGGAAGGAGCTATGGGAAGAAGTTGAGGGTGAATATGATCGAAATGCATTACATGAAACTCTCATAGAATCAATAAAAATATTAAAAAGAAAAATAAATAAAGGTAGCCAGACTTATTCAGTACAGGCAAATTAACATTAAACTTGGCACTTCATAGATAGCACATTAAATATAATCACACCTCTCTGTGTGTGAGTAATGACAATATCCCCATTTCAAACAGGAAAATGTTGAAACTTATATTAATAAAGTCACATATGGTCACGGGGCCAATAAATGGTTGTCATGAGATTTTTAGAGCATTCTTGTGTAACTCCAGAATCCCTGTGAAATTTTTCTATGATAAATTCAAGTTTTCCACAGACCATGGAATTATGACAGAAACGATATCCAGAAAAGCTCAAGCCTTGATACAGAGGCATCAGAAATATTCAAATACGGGTGAAATGTGGTGAATCCATCACAGCACTCACCTGCAGGTCCTCCTGGCAGCTGTATGAGGCTGCACGCTGTTGTATTTTATTCCTTGAAGCTGACTGTAAATTGCATCATAACCTACCTGGGCACTAACCTTAACAAGGCCCAACCCGTAGTTTGCTCATTGGTGAATTTGATGCATGATCAACATTCTTCAGGATACGATGTATAAAAATGATGAAGTGAAGTCCTAAATTCTGGCCTCTTCTTGTTTTCCCCAGTCTCTGCAGTGATACACAGATTCATTCCAAGCACATTCAGAGGACCGTCCATGAATTTTTTGTCACTGTCCCATGGATTTGCCTGTTTCTCGGGGGCACTGCTGGTGGAGTTGGTTTATCTCGTCTCAAAAGGTAAGAATTCACTCATCATATACTTGTACACATTGAACTGATGACTGGGGAGCTGGGAGGCAAAACCATAGGAGAGGGCCTTGAAAGCATAGTCTTTTTTTTTTAATTGATCCACTTTTGCAATTAAGATAGAATTAAGATAGGAAGTAGACTCCTGCTGTATTCATTAATTTCTGGGAATTGTTTTTCTTTTGATAGGAGTAGGTAATTACAGAATGTCACTTCCCATGAGACAGTGCAGGTGTCTTTTGAAAGTGCGTTTTAGAGTGAACTGGTCATCATATTCGAATTAGGTCTTGTGATGAGGCTGTGTTCAGTAATGGCTGGTAGATATCCAAGACAACGAGGAAAAGAGTCAGCACATACATACACATGGGGCTGCACTGTACTCCATGGCCTACTTTACTCTCAATTGGCCCCGAATGTTGTCTGTACAACTGAGGAGAAATCCTAAGGGAGCTAACAAATGATCTGGAGATTTTTCCAAGTAGAGATTTTGAACAGAGAAATAAGAAACAGGAAGAGTTGAGATGCAAACGCTAAAATACTAATCTTAAGTTGGCTTGCGAATGGAAAATACGGGCATCATGGAAGTCATGATTAATGGCCACAGGGACGTGCTTTTGACTGTATCTTTAAATCAAAAAATGTTATTTTTAAATGCTACTATATCTTAAATTTTATCTTACTTGGCTTTTGCTTATTTTAAGGAACATACAGTAAACTTATTCTTCTCTACTTTCAAAAATATTTGTGGTTGTACATTTAAAATAATATAAAGAAAGAGATGATTTGTATTTTCTTAAACAAACATTCAGTTTACCTGCTTTCAAACTCTGAAGAAAAGAGCTCTTCAGCAACAAATAAAATACAAAGTTCAAAAAATACTTAGCAAGACTCCACTATGTTCCAGGCACTGCATGGAGTATTAGGGTGCCTGGACCAGCAAAATAAACATTCCCTAAATCCCTAGAAGATTCTCAGGGATTTGGGAAAGCACTAACATCAAGAACAGTTAACATAATAGGTTTGGTAAAATCTGCCAGTTTTAATTGACTGGGTGACAAGGACAAACCTTGCTGATCTCAGAAAGTCAAGCAAAAGCATATGGGGCTCTCACTCACTGTGTCTCAAGACCCATGTCACAGAGTGGTGGGAAATACTGTTGTGATTCTCAGAGAACCCAAACCAAAACTGCCAACATCAGCCCCAGAACTTACGTACAGCGCTCCACCCCTGATAAGTAGGTTCACTGTGATAAAGTATTCAAGACTGTACTAATTACCTGAAAAAGTCTCACTTAAATTGGCATCTAAACGTTCCATGTGCTAAAAGTGTCTCCTTATTTCATATTGCTTAATGAAAACAATCCTGAAAGTTGGCTTTAAAAGATTTCTACAAGGTTGGTAAGATGGCCCAGTGGGTGAAGGGGCTTACTGCCAACCCTGGCAATCTGAACACCATCCCTGGAACACACATGGTAGAAAATAAGAATGGGACATACTCAATAGGAGCAAGCACTAAGAGAGACACAGAATAAGTAAATGTACAGATAAATGTAGAGAGTTTCTACAATCTACTCTCATCTGATACACACTAGAAGAACTGCGAAGTCAAATATTATGACCAGTGTATGTCTTGCATAAATTGAAGCTGATTTTACTGCCTTCAGCGCCTTGCACAGGGGGGGAGATTAACCTTCCTGAATTCCCTTCCCAAATCCTGCATGTTATCCACAAGTCACAACTACATAGATCCCAGTCATCACTAAAGCCAAGTTCACTTAATCAAAGGGAACTCAGTGAACAAGGGGAGGAACTTAGACGGGCAATGAGAAAAACTGTCTCCACAATCCAGCATAACTGAGCCTAACGGAGTAGCATCCCCAAAGACTGCCTCACCAGAGTGCTGACTCCCATAGGAGTTGATGACAGCTCAGATGCAGTCGCACTTCTGTTGTCTTTTGCTAGGAGAAGTCTACCTCAGCCTCCTGTGTGCTGGGATTACAGGCATGCACCTCCACACCCAAAGTAGGCAGTGCTAGGGACTGAACCTGGGTCTTCCTGCTTACCAGGCAAGCCCTCTGCCAACTACTACATCCTCCGGCTAGTACTTTAAGTTTTCTTTTGCATTTATTCGGTGTGTGTGTGTGTGTGTGTGTGTGTGTGTGTGTGTGTGTGTGTGTGTGTGTGGAAGAGAATGGGGTCCTATGCCATAGTACACGTGTTACAGTGCGAGCGACACCTGCAGGAGTCAGGTCTCTCTCTACCATGTGGATTCTGAAAATCAGACTTGAGTCATGGACTTAGTGCCTTTACCCACTAAGCCCTCTCACAGGCCCCCACCTCCAGCCTCTCTGATTATTGCTTTATTGTAAAAGAAGACAACTGCAAATGTACCATAAGGAGGAGCACCAAGTACAAGCCTGTGGTGGCCCCACCACTGAAGATGTTCCATTTGAAAGGATGCAGTGCCTGCCCAGCCCATTAGTGTATCAGAAAATGAAGAGTTCTCCCAGTCCGAAAACTCACTATACCAAGTTCTCACCATTTTTACCGTGGCTCTGCTAGGCAGGCAAGGTTGGCTCAGTCCCTGACATTGTTGGATAGTTTCCTTCCTCCTTCCCTTGCTCCAGACTTGGATGTCTATAACTTAGCTCAGAGCCTGTGGTTTATGTTTTTTGATTAGTCAGTTCCATTCTGAGTCATTCTGTTCACACAAACTGTAACACCTGCCCCCCACCAAGAGTCATCGATTAGCATAAATCAGTATGTAGGAGATGAGTCGCCCGCCATGATAAAACAAAGAATCTCCACCCTCTGAAGAAGTTCAGAAACAAAAAGGCCTCCCAGGAACCAGATCTGTCAAAACCCTCAACATGATTGTTCCTGCAAACATTTCCTTTTTTGAATTAATTTTAAAAAACCCTCCTGAATAAACATTGTGTATTACACATATTCCCCGATCCATGCTGCTCCTACACTACCTTAATTTACCCCCCGAACACTCACAGGGAGTTTGCTTAACATGGTATTCTTCAGCTGCAAGCATTTCCCTGCAAATGGCAAAACTCCGTTCTTCTTTATGGCTGACAAGTATCCCGTTCTGTACATACATCACATTTTCTTTATCCATTCCCTGTTGTACACCTAGCTTGTTGACATAACTTGGCTATTGTAAGCCTGCAATAAGAAGAGATGTGCAAGTGTCTCTGTTACGTGTTGATTTGGAGTCCTTTTGGTGAATGCTCAGGAGTGATATAGCTAGGTCACACAGTTGATCTATTTTTAGTGTTCTGAGAAACCTCCAGACTGGTCTCCACTGAGAGTGGAATCATTTATCATCCCACCAGCAGTGTAAAGGTTTCCCTGCTTCCCACTGTGGTGATTTGAATAAGAATGGCCCCCGTAGGCTTGTATATCAGTTATCACGGAATGGCACTATTTGAGATGGATTGGGAGGTGTGGTCTTGTTGGAGGAAGGTTGTTGCTGGGAGTCGGCTTTGATGTTTCAAAATCCCACTAAAGGTCAGCGCCTCTCTTGTAGCCTTTAGATTAGTGTGTAGCTCTCAGCTACTGCTCCAGCACCATCTGTGACACCATGCTTCCCACCATGAGGATAATGGACATGGTGATTTGAATAGGAATGGCCCCTATAGACTCATGTGTTTGAGTGCTTGGCCTATAGGAACTGGCATTATTAGAGGGTATAGCCTCGATGGGAGAAGTGTAGCCTTGTTGACAGAAGTGTGTCACTGTGGAGGTGGGCTTTGAGGTGTGTATATGCTCGCTATGCCCACTGTGGTGCACAGTTGCTTCTGCTGCCTGCAGATCAAGATGTAGAGCTCTCAGCTCCTTCTCCAGCACCGTGTCTGCCTGCGTGCCGCCATGAAGATAACGGACTAGCTCTCTGAAACTTTAAGCCAGCCCTGTAACATGTAGTCTTCCCGCCAGGCCCCTGGGTCCCGCTGCTCTCTCAGCCCCAAAATAACACACAAGACACTGAATTAATTATGAAGCTGTCGGCCGTTTGCTTTGATTTCTTATCGGCTAGCTCTGACTTAATTATTAACCCATAATTCTAATCTAAGTATTTCCATGTGGTCTTCTCTTACCAGAGAAAGAGTCCAGACCTCTTACTTCTACCGCATCCTACATCATGACTGACTGTGCCTCTGCTTCCCAGAGTCCTCCTCAACTCCTAGTCCCACCTATCTTCCTTCCCTATTGGCCAGCAGTGCTTTATTCATTAACCAAAGAGAGACATATACACAGAAGGACTTCCCACATCACAGCCCCAATTAAATGTTTTCCTTTATAAGAGTAGCTGTGGTCATGGTGTTTCCTCCACAATAGAAACCCTCACTAAGACAATGGCCGAGACCTCTGGAACCTTACTTGAGTTCTCAATTAAATGCTTTCTTGTATAAGAGTTCCGTGGTCATGGAGTTGTTTCATAGCAATACTACAGTGACTGAGACACCCACATCCTCACTTACAGTGTGTGTTGTTGGTTCTCAGTGACTAACATTTAGATGAGGGTAACAGATGGAATCTCAACAGAGTTTAGATTTGCGCTTCTTCAGTGGTCAGTGGGGTTAAATGTTTCTTCGTGTGTTTCTCAGTCATTTGTAGTTCATGTTTTTGCAAACTGTTTATTTCATTAGCCCGGTTTTGATTGGATTATTTCTTTTCTTGTTTTTTTGTTTGTTTGTTTGTTTTTTAACTCTTTGCAAATTCTGGCCATCAATCTACTCTCAGATGTATAGCTGCTAAACCTCTCCCACTCTATAGGCTGCCTCTTTTTTTTTCTTTTAATTTATTTATTGTGTATACAGTCTTCTGCTTGCATGCCAGCAGAGGGTACCAGATCTTATTCAATGTGGTTGTGAGCCACTGTGTGGTTGCTGGGAATTGAACTCAGGACCTTGGGAAGAGCAGCCAGTGCTCTTAACCACTGAGCCATCTTTATTCATTTAACTGCTTCCTTCCTGCCGAAAGATTTCATTGAAAATCTAAATTGTCATTGACAATGTGCATTGTATTCTAGAAGATTTTACTTTCTTCTTTTATATATTTCTAAAAGATTTATTTCTCTTGTATTTTACATCCTGACTGTAGTTCCCCTCCCTCTTCTCCTCCCAGTTCTCCCCTACAACCTCCCTTCTCCCCCAGATTCACTCCTCGATCTCCCTTCAGAAAAGGGAAGGCCTCCCGGAGATATCAACCAAACATGGCATATCAGGTTGCAATAAGACAAGGGCCCCTTCATATTAAGGCTGGATCTTTAAAAATAAGTGAATTCATTTTATGTATTCATTTGTTTATCTATTTATTTATTTTGCATCCTGGCTGTAGTTTCCCCTCCTTCCTCTCCTCCCAGTCCCTCCCCTGACCTCCCCCTCTCTCTCTACCCCCCCCCGCCCACTTATTCTCCATTTTGGTTTAAGAAAAGGCATGTCTTCCCTGAATATCAACAAAACATGGCATATCAAGTGGGGCTAAGACTAAGCACATCCCCATGTGTTAAGGCTGGTCAAGGTGACCTAGCATAAGGACTAGGGTCCCAAAAGCCAGTAAAAGAGTTGGAGAGAGTCCCTGTCCCCACTGTTAGGTGTTCCACAAGAGGACCAAGATACACAATTGTTGTTTTGGTTTTTTTTTTCATTTGTTTGTTTGGTTTTTTGAGACAGGGTTTCTCTGTGACTTTGGAAGCTGTCCTGGAACTAGCTCTTGTAGACTACAGGTTACAGGCTACAGAGTTGGGAAGCTACACAATTATAACATATATGCAGAGATTCCTAAGCAGGCTCCCTGGTTGTCAGTTCAGTTTCTGTGAGCCCTTGTGAGCCCAGGTTAGTTGATTCTGTGAGTTTTCTTGCGGCTCCTACAATCCTTTCTCCCCTTCTTCTGCAGGATTCCCTGAACTCTGCCTAATGTTTGGCTGTGGGTCTTCCTTTTCTTCCATAAGTTGCTATATGAAGCCTCTCTGATGACAATTGGGCTAGGCACCAATATAGTCACAGGATATGGTCAGTTCAGGCATTGCTAGGAGTCTTAGCTGGGCTAGATGCTTTTACTTCCATTGTTAGATTTATTTTAAAACTTTTGTGAAGGCCATAGCATTTTTTAAATGATATAATTAAAGTAGAAAAAAAGTGCTCCAGGCATCTCAGCTTGTGTCTGAAACAGACCTGATTTCCCCAGCATGCACAAAGCATTTAACATACTAAGCAATGTAGAAGTCCCCAAGAATAAGACATTCTTAATTCCTACTATGCAACCCTCATCTGCCAGTGTGCACGTGAGCTAATGCCGATCCTATTCTAGATAGAGTAGTAGATGGAGAAACACAGTTTATATAATGGGCAAAGTTTTGATGACCTTAAAAGAAGGGTTGCCAAAGACACTTACTAAATTGGGTTCCGAGGTCATACACTGTAAATGTGTGCTGACATTGTCACCATTTAAACTGAAAATTAATTAATTTACTTTCTTCTTTTCAAGGCTCTTATTTTCTGTTCATAATATATTTGAGCAACATGAAATCTTACCTCAAGAAATTAGAATCACATCACATCCAGTCTAACCTTGTACCAAAAATAGAAGTCGAGTCAGCCCTTAGCATACAGAATATGTCTCTGCTTGGCAACGGGACTCTGGCTGCCTTCTATTGATGAACGTATTCCACAGAATAAAGCTGGCTTCTTCTCGTATGTGTTGATAAACATGTATGCAGAGAAGTAATGTGCTATAACCTCTCAGGTCAGATCACCTCAGTTTGAATCAAGAGAGTCTCCCTTCATGTTCTGTGTCCACGTCCATTATCATCATGATAATGTATTGTATTGTATGATAATGTAATGTATTGTATCATGATAATATATTGTATTGTTCTGAGAATTAAGTAATGAATACCCACAGTTACTGCTCAATAAAAAATTGCAGTCATGATCCCCTTCTAATTTATAGAAGGGCCACCTCCTTTTCTTTTCATTTACATACTTCCCAATCATTCCCCGTCATTCCTCATCCATTAAACAACCATTTGTCAATATCTTCAGGACATGGTTTTCAAATTCAAGCACAGTTCTCAAAATAGGCACATAAGGGACGTTTATCGGTCTCCTCTGTCTGTCTTTCTCTCATCTCCACCCCACACACAGGGAGACTGTGTTGTGTTGTTCAGTAGTTACATCATGCCTGTGGTCAATTAAAACCTAAAACTCCTTCTCCTTGCTTTGGAAGTTGCTCTCTCTTAAGCAGCTCTCATCGGAGCTTTTTCCCTAATTAAATATAGGATGTTATCCTTCTCCTTAGTAAGTGTCAACCCATCATGCTGGAAAATAGACATTTTTGGAACTTGATTCTGTCACCCAGTGAATTGATGATCTTTCTTGTGTTGTCTGCAGATTTAGTAAGCAAGCCCCTCGACTTCTCCCAGGTAATTGACACAGTTGTTGAATTGGACAGACCTGAAAATAGAACCCTATGGAAAATTCCCACAGACCTCACGGCAAGTTAATGACAACCAACTTAATCCTCCCCTTGTGGGTCTAATCAGCTCCCGGTTCACCTAATTACTCTCATTCCACACAACCAGCTCCCTCCCCTCCCTACTTGACATCACAGGAGGTTTTGTCCTGCTTTGCTGGGAGTAGATTCTCTCTGTGTTTGTGACAACCCCTTTACCCATTAGAACACAATTCAAGAAAGGAAATGAGTGTCATTTAAATGATCTGTTCTTGTGATCAGATGCTGGCTTACAGTGACTAATTAGCATCCTCCAAAGAGAATGGGCCTTTGACTACAAACATCACTTTGTGTAAGTCGTTATCCATCTAAGACGACTTTCTCTTAATTAAAAATGGGGCAATGCTTTTCATTTTCCCCAGAGATGATTAGAGGATAAAATTAAATGAAGTCTTTCAAAATTCCAATGTCAGGGTTTAGTTTTAAATATAAAACTGTCACACATTGTAACAGTTGCATTCCCTGTAAACCAGGTAAACTGAGTCAGTCACGTCACCAGATGACTGTGGAACAGGACTGACCAGAATAAAACCAACTTTTGGATGGGTTTTAGGCACCTGACACCCCCTCAGAATTCCACACAGCACTTACGGTATTTTCAACCTTTAAGAAACCATGTCAGCCGTGTGTGTGTGTGTGTGTGTGTGTGTGTGTGTGTGTGTGTGTGTGTCTGTCTGTGTGTGTGTGTGTCTGTGTGTGTGTGTGTGTGTGTCTGTGTGTGTGTCTGTGTGTCTGTGTGTGTGTGTGTGTGTGTGAGGCAGGGAGCGATCAGCTTCCACGGTGTAATGGGCTCCAAGCTACATTAGTCATTTTTAGCACAGTGATGGAGAAATAGTGTGAATGAGGTAAATTCAAAGGATTTCTCAAAACTCAACTGTGCAGCGAGATAACTGTTAGAGTGACATTTTCAGTACAAGTGAGAAATCTGATCCTTCTGGGATCACTCACTGGAGCGTTTTAAAGGAGAAGACTCGAGACTAAACCCGTCCTCCTACACTAATCACTTCAGGAATGGTTTCTCTAAAAGTAGCGATGCTAATATAAGGCAGGCGAGAAGCCAGTCAAACTGTTGCCTGTGTCGACTCTATCCCATTAGGAGCAAGATCAACTTCCTCACACTCCTGACTCCAAACTCACCTTTTGACAAAAATAACAAAATAGAAATTCAGGGGAAGAATGACATCTCAGTTACAGACTCACAGGTGACGGACAGCGCCTGAAAGAAAGCGGGGAAATGGGCAGAATGAAGAGGTCAAACTTCGTGTCCCCTGTCCCCTCTGCCTCACCTACTCCAGTTTCAAGGAAAAGTACAAAAAGTTTAGCTGTTTAATTCAAATCAAGACCATTTTAAATTAAAAATGAGATCTTTTTGAATTCTCATTTAAATATCTTCAGGAATTGAGGGCACTGGCAGCCATGTCGGCATGAATCACAGAGTTGCTTTTGAAGCAGGAATTTGCAGTCACGGGGAACTTGAAAGGAGGAAATACTAACTCTGTGTGGAAAAGTATTGCTGCATTTCATAGGTCCGTGCTTTTTCTAAGAAACACATTTCTTCCAACCCAAGTCTATGACTGGGCTTTTCATCAGTCTGTGGTTTAAGGTAACCACACTTGCACAAGTTCTTACCCACTAAACCATCTCCATAACCTTAACTTCGGTTTTTCATTTCTTGTGAGCTTGAGCTATTCTTCTAAAATGGTTTTATAATAAATTTCCTTCCAAGACTTTTATGAGAAGTATAGGGAAAAAAAGCATGACTCACAAGACAATACACACACACACACACACACACACACACACACAGTGTATATAAGCAAAAGTAATGACTTGGGTCATTAAGGTTGCTGTAATTTGAATGAGGTTCCAATGCCTTCCAGGTCAGTGAGGTGCACGTTAGATGTGGTTTGCCATAGACTTTCAATAATGCTTTAGGAACAAAAACACACACGATGCAAAGCTTGGCTCTCACAGTCTGCCTCGGTCTCAGACCCAGCTCTGAATAAAGTGACATGAAATAGTGCCCAGGGTTCTTCTAGGCTTCGTGGACTCATGTCATGAATGACAACTCTACTGCATGACAAATACATGGACCGAGGTAGAGTCAGAGACACAGGCATTTAGTGTGAAGAGTATCTGTAAATGGTACTGAAGCCAACGCCTAGAAGGATGTATGGTTTTCTACATGGTGAGCTTTGTTCTAACCTACTCCTGGTAAGGAGTTCCTGCGATAGGACCTAGGAGTAGAGAATCGTTGTTTGCATGAAAGGGCCCCATAGAAGGCTAGAAGAGACTGGCATTACATTACAGAGTTAAGTTACTCAGGGGAAAAATCATATGGGATCTTTGACTTACAAAGGATGTTTTTATAGCTTAAATGCGGTAAACCATAAAGACATTGGGTGAGTGGCACTTTGTACCAGTATTTAAAGGTAGGTTTCTGTGCATGTAGTATAATTGATTTGGAAGAGAGGGAGAAAAAGACATTCAGAAAAAGGAAGGCACAAAATGACACAGGCAAATGAATGTATGAATGAAGCAGAGAAACAGGCTGGGGAGGAGACGTGGACAAGATAGCTCTGCCTCAGAGATGGAACCAGCACTGCTCGGGGATGGTTTTGAAAACTGTTAGGTGCAGGAGGGAGGAGGTAGAATTACAGAGACACCAGCTGCCTAAGAACTCGCTGGGTAGGAAAAGATTCTGTTTACTAAATCAAAAGACTTGGAAGAAGACTGTGCGGTGACACTTAACACATCAAGTTTGGCACACTGAAAAGTCATCTGGATAGAAACACTCACAGCTTTAAAAAGAAGGACTTTGACTAGGTGGAGAAATATAAAAATATTTGGCACAAAAATAACAGTTGAAGCCATAAGACTGAATGAAATTACCGAGTGTGAACATTAAAAATGAGGAGAAAGTAAAATCCCAGGGCTTAAAGTTTAGATCTGAAGTGTTGAAGAAGATGAAATAGGAGAGTCTGCTGAAGAAAGATAGACGTCACCAGGATGCTGGTGGGAGTAGATTGTGTGTATGTGTGTGTGTGTGTGTGTGTGTGTGTGATGTATATTATATATGGGGTGTATATATAAATGCGCACACTTAAGTACATGTATGTACATGTATGGATTCTATAGATAAGTGTGTAGTGAATGTGTGTATGTGTGTATATACGTGCACTTTTCACTAAACCTAAGATGTTATTTGAAGTGTATCATGGTGTGAAATACTTCCGTGAAAGCAAACAGGATGGCAAAGGATCTCACAGCATCCATAGGAGCCATCCCCATGGCAAAGCGGGAGTAAGAAGTAGACTCATCGGTGTAGGCCGCAGAGTGTCTGGATAAACAAGGGAATGAATGAGCTCTTCCAAAGAATTTAGGACTGAGAATATTTAAGAGAGAAGCGGCACCTGGAAGGGGATGTGGGTGAAGTTGTCAAATCTAGCAAATCAAAATACTGTGCATGCAGTTCAGTTTTAATTTCAGACACAAAGTGAATAAACTGTTCAGTGTTTTGGTATGTCCCATACACTACAGAGACATAAATATGCAGAGAGTGACCTGTGCAATGTTGAAGACATATTCATTTTAAATATAAGAATTCACTGTCCCAAAACTCAATTGAGAAGTCTGCTTGTACCAGGGAACCCCAGGTATAGACTCAAGCTACTTTTATTCTGTGTTTGAGTGTGCTCGGCTGATGAGCACACCCAGTATAGGCAGAGAAGGAAAATGTTGCAGGAGACAGAAGAGGACTTGGGGAACCGATGGAGTCACGTGCTGCTGAAGAGGGACTGGAGGCTCAGTCAGGGGACAAAATGGGGAGCTGGGCTTCTGGAAGGAGGGGTCAGGAGAGAATGGAGATGCCTGCCATGAGTGCAAGCAGGTGTGCAGCCTCCTTTTGCACACCGCCCCATTTTCTTTATGAAGCATGCAGCAAGCTACCCATGGCAGACGTGGGCAGAAAAGGCAAAAACTCCACACTCCAGTTAATGACAATAAACATGCAAAAGAAGAGAAAGTCTCTCTGCTAAAGTTTAAAGTTTGTAAACCGTACGCTCAGTTGAATTAACTTGCAAATGAAAAACAGGGACTTTATAGACAAGCAGCTACTGGACAAAGCCAGCTCCACTCCTGGAGATGGTGCAACGGTTAAGAGAACACACTCCTCTTGCAGAGGACCCAGCTTCAGTCCCAACGGTGAGGTCGCGTTGCTTACAACTGGCTGCATTTCTAGTCTTCTGGTGTCTGATGGTATGCACTCATGTGCACATACTCACACATAGACACATAGTTTAAAATAGTATAAATCAATGTTTAAAAGTTGACTCTTGTTATACCTATGAAAGTACTGAAATTTATCATTTTGTTATTTTTAGTAACTCCACTTAAGGGTTGATTTATTAATTCACTCCACAAATACATATCGGGTGCCTACTGTGTGCAAGGACTGGATAGATGGTGAATTAATAATGCCTAGGCTGATGTTTAATTAACAAGAAGAACCTAACAGAAATATTTGACACTCAAATTAATATCAGATATATTCATTTGACTAATGCTATTACAATTACAGCTCATAGCTAATGGCATTATCGGGCTATTATCACAAAGCATTACCTCTCTTCTGAAACTCATTTCCATGATAATTCATTGAAATCATCAAGAGAACACACTATCTCGATGGGTTTTCCCTCCCAACGCTCTTCAAAAGAACGAGCTCACCCTTATAAGAAAGCCTGTTATGTCAAATACCATCCAGGCCTTTCTCCCTGACTGCTCAGGTGAACAATGCCTCATGATTTCTCTAACAATCCTGAAAGACACCATGTCCCTTCCTGGAAACAGCAACCCACTTCATTTTTATCCACAATTCCCAAGAACTGGGAATGCAAATTCAAGTGGAAATGTGGGAGATGTCGAGAGAAGGTTTCAGCCGTGCGTGGGTCTGAGGCCGACTTCAGTTCATCTGTTCACTCAACAAATATTTATTCTGTCTCCTTTATTTGACTTTAGGCAAACAGCTCAGCCCTTCTGTGCCTCTGTTTCCTTGTCAGTAAATTAAAGGAAATAATAATTTGAGGTTTTCTTATTAGATAACTATGAAAAAAATGATAGAAAAGTCAAAGTTAGAATACAGTTGTTAGGTATTATTTCCTTCAGGTATCATGAAAATTAATGTGTTTTAAAAATTAACTCAGGTAGGCGAGCTATGAATCTCAAATGAAGCATTTAAATCAGGTTAGTGAAAGGAGAAAGGAAAGAAATTAGCATTTATTAAGTGTCAGTTATATGCAAGCCTTGCTGTATGCATTCCACAAAGATATTATTTCACTAAATCTTCACAGGCCTTTGGAGGCAGGTATTTGTAGCCCCAACATATATAAGAAGAAAAATGAGCTCAAAAAACATATGGGTTACCACAATCATATAGCCATGGGGGATTTCCAGTTCCAAAGCTCTCTTCTCTGTTCTGGTTTTTTTTCCCAGAGAGAAGATGCTGGTCCATCCTGGAGGATGGCTAGTTCCTCTTTTTAATTGCATAGTTCTTAAAAAATCACACACACACACACACACACACACACACACACCATGAACATTGTACCTAGAGTATAGCAGGGTATACAATCTCTTTTAACTTATCTCAACAGCCTTAGACTTCTGCTAGGTTACCAATCCTGCAAAATGACTTCTAAAATGGAATAACGAAGTCTAAGAGAGACAGCTACTGAGGATCCATCTGCCTTTCAAAGGCGTTTCCAAAGGTGTATATCAAGAGATTTCAGTTCCTTCGCCTTCCAAATGAACCAGTAACTAACAAAAGGTGATCACAATATCGTCCCCCAGAGAGAGCAGACACCAGTTTAGAACGGAAAGGAATGGGAGGCAGCATGTAAAAATGCACCATGAATAACTGAAGTATCTAAGAAGTTCCTGTGGAGGAGCGTCTCATTGGAACTAGGCCATGGGACCATCTCGTTTTCCCTACTGGAGCACTGGTGTTCTGTAACAATATCACAGGTCCATTTTACAATTAATATACCTTCTAAGGTGCAGGTAGTAAAAACTCAGCACTGGATCTTTTCATAAGCAGTCACAAGATTTTTCCAGTCTCTTGCTGTAAAGATAGTATATGTAAAAGTAAGTTCAATTATAAAAAGAGGTAGGGGGTTGAGTTTGAAGAGATGATGGACAATGGGGCTGGAGGGGTGATGCAGCAGTTAAGAACACTCGCAGAGATGTTGAGTTTAGTTCTCAGCATCAATGTCACAACTGCCTATGACTCCAGCTCCAAGGAATCTGTTGACCTCTCTGGTTTCTGTGAGTACTGCACACACACACACACACACACACACACACACACACACACACACACACATACCAAAGAAAAATAATATTTTAAAAATAAAGTTGATAAATCATTTGCATAAAGTTGCTTCCAATATTTTTCTATTTGTGCACATGAGTAGTTATTATTAAAGTTTATGCTTGTGTAGATAGTCAGAAAATAGGATTATAGAAACTCTATTCACTGCCAAATCAACACACTTATGTCAAGTCTTATCTATTCACTTTCCCATATATAATACTGTGAGTGTTTGTATCATTGAGGTCACAATTGCAAAAATGAAAGAAAAAATTAAAAAACCCACATTTAACAACTGGGTGGATGAGATATTCTATAGTGTGTGTGGAGGACATACATATCTTTTTTTTCCATATAGAATGCTTAGACTGGCTCAAGTTTTTCAAGGTTACACATGCTACCAAGGTGAGCTTATTTGTGTGTCACTTGAGACATCTCTTATTATTTCCTAAGAATGGAATCCTAGCAATGAGATTTTTCATCAGTGAAGCTGAAGGTCTTAGACTCCTCAGAAGTAAGAAGGTCTCAAATGGCTACAGGGGTTGGTTGTGATGCCATTTGATAATTGTTGTCAGCCAGGGCCATATCATTTGGTAAAGGTCCTCTATTGACTTCTATTTCCAGATCCTTGCTCTCTCCACCCTCATAGCTGATTCCCCATCCAGGTCCCAGGCTAACAGATTCCTTTCCTCCCTCCTCCTAGGTATCAGACAGCCTGAGCATAAGCATGTACTATGGGCCAGCTATACTATGGCATAGAACTTCCCCATTCCTGTAAGATATATAGGGAAGGACAAGTGCTCTGATCTATGGACCTGATCCTTGGAGCCCTTGTCATGTTGCTGTCTGTCTGTCCCTCAATGACATTAATAACTCTTTTTAATAAAATAGCAATCCACATCAGTATCCCACTTAAAACCCAAGCCTGAAATCTTTTCCTCTGTTATGTTCACATGGCCATGTTTTGATTTTTGCCAACGCAATTGGCAAAAACTAACTCCCACTGTTACTTTATATGGTTCGGGTTATGAAATTGAGGTTTTAATATCCTTAGAGAATTAATACTGTATTTCTTTGACACAAAGTTTTTAGCCATGTCCTTTGTTCATTTTTCTTTTGTTATACTTTACTGATTTCCTGAAATAACTGTAAAGAGAAGCCGATTTTTTTCACATTCTTTGTGTGCATTATCATTTAGTCACATTCATCCCTAAGAGTTTCCTAGTTTTGACTGAGTGTTTTCCTTTTAGAGATGCGTTTGTTAAAATCCTCTACAGCCCTACACAATCAAATCCATCGAGAAGTTTCCACAGTGATTATTATTGCTGCATTCATCTTTGGTTGTGGAGTTTTTGTGGCTGAACTTTTTTTTTTTTTTTTGTTTTGTTTTGTTTTAGTGTGCATGTGCACATATGAAGACAAGCAACCTTCTAGAATCTCTTCTCATCTTCCACCTTTGAGCAGAGTCTCTCTCTTTCTGCCCTACTGCACACTCCAGGACAGATGGCCTGCAAGCTTCCAGGAGACTCCTCCACCTCTACCTTCATCCTTGTCTGTAGTAGTGCTAGGAGTAAGGGTGTATGTCACCACTCCTTAGCTAGAACTCTAGCATTTTGATCATCAGACTCGAACGACAGGCACATTTACCTTCTGTACTGTCTACCTCTCTCCCATGCCTAGCATTGTTGTTAATTTTCTCATCCATCTGAATTTCGTTTTGACTTTTGAAGGAAACGCATAATCGGCTTCAAAGAACCAACATTTACAGTGTTACTCAAAATATGTTATGAAAAGCTGGCTGAACAGTCCTACAGCTTCAGGGTAAAGCAAATTAAAGTAACTTATTTGTGATAAGTTGCATGTGTGTTCAGTCCCAGGTGACGTTAGAAGCTACTCCAAGCTGTCTGTCCTTCACATTGACTGTCCTTTCGGCTCCTCTTGGCTGTCTTTCAGTCTCAGCCTCCTGCAGCTTTCCTTTTAGTGGTGATTTCATGATACAGTTTTCATGTCTGATATCTCTATTAATCTTTCATTCATGATCATTCTTTATTTGTTGATTCTATATTTTTTGTGATTTATACTTTAAAGGTGAATTTTAGAATTGTTTTATCAATTTTTTCCAACCACATTTTCTTAATCTTTTAACCTAATCCTTTTCATTTTAACAAAATAAGTAAAATTTCTAAGTTAAACTCTTAGGGGGAAAAGTTCCATTGACATGGAATAAAGTGACTTTAAAAAAAACTCTATTGAGTCACTGAGGACCAAACTTAGGGCCTGAAACCATGCTAGGCAGGCAATGTACCACTACGATGCACCCTGGCTCTTAACACTTTTTAATCTGTTTGGTATTGGTTAATTCCCTTTAGCAATATTGTGTACTTTTTATGTACACTAAGTCTTTCTTGTTAGATATGCCATAGAAATGTCTTTTTTTTCTTTTTGTCATAAACTGACTCGTTCTTTCTGGTTATAGTGTGCTTAGATGACAGCTCATCTATAGTAAGATGCATTTTGCTTGCATCTGCTCAAAAATTTTCAAATCGTCTTAGTAAATGTAAGCGTATTTCATTTGATCCCTAATTAACTTCTCAACAAAATGATCCCATCATCAAATAAATGTGGTATTTTACATTTTTAAATTTAGTATGCAATGGGAAAAGGAAGAAAAAAGAGTGAGCAGCCACAGATACATCAGGCATAGTGCATGGAGCCTGGGGAGCTCGAAAGACGGTTTCCCAGAGTTGGCTCAAGCCTTCCACCTGGCAGAGACAAGGCTCTTGCTATTTCCCACAACTGTGCAGCATTCTTACTCCAGGCACCCAGCCTGGGAGCTTCTGACTGATTCTCCTGTCTCTGCAGGAGTGCTGGAATAACAAGCATATACCAGCATATTCCTCCCTTCACCTAGGTTAAGCATTAAAACTTGGTCCATCAGGATTCCATGGTATGTGCTTTTTACCTACAGACATCTCCCCAGCCCCAAAATAAATATGAGTTTCGTCCTTATTTCTAGATTTTACTTTTTTGTTGACATCATTCTTCCAGAGCAACGGTGACACCAAAAGACTTCCATATTTTGTCTTGCTATAAATATGGATCTGTCATATTTTCCTCTTAAGTATATTTGTGAGTTTATGAAGCCATAAGCTTTATCGTGAGTAATCTTTCTTCCAGCATTTAAACAAATCACATTATATTGTGATGAATAATTCCTAAGCTGTTCTTGAGATCACTTTATGATGTTTCCCATGATCCATCACTGTTGTATATTTTTTTACATTTTAATTGAAATTTAAAACATGCTTGCTTCACATGTCAATCCTAGCTCCCTCTCCCCTCTTCCAGGGCCCCCTACCAACACCCCCAGTTCCCCCCTCAAATCCCCACACCACTCTCCAGGGAGGGTGAGGCCCTTCATGGGGGATCTCCAAAGTCTGATATATCCGGGGCAGGGCCTACACCCTCTTCCATGTGTCCAGGCTGAGAGAGCATCCCTCCATGTGGAATGGGCTTCAAAAGCCCATTCCTATGCCAGGGATAAATACTGATCTAGTACCCAAGGTCCCAAAGATTGCCGAGGACTCCTCACTGACACCACTTTCAGGGGGTCTGGGTCAGTCCCATGCTGGCTTCTCAACCATCACTCTGGGGCCCATGAGCTCCCCCTTGTTCAGGTCAGGTGTTTCTGTGGGTTTCACCTGCCTGGTCTTGACCCCTTTGCTCATCACTCCTCTGTCTCTACAGCTGGGTTCCAGGAGTTCAGTTCAGTGTTTATCTGTGGGTGTCTGCCTCTGCTTCTATAAGTCACTGGATGAAGGCTCTAGGATGGCATACAAGGTAGACGTCAATCTCATTATCGGGAGGGCATTTGAGGTAGCCTCTCCAGTATAGGTTAGATTGCCAGTTGGTGTCATCCTTGTAGATCTTTGGAAATCTCACTAGTTCCAGATCTCTCCTCAAACCTATAACGGCTCCCTCTGTTGGGTATCTCTCATCCTGCTCTCCTCTATTCTTCCCCCAACTCAACCTTCCTGCTCCCCCATGTCCTCCTCTCCCCTTCTCTTTCCCCCTCATTTTCCCCCAGATCTCTCTCCCCTCCTGCCAGAATCCCAGTCCACTCAGGACATCTTGTCCCATTCCCCTTTTCTGGAGGACTATGCATATCTCTCTTAGGATCCTCCCAGTTTGCCAGACTCTCTGGCAGTGGGATTGTAGGCTGGAAATCCCCTGCTCCATGTCTAAAATCCATATATGAGTGAGTACATACCATATTTGCCCTTTTGTGACTGGTTTACCTCACTCCGGATGGCTTCTTCTAGTGTCATCCATTTACCTGTGAATTTCAAGATTCCATTGTGTTTTTTTCCTCTGAGTAGTGCTCCATTGTGTAAATGTTCTCTATCCACTCTTCAGTTGAGGGGCATCTAGGTTACTTCCAGGTTCTGGCTATTACAAGTAATGTTGTTATGAACATAGTGGAACAGATGTCCTTGTTGCATAAATGTGTATCTTTTGGGTATATGCCTAAGAATGGAATTGCTGGATCTTGTGGTAGACTGATTCCCATTTTCCTGAGGAATCTCCATATTGATTTCCAAAGTGGCTGTACAAGTTGGCACTCCCAGGGGAGTAGTGCTCCCCTTTCTCCACATCCTCTCTAGCATAAATTGGTGTTTTGAATGTAGCCATTCTGACAGGAGTGAGATAGTATCTCAGAGTTGTTTTGATTTGTATTTCCCTAATGGCTAAGGATGTTGAGCACTTTCTTAGGTGTCTCTCAGTCATTTTAGACTCCTCTATTGAGAATTCTCTATTTAGTTCTGTACCCACTTTTTAATTGGATCCTTTGGTGTTTTGGAGAATTGCCTCTTGAATATAAATTTTGGAGATCAGCCCTGTCAGATGTGGTGTTAAGACTGCAGATAGATCCATGTTTATCGCCATGCACAAAGCTTAAGTCCAAAAGGATCAAAGACCTCAGCATAAATCCAGCCACACTGAACCTCTTAGAACAGAAAGTGGGAGGTACCCTTCAATGAATTGGTACAGGAGACAGCTTCCTGAAAATAACACCAGTAGCAAGACAGTGAGATCAACAATTAATAAATGGAACCTCCTGAAACTGAGAAGATTCTGCAAGGCAAAGGACACAGTCAACAAGACAAAAAGGCATCCCATGGAATGGGAAAAGATATTCACTAACCCCACTGTTATATATTTAACTAATAAGTCTTTTGGTATGAAATCATGTCTGTCTTAGGGTTACTATTGCTGTGAAGAAACACCATGGTCATTCAACCCTTGTAAGTAAAACATTTAAGTGAGGGGGCTTGCCTACAGTTTCCGAGGTTCAGCCCATTATCATCATGGTAGGAAGCATGGCAGGGTGCAGGCAGACATGGTTGTGAAGGAGCTGAGAGGCCTACATCTTGCAGACAACAGTTAACTGCTGAGAGAAGCTTGAGCAAAAGAGATCTCAAAGCCTGCCCCCAGAGAGACACACTTCCTCCAACAAGGCCACACCTCCTAACAGTGCCACTCCCTTTGGGCGCCATTTTCTTTCAAATGACCACAACATACATACAACATGGGAGATTCAGTGCTTGACAGCATGATGACTATCCTGTTGTGTTCTGGATGAGTAAAGAGAAAAACACCAGTTCTTCCACAACAATTAGGAAATTCAGTCAGAGCTCTACTGCTTCCCATCTTATATTTGATAAGACTGTCTCTTCCCTGTTATGTGTTCTTAACATCTTTATCAAAAATCAGTTGATTATAAATGTGTAGATTTATTTCTGCCTCTCTATTTGTTCCACTGGTTTTACATTGTATGTATCTACTTACATGACAATATCATTCTGTTTTGGTTACTATAGCTTTGTAGAATAACTTACAATCAGGTATAATGATGCATCCAGCTTTGCTCTTTGTATTTAATCTTGCATTAGCTACTAAAGGTTTTCTGTCATTCCATACTGATTTTAGGACAATATTTTCCCATTTCTGCAAGAAATTGAGGTGATATACTGTTCATGATTTAATAAAGCCAATGGAGATCAAAATGCAAAGCTAGCTAGCTACAGCCATAGAGCCAGGCAGTGGTGATACACACATTTAATCCCAGGACTTTGGAGACAGAGACAAATATATCTCTGTTAGTTTAAGGCCACAGTGACTGAGCTACACCAAACTGACCCAGTGTAAAAGAGAAACAGCTCACACAAAGGTGACCTCAGCACTTGAGATCACATGCCTTTAATCCCACCACTTGGGAGACAAGGCAAACAGATAGATCTCTGTGAGTTCAAGACCATCCTGGGCTACACAAGAGTGTATCAGAGCTCATGCCTTTAATCCCAGGATTTGAGAGGTATAAAAGGAAGAAGCAAAAAAGTCTTGCGTGAGATTTAGTTTCCAGAGAGAGAAGGCATAGGATTGCAGTCTGAGGTTTGGTGGAGAGCAGTGCAGGTAGCATTAAACTCTGAGGATTCATGAAGACAGGACAAGCCTTTCTCTTGTCCTCTGAGGTAGAGGTAAGAGCTAGTGGCTGACTGCTTTGTTTCTCTGATCTTCAGCTTGAAGCTTGAACCCCAATATCTGTTTCTGGGCTTTTATTATTCATATTGCATGAAACCTCATTGAAATTTTGTAGGCAGAAGTTTCTGTCCCACAAGACACTCCCAAGTAACCATGAAGAGGCTTAATATTAATTACAAAAGCTCAGTCAATAGCTGAGTCTTGTTAATAGCTAATTCTTACATTTAAATTAACTCGTACTTCTTATCTGTGCTTTGCCACATGGCTTGGTACCTTTTCTCAGTACAGCATGTCCATCTCGCTTCCCTCTGTGTCTGCTCTCTACTCCTCTGACTCCACCCTTCTTCTCAACATTCTGTTTGGCTCCTCCCCTAACCTTATCCTGTCCAGCTATTGGCCAGTCAGCTTCTTTATTGAACCAATCACAGTGACTTATATTCACACAGTGTAACGGAATATTCCACATTTCCCCTTTCTGTCTAATTAAAAAGGAAGGATTTAACTTTAACAAAACAGTTATTAAGTAAGAATTAAAGTTACAATATCCAGTCCATTTGTATTTGGCAAATTTAGAGAAAATATTCTATTATTTATCTTATATTTGTGACTCTAAAGATTTATATCTAACTTACCTTTTATCATAAGTAAATTTAACTATGACTATCTAGTCTTCAATTTCATCAAAGATTCCATAAGGGTGAACTGTTACCTAATAACAGGGACATCTGGCAGCCTGGACAGTCACTCTAGGTTCTTCTGTAGCATTGGGGCATCCAACTTTGGTCTACAGGCCTAGCATATCTGACAGACATTTCTGAGAAGCAGGGAATTTTGAAGGACTGTCCTACCTTGTCTTGGCAAGGTTTACTGTTTGCCTTTTTTGTGTCCTGCTGGCCCAATTTGGACAGCATACTGTCAGCAATTGAGGCAACCATTTTCTTTGCCCAAAATGGCTAGCTTTTGCCATTAAAAAACAAACTCTATATGGAGTTTCTTTGAGGCCCATCATCTTCTCTGAAGTAGATTGGTGCTGCCAGGAGCAGATGTGTTTCACTGTCATGAAAAGTCTTAGGTTATTAAGCATAGTAAATGCCATATTCTGTAGGTCTTTGAAGTGTTTGAAGGCCATATAGCTAAATATATGCTTATGATATTGAAAACATATCTAACATGACTCTAAGTTTGACTATTATAGATGACTATTAATCTGTATTTCATAATTACATACTCTAAACAAGAGTAGAAACATATATAAGTATAACAAAATTAACTTGTGTCAATAAACTAAAATCCATACAATGTAAAAATGTTGAAATTAATAACTGTTTTTTAATCAAATGAGATTCAACAATCTACCTTTTTATCTCCTTTTGCCTTTAGAAACAGATTTTTTAATTTAACTCTTTTGTTTAGCTTTAGTTTTTTTAAACTAAGACCAGCAACAATTTATAGCTAACCCATCTCAATAAACATCCATAACCCATCTTTTGGGGATATAGGTATTCTCTAGACTACGTCCTGTTGTTGGGGGCATTGGAATCTTGGGGAGAGCCTTGAGAAAATCAGGATAATTGTTAAATTTTGACTGGAGTATTCTGTGAGGATGGATCATCTCAGCAGCTGTAGAGCTGTTCTGGGTGCTGGATCACCTGGGCCATCCGTTTTTATTGATGTCTGGTCCCCTTGCTTTGAAAATACATAAAAATTTAAAGGTAACATACATATCTTTATTAATACAAGTATACACTGTGCATTGTACACCAATCAATCAAAGATGATTTTTTGTTTTATGCTTGAGCAGATAAAATATACTTCATATGTCTTGTAGTTCTTCTAGCTTTATTTCTTTATGTTTGTAGCCAGGATTTTCAGGTGGTCTTCCTTGATCAAACCTGATCATATTTAACTTTGAAAGAATCCATAGCCTTTCATTTTCTTTTGAAATAAAAGCATAACCTCTTCCCCAAAATAACATATCTTTGACTTCCATATTGAAGTCAAGACACTTTTAAAATACATAGATTTGTTTAATCAGCTGTTTTCATAATCCTATGTGTCTTAACAGCTGTTTATTAGCAATTAGAAAATCTAAAGACAACACAATAACATGCAGAATCTAGACTCTGTGTATTTTCCATCTTTATGTGGTATATTATATTTTATTATTCTATTCCTTTTCTAAGGACTTAAGTATTTTTAAACTATTTTTAAATCTATGACTTTCTCTACCCGTTCTCTTTTCTCTCCCAAGCCTACATATATTTTAAACACACTGTAGCCCATTCAGAGGTGGGTTTTTTCTGTCTAAATCTGTCTGTATTGTGTATCTGTAATCTTTTTCTGACTTCAAGAGTCCTTAAACAGCTAAGCGGTGCAGCTAGGACCCCCTTCTCTGTTTTGACAGCTAACTCCACCATGTTTGGTTCCCTGAGAGCCAAGCTTCATGTCAGAGGTATGGGCACAAGAGCCATGTTTACTGCCCCAACTCTGGGGAGTTTTTGGGTCCACACTGCTACTAAGTAGTGTGCCACCTGCTGCTCACCAACACCATTTAAGTGTTTAGTAGCAGGGCCTCTTAAAAGAGCCATGCCCACTTTTGCCCCTAGCACTGAGCCATGAAGCTGTCTCTTAAAGAAACTGAACCTCTGCTTGCCACTAGCAAACAGAATAAGTGGTGTCCAAAAAGTCATCCTTGACTCCATTTTGTGTGTTTAGAATCCTTTTTTAAACTTTGTCAGGTCTTATGCAGAAATTCCAGCCTCATGTTGGAATTCCATTTGTAGGCAAAAGTTTCTGTCCTGCAGGCAAGCAACCACACAGAGGTTTAATATCAATTATAAATGTTCATCCAATAGTTCAGGCTTGTTACTAGCTAACTCTTACATTTAAATTAACCCCTCTGTTTGCTACTTCTCTGACTCCACCTTTTTTTATTAAACCAATCACAGTGGCATATATTCACACACACACACACACACACACACACACACACACAGTGTCAAGGACTATTTCACAAAGTTTTGATGGGAATTCTGGTGTCTCTATTGAATATTGTTCTTCATAGGCTTGTCTCAATGCTGTCAGCCATTAATCATTTGCATTTCTCCTTGATTCAGGTTTGGCAAAAAGATTCTCCAAAGTCCTCATTCCACCTCCCAAAAGTTCTGACATCAGCAGAGCACACTTGGGTACCACTAAATGTCCCTGTGCTCTCTGCATCCGTGTTACAGAGCACACTTGGGTACCACTAAATGTCCCTGTGCTCTCTGCATCCGTGTTACAGGTCCTGACAGGGTTCCAGTCTTCTTTATCCTGCTGTGCTTTTCCTCAGATACCATTGGCTTTTTGAACTACTAAACTCAACATATTCTGTTGCGTCGATTTCTTGCTCTCGTCTTCAACCAACCCCTTTCATTCATCTTCAGTTTTAATCTTGCATGGTTACTTCATTTATTTTCACTTTTTCATTAAAAATGAAAACATGTATGACTTTTAAAGTGCCACCCTGGAGTACATATTCATAATCCTAAATTTGTAGATGCAATGTTCTGTACTTTCTCTCACTGCTCTGTGGCTGTAGGTTTGGTTTGCCTGAACCTATTGGCTATTTGAGAGCGGTGTTCTGACTTCTGGGTCTGCTTTGTGATTATTGTTTTATTAGGCTACTTGAGCCACATACATGAAAATGTTTGTTAAGCATTATCAAGGCAGATCCTCTTCTTCTCCATCAAGGCAGAGCCTTTTGCCCTCCACTCTGTGCACAAGGCTAGGTGGCCATAGCTCCCAGGGCTCCTTCTGTCGCCATCTTTCCTCTCACTGTAGGAGCAAGAGGTTACGATGTCCATGACCACACCCAGCTTTGCACAGGGGACAGGGACTGGAATTCAGGTGCTGACATACCAAGCGCTTAACCCACTGAGTCATCTCCTGACACACATCGTGCTTTCCATCAGCACAAAAAGCCCCCCCAAGCCGGGTGGTGGTGGCTCACGCCTTTAATCCCAGAACTCGGGAGGCAGAGGCAGGTGGATCTCTGTGAGTTCGAGACCAAGCCTGGTCTACCGAGTGAGTTCCAGGACAGGCTCCAAAACAATACAGAGAAACCCTGTCTCGAAAAAACCAAAAAAAAAAAAAAAAAAGAAAGCCCCCCCAAGTCCCTCTGGATGATTTTCCATTTGGACTCACGCTTGCCTCCAATCAATGTCTTTTTTATTCCAACCTAAAGATTTCCTCTTCATTCACATTATTTTCATCTAAGCTTGTACATCCTGCCTCTCGCAAGCAACAGTCATAATACTTATTGTAGCCATGTTTCTATTTCATGTTGGTCCTTCCTTTCTCTATTTACTCATTTTCAAAAGCAGAGATTCACAGAGACCAATGGTTTGCCAGTTGAGAGTATGTAGAACATTTTTTTTTTGCTACAGCCTACAGTTAATGCACCTCCATTAAAACTCTAGCTACTGCAGCCAGGTGGTGCAGCCACGGTGCACGCCTTTAATCCCAGCACTTGGGAGGCAGAGGCAGGCAGATCTCTGTGAGTTCGAGACCAGCCTGGTCTACAAGAGCTAGTTCCAGGACAGACTCCAAAAAGCTACACAGAGAAAGCATGCATTGAAAAACAAACAAACAAAAACTCTAGCTACTAAAAAATTGGCTGCTGGGCTGAAGAGCCTTATGTGCACTGATCATGAGCTCCCAGGCCCCTCCCCCTATCAGGAGGGATGGCTTAGCCTATAGACTAAAACACACGTGATGATCTGGGCCAGGAATAATCCGTACTTCAGGGAATGGCATTCCCTGGATACCATGTACCTTCCTATCCCATTGCTCTTGTTCTATGGGTCATGGGTTTGCTCTTCCCACTGCAGCTCAGAAGCAGACCACTTAGTACTGAATAGCACTGTGTTGGAATATCCACCAGGGCCCCTTGTCCTTCCAAGAATGAGACAGAAGAAGAGGGAGAGGAGAGGAAGAAAGGGAAGGGTCTCAGTTTGATTCCTTGTTTCTGCAATAAGACAGTGACCAAAAACAGCTTGGGGGAGGGAAGAGTTTATTTCAGCTTCCAGGTCATACTTGGTCAGAGTTTATTTCAGCTTCCAGGTCGTACTAGGTCAGCGAGGGAAGCCAGTGCAGTAGCCCGGAGGCAGGAACCGAAGTAAAGTCATGGAAGACCAATGGGTACTCACTTGCCGTGCTTGGTTCAGTTACTTTCTCATACGGTGCAGACCAAGCAGCCAGAGACGGTACTATCCCCAGTGGGCTGGGCTCTCTTCCCTCGGTTGGTGATTATGAAAATGCCTCACAGCCAAGCCTGCAGGAGACAAGTCCTCAGCTCACCTTCTCTCTTGCCAGGTGACTAGTTTGCATCAAGTTGACAGAAATTAAGCAGCACAGGAAGAAAGGAAGGGGAAGAAGGAGGGGGAGGGGAAGAAGGAGAGAAGAGGAAGGAGGAAGGGAAGGAGGGAGGGACTAATGGAGGGAAGGGTGCCAATAATCCAGTATTTATGTGAGAGTGACATATTCTTACTCAAAGTGACCTTGATCTCCGTGGTGGCACCTCATTCTGTTACCTTCTACTTATCCTATTGATGAGGAAGAGACTTCCTGTTGTTCCCAAAATAGAAGACAATGGCTAAAAGCAAGCATGTGACACCATGCCTATGGTAATGACAGCAGTTTTTCAGTCCTCATGACCAGGGAGAGGAGAGCACAGCTTGCCATGCAAAGCCATGTGGAGGAGGGGATTGCGCTCAGAAACAGCTTGAAGCAGCAAGGCCCAAGGTGCAGGCTTAGCAGCAGCAAAGATGTACCCCTGCTTTCTGAAGGAGGGTATGGTTGGTTTCCTCTTTTACTCTTCTCTCATAAATTACGTCCTGACAGCAGTTTCTCCCCCATCCCCGCTGCCACAGCCCCTCTTCCCAAAATCTGTTCCTTCATTTCCCTTCAGTAAATAAATAAAACAGCAGGCCTCCCAGGAATATCAGTGGAACGTGGTATAACAAGTTACAATAAGACTAGGCTAAATGAGACAACCCAGTAGGAGGAAAAGGATCCCAAGTGCAGGCAACAGACACTCTGCTCCCATTGCTGGGAGTCCTACATGAACATGCAGAGAACTTAGCTGGGACCCATACAGGGTCACCGTTTGTCACTTCAGTCTCTGTGAGCCCCTGTGAGGCCTGCTTAGTTGATTCTGCGGGTCGTGTTTTTGTGGTGTCCTCCACCCCTCTGGCTCCTAGAATCCTTCCTCTCCCTCTTCTGTGGGGTTCCTCTGGCTCTGCCTTGTGTTTGGCTGTGGGTCTCTGTATCTGCTCCCATCAGTTGCTGGATGACACCTCTCTGATGACCCTTGGATGAGGCACCAAACTACGTGTACAGCAAAATATCATTAGGAGTCATTCCACTGACATTTTTTTTCCAAGTTGCGTTTGGTTCTATCCTGGGCCTCTAGCTGCCCTGCTTCTGGCTCCTGGTCATTTAGGGAGTGTCACGCTGTGCACTCCCTCTTGTGGCTTGGGTCTCAAGTTGGACTGGCCATGGGCTGGCCATTCTCACAAGCTCTGAGCCGCTACTGTCCCAGCGCGTCATGCAGGCAGGACAGAATATAGGTTGAACGTTTTGTGGTTGGGTTGATTCCCCAGTCCCACTGCTAGGAGCCTTGCCTGGTTAAACAAGATGGCCAGTTAGGGTGCTTGTGTTCCCCATGACTAGGAGACCTTTGTAGGGTCACACTCATGGATTCCAGGGAGGTTCCACTGCATTAGGTTTCTATGCCACTTCCCCAATGCCCCCCAATTGCCGTCATCCCTCCAAGTACTCTCTCCCTCCGTCCTTCCCATCATCCACCTGACCCTTCCTATTCCCATCCCCACCTGCCCCCAACCACCTGCAAAATCTATTCGATTTCCCCTTCCCAGGGAGATCCATGCCCCCCCACCTTGAGCCGCACTTGTTACTCAGCTTTTCTGGGTCTGTGGAGTGTAATGTGCTTATGCTTTACACAACAGCTGGTGTCCACTTATAAGTGAGCACATACCATGTTTGTCTTTCTGGGTATGGGTTACCTCACTCAGTTCCATCAGTTTGCCTGAAAACCTTATGATGTCATCACTTGTAACAGCTGAGTAATACTCCATTATGTAAATTACCACAGTTTCTTCAGCTATTCTTCGGTTGAGAGACACCTAGGTTGTTTCCAGTTTCTGGCTATTATGAATAAAGCTGCAATGAACATGACTGAGCAAGAGTCCTTGTAGCAGGATGGAGTGTCCCTTGGGTGTATGATGCCCAATCATGGTATAGCTGGGTCTCGAGGCATTCGAATCCCAGTTGTCTAAGGGCTCACCACATTGATTTCCATAGTGACTGTACAAGTTTTCAACCCCACCAGCAATGGATAAGTGTTCCCCTTGCTCCTCATCCTCACCAGCATGAGGTGTCACTTGTGTTTTTTATCTTAGCCATTCTGACAGGTGTTGATTTGCATTTCCCTGATGGCTACGGATGCTGAACATTTATTTCTCAGCTATTTGAGATTCCTTTATTAAGAATTCTCTGTTTAGATCTGTATGACATTTTTAAATTGGGTTATTTGTTTTGTTCATGTCTAGTTTTTTTGAGTTCTTTATATGTTTTGAGTATTACCTGTAACATGAATAATAAATGACCCAGAGACTGATATGGGGTTCAGACTTCAAGCTGAATATCAGAAAGGCAAAGTAACGGGCCACTAGCTCTCACCTCTAGCTCAGGCTGAAAGGACTGATCCACACACAAGCTCTTCACCAAGTCTCAAACTGCTTCCTCTCGTTCGTGTGGCTGGAGAACAAATGCCTCTACTGAGACCTTGTTTCTGTCTTATATACTTCCCTAATGTCCCTAGCTTCTGGCTCCTGCAATTAAAGATGTGTGCCTGGCTTCTAAGGCTTGTGTCTGTCTTTGCTTTCCTGAATCCTCAGTAAAGCTTTAATAAATCATAAATAATATATCACTACAATCACCTCTCTGATGAATGTGGGGTCAGATGAAACTCTTTTCCTATTCTGTAGGCTGCTGTTTTGTCCTTTTGACAGTGTAGTTAGCCTTACAGGTTTACAGTTATGTGAGGCCCCATTTATTGGTTGTTGTGTCTCCTGTGCTAATGTATTCAAAGCTATTCCCTACTTTCTCTCCTAGCAGGTTCATTGTATATGGATTTGTGTTGAGGTCTTTGATCCACTAGGACTTGAGTTCGTTCAGGGTGATAGATATGGATCTATCTGCATTCTTCTACATGACAACATTCTGGAGACCAGCACCATTTTTTGAAGATGCTTTCTTTTTTGTATTGTGTATTTCTGGCTTCTTTATGAAAAAATCAGGTGTCCATAGGATGTGGATTTATGTCTGGGTTTCCAGTTCCATTTCATTTATCAACCTGTCTGTTTTTATGCCAATACCATGCAGTTTTTATTATTATAGCTCTGAGTATAGCTTAAACTCAGGGATGGTGATAACTCTGAAAGTTCTTTCAAGGTCTGTAAGAATTGGGTTAGGATTTTGATAGGCATTTTGTTGAATCTGTAGATTGTTTTTGGCAATATGGTCATTTTTACTATGTTAACCCTACCAATCCATGAGCCTTGGAGATCTTTCCTTCTTCTGATATCTTTTTCAATTTATTTCTTTAAAGACTTGAAGTTTTTGTCATACAGGTCTCTCATTTGCTTGATTACAGTTACTCCAAGACATATTTGTGGCTCTTGTAAAAGGTGTTGTTTCCCTGGTTTTTTTCTCAGCCCATTTGTCATTTGTGAATAGGAGGGCCACTGATATTTTTTAGTTAATCTTGTATCCTGCCATTTTACTAAAGGTGTTTATGAGCTGAAGGAGTTCCCTGGTAGAATTTTTGGGGTTGTTTATGTATACTACCATATCATCTGCAAATAACAATACTCTGACTTCTTCCTTTCCAATTTGTCCTTGGAGTCATCTTGATCATTGGCAGAAAGTGAAATCTGTTGGCCAAAGGCTGGGGCAGATGATAGCTGGTTCATCTAGTCACAAAGCCAGTCATGTGGGCATTTATGCTTTCCCTGAAGGTGGAGAACATGCCTAAGAAGAACCAGAAAATGCATGGGTTAGCCTTTGGGGCCCTGTGAAGCTCAAAGACAAGGCAGAACATGAAAATTTGGTTCTTATGATACAAGAGCCTATGACTGGAAAGAAATAAGTACATTTTCTGTCTTATTAGAAGTCTTGTTGTTTGGAGTGCAAACAGTGTCACCCTATATGTCTCTTAATCAGGTTTCAAAGCTTTAATTTTTGCTGAAAATTATTCCAAGAACCTCATATTGTCTTGTGAATGAGTCTCAGAAATTGATAGGGGCGTTGTAGGAATAACGTATTTTGGAGGAAAATTTGAGTCAAGTTATTTCAGACAGCTACCCAATAGCTTTTCAAGTTGTCAGTTGGGTGACAAAGGTACCATCACAACCAGGTAAGGATGGAACAAAGGCTTTCTGCAGAGTGATGCCTCACTTTCCCGCCCAGGGCCTCCACACTTCAGTCTGTAGACTAAATTGAGGGACTGTCTACAGAAGTCTGCAGCCCTGTTGTCTCTGAGGGTATACAAACACCACGCAACAAAGGAGCCACCAATGGCCGCCTCCCTCCAGCTGACTCCCTGCCATCCTGAGCTGTGTCCTGGAGGAGCTTACTTGGTTTCCTTCTCCACCCAAAGTCTTCACGTCGTCTCCTTTTGCAAGGATGTTCCTGACTTCAATCAGCTCCCAGAAATGTCAGATGAAAAATGGCCCAAACGTGAATTACGACAATAAAAGTTTATAAGCTACTAAAACCAAGTTATAGCACTAAGAGCTGAGTCAACTGACGATGTTAAATGGAACATTTTACAGCTGGTCCTGAGATAATGATAAAAAAAAATGGCACACAGAGCGTGAAGAAATAACTAAAAGGAAACAAGCCCCAAACCAAGTCCAGTGCACCTGACTGCCATGTGAGCTCTCTCTCAAGGGGGCGGGGAGCTTTTTGTGCCCAACCATTCCCAGTCATTATCTTTTTGAAAGGAAGGTATTACTGTCACTGTTTCTGAGTGGAGAAACTGAGACTTAAGCCATCCAGTTGCTCCCTCAATACAAAAGATATTCAATAATATAGAGATGAAATTTAACTTTGAAAGCCTGCCTCAAGCCCAGGCATTTTGGATGACTCCCTACGCCCAATGTGTCTTGTGCTACTGAAAGACGAGTATTAAAGTAGAGCCCTATTTATCCCTAATGCACGAATGACCTTTTTGGAGCCCATTCCCTATGGAGGAATACTCTCTCAGCCTAGATACAGGCCTCCCCCAAATGATGTGACAGATGTTGTTGTTGTTTTTCTTTTCTTTTTATTTAAATTTGAAGCAAGCTAGCTTCACATGTGAATCCCAGCATCCTCTCCCTCCCTTCCTCCCCCACCCCCACCAACCCCCAGCCTCTGCCCCATCCACCCTCCACTCCCCAGAGAGGGTGAGGCCTTCCATGGGGGATCCTCAAAGTCTGCCATGTCATCTCCATCAGAGCCCAGGCCCTCCCCCATGTGTTCTGGCTGAAAGAGCATCCCTCCATGTGAAATGGGCTCCCAAAATCCATTTGTACAGCAGAGATAAATACTGATTTACTTTCCAATGCTCCAAAGATTGCCAAGGCCTCCTCACTGACATCCACATTCAGGGGGTCTGGATCAGTCCCATGCTGGCTTCTCAGTCATCAGTCTGGGGTCCATGATCTCCCCCTTGTTCAGGTCAGCTGCCTCTGTGGGTTTCACTAGCTGGGCCTTGACTCCTTTGCTCATTAGTCCTTCCTCTTTGCAACTGGGTTCCAGGAGCTCAGTTCAGTGTTTAGCTGTGGATGTCTACCTCTGCTTCTATCAGTCACTGGATAAAGGCTCTAGGATGGCAAACAAGTTAGTCATCAATTTCATTATTGGAGGAGGGCATTTAAGGTAGACTTGATGCCAGTTGGTGTCATCTTTGTATATCTCTGAAAATCTCATTAATGCCAGAACTCTCCTCAAACCTATAGTGGCTCCCTCTACTATAGTATCTCTCATCCTGCTCTCCTCTATTCTTCCCCGGACTCAACCTTCCTGCTCCCATATGTCCTCCTCTTCCCCTTTTCTTCTCCCCATCTCTTTCTCCCAGTTCCCTCTCCTCTCCCATCCTCCCATGCTTCCAATACCCTCAGGAGATCCCATCCCATTCCCCTTCTTTGGATTACCATGCATATCTCTCTTAGGGTCCTCCCTGTTTCCCAGACTCTCTGGCGGTGGGATTGTAGGCTGGAAATTTCCTGTCTAAAATCCAAATATGAGTGAGTACATACCATGTTTGTCCTTTTATGCCTGGGTTATCTAACACAGGATGGTTTGTTCTAATGCCATCCATTTGCCTGTGAATTTCAAGATTCCATTGTTTTTTGTTTTTTTGTTTTTTTCTACTGAGTAGTACTCTATTGTGTAAATGTACCATATATTCTCTATTTACCTTTCAGTTGAGGGGCATCTAGGTTGCTTCCAGATTCTGGCTACTACACATAATAATGCTTTGAACATAGTTGAATAGACGCCATTGTTGTGTGAATGTGCATCTTTTGATTATATGCCAAAGAGTAAAATTACTGGATCTTGTGGTAAACTGATTTCCATTTTCCTGAGGAATCTCCATATTGATCTCCAAAGTCATTGTACAAGTTGACACTCCCACCAGCAGGAGAGGAATGTTCCCCTTTCTCCACATCTTCTCCAGCATAAACTGTCATTGATGATTTTTATTTTAGCCATGCTGACTGGAGTGAGATGATATCTCAGAGTTGTTTTGATTTGCATTTCCCTGATGGCTAAGGATGTTGAGCACTTTCTCAAGTGTCTCTCAGTCATTTTAGGCTCCTCTATTGAGAATTCTCTTTTTAGTTCTGCACCCCACTTTTTAATTGGATCCTTTGGTGTTTTGAAGACTAGCTTCTTGAGTTTTTTGTAACTTTTAGAGATCAGCTCTCTGTCAGATGTGGGGTTGGTAAAGATCCTTTCCCATTCTGTGGGATGCTGTTTTATCTTGCCGACTGGGTCCTTTGCCTTGCACAATCTTCTCAGTTTTCAGGAGGTCCCATTTATTAATTGTCAATCTCAGTGTGTGTGTTATTGCTGTTATGTTCAGGAAGTTGTCTCCTGTATCAATTCGTTCAAGGGTATTTCCCACTTTCTCTTCTAAGGGATTCAGTGTGACTGGATTTATGTTGCAGTCTTTGGTTCATTTGGACTTAAATTTTGTCCATGGTGTTAGATCTATCTGCAATCTTCTATATGCCAACATCCAGTTATGCCAGCACCATTTGTTGAAGATGCTTTCTTTTTCCATCGTATAGTTTCATAGGTATGTTGTTTAATATCAGGGTCTTAAGTTCAATTCCATTGGTCTACCTGTCTATTTGTATGCCAATACCAAGCTGCTTTCAGGACTATAGCTCTATAATAGAGCTTGAAGTCAGGGATAGTGATGCCTCCTGAGGTTCCTTTAGTGTACAGGGTTGTTTTGGCTATCCTGAATCTTTTGTTTTTCCATATTATGTTGAGAATTGTCCTTTCAAGGTCTATGAAGAATTGTGCTGGGATTTTGATAGGGATTTCGTTGAATCTGTAGATTTCGTTTGGTAAGACTGCTGTTTTCACTATGTTGATCCTACCTATCCAAGAGTGTGGGAGATCTTTCCATTTTCTGGTATCTTCTTTCTTTCTTTAAAGACACAAAGTTTCTGTCATACAGTCTTTCACCTGTTTGGTTAGAGTTACCCAAAGATATGTTATGTTGTTTGTGGCTATTGTGATGCTTCTCTGATTTCTTTCACAGTCACTTTATTGTCTATATGTAGTAGATCTACAGATGTTTTGAATTAATCTTGTATCCTGCCACTTTGCTGAAGGTGTTTATCAGCTATAGGAGTTCGCTAGTGGAATTCTTCAGATCACTTACATAGACGATCATATCATCTGCAAATAGTGAAACTTTGAATTCTTCCTTTGCAATTTGTATCCCCTTGATCTCCTTTTGCTGTCTTATTGCTCTATCTAGAACTTCAAGTACAATATTGAACAGATATGGAGAGAGTGGACAACCTTGCCTTATTCCTGATTTTAGAGGAATTGCATTGTGTTTCTCTCCATTTAGTTTGATGTTGGCTGTCGGTTTCCTGTATATTGCCTTTATTATGTTTAGGTATGTTCCTGTTATCCCTGATTTCTCCAAGACCTTTATCATGAAGGGGTGTTGGATTTTGTCAAAGGTTTTTTTCAGAATCTTTTCAGATTGTTTATATGGTGGATTACACTGATGGATTTTCGTATATTGAACCATCCCTGCATCACTGGGATGAAGCCTACTTGATCATGGTGCATGAGTCTTCTGATGTGTTCTTGGATTTGATTTGCCAATATTTTATTGAGTATTTTTACATCAATGTTCATGAGGGAGATTGATCTGGAATTCCCTATCTTAGTTGTGGCTTTGTGGTTTGGATACTAAGGTAATTGTACATCATAAAAAGGTTTTGGTAGTGATCCTTCTGTTTCTATTGTGTTGAACAATTTGAAGATTATTGGTATTAGCTCTTCTTTGAATTTCTGGTAGAATTCTGCCTGAAACCATCTGGTCCTGGACTTTTTTGGTTGGAAGACGTTTGATGGCTGCTTCTATTTCTTTAGGGCTTACAGGCCTATTTAAATTGTTTGTTCTTGACTTAGTTTTGGTAAATGATATTGATCCAGAAAATGGTCCATTTCCTTTAAATTTTCCAATTTTGTGCAATACAGGTTTTAAAAAAATATGACCTGATGATTCTCTGGATTTCCCCAGTGTCTGTTGCTATGTCCCCCTTTTCATTTCTGATTTTGTTAACTAAGATGTTCTCTCTCTGCCTTTTGGTTCAGTTGAATAAAGGTTTGTCTATCTTGTTGATTTTCTCAAAGAACCAACTCTTTGTTTCATTGATTCTTTGTATTGTTTTCTTTGATTCTACTTTATTTTTTTCAGCTCTCAATTTGATTATTTCCTGGCATCTATTTCCAGGAGGAGGGTGAGTTTTCTTCTTTTTGTTCTAGATCTTTCAGGTGTTCTGTTAATTCTCTAGTGTGGCTTTTCTCAATTTTCTGCATGCTGGTACTTAGTGCTATGAACTGCTTTCAGATTGTCCCATAGGTTTGGGTATTTTGCTTTCATTTTCTTTGAATTCTAGGAAGTCTTTGATTTCTTTCTTTATTTTTTCCTTTACTCAGGAGTTATGCAATTGAGCACTGTTCAATTTCCATGAGTTTGTGGGGTTTCTGCAGTTTGTTTTGCTGTTGAATTCTAATTTTAAATCATGGTGGTCTGATAAGAAGACACAGGGGGTTATTCCCATATTTTTGTATCTGTTGAGGTTTGCTTTATTGCCAAGTATGTGGTCGATTTTAGAGAAGGTTACATGTGGTTCTGAGAAGAAGATATATTCTTTTGTGCTTGGATGGAATGTTCTATAGATGTCTGTTAAACCCAGTTGGGTCATAATTTCTGTAAGTTCCTTTGTTTCTTTGTTTAGTTTTTGTCTTGTGGTCCTGTCCAGTGGTGACAGTGGGGTGTTGAAGTCTCCCACTATAAGTGTGTGGGGTTTAATGTGTGATTTGAGTTTTAGTATTGTTTCTTTTACGAATGTGGGTGCCTTTGTATTTGGGGCATAGATGTTCAGAATTGAGACTTCATCCTGATGGATTTTTCCTGTGATGAATATGAAATAACCTTCTTCATCCCTTTTGATTAATTTAGTTTGAAGTCTAATTTGTTAGATATTAGGATATCTATACATGCTGGCTTCTTAGGTCCATTTGATTGGAAAATCTTATCCCAACCCTTAACTCTGAGGTAATGTCTGTCTTTTAAGTTGAGGAATGTTTCTTGTATGTAGAAGAAGGATGGATTCTGTCTTTGTATCCATTCTGTTAGCCTATGTCTTTTTATAGGTGAGTTAAGACTATTGACATTGAGGGATATTAATGACTGTTGATTGTCGATTCTTGTTTGTTTTGAATTCATTTTTGGTGGTGGTATTGTGTGTGATTTTCCCCCTATTTCTGGCTTTTGATAAAGTGAGTATAGTTAGCTTCCTTGGGTCCGAGTTTTCCTTCCAGAACTTTATGTAGGTCTGGATTCATGGATATGTATTGTGTAAATCTGGTTTTGTCATGGAATATTTTGTTTTCTCCATCTATAATGATTGAGAGTTTTTCTGGGTACAGTAGTCTGGGCTGGAACCTGTGGTTTCTTAGTGTTTGTAGAAAATCTATCCAGGACCTTCTGGCTTTCAGAGTTTCCATGGAGAATTCAGGTGTAATTCTGATAGGTCTGCCTTTATATATTACTTGGCCTTTTTCCTTTGATGCTCTTAATATTCTTTCCTTATTCTGCATATTTGGTGTTTTGATTATTATGTGGCAAGGGGACTTTTTTTGGTCCAGTCTATTTGGTGTTCAGTAAGCTTCTTGCACTTTCAGATATGTCCTTCTTCAGGTTGGGAAAGTTTTCTTCTATGATTGTGTTGAATATATGTTCTGCACCTTTGAGCTGGACTTCTTCACCTTTTTCTATACCTATTATTTTTATGTTTGGTCTTTTCACTGTGTCCCATATTTCCTGGATATTTTGTGTTAAGGATTTGTTGGACTTAAGATTTTCTTTGGTCGATGAATCTATTTCCTCTAGTATTCTTCAGCATCTGAGATTCTGTCTTCCATCTCTTGTATTCTGTTAATTATGCTTGAATCTGTGGCTCCTGATGGTTTATTCAGCTTTTCTATTTCCAACATTCCCTCAGTTTGTGTTTTCTTTATTGTCTATTTCAGTTTTCAGTTCTTGAACTGTTTGAATTGTTTCCTTCTTCTGTTTGATTGTTTTTTCTTGACTTTCCTTGCTTTCTGTAAGAGATTTGCTGATTTCTTGCATTTTTGGTTTGTTTCTTCTATTTCTTTAAGGGATTTTCTCATATCCTCTTTGAGGGCCTCTATCATTTTCATGAGGTTGTTTTTAAGGCCATTCTCTTCTGTTTCATCTGTGTTGGGATGTTCGGGTCTTGCTGGAGTAGAGTCCCTAGATTCTGTTGTTGTCATATAAATCTTTCTGTTGTTGGTGGTTTTTATACTGTCGTCTTCCCATCTCTTCTTCCAGTGGGTATGGGGTGGTCTCTCCCTCTACTCTACTGGTGGATGGAGGAGCAAGTCCGGATTATGGCCAGTGATGCTGGCTGCTTTTTTTTCTGCCTCCAGGTCCCTCTGCAGGGTTCCGCAGCAGCTGTGACAGATTTTGATGATCGTCCATGGGAGACCTTACCTTCTCTGAGGAGTGATGGGGGTGGGTTGGGGAAATAGTGGGGGTAGTGGGTGGATGGGAAGTAGAGGGAACTGGGATAGGTATGTAAAATAAGACCATTTTAATTTTTTGTTGTTGTTTTATTTTCAAGACAGGGCTTCTCTGTGGCTTTGGAGGCTGTCCTGGAACTAACTTTTGTAGACCGGGCTGGTCTCGAACTCACAGATGCTGGGATTAAAGGCGTGTGCCACTACCAGCCATTTTAATTTAAATAAAAAATTAATAAAAAATAAAGCAACCTTTAGCTTTTATGAAGACGCTTGTCCAACCTGAGGCTTGATTTTTGTCCCAAGCTGTCAGTCCAAGCAAGGATTCTGTTTACCATGGTTCTTACCAAAAAGCAAAGTTTATCCTGAATTTTAAATCAGAATGCATTGAAAACCTGTAGGGCACATGTGAAGACCACCATCATTTTAAACAGCCAGGTGCTTAAAACATTTATGAAGGAATACAGAGCGAGGCCTAGGGATGTAATCTCCAGGGCCAGCTACCCACGGAGGACAAGGCAGGAATAGTGCACTTTCAAGGACCATGTGATCCACACAGTGAGTTCAAGGCTAATCCAGAAATTTGTTAGAACCAAAACCTCAAAATAAAGAATAGAGGAAAAAGCAGCCTAAGAACATAGGCTGCTGGTAGACAACTTGTTTACCCTGTCTGTGTAAGTCCCTAACTTCAATCCCCAGAACTAGACAATAGACAAATAGATAGTAGATAGATGAGCTGGGCATTGGTGGCACATGCATTTAATCCCAGCACTCGGGAGGCAGAGGCAGGTCGATCTCTGTGAGTTTGAGGCCAGGCTGGTCTACAGAGCGAGTTCCAGGACAGCCTCCAAAAGAATACAGAGAAACCCTGTCTCAAAAAAAAAAAAGATAATAGATAGATATGAGAGAGAGAGACAGACAGAGAGAGAGAGAGAGAGAGAGAGAGAGAGAGAGAATGAATTAGGAATTAGAATAGCTAATGTGGCAATCTGACATTTTATTTTTTAAGTAACCCCACTTACAAAATATTTAAGGAGCAGCTTGACAAATAGCTTGACATTTCCACTTTCTTCCTCTAACCTCTCAGGACAGTGTCCTCCCATCTGGCTCCCCCACATTCCTATATACAAGGTCACAGTGATTTTTATCTGTGCTCGCTGTGTCCCCAATGACAGATGGAAGTATGCTGCCATTCCCAGGGGACTTGGTACTGCCTCCCGAAAGGCTGGTATTTGCTGTAATTGCAAAACCTCTCAGAAATATGATGTTTTACCTCTAAAGATATTTCAAAATTTATATTCTTCTCCCTCATTTGACTTTGTTATAATATAAAGAAAGTCTTTTCAATTACTTACTATGGACCGAAATTCATGCTCCAAGAAGAATTAATGTCATGTTAATTCTCAGGTTTCACATGCTCCTTGCCAACCTCTTACCCCAGCCAGAGTAACACGATGATAAAATGGTATAATCGCATGACATGTGAAGTGCTGAAGTGAAATGGAAAGGACAGAAATATGACTGGGATATTAACTCAAGGGAAAAAGAAAGTAGCGCTGTCTGGATGGGCTTAGGGGAGTAGCTGAGTTTTTTTCTGAGAAGAAGTGGGATGTTAACTCACCTTTCCTTGACCTACCCTCCTACTCCCCCACTCAAGTGCAGCTTTACTAACTGCGCTTGCATAGGGGTCAGGCAGAGAGACAGACACAGAAATGCAGATTAAAAAAGAGAAAGAGAGAAGTGGGCCTTTAGTATCCATTCAAAGACCTACAGGAAGATACTCCCTGCAACCACTCATCTAAACACCAAACGAAAGCATCATAGTGTCACCATAGCAACAGAATCAGGCATTTCCTGTATAATGGTGCACAAATTAAGAAGATGGGTAAAGGCTGGGGAGACGGCTCACTGGCTGCTCTTCCAGAGGATCGGGGTTTGGTTCCCAGAACCACATGGCAGCTCCCAACTCTTTGTAACTCCAGTCGCAGGGGATAGAATGCCCCCTTCTGGCATTCTAGAGTACTGAATGCACATGGCACACCTACACACATGCATAGGGCAAAACACCTGTATATGTACAGTCTAAATAATAATAATAATTAATGAAATGTGGTAGCTTACCCTATAAAACAGCACCAAACTCAATTCTTTTCTTTGAAGATAGCATCAGGCACTGTAGCCCAGACTGGCCTCAGACTCCTGGTGAACCTGCTGCCTCAGCCCCAATAGGACTGGGATTTCAGGTGTTTGCCATTTCAGCATCTATTTTATCTATGGCATTCAAGACACAAGATAATTCCATGGTTGGGGCACAAGCATGTTCCAGTGGAACATTAAATTACAGAAGAAAAAGCTCCCCCCCACCCACTTAAAGTTTTATTGATGATCAAACCTTTTTTATGATGGTAAAACTTTTTTTCTTTTTTTTATTGTATTTATTTATTTATTTTTCAGTTTAAATTTAGATAAGAAACAAGGTTGCTTCACAAGTCAATTCCAGGTCCCTCTCCCTTTCCCTCCCCTCCTCCCGTGCCCTCTCCCCAACCCCCCCATTATCCCCTCATTCCCCCAGGGAGGGTGAGGCCCTCCATGGGGGTGTCCATAATCTGTCATTTCATATAGGGCAGGGCCTAGACCCTTTCCCAAGAGTTCAGGGTGAGAGTGCACCTCACGTTGTTCGATGGGAGTCCAAAGTCCGTGTGTATACTTGGGATGGGTACTGATCTGCTGCCCAAGGCTCAATAGATTACCTAGGCCTCCTCACTGACACTCACATTCAGGGGGTCTTGATCAGTGCCATGCTGGATTCCCAGGCTGATTCCTGGGATTCAAGAGTAACCTTTGTCAGGTCAGCTGTTTCTGGGGGTTAAACCAGCCCAGTCTTAATCCCTTTGGTCATCAGTCCTCCCTCTCTGTTACTGGCTTTCTTGAGTTCAGCTCAGTGCTTAGCCGTGGGAGTCTGCCTCTTCTTCGATCAGCCACTAAATGAAGTTTCTGTTTCCCAGACTCTCTGGTCATAGGATTATAGGCTGGCACTCCCCAGATCTATGTCTAAAATCCATATATGACAGAGTACATGCCATGTTTCTCTTTTTGTGACTGGGTTACCTCACTCAGGATGGTTTCTTCTAGTGTCATCCATTTGCCTTCGATGGTAAAACTTTTAAAAACTATTTTGATTAAATCTTTGATATTTAATTCCATACAATGTATTTTTATCATATCCATCTCCCATTCTTTCTCCCAACTCCTCCCTAGCCCTCAACTACATCTGATTTTTTGGTTTGGTTTGGTTTGGTTTTCAACAAAGTGAGATCAACACAGAAAGACACAGCTGGTCACCTGACTATGGGGAGCCTGGCCCCAATTTAATAAATTTACAACATAACCCTCACACCCAAGGCTCAGGAAGCATTGCGAAAAAGAGGGCAAAAAAAGGATCGTGAGAGCCAAAGGCCCAGGACATTTGCTGTTAGTCTCTTTTGTGAAGGACACAGAAGGGAAATGCTAAACAGAAAGTCTCACACTCAATCACAGTTATCTTACTTAGGTTACTAACTTAGCACAACATAACCCAAATTCGACTTGAAAGTCTGTACTTCCCAGGAAGGGGCCGAGAGACACCTTATAGTTCCAGAAGCATCCTGCAGTACGGAAAAGGGCAGCACTGAAGATCAAGGCCTTCTGCATAGAGATGGGTTGCTAAGTCCCAGACCCCCTTCATTAACACCCCAGAAGCTGTGGCCCTAAGGGCAGGGGACCCAGACACTGGCATTCGAACCTTCAAAGAGGATGGGCTCCTAGTCTCATAATGTCAAAGTGTATCGGTTTTTCTAGCCACTCAGAACTACAGCCGGACCTTCCCTGAAAAGACGGATTTTCCTTTTAAACCATATCATATGGGACCATATTTCTGGTTTTAGAGTACTGACTAAAACTGGGTATTGCATATGCTGTATTTTATGTAGCATTTGAATTGTAAGTAATTCATCAGAATCCATTGAGGAAGCTGGAGAGATGGCTGTGTGGGGGGGACGTAGTGGGGACTGAAGCATTTGTCCTGCAGGTGTGAGGACCTGAGTTTGGGGCTCTGGAATCCACACAAAATGGCAGACATGGTGGTGGTGCATGCGTGTAATTCCAAAAAGGAATGAATTACTCCGTTTGTCAAAACGTGTGATATCCATCACCTGCATGTGTCATCTGACTGGTTGTAAGCAATCAGATATGCCGAAGACAATCTGATCATAAGAAAGAGATTTCAGCCCTTCAGTTTGTATTTACTCCATATGTTAGGTGCAGTACCAGAGACTCAAGAATAAGCAAGACAAGCATAGATGAGACAAATTGGTATCATGATCAAGATTACCATCACAACCCAGGGAAAGGTGCCTGACATGTTGGGTGCAATGCTTATCATTTTTTTCTATTAATTGCAGAATTAAATGAATTTTGGCAATGAAGTTTCAGATGAGCTTTCTTACGCAGGCAATATTACTGAGGCAAACAACTTTCTATGAATTGCAGGATAATAAAATATTCACAGAAACCTGCAACTCTGCAGCTGAATAACAATTGCACATTTGCTCCAAACAGGCAATTGGTTTCCAAACGCATTAAACAAAGGCAATTTAGAAGGCTTCTTCTTCGTGCTGGCATCCTTGACGCTGCTGAACGTCCTGGGATTCTGGAGGGCTTCACGAAGGTAAGTGTGTGGGAAGAGGAACGATTTCTGACTCCGTGAAATATTGGTCTGAGACTCATGAGTGAGCCAACGGGATCCCATATGCCATGACGAGACAAATTAACATCCTGCAGAAATTGAATGGATTGTTCTGAGCGAAAACTTCCCTTTAGACTTTCCTTATCCACTAGTTCTCACAATGCAAAAGTGCTTTGTTCCACTCTAGAGCATGCTATGACGCAAGTGTGGTTCCCTTTATCCACTGTAGTGCTGCTTTAGAGTTACAGGTAACCATTGGAAAAAACTCATTAAACAAACAGCTAAGAATTAAATGACCCTAGAGATTTCGGTTTCATTCAAGCTTTTAAATCAGCAGTGGCCATTTCAAGGTCAATAGGCGAAAATCTGTTAGAGCAGTGTTTCCCAACCTCCTTAACGCTGCGACCCTTTAATACAGTTCCTCATGTTGTGGTGACCCCCAACCATAAAATTATTTTGTTTGCTACTTCATAACTGTAGTGTTGTTACTGTCATGAATCATAATGTAAATATCTGATATACAGGATATCTGACATAGACATCCTGTAGGGGTCACGACCCACTGTTTTAGACACTCACCTAAGTTGTCAGAATTATGTAATGTTGTCATCCTTGTGCATAATATCACTCGTCTTACAGCTAACTTATGCAAAATACTATCTAATCATTAAAATATTTTTCAGCAACTCCATGCCTGTTTGCCAAAAACCTCCAAGAATCAAGCAACTTTGTGTTATCTGCTGTCCATCTATTCATAGATTGTCCCACCTCTCCCTCCCTCTGTCTTTCTGACATATTCTAGCTGTGTCAGAGAGCAAACTGTCTAACCCACTGGAGTTTTTACAAATGTAAATTATGTCAGTATACCAACCTCTGGTTTTTAGTGGGAGAACTCCTTAAAGAGTTAAGGTCCATGTGCACCACATCACAGAAACTCAAGTTTCATTGTCCTCACTTGCCTCCGTTTATCTATCTACTGTAGATGTTTACCCATGAGTTGTCCCACTTGTCACCTCTTCCTTGCCCAAACCAGTCTTTTATTCTTCTATTAAACATCTTTTGGATCAGCATCCAGGTGACAGATGGGTGCAGCAAACAAGAAGTTTGCAGAGGCAAAAGTAAACAGATGGTTCTGTGTCATCTACAGCCCTGATCTCCCCGAGCTGATGGCCCATTATGGGAGACACTGAAACCCTGCAAGGGGGGATCTTTAGGATGAGTATTTCTTACCCTATCAAGCACACAAGTTCTATCTCTCTCCCACAACCTGGAATTTCTCCAAATGCCAGGCTCTTAGAGTGCAAATGAAACAGTAAATCACAATCTCAAAACAGGAGATTCCAACAAGGATTTGTAGCTTTGTAGGAAAACAGATTATGTCGTGACAGCAGAAGACATATGCTCCTTCCCTCCAGCCACTGACTCTAACCCCAGAAGCTGAGTCCATCCACCCGCGTGTACAGTCCAGTACCACCTCTTCGTTTTTTTATTTCATAGTCTTTTGTTAAGACTTTTCCTTTGACTGGGCGGTAGTGGCTCACACCTTTAATCCCAGCACTTGGGAAGCAGAGGCAGGAGGATTTCTGAATTTAAAGTCTACCTGAACTATAAAGTGAGTTTCAGGACACCTAGGGTTACACAGATAAACCCTGTCTCAAAAAAAAATGAAAGAAAAAGAAAAGAAAAGAGAATTTGCCTTTGCTCTTCACAGAAGCAGCCCCCAGGGTCAGGGATGTCAAGATCTATTCCAGTGTATGAGCAATGTGAATACCCACACACTCCTTAGCCCAGCTAGGCCTTGGTTTCTTCACCTCTTATTGTGTTGCAAGATTGTTTGAAGTTGAGTAAATACTCAAAAAATTAGCAATACTATAAGTGCCTACCGATTTGACCTTACACAGCCCCTCTTTTCTGCTTTATTCTTCTTATACGTATGCTGAGGTATGGCCTAGTTGACCATGAGTGTGACTGAATCCAAGTAAGTCTTACTTGGGAATCCTAATTTATCAGCTCATCGTGCGTGCATGCATTCAGCCAATCTGTTAAGCCTTGTTCCAGGTACGAAAGAGACAATGTTGAACCAAGGAAACTCCATTAGCACACAGAGGATGCTGTCCAATCTAAAACATTTAAATAACTGTGGTTATTGAGTGAGAGCTTGAGGGTAGTGAAAAGCAAGAAGTAAGAATGAAAATGTCCAACACCAGAGATTACAGCAAGCAAAGATAAGGGACTATGCCATAAGGCAGGTTTGATTCATAAATAAGTGTAATTCTGTCCACATCTATGTAAGCCATAAGGAAGTTTTTTACACCTGAATTTTAGTTTTCTAGTGTGTAAAATGGAAAAAATCCCTCCTCCCAGAGTAATACATTGGAGAAGATATTCTGGAAAGGTAAGTTTCTCTGATGTTAGGGGATGACAGTGGACATGTTTAAAATGTGGTCAAAGATTCCTTTGACAATGGTCTCAGCACCAAATTCGTGGTACATATGATGAATACAGGACAACTTACAGAAAGTCTGATGAGCCCACGGAATCCAAGTAGCCACGAAACCCACTGACAATAAAATTTCAGGCTTTCTCTCACTGACAGCACACAAGAGACTCACAGGTGGTTGTAAAACATCACCGACACGCTGGTCGTGATGGTGTGTGCTACCCTGTAATCCCAGCATTTAGGAAGCTAAGGCAACAGGATTGTCTCTGTTCAAACAGGCCTAGACTACATAGAAAGTCGCAAGAGAGCTGAGGCTGCATGGCAATACCTTATCTCAATAATAAGACAGCCTATGGAAAGGCCCTTCTAGAAGCCTTACTATGTACTAAATAGAACCCTCCCGTCCTTGTACAAAGACGGCCTCTTAAATAATGACCCCTGAGGTGCCGTCATAAAGGGCAGGCAAGCGCGGGAGGGAAGCCCATGATTTATCAAGTCATCTACATCTGCTCCTAAGGAGAACTGGCTTTCTTTCTTTCTTTAGATATTGTAATCTAAATCATTTTAATGCCCAGAGCATCAGTGGAGGAAATCGTGAAACTCTTCTCTGGGAGAAGTCTCTGAAGTTTTATGGCAGTACACAGGAAACATCGTCAAGTATTGATCTTTGGGAGACAGCCCTATGAAACTGGACTTGACTCTGTCTTGTGAGCTCCACTATTCGTTATTTTCTTCTTCGGTTGAACACTTTATGCATTTTACTGGGAAAGTCAACATAAAAAAACTGAGTATGAATGAGATCTACATACTTCATTTACAGAAAACAGTTATGACCCTCTAGGAAACTGCTCTGCTTTTGTATTGATATAGTATGCTTTTGAACTAACTGACTTCAACATCGTGGTGATCACTCTATGACCAGAAAATGATCATTTTCTATGTTGTCTACATGTCAATCATATTGTATAACCTTTACAATGGTTCAGCAATTGAAAGTGACATGTAATATTTACTTGTAATTTTAATGTTGTTAGAAACTAAGAAACACTATGTTTATATTGTTCTTTATGTACGTTTGCTAAGTTTTTACTGTATTCTAGGTACTATGACCATAGATTATGGTATGGCAGATAATAAATGTGTATGTAATCCTGCTATATTTGACCTTATTATTCCTCTAAAAATATCTTGAGCAAGGAAATATTTTTCTGAATTTCAAGGTAATGTTACTAAAATAGAGGTAGCTTGGTTTGGTTTCATTTGGTCTTGTTAGGTTTGGGGCAAGGTCTCACGCAGCCCGGGCTGTCCTCAAACTTAGCTATGCAGCCGAGGAAAACCAACGAACTGGAATCACAGGCCAGGTGCCTCCATGTCAGAAGTCTGTTATTACTTCTGTTATTATTGTCATTGTTGCTGAACAAAAATGAATGCCCTGTCCCTTTGTCAAAGTTCGTCTCAAGGCTTGCTTTCGAGCCTCCTGCTCCAGGTGACTCTTCCTAGCCCCCACACTGCCTGAGTTCTTCCATACTGATACCCAGACGTTGAAGGTTCCCAGCAGCACCCTCCCACTACTTGGCCTTCCGGACTCTGCTTGGTTGGGCTAGAGCGTTTACCAGTTCACCACAAGTGACTGTGACGGATGCAGCCAGTGCTTAAAGCTGTGAGATAAAAGATGTAGCCAACTTGACTGGGCTTCAGTGTGCATTTTTAAATGCTCTTGCAGCTGTCAAACACCAGTTATTTTTCTTATTCCAGCTATTCACTATTTGCTGGTTTGTTTGGAGGACTCGATAAAAAGGTCTAGCCCGTACAGGCAGCGATTCTTCCTGTTTTCAAACCCTTTGTTTTGCATAAATCCCTGGCAAAGCGGTGGGGCAGAGCCTGATGCTCTTATGACTTTCCTTGCTGGGAAAGGTTAAATGCCAAGCTTGCAGTTTTGGGCTTAATGAACACCCCAAAGGGTCCTCGTTAGCACAGTATCTAGTGCACTGGTCTCATAATGAACGCCCCGAAGATCAAGAAAGCTCCAAACGCCTCATCATGGTGTAAACGAAAAGCCGTAGCCAGCTCTTGCTGTTAGAAAAAGGCCTGGCGTGACTTTGGCCCTTCCCCAACTTCCCCTTCGCCCTCTTAATTTCTACATTGTAACAGGAAAAAGGGGGCGTTCATTGTGCTTTCAGTCTTCCTCCGCGATGAAAGATCTGCAGAAATTAGAAAATTGACCCAAAACGAGCAGTAGAGGAGCCGAGAATGCGCACGTTGGCGTTGACACTTGTGATTAGCTAAATTGCAGTAACTACACAAGCTTCCATTCGGAACAGGGTGCATTCACACGGCAGTTTCTTCTCTAGTGCCTGGCGACATTATCGCTGAGCACCTGGAATAGTTTAGGCATTAAGTGTAATTGGTTTTGCTTTACATAAATCTGGAGCTTTGTAAATAAGCGGAGCGTTTCAGCTTCTATATAACACCAATTAACTTAAAGGGATGCCTTGTTTGCAGAAGCCTGCTGCGTTCTGTACTGTATTTCTCCCATAATGTACTCAATGGCAGCAGAGTCCTGTGTCTGCCCTGTTTCTTCCGCCCTAGTCACTTCCACCAAGGGTCTCCCAGCCACTCGCTCACGTAGGTCACAAAAGCTGAAGGAACCTAGTCTTCCCCAAGAAACACCCTCAATGCTGGATTTCTGCTCAAGATTTGAGACTTGAAAGGAAAGCTCTAGAAAATGTTTTCTCTGACCCACAGCGCACACAGGTCTGACCCCATCTGGTTCCATCCACAAGTGACAGGGACATCTCTTTCCTCCTTTTTCTCTTAGAACAATTCAGTGCAGCCAAAAGGCAGACATTGTGCCTGTACACAAGATTGTTTAAATGTGTTCTTACTGTATGAATATAGTGATGTATTATTTATGATTTATTAATGCTGGACTGAGGATTCAGAAAAGCAAAGTCAGCCACAACCCATAGAAGCCAGGCCCACACCTTTAATCCCAGGATCCAGAAGCTAGGAGGTGGCGGTACACAACTTTAATCCTAGGACTCAGGATTACAAGATAGACGGAATTCTGTGAGTCAAAGGCCACCCAAAACTACACAAGATTGAATCAGTCTAAACGAGAATTATAGCTCACACTTCTAATCGTGACATTAGTGAAGTATATTAATCAGAAGCAAGGTCTCAGAGAGGCGTTCGTTCTCCAACCACGCTGAGGAAAAGCAGCAGTGGTGAAGAGTTGGTTCATGGATCAGTCCTTTCGGTCTGAGGTAGAGGTGAGAGAGAGTGACTGCTGCTTTGCTTCTTTGACCTTCAGCATGAAGCTTGAACCCCAATATTAGTCTCTGGGTCATTTATTTTTTGTGTGTTACATATGAATTTACCAGTAAAAACATTTTCATCATAGTGCCTTGTTTCTTAATGGGGAAAAAGCAAACAAGCAGGCAAACAAACAAACAACAGTAACAAAACAAACAGAAATGAAATCAACTCTGAGATCTGGAAGCAGATGAACTTTCTCCCAAGCTCTTTGCCCATTTCCCTTATTATCTCTCCACTCAGCTCTCTCCCTCATCTGGGGTCTCCCTTTGATGATCTTGAATTCAGCATCTAGCCCATCATTGCCAACCTGGAATTCTTTGCTTTATAAAAAGCACTTTGAAGAACTGTGGTCAGTAAGTAAGCACACTTGCATGTACTTGAGAGGTCCTGACCCCCTTGACCCCCAGAACTCTCATGATCGTGTGACATGACCGTGCATGCCCAGCATTGATGAGCAGAGACAGGCAGATTCCAGGCATTCTCTGTCCAGCCAGCATAGCCCACGGAGGGAATAAGGTAGACTGACGAGGCAGGTCACCCACTACCCTCCTCTCGCTTCTGTGCGCACAGACACAATCACAAGCGTACACCATACACAGAGTTTTAAAGTATTTTTATCAGCTAACAGAGTAATAGAGTCGCCAAATAACAGCTCTTGATTCCAAACGTTTCCTGATAACATTGTGATTAACAAATTGAACTCCTGCTGAGAACGGCCAGGGTCTCTGGGTCTGGAAAAAACCGTCAGTGATGATGGGCTGCAACAGCCGGGTACCATCCCCATCACAAGGAAGGCCAGAATGTGATTCCCAGTCTCAGGTTTTTCAGGAAAGCCCTCCAATGGAACCAACATCAGAGTGATGACGAAAGACAGGTTTCCCCCCAAAGCAGTCTGGGGGAGAGCAAGGGAGTTAAAGGAGCCGCCAGCAATAGCAACCCATATCTATGTCACCCTTTGCAGTTTACAAGTCTCTGCCACGCGTACATTAAGACCTGCACTCTGGGGCGGGGTGGGGAGAGGCCCATTTTAGTCTCCCCATCTTATAAGTGAGAAATTGCAACACCAAGACAGTAAGTGACTTATCAGGCATTACAGGTCCTGGGAGATGGTTTACTCAGTACAATGCCCGTCACATAAGCATGAGGACCTGAGTTTGGATCCCCAACACCTCAACATGTGAGAAGACAGGAAGACAGGTACTGCAACACACATTTATAAACTTGGGGCAGAGGACAGAGACATGCCAATCCCTGGAGACCACTGGCCACCCAGCCTCGCTGAATCATTGAGCCCTGGGCTCAGTGAACAACACTGTCTCAGAAACTTAAGGTGGGTGTTGGTGTTGTTGTTGTTGTTGTTGTTGTTGTTGTGGCTGTTTTCTGTTTGTTTCTTACTCTAGTCCCACACACACACGTTGGAACACCACAATTTTGTTGTTAGTTTATTTTTACACTTTACTCTTTCGGGAGCCCACAGCCCAGCTCCCAAATAAACACGCTCGGAGATTTTTTTCTTATGTATGCCCAGCCTTAGCTTGGCTTATTCCTTGGCAGTTTTTATTAACTTATATTATCCCGTCTATCTTTTGTCTCTGGGCTTTTACCTTTCTCTCTTTCTCTATATCTTTTCCTCCCTTCTTATTTCACATCTGTCTGTGTGGCTAAGTGGCTGCTGCCTTCTCTTGCTCCTCAATCCTCTCTTCCCAGATTTCTTCTCCTCCTTTATTCTGTCTGCCTGCCACCCCCACCTATTTCTCTCTCCTGCCTCGCTATTGGCCATTCAGCTCTTTATTAGACCGTCATGTGTTTTAGACAGGCAGAGTAGCACAGCTTCACAGACTCAAAACAATGCAGCATAAAAGAATGTAATAATATTCCACAAGAGTGGACAGTAATCAAGCAGGCCTCCTGACATCAGCCTCTGTCCTCCACACGTATGACCTGCACACACATGCACACGCACGCAGATACACACACACACAGATACACACACTCACGCATGTACAAATACCACCCACACAGGCATGCCATCAGCCTCTGTCCTCCACACGTATGACCTGTACACACATACACACGCACACACACACACACAGATACACACACTCACGCATGTACAAATACCACCCACATAGGCATGCACCTATGTGAATAAATAAAAAATGTATTTTAAGCAGAGTTACAGATATAGTAGTTTTCACAGACAAGGCTTGAAAGCTCCAATGTTCTCCAGGGCAATAGCTGCTTTCACAAGGAGCAAAGCAATGTTGTTGGTGATCTAGAGATCACCAACACTGGATCAACACACATGGATGAAGCACTCCCCATCATCAAAAGGGAACAAGGAGACGAATCCGGATAAAGATCCTGACTAAACAGCTAGCGTCTTCTTCCATCGGCACAGGGGCCTTACGCTGCTCCCACGTGGACTCCCGATGGGAAGGTTACCTCACTGAAAGATTCTTCCAGCCGACTACAATGGGAGCCGGGATCTCACACGCAAAATGAGTTCCTTCGGTTCTTTCCGTTCTGCCATCAAAACTAGCCAGATGTTTGGTCTACAAATGGGCATTTTGCAAGAAATAAATGTTCTCAAAGTCTGATCCGTAGTTGTGACGATTCCTGTGCAACTTGCTAAGAGTGCACAACCCCGTTCCATCCCTCGGTGTGCTAGTTCACTTAGCAATCAAAGCCACCACCGGCTTTTAGATAGTCTCAGGGGAGTTAACAAGAGATGTGAGCTGTCTCACGTGGGTGCGAGGAACCACGCTCCAGTTCTCCAAAAACCGGTATGTATGTTCTTAATCACTGAACCTCCAGCCCCCCAGACCCTCATCTATCCTCCGCCATGGCCACGCTGGAATCCACCTCTTGGCTCTGATTCCATCTCTTAGATGGAAGTCAGGCAGTTCTCAGGCTTATGAAGCCACAAGTGGCCAGACTTAAATAAACACAGCAATGAGTCCTCAGCCTATGACAAGTGTCTATTACCATGGTAACAGCAAGTCAGGAACACATCTAATGGCACTTAAGTGAAAAGCACTGCAACAATTCTATAATTCTACCACAGATAAAAGCTGGAGAAAAATGGAGTCCATGGGAGGTAGGGATTTGGCTAAAGTAAGGAAGCACCTCTTGCCATCCAAGACATTACAAAAGAAACACACATGTCATCATGGCAGTTTGCATTTCCCCAGCAGGATCCATCATAGAAAAACGAAGGAAAGACTAGGAGGACACCCTGAGTTTAACACAAGGCATGCATGTCTCTGTCAGAAATGCCAGAGAAGAGAAGACAGTCTTCAAACTTGAGAGCAGGTAGTGGTCATTCAGAAGTAGGCATTTTAGTTTGGACCGTATATCCTGCACATAGTGAGTACCTTGATTGGTCTGAATTGACGGTAAAGCAAGGCAGATGGCTTTTCTCTCTTCCTCAAGCATTTCTTATATTAATTAAACCTTCCTGACCCAATTCACGGTGTCTCCAGGAACCAGACTTTTGCTCCCCCCACAACTTGAGCTCTGCCTGATTTCCCTGCTGCAGAGTGTGGTTGAAAAGCAGCAACAAGCAGCCGTGGTGAATGAACCGCTTTGCCGCAATTAGAAGTTCACGGGGAATAAATTATCCTCCGGTTCAAGCTGTCCAGCAGTAATTCTCATTAATAATAACACTTCTACAACAGTCTGCTTCCCACAATGACAGGGAGTGCTAGAATCTTTAACATTATTCTCCAAGCCAGAGTCACATCCCAGACGGCTGGCCCAGATTGCCATATGCAGCAGAGAGGCAAAGTTTAGAAGAACAAAGATACTTGGTGTATTACTTGCCATGCAGGTTGTAGGCTAGAGAAACAGGTGGAAGGAACTCAAAGGGGTTCTCTCCATCAAGCTTTCTCTTCTAATTCATGCTAAATCATTAGTTAATTTTCACCTCAGGTCGTTCATAAAGGGAATAGTTTCCCAAGGTCTCTCTTTTTCCTGAGTATAAACAACTGTTTCACTACAGCAGCTTCAAGCTGCACACATGACTTCAAGGTTATAAAGAAGTGGTCCATGAAGACAGGGATGATGTGGAGATATATAGAGTTAGAGACAATAATGAAAAAACGTTAAGATAGATAGGATAGATAAATGATAGATGTATGGATTGATACATACATGATAGATGGTAGAAGGGTAGATAATGAGAGATGATTGATAGATAGATAGATAGATAGATAGATAGATAGATAGATAGATGATAGATAGACAGACAGATGATAGATAGATGATAGATAGATAGATAGATAGATAGATAGATAGATAGATAGATAGATGATAGATAGATGATAGGAAAGAGAGAAGGAAGAAAGAAACAGAGAATGAGTGAATGAATGAATCTCAGCCTACAGTTGACACTGGCTATCAGCTAGGGCACTCTGCCAGTGGCATGCTTCATCTTATCTACAGACATAATTTCAGGTTTTGTGAGTGCTTAGGAACTGGGATCCACAACATTCCAAGAAAGAAATACCCCAGACAGAAAACCTATTTTGCTTGTGCCCTAACTTAAAACCACACAGCATTCTACCCTATATTCTATTTGGGGCAGTTATGGGGCTCCATCTCAACTCAAAGGAACAGCAATAAATTCCATCTCTTCCTGAAAAATAGCAGGGTTCTTATGTTTTGCTGGGTAATAAAAATGTTGCTGTGGGATTTTAGGCTTTGGGTTAAGAAGGTATCTGCCAGAGTGATGGGTGGCCAGAGATCATTCTTTGCCACCAAGTGTGGCCCAGAGAAGGCAAAAGTTTAGGTAGCACTCCTGTCCTGGATGAATAGAAGGATAGAGACCAAAGCCTTCCAGGGAACCACAGGAAGGGGCATGAGTAAAACACACACGCGCAGGCCATGTCTCAGTGTGAAAATGGCAACTCATGTGCTGCAGCCAGTTACAAGTCTCCAGACCAAAGCAGTGTGAGACATGTGTGCTTCAGAAAGATCACTCACTCAGAAATGTAATGGAGACCCTGACAGAAATTAGACAGCCATTGGAGAGCCTAGTTAGGTAGTTAGTACAATGTAGACAGCAATAAGGTCCCTGGCCAATGGCGGAGTGCCTAGCATGGAGACAAGAAGAGACAGCACTGATTTTCTGCAAAAACTTCCGGGATAAGCTGAAAGGTCAAAAAGGACCTCAGATTAAGAATCAGACAGGACCAGATATGACTAAGTCCCCAACTGGTAGTAGCTGGGAAACCTTTGATGAACTATTTATCATTACAGAGATTCAACCCCCAGGTCTTCAAAACAGCAGGGATATATTCTATATTATTTAGCCCTTGGAAATATCTTAACATGCACTGAAGATCCCAAGACATGGGATTATTCAATGCAAATTAGTCACCAGCTAGTTTTCTTCCCCCTCAGTTAGCAAATGTTTACTGGATTTCATCTCTGCTCCCAAGTAATTTGTGGGTATATATATCAATAAATATTTTTCCTTTTATTAAATCAGAAAATTAAAAGCTTCTGTTTTCCCCATTTATGTTAATCCTAACAAAAATGTATTCAGTAATAACAATCACCTTGATATTAGACCCAAAATGCATCCAATTCTCAGGCTACAAGAGATGAAGATGCAGAAATCTTGTTTATCAGTACACAAAGTCCCTGTTGGTTCATCATAATAGCATTTCTTAGCCCCATGGAATTTGGATTGTCTCCAGATACACAATTAACTGGTCTTCTCTGCCTTCCTACTCATAATTAGATTATGGATGGAGTTAAGCAGACAGTAGCCATAAGACATCATTCATAAAATGCAATGAAACAAATGAGGTCTTGATTTTCCATTAAATGCTTCCATGAGTTCGTCTTTAAAACAGTGAGAGCATTCATAGAGTTAACTTATTTCCTTCTTTAATCGACAGTTGTTAAATTCACCACAGCCATCTTAACAAAAAGCAAACTGAGTTCTGCTTATTTGTCAGGTATTCTATTGGTTTTGAGCTATATTCTTGTTTGGATGGAGAGAGGAGGCCCATGCTACACCTTCTGAGTCCAACCTTGGAAAAGGTGCTTCTGAGAAAACATAAAATGACAAACTCATTCAAAAGCAAAAGACACTCATGGGCTGGGGAGACGGCTCACTAGGTAATGTCCTCGCTGTGCATGAATGTGGACCTGCACTGGGATCTCCACACCCAACTGCGGTCCCAGTGGTGGAGGGGCAGAGAAGGAACAGTCCTGGACATTTACTGACTGGCAAATTTAGACAATCAGCAAACTCCAGACTTAGTGAGAGACACTGTATCAAAAAGTAAGACAGAGAATCCTGAGGAAGACACCTGACAATGGTTTCCAAAGCTTGTGCGGCAAGCACTTTACCCAGTGAGTCATTTCCTAGCCCAATAATATTGACTTCAATGTACTATAATTGATATAATTGGGCTAGTAACATAAGCAATTTAGGTTCTTGAAATGTAGTTATCCAGAACACAGTTTTAACATCCATTTGAAAGATCCAATTGTCAAAACTAAGTCACAGTAAGTCTGATATACAAAAACAAGAAATAAACACTAGGCCTGGGAAGATATGCCCACTGGAGCAATAGTGGCACAGATGTTATGAGGATAAACAACCGCCTTCTGATTGTGTGTAAGACCTGCTCCATAAGTCGGAACCTATGCCTGGCAGTGTTAAGAGGGACAAGAAATTATGGCTGTATAGATTATAGGTCTTAGGAAAGAAACTACTACTATTATTCTGCTAATTAGACTCCTAATGACTTATTTTTCTACTCAAAGGTTAGCATATCCCCCACACCCCATTAAGGATGCTTCTTTTTTGCAATAGACGATGATTAATACAGAGGCCCACAACTGGTCAACATGCAGAGAGTAAGAGACTCTAGAGAGTTCAGTGCTAAATAATACTATATCACACCCCTGCCACACAAGGCCCAGGGATCATTGTGGAAGAAGGAGTTATCAGAATATAAGAACCAAAAGTAGTGGAGAGACAGAAAAGCTGTCTAGAAACAGTGGGGGCAGTTGCACATAAGATTTCACAGTGGTTGTGACAGCATACAGAAGACCTACATAAGAACAAGCTGGACAAATGTGGATGAAGGAGGTAGTCATGAAGTCCCACCCCTAACTGAGGACCAATTGGTAATTTATAGCCACTGGAGGGGAAGGAGAGAGAGAGAGAGAGAGAGAGAGAGAGAGAGAGAGAGAGAGAGAGAGAGAGAGAGAGAGAGAGAGATAAAGAGACAGAGAGAAAGAAGGACAGAGAAAGTTTTCTTCACAGATGTTTTCTCTGAGAGGCTACCATGTTCTGGTAGATGTCCCCACATTCAGCACATACTAGCAGCTCTAAGTAGATTACTATGTTTATAAATAAAAGGTCACATGAAATTTTGAGGGAAAGCTGAGGCAGAAGTGGAAGGGATGGGGATGCAATTGGTCAAAACACATTTTATGTATATATGAATTTTTCAAAAAATATAAATGAAATAAAGCCACGGAGAGAGAGGGGGAGGAAGGGAGAGAAAGAGGTCCTCTATGTACTGAATTAGCTGAAATTGGTAAGAATGTCTGATCAACTAGGACTAAGAAGTCTTCTCACACACAATTTCTATACTAATCTAGTTATTTGGATTGAAGCAATGTTGGCTATGATTAGAATATAGAAAACAGAAGGAAGGAAAGAAGGAATGAAGGGGGAGGGAGGGAGGGAGAGATGGAGGGAAGGGAAATGAAAAGAGAGAGAGAAGGAAGAGCAAGATGAACTCATCAGTACACAGAACATCTCCCTTCTGAAAATTTGGTGCCGCTGTTCTCCTAAACCCATGAAGATTGGAGCCAGACAGACATTAATGATCTCCCAGCCATTCCTAGTCTTCACAGTGCTGAATATGCAGTGTAGATTTCCTACAGCGGTGAGTGATGGGTAGTCTTCTTCTCAAAGTCATTTATGGTCACAGAGGAATCTATACTGTAAGCAATGAGTTGTTAGTTACATAAACCAAAGTTTACATATGATTACCAACTTGATTATCTCCCAAGTTGTACCAAAGCACTCTCCCTGAAACTTAAATGTATGCAAAAATATGTGTTTAAGAACTATCTGAAAATATATCTGCCGTTTTAAAACCAGGTTACCTCCCTGACTTTTGGACTGTATACATGGCATTAAGTTGGAAACAATAACCCCTTATCCTAATGCTTTCTATTGCTGTGGTAAATACCATGCCCAAAGCCAACTTGGGGAGGATAGGGTTTCTTTCAGCTTCTAGCTTGAGTTCATCATGAAGAGAAGTCAAGGTAGGAACTCTAGACAGGATGCTGGAGGCTGGATCATGAACACAGGCCATGGAGGAACGCTGCTTACTGGGTTGTTACACTTTCCTCACTTGGCCTTCTTTCTTTCTTAGAGCACCTAGGACTGACTGCCCATGGACTGCTCCAGTTGTCATGGGCTAAGTCCTCCTGTACCAATCACTAATGAAGAAAATGCTCCGAAGATTTGCCCACAGGCCACTCTCATGAAGGCATTCTCTCAAAAGGGGTTCCCTTTTTGCAGATGACTCTAGCTTGCGTCAAGTTGACACAAAACTAACCAGGGCACACTTTCTTCTTAAACTCCTATCTCCTCATTTGCAAAGACGCAGCCAGTGCTAAAAACAATAGCAGCATTATTCTGAGACAACTGAACTGGAAAAATCCAGAAAAAGATAGTACCATTCGTAAATGTCCGACTTGTCTGCCTTGATTCAATGCGTCCTAACCATAGTAAGTAATTCAAAGAAATACAGGCTCTGGTGACAGACTAATACAGTATCTAGGAATACAAAGGTGAGGGGGATAGAAAAGAAATGTTGTGTAACACAAAGCTAGAGAGGAATGGAGCATCCTGCTCAATATGACATGTGGGGGATAAGTACAGTTTGACTAAGCAAAGGGAGACCCGTGGCCACCTCCTTAAGTGACTGCATAACTCAGGAAATCTTCAGCAACCTGGAGTTATTCCTCAGGAGTCACTTAGACAGAATCTCATCCTACTGTATACATTCTCAACAGCTGTTTCGAGAGTGAGAAGAGATTCCTTGTGAGATTGGGGGGAGATCCAAAGGAGAAACCTGATGGGGGAAGTCCTTCTGTGTATATGTTGTCCGACTAGTTGATAAATAAAGCACTGTTGGCTATTAGGGAAGCAAGATAGGTGGGATTAGGAGTCAAGGAGGATTCTGGGAAATGTAATCAAGAGTGGAGAGTCGCCATGTGATCCCGGGAAGAGAGAACGCATGAGGCTGGCATTCTCGGTAAGATAAGACCTTATAGAAATATATAGATTAGTAGTTGTAATACTTAAGGCAGAACTAGCCAATGAGAAGCCCTGGACACTGGATGACAGCATTGTAACTAATAGAGTCTCTCTGTGTTATTTGGAGTTGACACAGCTCTGGGACCAGGCTGGTGGGAAGAAGACTCATTACAGAAAAGCATACACTGAACATCTGAACTGGAACTCTGAGAAGGAATCCCTACCAATCACCATGCTGCTTGGGACTTCTGGGGCTGAAAGACCAAGATTTCTCCAGGTTCCTGGGACTCTTCTCATGGTGTGGGACACGTGGATCATCCTTCTTTCCCATGTTTTATAGCACAGAATGTAGCTCTGAAAGAAGAAGGCTGAGTAAGGATGAGAATTGAGCAAGAACAAGAAGAGAACATGGGTGGCCCTGCTAGGTGTGGCCATCAGAAGTACAACAGGAGGAAGAAACATAGAGGAAAAAACAGAAGACTCACAAATCTCAGACCATGGTAGAACAGGTAAGGACCAGGGGTTGGCCACCATTCCTGCTCTTCTATACCCAGGAGACTGTGAAAATGGCGTCATTCACAGGTATGCAAAAACAGCATCTCTGGACTTGTGCTTAGTTGAACTGTGTTAAGTAAGGTTACGTCTTTCATACAACCAAGTTGTTTGACAGTCCTGTGTCAGGAATGCACATATACAAAGGATCCCCTCTGGTGCTCAGCCCTCCCGGATCTTGAGAAGGTGTTTGCAATGTGGCCATTATTCAGACTTCCTTAAGCCTCCAACATCCATCAACTTTATAAACCACATGAAAGCAGTGATTGCATTAATTTACATCTGGACCTGCACCTTTGATTACTAATTTTATAGGAAAAGAAGGGAGGTGGCAGGGGAGGAGGGAGGAAGGAAGAAGCAAAGGAATGAAGGAAGGGAGAGAGATTCCCGGGAAGGAGAGGGAAGAAGGGCAGACATGGATTTCTGTAGCCCAGGCTTGTGCCTTAGACATGTTACCTTCTGTGGTTATTGACTGCCTTGCATATTCCGTAGCTGAAGACACACGCATAGACATGATAGAAGGTGAGAGGTGGGGGGCAGGAGGAGGGAAGAAAGGGGAAGTGAAAAGATTCACCTGAATTGTGGCATTATCCACTAAATGGGCACTCACTGGTCTCTTGAAATTTCCAAAATTCAATAGCCAGACGTTCATTAACTCCGGGAATTAAAAGAACACACACACACACACACACACACACACACTTTAAGAAACAGTTATTGTGTTGCAATACACACTTAAAACATTTATCTGAATATATATTTATAGGAAATAAAAGCTCAAAATACAGCCACATTACTTTACAGTCAAAGACCTGATCCTACCTCATGTGTGAATTAATTATCATTTCCCTTGAAGACTCTTGTTGTCAATGTCTCTAGCTCCCACATTGCCTTATATTTTTCCCTACCTTATTTATTTATTTATAGAATCACTATTTTATCTATTCTTTTTAATAGCAGTGGTGTGTGTGTGTGTGTGCGTGTGTGTGTGTGTGTGTGTGTGTGTGTGTGTGTGTGTGTGTGTGTGTGTGTGTGCAGGCCACCAGGAGTATATGAAGGTCAAAGGACAACTTTCAGGAATAGGCTTTCTCTTTCCACTTTATTTTAAAACTGAGTCTCTCCTTTGGTTTTTGCTGCTGTGCTCTCCATTCTAGATGGCTGTTGGGCTTCTAGGAAATTCTTCTATCTCCAGTCCCAATGTAGCTGTGATGACAGATGCATGCCACTACAGTGAGCTTAGATGTTGGCTCCAGGATCAAACTCATGTTGTCAGGCTTACATGCAAGCGCCTTGGCCTGCTGAGGCCCTATTCTCTCTACTTGGATCAAGTCTCTCTCTCTCTCTCTCTCTCTCTCTCTCTCTCTCTCTCTCTCTCTCTCTCTCTCTCTCTCTCTCTCTCTCCCTGTGTGTGTTATACATACATGTTCACATATGTGTGGAAGTGTGCTTGCCAGTTGATGTCAAGTGTCTTCTATCATTCCCAACTTACTTTTTTTAGATATTTTTTATTTGTAAATTTAAATTTAAATTAGAAACAAGGTTGCTTCACATGTCAATTCCAGGTCCCTCTCCTTTTCCCTCTCCTCCTCCCGTGCCCTCCCACTAACCCCCCCCATATCCCCTCATTTCCCCAGGGAGGGTGAGGCCCTCCATGGGGGTGTCCATAGTCTGTCATTTCATCCAGGGCAGGGCCTAGACCCTCCCCCATGAGTTCAGGGTGAGAGTGCATCTCTCATTGTTGGATGGGAGTCCAAAGTCCATTTGTATACCCAGGATAAACACTGATCTACTACCCAAGGCTCAATAGATTACCTAGGCCTCCTCACTGACACCCAAATTACTTTTGATTTATTTTATTGTCATATATTTGTTAATCTGCATGTGCGTAGATGTGTGTGTGTGTGTGTGCACATGTGTGCGCACATTAAGTGCATGTGTGGGTGCCCACAGAGGCCAAAAAAGGCAACTCTAGATGTCCTAGAATTAGCTGTAAGACACCCAACGTGGGTACTCGAAACTGAGCTTCAATCTTCAAAAGATGCAGGTACTATTCTTAACAACCGAGCCTCCCTCCCAACCCCACTCTATGTGTTTGAAGCAGGATCTCCTGCTGGTGATCTTGGATATTGTCTTCTCAGCTCAGCTGACTGGTCAATGGGCCCCAGCATCTGTCTCTGCTCCCTCACTCAGTACTGGGGATACAGATTTGTTTTTACAACATCCACTTTACTAGTCGCTGGGAATGTGAACTAAGATCCTCATGTTTGCACAGCCAGGCTCTTACCCGCTGAGCCATGTCTGTACCCAGGCAAGTCTCGTCAAAGGGACCACAACGCTGGTACTATCACACAAGAAAAAAAGGGAGTGCAAGGGCCTGCATCTTTCAGCCTGCCTCCCAAACTTGTATCTTTGCATTTTCACAAGCATTACTCTTAATCTCATTTTTCATTCCCATCTTGCAACCGTATGCCTTCCTATTGATCTTAGTTCTGCTGCTTGGAGACACCAATGAGAAATGCTGAGAACATTCAATAAATAAAAAATATCCATCCACCCAGTACGTGCTTCCTGCTTAGAAAATTGTGCAAGCAAAATTGTGTTATTTCTGCTGCCTGTTATTTCTCGAGACGGAACTCTATGTCGTGCATGTGGAATTAACTCCTGGGATGGGCAGAGGTATTCTACATTTCAAATCCCAAAGATTCTGAAGCCCATCATTGCCTTAGAGAAGTTGCCTTGTGTAATTATTGATCACCTCAGCCGCACTGTAATTGAAGTCACAGCTCCAAGACCTCAGTTTAGATTGTAGCATTTGTGACTTCTTTTTTCTTTGAGTGAGAAATGAATTCATTTGCATCCGTTACATCTTTTAGAAGTTCTTAACCAGGAAAAAACTCTACAGCGCTGACTTTGCTAGCTTACACTTAGCCAGGCACCTTGATATACCGGTGCATATTTTATTCAAACGATCCTTTGTTTAAAAAATACACAAAGGCAGCCCAACAGAAGAGTTTTTATCAAGCAGGCAAACCAACCCAGGGCTCAAAACTCCATCCTTCATCTCTGTCCTGTGAGAAATGGAGGTGAGTAGCACCAAGAAGAGAAAAGAATTCGTTTGCGCTCTGGTGGCTATAGCTTCTGGTTGTTTATTTCCTGACTTCCCCAAGCCCTTGTTTTATTCTGTGTGAAAATGAATGGGTGGGTAGCTGATTCTCCAGTCGCACTAATACTTTCTGGATCTCATAGATGACATGTAGAGACAGGTTTTCACAAGCATCTGGTTCTACTCCTGTGGCAAGGTCAGCCAGCTCTTAGAGCAATGCAGATAGTCTATCCAGTAGGACAGAACACCAGAGTGGATCCTAAGAAATGGCACTGGGAACTGGTCTCCATTATTGTGAGTACTAATTGATGAAATCCCCAAGCCAGCTTAATGCAGATTCAGAATGCAAGGAAGCTCTCCCAGGACAGCCTCATGTACTTAGTGAAGTAACACATACCCCATGTTTAATGATTATAAGGAAAAGTAGAATCTATTAGCCCTTACTATTGGAGAATACTACTATAGGCTGCATCATACCCCTGTTAAAATTTATTTATATTCTTTCCTTAGCCACAGTGTTACTTTTCTGTGATTCCAGTTACCTTTAGTCAACCATGACCCAAACATTTTAAATGGAAATATCACAGAAATAAGCAGGTGTCTTCCTGGGTCACGTGATGAGACTCCCTGCTGTCCCATCTGCCCCTACGTGGACCACTCCTTTGTCCAATGCAGCCACATTGTGTAGGCTACCCTCCTGTTTGTCACATAGTAGGTGCCTTGATTGCTAGAAAGTATGTTACAATGTTAGAATGTTATTGCTAGATAGTATTGTTGAAGTGTTATTATTATACTGCTGTATCATATTACTTCCGAGTGTGAAACTGTCATTTTACTTTAAATTCACCTTTCTATACTGGACACACTACAATGATGCCGGTGTTATGCTGTGAGTTCTTCAGGCTTGGAATACTGTCTCTCTTGGCTCACAAGATTCACGAGGCTGTCCCCGCGGAAGTGATATAAGCGGTAAACAATTGGTGGAGCTGCCTGGAAGTTGCTCAGGCAGCTCCGGTGATGTAGTCTGGGTAAGTTACCACCCCTGCCCAGGTGAGCTTTTCAGGAACGCGGTTGCTGTTCTCCTGGAAGCACCTGTCATCGCCACTCTGTAATCCCTTAACCAGACAAGAAAAGTGAGATGGCACAGGTGGCTCCGAATCCAGCCTGATGCTCTCCCTGAAGAAAAGGAGACTCAGGCACACAAAGAGCCATCAAAAACACACACACAGCGGAACAACCAGATGAGGGGCCCTCTGCACACCAAGCAAAGAGGCTACAGGGGGAGCCAACCATGCTGGGACTTTGATCTTGGGTTGTCCCAGCCACAGTACTTTGAAAAATTAAAGTTTCTGTTATTTAAGCCACTGTGTGTGTGTGTGTGTGTGTGTGTGTGTGTGTGTGTGTGTGTGTGTTAGGTGGTGGTGGTGTCATTGTTTTGAGACAGCATATCAGGTACCCTATATGAGGCTGAGGCTGGCCTTGAATTTCTGATCTTCTCAAGTACTGAGATTACATACATGTCTGGCTCTGCAGTGCCCATTTAAGCACCAGTATCAAAGCATGAAACTTAAATATCAAACATAAAATTTCCACAGTTCAACATCTCATGTCTCATACATGTGTGTGCATGCATCTGTTTCTCATTCCTACCCAAACAACAGAACCCTTAGAAACACTCCCTCCCCTGTTTTACTGTCATTCTTGATACGTGCCCATTCTACCAACACTCCAAACAAAATTTATTAATAAGGAGAAGCTAAAAACAACAGCCGCTGTGGATTGTGCTTTCTCTTTCCTTCTGCGGCATCATTTTGAGTTGAATGATGGTTGACTAACACAGGGTTCAGCACAAAGGACCAGAAAGAGCTCTTCTGCTGTTCGTGTTCCTCAGAAGGTCACTGCTTTCTTTCTGCATTCAAAGCAAGTTCTGGTTCAGGAAAAAAAAAAAAAAAGGTCTGACACTGGAGCTCCAAGGACCCGTTTATGTGGCGGCTTATTTCCTTTTTATTCACGTTGTACACTACATCTGGACACTTTGTGGGGCCCACTGGAGTTCTGTGCCCATGGGGCATCATGAAAGCCATACCCAAACAGTGGTGAGGAATGACCGACATTCTAATGTCCGCCCCTCTTTCCTGTAGGATTCTCTTGAAAACCACCCAATGTATTAAGATTTCCATCACAGCAGAAATAGCAGAACTGTATACCACGGTATTAATAGGACTTTGTGCGACTGCCCAAAACCAGTCCTGGCCCGTGATGGGGTGTTATGGGAAGTCTGCAGTTGACCTCAGAATCGACACCATCCCCTTCTTTGCATTGTCTTGGCGCTCCTTTGTGATCAACTGATGACTACATAGAACCATTGAAAATGAGCTGGGAAGAGCTCCTTGCTCAGAAGGTCCTACAATTGTCTCCATGTATCTCCTCAATTCAAATGTGGTATGTGTTCATTTCTGGATCAAACACTGTGGTCAAAGCAGAGTTGCTTTCCCATTAGTCAGGACTATGTGATAATGTCTCCCTCCAAAGCAGATAACTCCAAAGAAACATTGTACATTAGTAGAAATCTGGGAATAAAGTAGTCCTCCAGGGCAATGTTGACATACAGCTACCAAAAGTAGAGGAGATGGGAACAGAAGTCCACTGTTTAGATTGTTTCAGAGGTCCTGGTGGGAGGAAGCAGGGTAACTGAACAATAGTTCTTCAATTGCTGGAAAGGTCACAGGACTTAGGTTGGTGATTTTTCCATGTAGGTGAGGAACACTGAATAATAGATTCCACCTATGCCCTGACTCTTTTCCAAAAGTTATAATCTATGCAATAATCTTGCTCTAAGATATTCCACTAGGATATCTGGTGGAGAATATGTTCCCTGTTCCCTAGTTATTGTCGCCTAGAATTTACCACCAAGTCACCATCCTTGCCCCCAAGTAACTTCCGTCTCTCTTTTAAATAAGAAAGGATTTTGGTCACTGTACTGATCAAGTCACTGGCTCAACACTGTTGAGAATTCCTGAGAAATCTCTCCTCTGTTTCACTTTCAAGGTCCTGGGTTGGACGCAGAAGTGGTTATGAGAAGGAGGCTGGAGGTGCGGTTTCCAAGGCAGAGGAGGAAGACTGGAAAGAGGGAACCCCACTTATAGCTACACATATTATTATACCGATTTATCCTGGACCTGCTACTGTGAGAGTTTCCACCGTATTCACCCTATCTCAGTCACGGGGTCGTCTTTTCTATTCCAGGTGGAATGCCCACTGTGGCGACACACACTACCAAAAGCTCTACTCAAGAGGACCCCGCTAAGCACAGTGACAGCATACACCTAGAATTCAGTCACAAACCACAGAAGTCATGCTTTCTGTAGCTCCCACTGGAGCCGTTGGGAATCTCTATTTTGTATCTGTCAGTTCACTGAGACCACATCTTTGTTTCCTGTGTTTCCTGCCTTCTCATTCTGTGCTCTATTTACCATACAACCAGAAAAAGCAAGTACCCAGGTGCTCTCAGATCCTGTGGATGTGGTGTTGGGAACAGGAAAAGACTTAATGAAGACTACCGTGTGTTCAAGATTATTTCAACTGCTGTTGGGGCAAGCTTGGGTACCTAGTACTCTCTCTTCCAAGAACATCCTCTTCTGGAAAGCAAGTTCGCTGGCTTGCTTTTTTGACCAGGGAGATGTCTATGATGACACAAGCTTACACTCAAACTTATAACTGACAGGCAGCGAATTAATTCTCATAATGAATTTGCCCAAGATAAGGAGGGCTTGTGAGCTTCTTCAGGCCCGAGCAGGAACCGAGCCATAAACACAGAAATGCTGTTCCTCACAGAGACTTTTGTCAAGATAAGTCGCTTGGGACTGAGAAGCTCTGAGACAGCATAGGATGGAGATCATAGGAACAGCACTAAATGTGAGCTTGGTGTCATCTCATTCTGCCCCTTTTAGTAACGTAGGGAGAAGCTCTGTTCAGCCACTGAATGGCAAGCCTGGCACTCTTAAGAACTCTTTCTTCTCTCTCTTACAGAAAATTCCGAAGACTATCACAGGGAAGATTATTACCACTAGTATGGACTTGGCAGCTCTAATTTCTTCTGGATTATTGGGAATTTACCTGCCTACAATCTTTACACTTTGCTCATATCAAGATTAGAGAGAAATTGTCAAAACCCCATGAACTTTGATAGGCGTCGGTTCCCCGGGTCTGTGTGACAATGGCTTCTCTGTGTTCATCTTATTCTCTATAGCAAGTGTCACTTTCTCTCTCAGTCCCTCCTGCTCAGCCCCTCACACATAAGAGTTCTTTTTGTTGCTGTGATGAATCCCATGACCAAAAGTGGCTTAAGGAAGAAAGTTCCCTAGGGAAACTCCATAATAGCGGAGGAGTCGTGGGAGCACGTGGAGGGAGAGTCCGTGAGAGCGGAGGAGGGAGAGTCCGTGATAGCAGAGGAGTCGTGGGAGCACGTGGAGGGAGAGTCCGTGAGAGCGGAGGAGGCGTGGGAGCACGTGGAGGGAGAGTCCGTGAGAGCGGAGGAGGGAGAGTCCGTGAGAGCGGAGGAGGCGTGGGAGCATGTGGAGGGAGAGTCCGTGAGAGCGGAGGAGGCATGGGAGCACGTGGCCAAAGCAAGGAGCCGAGCGATCACATCTCCAACCGGAAACGTGAAGCAGAGAGAGTGAACGGGGCAAGGTTACCCACCCTCAAACCCCGTGCCTAGTGGCACACCCGGGGCCCCGCCTCCACGTAGCCTCCCCAGACAGCTTCATCAGCCGGAGATCACGTGCTCAAATATGCAAACTTAAGGGGAATATTTCTTATTCAAAACACCACACCCTCAAAACCAGACTATAGCTCCAGAAAGCTAATGAACTCACGTCTGCTTAAACGGCACGGCTCTTTTTGGCGATGGTCTCATCTCCGAGGATTGACTTCCAGAAGTGTGGGTCACTGCTCCCAGGAAAAGGGATCAGTAATAATGGGAAACTCAAGAAAAGTCAAGTGAGAGCCACTCACAAGGACACCTCAGGTCTACAACTGGAACACGTGTGATCTTGTCCCTGGGCTACCAGACAGACCTATATATTATTTAAAGAATAATGATGTTGCTGGTCCTATGATCTCTGTCTGTAATTAGGTGGAGATCAGATTCCCACTGAGAGTAGTGTGTGTGTGTGTGTGTGTGTGTGTGTGTGTGTGTGTGTGTGTGTGTGTAAAGGCATTCAGCTCAAATCGTTTTTCTAATTATTTATAGTAACCGCAAAGCATCTTTAAAGTTGACTTGCTAATGTCACTTAATTCTGCCCCTCTCCTTCATTCGTGTGACTAAATGAGAACCTGTGAGACCAGTCCCTGGGTCACCGTCATGAGTGATTTACTTGTCAGCTTTTCTGCTTAAGCTGCCTACCTGGATCGCAATTAGCGCTAATTATTGTAGGGACTTATCGCCCAAGTGAGGAAATGTCTCCCTTGATAAAAATCTCTGCTACAGAAGAAGGAATTTAAATTCGCTGCTTCTGAACCAAACACCCAGACTGTGAGGGAGAATACTTGACCTTTAAGAGGGTAAATGTAAGAGCCAACACGGAAGGAGGGTGCTTCCAAACCACAAAGTCATGAAGGCCCAAAGCTCGTGTTGGGGTGAGCCTCCTCCACAAGGAAACAGGGGTTCTGCTGGCAACAAGCATAGAATTGGTAAGAAGCCTTGGCTAGTCATTGTCAGGTGCACAGCTCAGGGGAGAGAGTTCCGTCCCTGGCTCTGACGCGCCTAGGACCTCCAGAAATTCTCTAGCTGGATTACTGTGTAGACAACGTTCAGGGAGATAGTCAGAGGACGTGCATCAAGCTTCTTGCCAATGCTGGGAGTCTGTCTCGGTTGCACCATTCTTCCCCGGTTCGGCTCTGCTTTCTCCCCCCACAGGGTCTCCTCCTCAGCCCTGCAGGCATTCAGTCTGGGTCTTCCCTGCTGTAGCTGGGTGGGTGGTGCACCATGGGATTTGTAGCTGCCTTGGTTTCTATCCAGTAGGTGTCATTCACACAGCTGGATTGTGAGAACCAAAACCACCTCAGTACACCGTCAAATCTTCCCAGAGGAGGCGGGAACACCACCCTGGGGAGAGCATACCTCTTCTGGGGTACAGCAGGTTCATTTGAGAAAAGCCACGGAGACGCTGAGGATTTTCGTTCTTTAACTTCTGGTGTCTGGGGACGTTGACAGAATTTGGTGGGGAGTTTTGCTCTAGCCTGGCTATCTGTGTGACTATGTACAGATAAGTGTTTACCTCACACACCCTGAGACCCAAGAATGGGTGTTCAGTCCTTTATGTCAGTGCCGGGTTTTGTTTTTGTTTGCTGAGAAGCAAGACGGAGGAAAAACCAGAACACTATCTGGGAAGCAGGCGCATTAGAGACACCACGTGGCAGCAGGACCTGTCTGCCAGTGAACGAGCATGAGTTAAGGGCTCACAGACCTCCATTCTACTTTCTATCCTAAGTGATTCATTCCTGCTGCCTCTGCACCATCTGGAAATCCATCTTTGGAAGCAAAGCACTGAGCTAAAGGTCAGGGAACTGGTGGTGACCTTGAACACTGACAGGTCACAGTACCGATAGTGACCTGGGGTACTGAGCTAGAGGCCACAGCAATGATTCTCACCTTGAGCCCTGATGAGGCAGACACCATTCTGATTCATTCAAAAACCTTTACAACAATTCTATGTTCTAGGAATTATTATCATTTTACAAACGAGAAAGACAAAAGTACTCAGAGATTAAGAAACCGCTAAAGTCTCACATCACGGAGGGTTGGGAAAACATAACAACAGCAACCAAAACTAGAGCTGTCATCTTTCCCTGCTGTGCTACTCCTGGATGTGTGCATGAGGAACGTAAGTTGTCATGCAGTAGAGGCATCCACACAACCTTGTTTATTATGGTGATATTGACATATCTAAGCCGTGCAATCAGGCAAGGTGCCCATCAGTGACTGAGTAGATAAACAAAGTACACACAAGTATATATACACAACAAAGTATTATCTGGCCCAAAAAGGAACAGAACTTTATAATCTCCAGAAAAATGGATGGAACCAGAGATCATGATGTTAATTGAAATAAGCCAGACTCCAAAGACAAATATCAAGGTTTTTCTCTTCTATCTAGAATTTTTACTTAGCAACAGGCACGAAAGAAGCAAAGAGGACAAACAGGAAGGGAAAGAGGAGAACAACAGAGGGCAAGGGAATAAATATGATCAAGATATAGCGTGTACATAGATAAAGTTCCTAATGAAATTAAATGCTAATTTTTAAAGGTTTCCTCTGTGCAAAAGTCCTCTAACCTCTATGTGAGACAGCATGGGCATGTCCATGAGCACATACAAGTACACGCAAAAACAAACAAATAAATAAATGTCAAAAGAATTTAATGACCACAGAGAAGTAGCAAAACCAACACACCTCCTACTGTGAGTAAGTAAAAGCCAAGAATCAAACTTAGAAAGCCCCTCCAGCTTCCTATGCATGCGGGAGTTCACAGGCTGAAGCAAACCGTAGGCGGTAGTCACCTGATGATGGCAGCAAGTTTTCATGACTCATCGAGATGACTGGATGCAGCGTTTATGCAGGTGTGCCTTGCTTGCTCCGCTTTCCTTGGCCCTTTTCCCTGCCCTGTGGTACCTCTTCCCCCAGGGAAAGATGGTGCTGTTTCCTCTTAGCATGCTGGCCACGCCTCTCCCCACAGACGCAAATGACTCAGTGATCATCTACTGCTGTTTCTCAGAGTTTGGTCCAAGAAACCCCTAAATATGAATGAATCATCAACAGTACTAGTTAAATAATAATTATTTTCCAACAGAAAGAACAATGGCAAATGTCTAAGGTGGTAGCTATGCCAGTTGACTGATCTTATGTTTTATGCGGGTGGTGAAATCCCACACAGTCGTCTATAAATGTGTGTAATTGCCATGTGTTAGCTAAAACTAGGACTGTTTCCTTACAAGAATCCATGGGTCCTGTCAGAGATACCACTGAATAGAAATGTCTAGGAATAAAACCCAAAAGCTCTGCTTCAAACCAACTTCTTAAACTGTTCTAGGATGCACAAAATGTGGAGCTTGGTTTAGACATCGGGGATTGGTAAGTGCTGGTTACAAATCTTTAGGTTTGCAGGTCAAGGTACATGTCCGAAAGAGAAGCCAGCATTGCTGGACTGCTCTACACCTATCCTTTGTGTGTTTGTTCAGCTAACTTCTGAACAACAAACTCCTGGATGACACTGGCACCTGAGAGACAGTGTGGTAGGTGAAGGCAAGCTTGGGACAAAAACTGGGAAACCAGCTTTAGTCACAGAATTCTTTATTCCCTGTGGGTAATGTCCTGCACTATTGGCATTTATAACACAAACGTACACAATTGTATTGTAGAATTGGTTTCCTTAGGCCCAATGATCTCTTTAATATTTATGCACCTACTTATTTTTAATTAGCATAGAAAGTAATAGGTTTCGCTGTGACATTTTATATGCATGCACCATCACACTCTCTTCTCTCCTCACCCACCTTGCCGCTGCCCTCCCATCCTTCTTCCCCAACCCTGCTAGACTCCCACCTCCGTCCCCAAACTGCCCTCCTTTGCCTTCATGATGTGTGTATTCCATTGTTCTCCCTTATTTATTCCATTGCTCTCCTTCCTTAAGCTCTCTTTCTCTTCTCTCGCAGTTCCCTTCCTACTGCGATGACCAATGCCCCACATGCCTGTAATAACACACACACTACAGAGTCCACATTGGAGAAACAGTGTATGTCGTATTTGTCTTCCTGGATTATTCTGCTTAGTATGATTTCCAGTTGCATCTCTTTCCCCGAAATCACCATTATTCACCTGTCCTTACTGCTGATAACATCCCGGGGTATGCAGGAACCACATTTGCTTTGACCATAAAGGCAGCAGAGCCCATAATTTGCGGCATGCCGTACCTTGTGCAGTTACACGGCAGGTGGGTTCTTTTGATAAAATATGATCAATAAAATCTTTCAGTTAGATATCCAAAACTAACTTACAAGAGTAAAACCCTGGCCATGAATTCTCACTGGGCAATCTTCTTCAGCCATCAAACGTCTCAGTTGTTTGGAATCAACCAAGCTAGAGCTCATGGGATCCTTTGTATCCTGCTCATAGTTCATTCCAGTCAGAAGTGTCTGGGTCAGCGATCATGCAGACTGACAATACTCCTGATAGTCGTTTATTCATGCTAAGCCATATATAGAGACATGGATGCTGGTGTAGAGACTACACAAAGCCAAGTTAGCTTCCTCCATCGAGCAATACAAATAGGATCCTGGTAGTCAGTGCTTAGGAGTAAGCAGGAAGGCTTTCCCTGCAGATGAGCCCTGGTTCTCTTCTCCCAGCAAGAGGCTGTGCAGGGGTCACTGGGGCTGCTTACAGGACCTACTTTTCAGTTACAACCAAGTTTTATGGCATTCCCTAAATAGATATAAAATGGTTGGAGGTAGAGGGAATTGAATTAGAGAACCAGACTTCCTTGGGAGTCTGGTGGACTCTCTTCAGGGAGGGTTAGATTCGGTTTTCTGTAGTCTCTGAGCATTTCCCTTCCCTCACTAAGGAGCAACCGTGATAAATTCAGCTTCAGCGGTGCCTCCATCTGACTTCTCCCGCCGCGGTGTGATGGGACTTCTACGCCGCGGTGTGATGGGTGGCGTGAAGCTGCTCTGTCCCCGCATTGCACAAGCTTCAGCTACACATCAGAAAGAGGAACTCGCTTCATTTCCATTCCTTCTTGTCTCCACAAATTCCAAGAATTAACTGAGTACCTACAGTACTTTCTTTTAAAAACAGCACCACCTCTCTGGTCTTTGGGGCTACTCTTTGGCAAGGCAGAGTGTAATTCTCCATTTGGACATTCAGAGAGGAGAGGGGAAGTTAATACAGTTAAATAATTCTCATTAACTCTGAGCAGATAATAAAATGGAAGTAGCATTAAATCCTTCCTTTTTCCATTTTAACCAGACCAAAGATCTTTTGAAGATTTAAGATCTTTTTCTCACTTTTCATTGCTTCCAAATCTTTACCCAACTTTTTCCCCCTCTAACCACTGTGTTCCAGGTTCTTGTAATATAAAACATCATGTAAGCTTCTCAACGAATCTGAGGAACATAGTATTATCCCATCTTGTCACCAAGAACCTGAGCTTTAGAGACATGGCATGTTTGTCTAATGTCACAGGACTTAACTATGGTCTGCTAAAAATAGCTCCAATAGGCAGTCAGTGGTTACACAGGGGCCACCCGGTTAGGTCCCACTACTAAGACTGGATACAGATCAAAATTCAGACCATGCAGAATGCTTAAGAATACCACATGCTCATATCTTGTATTCCCATAAGGTCTAAGAGTTTTTGGTCAGCGTTCATATTCTCCCATGTTCTCACCATTCCCTACTGACAAGTTTCACCTCCAGTGTCTTCACTTTAGAGCTTTTTTCAGAAAAACTGGATTATGAAACACATTATGAAAGTGAATACACAGTGACACTAATGGACAGGACCCAGAAAGTCCCCTGCACCCACCCACACACACACACACACACACACACACACACACAGAGATACACTGAATTCAGTCTCTTCAGTCATTTGACTGTAACCTATTCTGCTAGATCAGGGCTAGGCATCGCTGCTGGCTGCATCCAGAACTCTTGCAGGATCTGGCTAACCAGTCCTTGGGAAAACACATTGTTTTTCTACCTGCCAGTTAAGAAATGGCACGGCTGCATTAGAGGAAGAGTGGAGACATCCAGTGGCCACGTATGTTGATAACAACTGAATTATCTGTATAAAGATAGGATTTGGATAGAGTGCTGAAATGTCTAAGGAGACTTCTGGCTCAGTCACGAAAGTGCTGAGGGATAGCTGTACATCGTGTGAATGGGGTATTGCTGTGACTGGTATAATAAGAAGCTGAATGGTCAATAGCTAGGCAGGAGGTATAAGAGGGACTTCTGGGCAGAGAGAGAAAAGAGATGAGTCTGGTCGCTAGCCTAAGAGATGGGAGGAGACACAGAGGAAGCAGGATGGACCACACATGGCGGAACATAGATGAATAGAAATAGGTTAATTCAAGTTGTCAGAGCTAGTTAGAAACAAGTCTAAACTAAATCCGTATTGTGCTTTCTGAGCTGGTGGCTCACAGGAAGAAAATCTGACTACAGGAAAGCCCTTGCCTGAAGAGTTTGAGGATCCGAGTTCAAGTAAAAGAGTTAGGTGTGGCACTTGTGATCCCAGGGCTGCAGAGATGGGGACAGGTGAACCCTGGGGTCCAACCTAGACCACTTGGCAAGTTCCAGGCCAATGATAGACCCAGTAAGAACACTGCCTTTCTGAAAACAGGAACAAAACAAACAAACAGAATCCCGACATGGAGGTGCAGGAAGAATAACCCTGAAGTTGGCCTCTGGTCCCCACGTACACAAGAGCATGCATGCTTGTTCACACACACACAGTTTCCGTTTCCGGTCATTTTGTTAGATATTGTAATGATGACCTTTGGGTAGCCAGTGTGCTTGCGTGTGGACTGTCACTGACCAACGGTGTATTTCCCCAGACACTCCTACTTGTGAAGACCCGGGCTCTGGATATCTCCACTGTTCCAGATGATCACTGTATTAAACTGATTTAACATTCTCCAAAAGTAATCTAAACATAATAGACTGTTTGACTCTTTCTATCTATATGCTTAGCCTTCCCAGGGTGCAGAATATACTAATAGTAACTTGAGTCTGCTTTGCATGGGTAGAGAGAAAAATGAAAATGGTGGATGATCAAGAGGACCTACTGATTGCAGTAGGGAGAAAGAGTGTGTATGTGTGTCTGTGTGTGTGTCTGTGTATCTGTGTGTGTGTCTGTGTGTGTATGTGTCTGTGTATCTGTGTGTGTGTGTATGTGTCTGTGTATCTGTGTGTGTGTGTCTGTGTGTGTATGTGTCTGTGTGTGTGTCTGTGTGTGTCTGTGTGTGTGTCTGTGTGTGTGTGTGTGTGTGTGTAAACCCCCCAAAGTATTAGTATTCAGAGTTGCTCGATAATGGTGAGATAAAAGAATTTGCCCAGGAGAGAATTATGTATAAAGGTTCACCAAAGAAAGTTTATTTATTATGATTATAATTTTTCTTACCTGGACTGTAGAGAGGGTCCAGAGTTAAGAGCTCTGGCCACTGTTCCAGAGGCCCTGGGTTGAGTTCCCATAACTCCAGTTCTAGGGGGATCCAATACCCTCCTCTGGCCTCTGTTGGCACCAGGCATGAGTACAACAAACATACATAAATGTAGGTACCCGCACACATATGTATCTTCAAAAGAATAAATAATTCGACTTGCCACCATATGGAAAAGCTTAAAACTTAATAGGCAAATCTTTAGCTAAATGGGACAAGCAGACACTAAGAACTGGCTGAGCAGATGGAGAACAGGAGACCTCCACGAGCTTAATGCTGTGTGGTGGACTGGAGTATCGGTTCTCTGGGCTTCTAACTCAGGGCGGCCACCCTCAGGCAAGTCAGGAAGACATGCACACTTCTTTGACGCTTTCTCCACTGGGGCTGTCCTTTTACTTTCTGTGGCCTGATCACAGAAAACTCAGACACATCCTGTGGGCCAGCCAGACTTTCCCAACCTTCCACAGATCAACCAATAGTTGATGTGTCCTGTTACATGGTAGGACTGCACTTCCTTGACACCCACTTTCCTGTGGCTTTGAACACACTGAGGATGGGAGATCAGCGTCACAGCCCTGGCTCTCCCGTTCACACATCATCTGACCTTATGTTAGTGGACACACATTCTGTGCTTAGCTTTCTGGCTCAGAAAATTACTGGTTAGGTGGCTGGTAAGAGGCCACCATCATAAAACATGGGCTGGTCTCTTCCCCTGCCCGTGGTTAATTGTTATCTGCAAACTACATCATGACTGTGCAAACATCAAGAGTCACCTGGCACTTCCAGGTCTTTGTAAGAGATTTTTCTCCTTCCAAAAGCAAGAACAATGGTTTGGTTTTGTTTTTTGTTTAAGAAATTATTAGGAACATTTAGACTAGATGTATGCAGCACAGAAATGTTTTGTGCTATACCTCCCTCTAAACACACACTCCAAAGCCATGTTACACCACGCACATCCTGTGACAGGCCACAGAGGGGAGAAGGAAGCAAGAAGCCAGGAATCCCAAAGCCTCACTTCCTGGTATAGACAGCAATTCTTCCTGAAGAAAGTCAGGGGGGCGGAAGAGCAGTTGCAGTGTATCCCGACTCTCAACAGATCTGTCTCCTTCCTTGCCTGCCAAGCCAGGGAGAAGAGAAAGATGGGCAGTGGGGGAAGAGGCAAGCTGCCTTCCCCTTCTGAAACACAGCCTTTGCATTTCTTGCCTGAAGTTTAACTTGATTATGCATTCATTAAAGAGGAGTGATGGCGATGATTAAACAAAAACATCTTTAAAATGCAGAGTTCATTTCAGCCCATTTGGTTTTGTTACACACAAATTGGATTTGCATGGCATCCCGCACAGCAGGTACTCCACTTGAAATCAAAGACAGATGCTTTTACGGGATTAAAAAGAAAACCGAGGGGGAGGGGGGGCGAGGGCTAGAAATTGAGATATTTTGCGTTTCCGTAATAACGGTCCAGAATGAAATAGTGAATGTCTTGCCGCATTATCCATATAAGTGTTTGGGCTATAATTAAAAGGAAACAAGAATTCCCATCATAACTTGAATAATTGTCAAAGAGGAACATTTAATTTGCAGGGGGAAAAATGATTTCTCCCATAAATGTCTAATAATACCTTAGCATATTTGAAATTTAATCATAAGTGGCTTAGAATTAAACCATGTGAATTATTACTGAAACATTTCAAGTGGTGACATTAAATGCTTTGTTTGAAATTAGCCATTAATTCAAAAGTCTCCTCGCGAGCTGCTGTGAGAATGTAACTCCTTGTCTGTAAACAGGGGTTCCTGGTTCTCCCACTAGACAATTAATCTTCATATCTCTGGCAGAGTCACATTGCTATTTGCTCAGATTCCTTTAGTTTGATTACTCCTGATGCTAGAGTTTTATGATTGATATGATCTGCTGTTTTAAATGTTTTCTGCACATTTGTCAGCTTCTTGAACATCTGTTAATATCATTCAAGAAAAAGGAGGACCAGACCAAAAGTCAGAACCTTCCAATTAGGTTAATTTATATGATGTCTTAAAGTGTGCCTGACTCTAGGGCAGTTATATTAGTGCTCTGCATGTGCCCAATGCCCTTACCCAACAGAAAATTGATTCTATTGGTGGGCACAATTATTGGCCTCTCTAGCTATGACCCTATGGTATGGATGTGTCAACTCAAGAAAAGGTGGAGTCTATTCCTTCAGCTCATGACTCTAGGCTTGCTTTGAATAGTGGAGTTTGGTGAAAGGTATGACAACATGTGGGTTCTAGGTCTAGTCTCTGGAGACCTCATTCCATGTCCCATGTCCCATGTCCCACATCCCACATCGCACATTCAGCTCATTCTCTTGAACTCCTGGCTCTGTGATGGAAACAGTTACAAGCCAGCCAGATGAAAAGCGAGAGGGAGGTGCCATATCATGCCACAAACTTCCACTAACATCTAACTTTCCAATAGCAGCAGATTTGCGAACTCAAGGTGTAGCTGATCACAACCAAGTGTAGAGAACTGCCAGACTGAGTCTAACACATAAAAAATCATTAATTTGATATAACACAAAATTAAATTAAGATTTCATCTCACTCCCCTCAGAATGGCTATTAGCTGTAAAACAAACAACTACAAGATGCCGATGAGGATACATGTGAATAGAGAGCTCCCATTACTGTCAGAAGGAATGGAAGTTGGTACAGATACTATAGAAACCACTATGGCATAACCTACACAAGTGTGCTCCAGAGATACCTGCTCATCTGTGTTTATTATGGTACCGCCCATAGCAGCCCACTTGCAGAGTCAGCCTAGAGACCCATCTACAAAAGAGTGGGCAAAGAAAATGTGGTATATCTATGAGAAAGAGTACAATTAAGTGACAAATGAGAACAAAATAATGACAGATACAACATGAAATCATCATGTTAAGCAAAAGTAACCAAACTCAGAAAGACAAATATTAATTTTCTTTCATATGCATACTCTACTATTACTGCTAACACACACACACACACACACACACACACACACAAGAAGACAGAGTGTTTGGGAAGAGAAAAAGAGACTAAACCAATGGTAGTGGAGTAGAGACAAGAGAGGGAAATAGGGGGGTCATGACTGAAGTATATGTTATAAAATATGTTGTATACATATATATATATATCATAGTGACACCTATCATTCTGTTCATTGAATGCATGCTAAGAATTAAGGGATGTTAATTTGGGAAGCAGTTTGCTACATAGAAGGGAAAATTACATATGTACACACACATATTTGATTTTTAACTTTTGGTGACAAATATTTTTCTACCATTTCTACATATATGGTCTCAGTTGATATCTGTGAATGGGTAGTTGGCTGGGAAGAGATTTATTCATCTATCTCTGGCTGTTATTCAATACGCACTGATGAACTCTCCCGTCACGTGACTATGCACATCTGTTCTGCGGTAGGATGCTGAGTAGCAAACAGGATATTACTCTCTACCTGTCTCCTGAGTTTACCTCACGTGAAAGACTGACCCAAGACTGGACAAAGAGCTTGATAAAAGTAAAATCAGCTAATCTTCAAGTCAATTCACTGAACTGAAAAGTTCATCTGAAATTGAATCTAGATGAAATATACTGGCTGTGGAAAGGAGCATGTGTCCCAAGACACTGAACCTCCTGAAACAGCAAAGCAGACAAGACTTTGGATCATGCTGACCATCTCCTCACGTCTCACAGACATCTCTATTCCAATACTTCTGAGTGGTGCATTGTAATTGATAGTTAATGACAAGTGCCCCTACTAATTCCTTCTTCCCATTATAGGCTTCATTACTGTATGAGTTTTCCAAAATCCCTTCAGATGAATATTGTGAAGCTGGGGAAGTTGATCTCTGACTGTCAAAGCACCATCTGTAGACATGGAGGGGGTCAAGCTCTAGAATCCTCTCTCCAGACTTTGATATGCTTTCTCATCATTAGTATCTAAAAACATCCAATGAGTGGCAGGGAGGATGAGCTCCTGTGTGATGGTGTGAGATGCCTCCTGCCTTAGAAGTACTCCTACAAGAGGGAAAATATTTGACAGCCTGTGTAATGTCCCGGTTCTTGCCCAACGCCCCTGGTTTCCACAGCGTGCATTTGTGTTCAGATTTTAGAACTGCAAAGAAAAACGGTTTCCTCACACCCCACAGAGCTTCAGAGTTGCCATCTTTCTCTTTCCCTTGGTTTTCATTTTTCATCAGAAGTAGCTTTCTTGTTCTTGCAAGTTTAGGCTCTCACTATGGAGACTAGCCATCTTTGCAGGCTAAGATATCTGGTTTAACCTAAGTTTTTAATGTGTAATTAGTTTGTAGGGTGGTTGGTGTATTAGTTAATTTTTAATTGAAAAAGCATGTAATATATTCTGATCATTCTTTTCCCCTCCCCTGACTCCTCCCATATCTGCCCCAGCCAACTCCACTCCCTTTTTTCTCTTTCTCTTTGAAAAGGCAAACAAAAAATCAAGAAACACACACAGAACCCACAAAAATGGATACCAAAATATACAAACAAAATTCCAATGAACATAAAATACCCAAACAAAGCAACGTGACACAGAAAAGTATGCAAAAAAATACCACTGAATTCATTTTGTGTAGGGAACTAACTACTCCTGGGCATGGAGCCTACTGTAAAGTGTTAATATACCTATTGAAACTCTATTGGAGAAAACAAATTGTTTCTTTGACAGCAAGTGTCAATTGCAGATATCTTCTTGATTAAGAGTGGGAACCTGTGTCCTCTTCTATTGCAGTAATAAAATAGCATGATCAAGGCATCTAATAAAAGAAAGTGTATAATTTGTATTACCAGTTCAGAGGGCTAGAGTCCAGATACCAGAGCAAATGAACTGCTGAAAGTTCACATCTCACATATCTTTCTTTTGTTTTATGCACACAATCTTAGACTACCAGCAATCTCTTGATATAGCCCAATATTTATTTAAGTTTGCTTTTCAGAAACTTGGCATTTGAATATTTCTTCACTTTCAAGTAATCTCACCAAAACTGAACTGGTGAGCGCTCTCTGTCTCTCCCCCTCTCTCTCCCTCTCTCTGTCTCTCTCTCTCTCTCTCTTTCTCTCTCCCTCCCTCCACTCCACTCTCTCTCTCTCTCTCTCTCACACACACACACACACACACACACACAGAGAGAGAGAGAGAGAGAGAGAGAGAGAGAGAGAGAGAAAGAGAGAGAGGCAGTATATTTCTTTCCTCACCTGAATTTCTTATTTTTATATGGTGTTTATTTGTTCTGATCTTTACATCTTTGTATAAACTTTAGAACAAACTTATTATACTCTATAAAATCACTTTCGCAGTAAGATTTCCAAATGCCTTCATCTCTCATCTAGTCAGATCAACTTGTGAAAAGTTGCTACTAAATATATTCATTATTTTCACCTATGATCTTACATGTTTTCCGAATGTTAACTTTATTTTTACTTCTCTTATTGAGATTGGTTAGTTTTCAGTAAGCAGGTGTTTCCTCTGCTTCAATAGACTTGTGCCTATGTGCCAGATAAACAATTAACTTCACTTTTCAGTGGAGAGAACGGAGATGAACACAGAGACTGTCAGTCTTCCAAGCTCACAGAGACCAGGTTTTTAGCACATAAGTGATTGGGATACAAATCTCATGTTCCTGCCAGGTCATTTCAGACTTTATTCTCAGAGCAAAGATGGCAAAGAGGGTTGAGCCAGCCACTGCTCACTCACCAAAGCGGCTTCCCCCAGCTCTCATGCTCTCTCTCCTGGATAGCCTGGTATCCGTTTCATTATCATGAAGACAGTGCGACACCGTCATACAAGAACGTCGGGAGGGTGTGCAGTGTCGCACCGTCTTCATGACAGTGAAACTGAGGCTGGGGTGACAGGCGGCATCATCCAGACAAAAGACGTAAAGATGACTCTACGACCTATGATCTTTCACACTCAGAGTTCTGCTTATGGAAATCATTTTTATATGACTACCTCATCAAAACATGGCCAAATATTCGCTCAATGGGCCACATTGAGTATCTATGTTACCAGTACTTTCGCTCTCAGAGAGCCGAGCCTCCCCCAAGGAAGATCTTCACAGCCTAGCGAGAGTATTCTTTGTACACAGAAGCAGTGTCTCGTGTATCACTGAATTTCTAACTGTGGACAATATTCATTCACAGAGTCTAAATGGCATATGAATAAATACATTAAAACGTAAAATGCCTCGCGAGGTGATGTTCATGTGATGAGGGACTCTCCTGGAAAAGCCCAAAGCGCTGCATAAACTTAAAACGCTATAACTTTACTCCATTTCAAGCGGAACTTTAATTTCAATCAGAATGCCACAGTAAGTTCTTATATAATTATATCCTTGTTATTGCATCCTGTTTCTCATTGTCTCCTTCGCACTCAGCAAACCATCAGCAGGAAGACTGAAGTCCCTGTTTGAACAGTTCTTTCATTCCTCAGTCTGACCTCGCTGCCATCTCAAGCCACCAAATCCTCTATATGGAAGGGGCGGGGCCATCCTGAGGGGGCGGGGCCATCCTGGAGGCCCAGTCAGGCAGCCTTCTATAGCAAACATTTCACTCCAATGCGGTTATCTGCTGGGGTGTCCTCCCCATTCCTCAGATCACTGTTAGTTAATAGTTTACTTAAGAAAACTTTTCAAGATCTCAAAATATAACTCAAGTTTTAAAGCCAAATTTCTCTCTAAAAACAAACAAACAGAAGACCATCCCTGCCGAGTTCGGAGAGATGGCTCAGCAGTTAGGAGCGTTTGCTGTTCAAGCAGAGGACCCCAATGCGTTCTATTTCAAATACTCATATTGGACGACTCACAGCCATCTGGAACTTCAGTTCCAGGGGATCCGATGGCATCTTCCAGCCTCCGTGGGCACCAGGTATACGTGTGTGCATGCCTAAATGCAGGCACCCACGCATGTACATAAAATAGATGACTTTTAAAAAACTAAGTCTTTTTTTTATATTAATCAAGGCATCTACAGACTGACTTAAATGTCTTTCTCTGAAGTCTTTAATCAGCAGGTAAAAACCCCATGATGGTGTTGGGTTTAGGAAACCACAAGCTAACTTGGGAGAATCCTATGAGAAAGTCCTGTGTTTCAGTTGGTGGAGATGGTTGCTCAACACAAGTTTCTCTGTGAGAAGGCTTTCTGTTCAAACACTGCTGTGTGGCTGGGTTTCTTGGGTACTTTCCACAAAAAAAGTCATCTAACTTGGGGTTTCTCTTAGAATGCCTCCCTTAGTTATGAAAGTAAAAACTGTTTGGTGTCATGGCATAAACAACAGATTCCCTTTGTTCTAAGTTCACTTCCTTGTTTGTAAAATCTGCTCGCTGCAATTTTTATGTGCACATACTCAGAGACTCCAGATTTTGTGAGGACCTGATGACCAACAACGTCCTAGAGAAAGAAGCACAGATCTTAGAAACTCCACATGTGAAATGGTCAACGTGGTGCTTGGAGTGACGTATGACCTATGACCTAGATCCTTGGAAAGCCAAAGCTTTTCTGCTTCAGCCCATGTTTAGGGTGTTTGCTGGGAATATGTATAGACATTTGGATTTCCCTCCGTGGAGGGACAACATCAGAAAAAATATTTGACTCCCAAAATTAGGTTAAATAAGGGTAAGTGGACTTTAAAAAAAATATTTAAGGGAAGGTGAAGGACAAGAGTAAATATTGAAATTGAATATTATATAAATGGGATAATGTATGAGTCATTGTTTAATTGTGCAATGCTTACATATTACTTCCTTGTGTGTGTGTCTATGGGGCGTCTATACTTAAGTATGCAAGTGTGTGCAACAGTGAGTGTAAATGCAAGACATCAGCTGTCTTGATTACTCTGCATGCACATCATTGTCTTGAGACAGGGCCTCTGGCTAAACCAGAAGCTTGTCTGAACTTCTGCTGGGTTAGCAAACCACAGCTTTCTTGGGATCTGCATCTCTGCTCTCTAATACTAGGACAGGCACACACACAGCCATACTAGGAGTCTCATGTGGCTGCTAGGTATGCAATCCCAGGTCTCATGTTTTACAGCAAGCCATCTTATCCACTGAGCCACGTTCCTGTCCCCAAGTCATTATTCTTTGTGTAAATTCTAAAAGCCATCTTTCCAATAGATAATTTTCCGACATCAAGGGAAGTTTCTTCCAAAAATTATATTTAATAATAATTCCAGGCTACGATGTTCAGGGAATTAATTTTCATGGTGAAATCAGTCATAGTAGGGAAAGGGCTTACAAAGAAGTTACAAAATTTCGAGGAGAAATGTTCAGTGGGAAGAATTCCACCCATGTGGGCTGGAGCTGTACGACAGCGGTTCCTCCCGACGGCCTCCTGTCAAGGCAGAGTTGCAGAAACATGACTGACACATTTCATCTAAGCTCCTACTTGGCTGCCTTAGCCAACTGTCGCTGCTAAATGACTTAATCTTTGCTAAACTTCCATGCAGGAAAAGCAGAGTTGTTGAAATGCACCCACATACAGACCCAAGACTCTAATGAGATCATTTGACACTCTGATTGATATGCACTCTGCACTGTGTTTTGACTTGCATGCCACCCTTGATAGGGCGTCTTCACAGTCTGAGGGGTTCAAATGTGATCGCTATTTCACAAGGAAGCCTAACTCTGAGAATGGGGGAAAGGGAAGGTGCTAATTGAAGTTATTTGTTACAAGGTAAATTTTTAATCACACTATATACATACTTTTTTTTCCCTTAGGGAAAAGAATTGGTTAAGAGGACAGAGGGGCATGAATATTTAATGTGATCTCCTAAAAACAAAGGAATTGTGTGGGTTCCTTCGTGAGTGTATATTTATATACCTAAGTGAAGGGAATGTATGCTTGAGCGTTGAAATGCAAGACCCCACTGGACCTCACTAGACCTCTGCCTAAGTCCCTTGTAGATAACCCACTTCCACTTTAAGACCCCCGGAACTTTCCTACTGGGATTTCGGATCAGTTTGGGTTTTATGGTAAACCCACACTTCCCCAAAGCACTGGTGTGATTAGTGTGACCATCCTCCTCTGCCTGAATGCTGTTCTTTTCCAGAAATCTGAATAGCCTTTGTGAGCAGGGCGGGTGGAGGGGGGATGAGAATGAACTGGGAGAGTTCCCACTAGACCACATCACTAAATCAGGTAAATCCCATTATAACATTTGCATATGAGGTGTCCAGAAAGGTCCCCCATCTGCATTAGCGTGCAGTGCTCCATTCCCACCCTGGCTTGAGAAAGATAAACTGCCATCAGCGGGAAAGTTAGGAAGGAAAGTGTTTGGCTTATGTCACCGACGGCGTCTTTACCAGAGGAGACAGGCTATACTCGTCAGTCACCCACCCAACCTGCTTAGACTCTGTGAACAAATGTAACGACCCCCAGGTTGTATTTTGAGGACCACTGCCTCCCCCTTTGTCTCCTCGTCCGCCCCCACAGAGGGTGTCAAGCCACTTCCCTCTGATTCTTTGCAATGAGCTCAAACTCACTGAGCCTTTTGTCTCTGTTCTCTGGCCACCCCTCATCTTCTCGTTTGAAGTAGTCCTGTTAATTCTCCGAGAATTTTGCACGATGTATTTTGACTGTATTTGCTCCTCAGTCCTCCTCTTCACACCCACTCTCTTTGAACTTTAAAGTTTTATCTTGTCAGCAATCATAGCTCAAACACAGGCACGCACAAGTTTTTGGTCAACATTCTTAATCTGTACAATTCAAATCGCTTCTAATTTTGGCAAAATGCCCTGCTTTCTCCAACTTCCCAAGGCAGATGAGACACGAAAGTGAGATAAATGATGGCCTCCTGCTATTCAAATGCCATGTTGATGGAGTCATTATTTGTGCCAATAAGACTCACTGTCATCTAATTTTAACCTGCTCCTCTCTTAATTATGCCGCATATTTTTTGTTCTCTCTTTTGATAGTCTTGCATTCTTCATTTCATACAGTGTAAGCACACAGCAGCTGAATCTTTTAAATAATTTACTGAGGATCTATTGCATTCAAAGTATTTCACTTTTTATCTTGTGTGTGGGTTAAGTGCTATGAAAATAGGAGCTAGATATGCCCAGTGCTTAGTATGGGCGCTTAGTAAGGGCTCCATTAAAATGTGTGAGGGGGATGGGCTAGATAGCTCAGTGGGTAAAGGTGTTTCTGCCAAGACCAATGACCTGAGTTCAATCCCAAGACCCACGTGGTAAAAGGAGAAGACAGTTTCCCACTCCTGAAAGCTGTACTCATACCTTCAGCCCTACACATAAATGATGTAGTTCATTATCCTCCCCCTTCCCCCCTTTCTGACACGCACGCGCGCACACACACACACACACACACACACACACAAATGAGTAAGTGTAAAAAATGTGTGAAAAAAAGAAATAAAGAGTGTTAAGACAGAGAAGGGATAAAAGGGACATTCAATAATTGAGTCCATGTTTTTAAAATCATATGTTTTATTTTGCCATTCTGCTGCAATTTCTTCATGGCAGATGTTACTGCCTGATATTTTCTTGTTTACATGTTTTTACTTTTTTTCTTGCCCCAAATGCAAAGATGATGAGAAGAATAAACTTGCTCAAAACTCTGAGAGGGTTTTTACCCAAAACTTAGAAAATGTCAAAGAAATGTTTAATTACATAATGCATGGAAGCATGATGGATGGATAGACGGATGGGTGGATGGATGGACGGATGGATGGGTGGACAGATGAACGAACAGACTACCAGAATCCAGAAGGATGAGGACTTTTTACACACATCCCTCTAAGGCACTGACTGGGTCATTCCAGAATCTTTAGTCACATAGAGTGACCTAACCCTGCAGTCATCTATTGTGTATATTTTCACATCTAGTAGCTGAATTTATCACTATTAAGTAATAAGTCCATGCTGGAATTTGACTCGATTTTTATTGATCTTTGCCTAACAAGCCTCCAACTTTTTAGTTTGTGATGTGTGTGTGTGTGTGTTTGTGTGTGTGTGTGAATTTTGTATGTTTTGTTTTGTAAGTAAAATATGTATATGTGCTACATATGTTTATGTTTTGCTATATGTATGTCTATGTGTTGGTATGTACTTTTATGTCATGTGTGTACAGGTCAGAGGTTAATGTCTGGTGTTTTCCTCTATTTTTGTTTACTTGAGTTTTTGAGACAGGGTCTCTCACTAAATCTGGAGTTCACCAAATCTACCAGACTGGCTGGCCAGTGAGCTCCAAAGAAGGCTCTCTCTTTACCTCCTCTGTGCTGGAATTATTTGGATGCTGGGGATGCAAACTGGAGTCATCATGTTTGTTTAGCAAGCATGTCCTGACTGGGCCATGTTCCCAGTCCCCAGTTTCATGTTTCTTTAGTTTTTTGTTTTGTTCTCTTTTCTTAATTATCTATTTAGCATCTTAAGTTCTGTCTCCTCATCCTGCCTTGCGAATTCCCCCAGCTGCTCTCCTGCTGTGTTACATGTCTGTTTTTACACTTACTTGTCTTACCACAAACAGGAGTCTCTAGTCCCTGGGCAAGGCTTTGTTGCCTCACAACAGGTCGCTAGTGTTGCTGATGTGTCCAAGCTGCTCATCCGCATTCATTGCAGTTCAGATGCCCATGAGCAATCCTTCACTCCTTCCTGCAATTAGGTGATATCTTAGCAAATCTCGCATACATTCCCCAGACATCCTTTGACAGCCCTTTTCTCCTTGATGGTGCTGCAATTGGCTCTTCATTTCATATGATGTAGATAGATTTAAAAAGAGACAGATTCCCCTTGGGAGATCTGAATCAGTGTGCTTAAATGGTAACTTTTATGTGAAGTGTGTCTTACTACAATAAAAAAAATAATGCAATAAGAAAGCAGTAAAAGAATTAAAAGCATACAAGTAGTCACCCCAGATGGGCCTGGTGTCATCCACAGATGAGTTCATAATCCCCTCAGAGCCAACTTTGAGGTAATGGCTTCAGCAATATCTCTCACTTCCTGCTGACCCCTTTATAAGGGCCTTGGTGCCAAGGAATGACTGTTGTTTCATTGTTTTCTTGTTCTTCGTTTTGAAGGAGGATTTTTATGTGTGCACAGTGTATGAATATGTACAGGGTCATGTGTGTACACATTGGTATGTGGGTGTGCATCCACCTGTGTGTGAAAACCAGAGGTGCATGCAACAGGGTAACTCCCTCTATCATTCTCCTTCTTCTGAGACAAAGCCTCTCACTGAACCAGGAGCTTGTCAGTTTGGCTATCGTGGCAGGCCAACCAGCACCAAGGTTCCCCTTGTGTCCACCCACCCAGCTCCTTGGTCATAGACACATGCTGTCACTCCCAGAATTTTTTACAGGGGCCCTGGGGATGTAATCACAGATCTTCGTATATGTGCAGCAAGCAGTTTGCCATTTGAACCATGCCACCATCAGCCCCATGGTTTGTCATTGTTTTTAGAGGGGGTTTCCTGTGGCCTGGGCTGGCCTCCAGCTCAGCAGGTAGATAAGGATGGCCTTGAGCAAGTAACTCTGCACTGCTGCTCCTCTTGACGCTACTGCCCAAGTGCCGAGATTGTAGGCAGTGTTCCACCGTAATCAGCTCTACTATGGATTTGGGGTCTTGTTGTTTGTTTGTTTGTTTTTATGCATGCAGTTATCTTCCTGAAAATAGTCATTTGTAAAAAAAAATGTTACCACAGGGTGAACCTTTCCCCAGAAATCTTAAGATATTCCCCTCTGTAATGAGCATCCTTCCCACCAGCCTGGTCCCTGAACTGCGTCAGTTCCAAATGAACACACAGGATGCCCTATTAATTATAAAGCTGTTGGCCGCTTGCTGTGGTTTCTTAATGGCTAGCTCTGACTTAATTATTAATGCGTAATTACTAATATATATTTTTATAAGGTCTTATCTTACCGAGGACACAGTCTCATGCATTCCCTCTTACCAGAATCACATGGTGACTCCCTACCCTTGACTACATTTCCCAGAACCCTCCTTGGCTTCCAGTCCCACCTATCTTGCTTCCCTATTGGCCAGCAGTGCTTTACTTATCAACCAATAGGACAACATATATACAGAAGGACTTCCCCCATCACCCCTCATGTGTTCCTGCAAGATGGCATGCCTGTGAACCCTGACAGGCTATATCCTGGTGGCACAGTCTCCTGTCACTAGCTACCCTGATTTCAGTGAGATGCCTGCCTGGTGGCCTGCAGCTGACTCAAATTGTCCTGTTGGACATTCATGTATTTGAGGCAAGGGTTCCCAAGAGCACACTGGGTTGGGTGCTGCATGGACAGGGATGGAGGCTGCAAAGGACAGAGAGGCTTCAAGGGTCTCTGTGTCATTAGGAGACAGAATTTATCATATCATTTAATCAGATAAGTTACTATAATCAGGACCTTTGCCTTCCCTGGCTTAGAGGAGAAGATTTAGATGGAGAAACGCCGAACAATGCTTGAGGTTTTCAGTGTCGTTAAGTTTCCGTGAGAATCTGCCTTCTCCACAGTGTTTCTGGGGCATAGAAATTCCTCAGCAGCACCTGGTGACCTGCTCATCTTCCTCATCAGGACCTCTCATGATCGGAGGAGGAGCCTGGAGACGAGCAATCCGGTCAGCTTTGCCCGTGCTGGAACCCTCTGCCATCCTCTCTGGAGACCCACAGGGTCCTCTGCGGTCAGGTCAGGTCCCTGGTACACAATGGCCCTGATTCTACTTCTACCTGCCCTGTCTCTCACAGGCTTCTTCCATCCCCTGCAGACCGAGGTGAGGTGGCATGACAGGCTATGTCCAAGGCTGCAGCCCCTCCCTTCTTATGTTCTTGGCCTATCTCTTGTCTCCTGGTTGTACCAGATGTTCCAGATTTACCTTTCATCCCCAAGCAGAGCCCTTTCTTATAGATTGTTTAATTATGCACATGTGTGTCTCCCTCTGTGCGCACTTAAGTGGATGTGAGATGCCCAAGGAGGTCTGAAGAGCACACTGCCTCTGCCGTTCTGCTCCTATTAGCATCAGACCTGTCCTAAAACTGGACCCATTAGAGGTTGACTTAATGTTTTATGGATATTGTGATAGTGTTCAAGCTAGTCAGAAACAAAAGAAACTCACCTTTGAGTGTCCTCTCTCTCCCTCCCCCTCTCCTTTTCCTCCCTCATTCTTTCCCTCGCCCCCCCCCCATATACACACCCAAAGCAAACAAAGTAGACTCAGCTGGTAAAAACTCTTGTCACCAAGCCAGACACCCTAAGTTCAACTACCTGGAAGCCACATGGTGGAAGGAGAGAATCAACTCCCACAGTTGTCCTCCGACCCCAACGCATGCACTGTGGCATGTGCACCATCCGCTGGCACGTACAAATAAGCAAAGATAACGAAGAATTTAAAAGAAACAAAACAGGATTTCCTTGGAGACCACAAGAGAATGGGGCTCAGCTGGTTCAGCTAAACCCTGCTCCTTAGAATAAGGTCTGGCTACAAGCACAGGTGCTGCCACCCTGGGACCCACAGTAACTTGAGTAAACCCAGTAAACATTTTCCCAGCTCTTCCGTTCTCCAGCTGGGAGTTTGATTCTTGTCAAAACCAATTTATCAACAATCTGAGGCCAGGCAGACTCGAATCCCAATATTTGCCTCCTTCTGCCTCTTTCCATTTAGACAGAATCCTAATGAGAAATGTTGATCAAATAAGCCTCTCTGATGACAATGTTCTTTTTCTTTGTGATGGGTCAGTGAACAGCAGGTAGGTGCAAGTCTTACTATATCCACACAGCAAATTCCTGCCGCAGCTAACGCTTCTGTTGTTTGTTTTTCTGAAGGAGACGGGATCTGGCACTGCCTCGTTCCTTTCATCCTCAGACAAGGGTGTCCCAGAGGAACACCTTTCGGGACACTATCTATCCCAGAAGGAAAACAAACAAAAACGCTTTCTGCTTTTGAAGTTTATCACTTTAAAAATATTGCTATTATGATGATAAGCCCTTTAGAGGCCCAATTCTTTCTTATGGATATTGTGATAGTGTTCAAATCAGAACCAGAACAAAGTCACCTTTGAGTTTCTTTCTTTTCTTTTTTGTGAAGTGTACTTCACTGAAAACTGAACTCATTAGCATGGAATGAGGTGGGCAGCTTGGGAACTCGACACGCAACTCTGATGTCTGCTGCTGGGTGGACTCCACCCATCTCCATAACACAGACAGCCTAATCAGTGGTTCTTAACCTTCCTGATGCTGCGACCCTTTGATACAGTTCCTCATGAAGTGGTGACCCTCAACCATAAAATTATTTTTGTTGCTACTATATAACTCTAATGTTGCTACTGTTATGAATCATAATGTCAGTAATGTGAGTTTTCTGATAGTCTTAGGCATCCCCTATGAAATGGGTTGGGTACCTCCAGGCAGCTGGTGATCAGATAGCTCAGTAGGGGGCACCCACCTCTACCTGCTGGGACACTTTACCCCTTGTGGGCATCAGAACCAAAGCCTCTTGGACTTGTACACCCCATGCCTTACGCTAGCATCCGCCCTTGATTGTCAGGCTTTTGACCTGAGACTAAAGGTTACAATAACAGATTTTCTGGTTGAATTAATTACATTTGTAATTGCTGTGATGAAATACCTAATAAAAATCATTTAAAGAAGGAATGGTAAATTTAAGCTCAGTGCTTGAGGAAACTGCAGCAGGAAGGCATGGTCATACTGAGTCCATAGTCAGGAATGAGAGGAGGAGGAGGAAGAGGGAGGGAGGGAGGGAGGGAGGGAGGGAGGGAGGGAGGGAGGGAGGGAGGGAGGGAGGAGATCAACTCATTCTGTTACTGGAGAACCCTAATGAGGCATTTCCTGTGACTGCTGGACTATAATAGAATGGTCCTAGATTTCCCCCACTCATCAACACAAAGCAGACAGGCCCCTTACATATTTTACAAGCCACAGTTGGGGATCTCCAACAGTGTGTGTGTGCACGTGCGTGCGTGCATGCGTGCGTGTGTGCGTGTGTGTGTGTGTGTGTGTGTGTGTCCACATGTGTTCCTATAGAGGCCTGAGACTGATATCACAAATCTTCCCCAATTGCTTCACCTGTACAGATAGTTCATCCATCTCTCTAGCTTACTGGGGGATACCCTGCCTCCACCTTTCCCAGGCTTGGCTAGCAAGTAAGTCAACCCCTATCCACCATTTAAGTAGGTTCTAGGGCTTTGAACTCTGGTCTTCTTGCTTGTTTTAATCACAGAACATCTCCCCATCCCCATGCCACATTCACTGCTGGTTCTAAGCACCATTTTTTTCTTTCTTCAGATTCAGTTAACTAAAGGTCTTACCACAACACTGCCCAGTACCACTAAGGCTATAGCATGGCAGCCACCTGCAAATGTTACTGCCGGGAGTGCAAACTGCTTTAAAAATGCTGAAGGCAGTATAAACAAAAGTAGCATCAAACTCGAAACATCACCAGGGCCAGCAGCACACACCTATATACCTACATATTCTATTCCTACCTATTCAAGAGGAAAGGTAGGAAGATCACAAGTTCAAGGCCAGCCTGAATCTTCCTTTTTAAAAAAGATATTTTAAAGAACATGCATTTTTATGTTAATTATTTTACTTCTAGAGATTTGAGCTAGCCAGCAAGACACTTCATAAGGAAGTACTGAATGATGGTCAGACTGTGGAGAAAGAGGAGAAACAATCTGTATTCCCCAGAGAACTCACAAACCCATCTTGGTTGTCTGAATACAGTCACATGTGTCATCCCTTGCCTTTCTGCAGGCCCACAGTATAATATTTATAACCAGATAATAACACCACTTTCCAAATTTCAAGAAATAGTTCCTCTCTTACTCCCTCCCAGAAAATGTTTTTAGAAGAACAGGTAAACAATCTAAGGAGAATTAGGAGTGTGGCCTGAATATCTACACATCTCATTCAGTTGCTAATATTGTTTCAAGATTTGTTAATGTGTCTATTTATTAACATTTTATGTGTGTGCCTGTGTGAGTTCATGAGCACCACACGCATGGCAGAGTTCATGGAGGACTTCAGAGGGTGTTGGGTCCCCTGGAACTGGAGGTACAGGTAGTTGTGAGCCCCATATGGATATGGGAACTGAACCCCTGTTCTCTGCAAATTATATAAGTGTTCTTAACCATTGATCCATGTCTCCAGCCCCCAGATTTCAGTCTTAAAACCAAGTTTCCATCAAAACAAAGTCCTTAGAAAATTACCTGGTTACGAAGCCTCCAAAATAATGCGTGCCCCCAAGAAAACAATCCCACAAGTAAAAAGCTGCCTGTTGGGAAGAGAAGCCAAACTAGAAAGCTCGCACCATGTATCTGTGTGTTGACAACAGTCCAATGGAGGCTCATGACCCATAAGGCTATCTAATAAGTTTGGGTTTTGCCCAAGAGCCAATTTCTCCTCCCTTAGTGGCAGTATTGTGCCCATTGAGAACCAGTCTGCATCACTCTTAAGGGTGGAGGTGGAGTGATTTCAAGCGCAATGTTTTCAAAGCCAACAAGATCCACGGCAGTGTCCTTTGTAACAGACTTTCACAGCCTACACGAAAGAAAGTACATTGTCTTCTTAAGTATTTCGTTCAGTCAAGTTTGGGGTTTGTCCTAGTTGTGTCTATTTCATTGGAACTTTTGAGGTGGGGATGAGAAATAAAACTTATCATGAAACAAAACTTTGATGACAGAAAAGCAACAAAAGATTACGTGGGAGATAAAATCTATCATGCCTCCCCCCACTCCTGACAACACTTTGATAGGTTGCTATTGGCAATTCTGTATATAGCCACCTGCATCTCTCTTCCCCATTATCTCTCCATCATTCATTCTGCATATAACATATACAGCCACATGTCTATATCACTGAGAAAGGATCAATCGTTTTTCTCTATGCTGCTGAGACATACAATATTTATCACAGCTTATAGAAGAGAAGAAAAGAGACTCTAAGGATATTCCCTTCAGCTGTGCTTCTGTTGTAGGATCCAGGGGTATTTCAGTCCTCCTCAGCTTCACCCCATTGTCAGCCAAGTCCAACATAGTCTGTAACACAATAAGCCTGGCAAAGTCAGACACCCACCGGCCATTGCAAAGGAAAAGAGACCTGGTTATTGGTGATCTTCCTTGCTATATTAAACACAACTCCCATTAGGCAAACTCCTTTCCATTTCTTTAAACCTCTCAATACCTTGAAAATCAAATATTTATCAGGTGAGAACCTCTCTTCTGGCTCTGATGTCTCAGCTCTGACAAAGCTGGGCACTAGCCAGTTGGTGGAGAAACCTGCAAAAGAAAATCAGACACAAGAAAAAAGAAAACTCTTTCATTTTTATTTCACAGGAACAAACTGAGAACAACACTCCCAGGTTTATTTTGGTCCTTGTGTGTGGAAATGTTTGCACGGAGTGAGAAGGCTCGCCCGCTCACCTAGTCAACAAATATTTACTGGACACTCATCACTGAGCCCACATGACTTCAAACCCTTGCAGCTCATATTAAAATTTTCTGAACTGCTATGAAGAGAGCACAGATTGCTACTGACATGCATATCCAACCCTGAGATGGACAAAGGTAAACTGGGAATGATTTCACAAGCCATGGGCTTTGTGAAACAAGAGCTGATAAGACTGCTTATTAAAAAAATGTGCTGAAGGAGAAAAGCCCTGAACCCTGACTTAAAACAGAAGAAACAGGAATCCATATGGTGAGTGGGCAGAGGGAGATGATCAATCTACAGAAGGCTGCATGGCACACTTCCAGGAAATGCATCACCCCAGAGAACACAATGTGGATGTCTCATACTGTTCTATAACCAATAGACAGTAACGTAAAGTACCACTCTTGATGTATCCATAAAATTAAGTATCATGCAGTTGACGTAGTTGTTGGCTTATTGACTTTCAAGAGAACATAATCAATACACTAAACACAAATTTTGTTGTCAATCACCAAAGTTTACCTTCTCCTTTGATCTTTGACATACAACAGAATGCTAAGTGGCAATGTATACGTGTATCGTGTGTGTGGGCTGTACATTTTGTGTACACACACATGTGAAGGCCAGAAGTAGACATCAGGCACCTGCAAGATCATTTTCCCCTTTATTTATTTAGACATTGCCTTTCTCTGAACCTCGAGCTATTGAATTCAGCTACGCTGGCTGGTCAATCAGCTTGGGATCTGCCTATTTCCTCTCCCCTTCCCAGAGCTAGGGGATACAGGTAGGAACTACTTCCAGCTATTTATGTTAGTGATGGAGTTTTAAATTTAGTAGGAAAAAAATGAAAATGAAGAAATGGAAAACAGGAGTCAATTCTTGTCATTATTCAAGAAGACAGAACAGATTGATGCTTTTAAGTTGTGGAAGGAAAACTGAGGCTCCTGGTCTCTATGCTGAAATAGCAGATAATCCACCCAGCAAGTCATCCCCTTAACCTCCAAGAAAAATGTGCACATGCCTGGAACTCATCACTGGTAGGTCTTAACAGATGGGTCAAGCAGTAGACTCAAGGCATCATGTTTTTCCAGAACTCAACAGATGACCTCTAACTTGTGTAGTCAAAAACTATGTGATTCTGCACAGTTTCTTAAAGCAGCCAAATTGTCAAACTAATTAGTGTAAGGCTCTTGTATCAGCAATTCTACCTACTGTTTTGAAATCTGAATCCATAGCCTACCATATACTTGCCATTTTCAGAATAAAAATTTCCACTTTGGAAAAAGAAAACAAAACAAACAAACAAAACAGTGACTATTCTACTTCTAGACTCTACAACTAACAAATGTTGCACTATTATATGAGTCCCTTTTGTATAATACAAATTTAAAAACCCCTGTGTGGGCTGAGAGTTCAGCACTTTGTGAAGAGCAAATGGCAATCAGAAGACCCAAATAGTAGTTTGTTTTTTATTGTTTGAGTGTGGGGCACATGTATGCAGTTGAGCAACAAGAGAGAGGTTAAAGTGTCCATTATCTACTTAGCATCAGACACCTCACTAGGATGTTGGGGACATGGTGGTACAGATCACAGCACAAGCTTTTCCTTCATGAACTTCAAAATGCTGCCTAAAGTAATTAAGAAATCAAGACATTTTGATGTTTATGGTTAGTTCTGGGAAGGAAAGCTAGAAAGTGGTGATGGGAGATGGACAGAGAGTTGAGAAAGGGCGTCTTAAACTCATGGCATTTAACATTTAAGAGTTCAGTTGAGACTGTTGGTGGTCATATGAGGGGGAGAAGGAACATGTCAGGAATGTAAGAAAACTCAGAAGTGGACCGAATCATCTTAAGCTGTCTATAATATGTTGAAGCTAAGCTCTGGGTCTTTAAATGGAGCCCTCTCCTCTACAGTTCTACAAAGAACAGATCTAGGAAATTAACAGGTGAAGGGAAAAGCATTACATGGAGCATCTCACCCCCTCTGACATGTGTCCTACAGTGAGAGGTGTGGTGACTGCTCCCCTAATTCCCACTCTACCAATCACTTACTGGTCCAGAAGTTAGATGAATCACCTCTTCATATTAGTACCCAGGACTGCCCACTCAACAAATCAACTAAATGGCATTTCTTGAACACGTTATTCAAATGGGGGAAACACAATAGACGAAAATACATGAGTGTTCAATGAACAAAGAAGGCGCGAGTCAAGAATTGTCAATAGTCAATAAGACAGAATAGGAACACACAGCTTTTCAGTTGTGGAATGAGAACTTGGTTTAAATAGAGAAGAATAACGCCAAATACAACTTCAATTCATTCCAAACCCTGTAGTTTTGAGACAGAGAGCTGGCAGCCCTGTCCATATTTCAATAGGAATTTGATAACGCAAAGCTATCAGGCTGCTGAAGAGTATCTTCCAAGTATGATACAAAGATATTTGCTATGTAATGTCACACACAAAGTAAAAGTCTTTTACCAAAAGGAATAAGCTAAATACAAAGCTGGCTATGGCAGTCCTTCCAGGATTTTCCCTTTTGGTTGATCTCTCACCCTCAAAACTCAATAAATTATCAGGGGAGTTTCCACGTTGCAGTGTGAATTAAAAACCAGACATCAAAGTATCCCTTTCCTCCAGGTAGGAACAGGTTTGTTTCATAAAGTTTTCTTTTATATTTATTTTTAATTGATATATATGTATATATATAGGACACAGGAAGATGAATATTCTTATAAAAAGTCATCTTTTCTATGTATTCAAGATCTGAAGAAAACAACAACAGCAACAGACAAAGGAAACCTGTCTGTCTGGCTGTCTGACTGAGCATTTGAGAAGCCAACCATTTGTCCCCTTTCATTGTTGGGAGGCAGAGGCAGGAAGATCCTGGATGTTCAGTGGTCAGTTACCTAGACAACTGGAGAACTTGCAGGCTCCAGAAGGGCCCCATCTCCAAAAGTAAGCTGGAGAGCAACAGGCAAAGACTCAATGTCAACTCTGGCCTGCACATGTGTTTGCACAGGAACAATCCCACACACACACATACACTGATTGAGCATACACAAGCACAAAGTAAAGACAGGGAGGGAGGGAGGGAGGGAGGGAGGGAGGGAGGGAGGGAGGGAGGGAAGGAGGGAGGGAGGGAGGGAGGGAGGGAAGGAATTTGATGAGTCTAGTGGGGAGCAGGGGTTTCCAGCCATGAGGCCCTGGCTTGGCCAGCCCTCCACCGCAGAGTTGCTCCTTTTCAATGTCTGTGTTCTCTAGAAAGCACCTTCCAGGCAGGCACCAGGAAAGCTTTTGTTTGACTGCCAGTCTGCTTAGATAAGGAGCATCAAGCCTGTTAATTGGTCTCTAGTCTTTATTCGTCTCTCTCTTATCACTAATCTTGCTGCCGCTGAAGTTCAGGAACAGTCTCTGACAGCCTAGGAGGGGCTTCCTGGGGGCTGAGCCGGGATGCCCATTTAGGGGTGGGAGACAAAGCCTTATCTGCTAAGTAAGGCTGGGAGCACTTCTCCCCCATCCAAAGACGCGCCCTCGGTAGAGAAACAAAAAAGCGATTTCAAGTTATTAGTTCTTAATCTGTAAACTATAAATCTCACATACCAGCAATCACTGAGATGGATGAGGAAAGGGCCGGACTGATGGTTTCTCTTTCTAGAATGTAAATGAGCCGTGGGGGCTTAACAAGGGCATCTGCGTGCTTTCCTTCCATCCAGTCTCTCCCATCTCCATCCCTTTCTGCATTCGTCTTTCCAACTGTCTACCCTCAACTTCCACAGATGACTAACAGCATAGGACAGAGGCAGCATTTTATCCTCCAGTGAACACAATCGCGTCATCTCCATGAGTATGATGGGAAATCTCACCTAAGACATAAATATTTCCAGCTCTTTCTAAAGAGGTGTTGGGAGACAAGAAGGATAGACACATCTCTGACCAAGCAGACGTCTGTGTTAGACACCTACCAGGACCAACTTTTTCTAGGTGTCCCGTGGATGCCACTCACCAAATCTGAGCAGGCCACAGCTCCTAATTTCTTGTCACTGGATGAGTTTCAGCAACCCCGTGACCACTGAGAAGGATGGTTAAATACTAAATAAAGTGTGATCCAAAACTAAAGTGAGGGAAACAGTGTTTTACCTTCTTAGGCGTTCTTTACATGCTCCTCGAAGGCTTCTCTCTGGTTCATCCTGGGTCCATCTTTGTACAGACAGTACTAATTATCCATCTGGCTACTCCTTGGCACCTCTGGCGTCGGCATCACATAGCAGTAGGAAGCTTCCTGTTTACTGGGATCAAAAGCAGTGTTCACCATTTTAGGCCCCACACCTACACAACAGCAACTAAAGCATGTTGGGGAAGTCCTGTTATTTGTCAATAAAGTACTGTTGAGCCTATAGGAATCTAGATAGGTGGGGCTAGGAGTCCAGGAGGATTCTGGGAAGGAGAAACACAAGAGAGTCAACATGTAACGCCATGGGGGTAGGAAGCCTGGAACTATTCTCCGGTAAGAGACATACTTAGATTAACAATTATGGGGTAATTACTTAAGTCAGAGCTAGCCAGTAAGAAACAAGCAAGGCCAACAGCTTCATAATTAATACAGCGTCCTGTGTGTTTATTTGGGGACTACAATGTGGCAGAGCCCAGGCGACTGGCGGGTGATAAACCAAAGCGGCTAGCAAAGAAAAAGCTTCTCTTAACAAAAGCAGATGTTTACATATTACTGAGTGGCAACATCAAGACCCGATCCAGACCACACAGTCATAATGTAAAATAGAGCATGCCCCCACCAGCAGGAATGGTAGCCTAGCGTGAGCATCCAGGGTTAGAAGGAGTCTCTGTGAAGCTGTGAGGAAACAGAGGGAATGAGTCAGAGTTCCGAACAGCAGGGCCTTCCTGCTCCCTGCATACCACTAGCACAGTGAGCTTAAAGCACAGAGAAACCCTCCAGGGCTGGGGATGTAGGTTCAGTGCCGGCCTCACAATGTCTGAGCCTCTAGACTCAAATCCCCAACACTACATACAAAGAAAGGAGAATGTTCCAGAACATTGACCTAAGCTGCACTCTTAGACTTATTTTACTGAATGTCTTCACATGCACTCTGCAGCCTAAAAGAAGTTGATAGACTGAATAAAGCTCTTTCTGTGACTGTTCATAATGAAGTGACTTCTATGCACTATGGTCAAGTCTTATAATCTGGATTTGATCTCTAGCAAATCCATAAATACCAAGGCTCTTATGTCTTTCCTGTGGCAGACTTTAAATTACTTAAAGCAATAACTAGAAACCATTAGTAAGTAGCTTGTTGCCATTTGCAACCTTGGAACTAAGCCTGTAGCCATCCAAAAGCTGTCTCTTCCACACAACTCCTGTGAGTGACAGCAAGGCTGCTTACACCTCCAGTGCCTGAGTTAAAAATGGAAGGGAGGAAAGGGAGGGAAAGGGAAAAGAATGGAAGGAGGGATGAGGAGAAGGAAGGGAGAGGGGAGGAGGGAGGGCAAGGAAGAGGGATAGAAGGAAGGGCAAAAGAGAAAGGATAGAGGAAAAGAACTTAAGAAAGGAGGAGGGAGGGAGGAGGGGATGGAGGAAGGTAGCAGAGATCGAGAGAGGAATCTTTAGTCTTTATCTAAATACTCAGCATTGAATAAGTCATTTTGAGAACTAGCTAGCAGAGTCAAATTGCCTTTTTGAGTCTTGAAGTAAATTATCAGCCAAGTACAGACTCGGGCTAAGACAGATATAGCATTTAACTTCACGGGTGGCTATAATTTCTAGATTTGTGCAAGAGTGATTCCTGTTCGGTCTATTCCAAAAAGGACATGAAGTTTCTTAAAGGCCCTGTATAAATCAATTCACAATCATACTGAGGTAGTTTGACTGTGACTCCAAGGATGTCTGAGTTTCATTTTCTTCCTGTTAAAGATGAAACCACTGACATTCATTTTTTATGGACATTTCCAGCTAAAGACTTTTTTTTTTGGTAAGTTAAAATTTGAGGAGCATGAAAAAGAAATTATTCTGATTTATGATGACGTCCAATCAGGACCAATTAAGAGAAAATGAACCAGGGAAATTGGAGTGGGGAAGGGAAATAAGGCCCTGCAAAGTGAATGTGTTTAAGGAGGAGTTTCCCTCACTTGCCTTCCCCTGGGGTGAATGACACAGAGCTGGCAGCAGGCCCCTGAGCACCAGGCCTCACCAGAACCAGCTGCTTCACCTCTAATCCTGCTCCAGGCACACCTGCTGTCCCCACGGCCATCAATCAGACCCACAGAACCGCTTATACTGGATTACAATGCTCAGGAAGAAATGTAAAGAGAATTTTAATATTACCATGAGTCCCACTTCCTCCCAGCTAAATATGTCCTGGTTTCAAGTTAAAACTTTAACTCCTCTCAAAATGTACACTTTTACAATCTTTTTGCTCATGTAGAGAAAGCCTCTGTGCCGGGCTGGTGACGTGGTTGGTTTTAATTGCCAGCTTGCCACAGTCTAGGATCACCTGGGCAGGGAGTCTCAGCGAAGGACTACCTGTGGTTAGTCTGTGAGGACCTACCTAGGTTATGTTAATTGATGCGTTAAGACACACCCACTGTGGGTGGCACCACTCTCTTAGTTGGCTCCTGGTCTGTATAAACAGGGTGAGCAGTAAGTGTGCATACGTGCATTTCTCTCTGCATTGCCTTTGGATGTGATGAGCTCTTTGAAGTTCACCTCCATACTGACTTGCCTGCTATGGTGGACTATAGCCTGGAATTGTCAGCTAAAATAAACCCTTTCTTCTCTGTGTTACCTTTGTCAACGTATTTTATGACAACAGCAAAGATGAGCTAAACTAACTGGTGATCGGAAATATTCTACAAACACTCGCAGATTGATTGAAGACAGCTGCGTTTCCCCCTTGGTCCTCAGGACCAGTGCTAACACAGCATGAGCTGAGTTCCAAACATCCTTCATCACCAACACTGCTAAGACTTCCAAGAGGTGCTTCACCCTCTTCTCATGCCCCCCTTACAGAAAGCAACTTCATCCAGACGTCAGAATTGGTGCCCTGCCCCCAGCCCCTGCTCCTTGATGGACAGGTATAGAGTGGGAAGATATCAGGGCAGAAACACTTTAGAGACAAGACAAATTAACTTGTCAACCCTGTCCTCCCAGGAAGCATAAACCCTGGCAATTGCTGTACACCAAGGTTTGTGTGTCAAAATTCTGGTGTCCCTGTGCTATGCTTTGCACTTACAAGGTTGGGTGCAGAGGAGCTCACCAACAAGTGGCACATGCAGCCTTTGCACGTGGCAGCTGTGAAGCCTTTGGTTTTCGCTGTTGTTTCTGCTCTCGTGTGAGCCCAGCAGTCCTCGAGCTCACTGTGTGCTGGAAGATGACCCTGAATTCCTGACTCTTCCGCCTCCACCTGCCCAGCCCCAGGATTATAGACACGCACCACCAAATCTACCTGCATATCTTAAATCTTTATTAACACGACTTTTCCGTTTGTGTTTGTGTATTTCCAAACTCTTCATGTCTAGAGGTGGGTGACTGTTGACAAGAGGTAAATTACAATGGCCTTGCTTTCAGGCTTTCCCAGATGTAATCTATCTGCCAGGGGATTGTGTTTAAGCCCGCCTGTCCTGAGAAAGTTCTGGAAAGGGGCTTCTCTGTCAATACTGAATATGTGTCTACTGATGTTTATTTACAGCTTTTGTTCTGAGCTCAAACAACCTACCTTTGATCATTGCTTCCTTTGTTTCACTTGTGTATAACAGCACACTGAAACTGAAGTAAAGTTGTCTATAGCATGAGACTGTGGAAATCCCATTCTTTAAGGTCCTCAAACCCAGGTCTCCCAGAGAGCTCTGCATAGGTCGGCAAACACCCACAGGATATGATCATGTTTCATTGTATGCATGCAAGCATGAAATTATCAGGAATAAATATAAATTACAATAAAGTAGTGCAGTTGCATAACTTTGTAGATTGTTTTAAATACTTAAGAAGAAATGACTTGCTGATACCATGCATTTCGCCCTCTATGTTTTCATATCCTCTGTGTGCTGGCTAACAAGTTCACTTTACCTTGCAGTTTCCCTTCACAGCAACGTGCTGCTGGGGACAATGGTACTATTGCTGTCACTCAGACTTACCAGAAGTACTCAGGGACTTCCCAGGGTTTTCACAGAAGAAAGAAAAATGGACTGTGGGAGACAGGGCATGTGCGTGCGTGTGTGTGTGTGTGTGTGTGTGTGTGTGTGTGTGTGTAACTAGTACAATAGGTTTGCATCTTGAAGAGTTCAAAGCCAAAATAAGCATGGCTAAGAAATGAGACTGTGGAGGAAGAGCTGTTGCAGCTGGTGCATCGAGCACAGAAGTTATTTCCAAAGCAAAGGAACAGCAACCACAGTAGGCTGAACTGGGTAGGAGTGTGGCTATTTGTGATGGTTCATATAAGCAAAGATGTGCAGGAATATTTTTCATTTTGTATTTATCTTCCATAACAACCACAGTTCCCCCTTCCTCCCCTCTCCCCAACCCACCCCCATCCACTCCTCAAAAAGTGTAAGGCCTCCCATGGAGGAGTCAACAAAGCCTGGTACATTCAGTTGAAGCAGGACCAAGCCCCTCTCCCCTGTACCAAGGCGGAGCATGGCATCCCACCATATGGAATGGGCACCAGAAAGTCAGCTCGTGCACCATGGATAGATACTGGTCTCACTGCCATGAGTCCCACAGACAGACCAGGCTATGTGACTGTTGCCCACATGCAGAGGGCCTGGTTCAGTCCTCTGCAGGCTTCCAATCTGTCAGTCTAAAGTCTGTGAGCTCCCACCAGGGACTTGTGGGAATCCAATAAGAATGTGGAAGAGAATCCCTGGGAAGAAACTATCTCCAGGGTCTGGTTAACTGATTAGCGCTTCCGTGATGCAGAAACTTAGAATGTTGTGAGTCCAGAGCCAAGCTAGCTTGGAGCATCTTTAGTCCCATACACAACCTAGGGTCTTTGATGACTACCAGTTGAATCCTTTGGAGTGTATGAACGGAGTCATGACTTCTGCCAACCAAATGGCTAAGAATATGGCCTAATGCCTACTACAGAGGGTCCCCTGTTTGGCTCTAACTCACCTACATGGCGTACCCCCCATTAGATTTGAACAATGTATTGCCTTATGACTTCCTTTGTTCCGATACTCTAACAATGTCATGAAATGGACTTCTAATTGGAACGTGGTACTCGTTCTCAGATCACAGAGTCACTCATATTTGAGTCTCCTTTATGCCATTGAGGTTAAGAGTCATTTCGTTCCTAGATGGGGGAACCAATGAATATTCGCGTTAAGAAATGACTTTAGGGGATGGAGTGTCCCCAGCCATGCTCAGTAAATGGAGCATTCCTGAGTGTGCTCCATTTAAAGTCATAGCCCACAATACAGAGAAACCCTGTCTTGTAAAAACCAAAAAAAAAAAAAAAAAAAAAAAAAGTCGTAGCCCATGAAACAAAGGCGGCAGGTATATGGAGACAAGTCAAGATCATGAAGCATGTGTCCAGAAGCATGACCTGAAGCTCCCTGAAAACAACACGCCTGTGTAAAAGGTCTGAGTAACTAAAACTTTATGAACATGGAAAGTTGGAATGTTGCAGATTAAAAGAAAATTTTTATTTTGGGCTACCTTTAGTTTGCTTGATCATTCACCTAATAAATCAAACTTTTGGAATGTATTAATTCCAAATTAATTAATTTATTTAACGTTGACTTACATCAGCTCCCAAACTAGGATACTGTCAGCATCTGAACCTGACAGCAAAGATTCTGTGACTTACCAACTCACCTACCTGGTGTCTCCAATAACATGTCTGGCAAACACTTTGACTTACAGCTTCCATCACTTCCACGAATATTAAAGCTCTTCCAATCTCTTCCACAATGGAAAATGACATTCGGGACAACCTGGAGCCATGGTTACAGGACATGGTAATTCATATTTGGATCAGAATAAACTCCCCTTCATGCCCTTTGGAACCAAAATTGTGTTTTATCTCAACAAAAGGTTTTTAAATGGCAGCTAACAGTGACTGGAGATTGATGGGCTTGTGTTAAAAGGAGGGCAGTAAGGAATGCCCATAGGCATGCTAAGGATGTGTCATAACTCTAAGCCAGGGGCAGGAGGCCTTCCAGATGCCTTAATATAGAAAAACTTTCCCAAAGTCACCTGCTTCAGTCAGTGGCTAACAATGCAGTCATTAATGGTAAGGGACGTGCCTTGCCAGCATTCTGCCTGAGATATCAGGGTTTGTTTCTTGCCAGATGTGCATCAGATCATGCCCTTTTCAGTTGTCCCTAGGGTCCCCAGAGGAAATGACATCCGCCCCCACTATTGATTCTATATAGAGCATCCTGTCACCAAACACATGATGAGGTAGGGTAGGGAAGATTTCAAATCATAAGCTTGTGCTCAATAAAACTAAAAGCTCCTACTAAATATCAAACCTAGTTGGGAAGGGAAGGTGTGTGTCACACTGTCCATAAGAACCATCCTTCTAAGCAACCAAGCACTGTGATAGAATCTTCTACCAAGTCTAATCCACGTGTTTGCCACTGTCACTTCGTGATCAGAGTTGCAAATGACTTTCCCCAAACCAGTTTCTGGGGAGATCCAACAAAGGCTTTGGCAAGCATGTACCAACTAGTGGGGAAATTTCCTGTCTGGTTCCAGAGCACTGCAGGAAGTCACTTTCCAAGTTACGCCAAGTATCTGACCTTTGTGTGATGTATTCTCTGCCATTTCTGCCCTGGACCACCTGATCTAAAGGTACTCAGAGAAGCTTGTCTTCTCCAGTGATGGATTTTCCTTAAGTATGTCATTGATCTTTGATAGATTGGAGGAAAAAAAAGGCTGCCCTTCTAAAACAAATGAACATACCAAAAAAAAAATCTGTTTCTAACAGGCTCAATATAGACAACAGATACGGTCCTTCAATACTTGCCCCAATTAAGCCTGAATTTTTTTCCATTATGTGTTGTTTGCCTGATTGTGAAATAACCATTTCCATGCACACTTTACATGTGCTGAACACTGCTGAGTACCACTTGAGGGGCCTTGATTTGCAGGCATTCTGTTTATGTTCAGCGCAAGCCTATGAAACTCCCCCTTTCTACTGATAGGGAAATGAAGCTGAAGGTGTCCCAGAAAAATGAAGACCCAGGATTCAAACTCAGGTGGATCTGAATGCAAACCTGACATCTTTGTGCAAGTCAACAAGTATAGGGCAAGGCAAGCTGGAACTTGTTATGTTAATCAAGTGGTGCGTGTGCGTGTGAATGCGCACCCATGCGCTCATGCGTGTATGTCTGTCTGTCTATGTACACAGAATTCAGATGCACCATGAATTAAGCAAGCTTTGAAACACTAGTGAGGAAAACATTCAACCACATCTCAACTTTTATAGCAAAATGCAAAGCCGGATGTCTCACTTTTAACTTAATATGTACGAGGAGAGATTGGTCGGCGCTTAAGAGACTGCCTGCCCTAGCAGAGGTCTGATATTTGGTTCGCTGCACCCACATAGCACCTCATAAGCATCTGTAACCCCAGCTCCAAGGGATCTGCTGCCCCTTCTGGACACCTTGGACATTGCATTATGCACATGGTGGGTGCACATACGCACATGCAGACAAAACAGATAAAAATGGAAATAAATAATCTTATAAAACTAAATTTAAAAGTTAGTATACTCACATTAAAGAAATTGAGGCTGTGCAGAGGATAAAGGTAAAAAAACAAGTTATAGGTTCACAGTGAGAACTTTCTAATATTTTCATAACTATAAATTATGACTTTTTGGTCAGAACACACGCTGCTTTCAACTGTGAAGAGCTGATTTTCAATTTTTTTCATTGATATTCACAGACTCATAACTTTCTTGGATACACATTTAAAGCCTTGCTCTATCTTGTGTGAAAAAATTGGGCTCTTGAGGCTGAAATACCTGCTATGCAAAATATGAATGATAATTATTCCTACTGGAATGAAATGTGAAAATTAAATGAGACAATATATGTAGACTAAGGAAAATACTTGTGCTCAGGAGAAGACTGTGACAATGGACACCTTATGTGAATGCATTTATTTCTATCTCTAGATATCTTCATTAAAAAACAGACAAAGCCATTAGGTAGCAAACAAAATCCATATCCTGCATCTACAATGGAACTAACTAGATCTCTACCCACATCCTTTTTATTGAGGCAGAATTTCTTACTATATAGTCTGGGGTACCCCTGAATTCCCTTGGTAAATCAGGATGGTCTTGAACTCACAGCTATTCTCCGGCCTCTGCCTCTTGAGTGCTAGGATTACAGGTGTGAGTTACTATACCTTGCTCTAGATTTCCTTATGAACCACAAGGTTTGAACTGATCACCAATCGCAATAAGCTCAGCCTGGTAACAAGAGCAGGGGAGCAAAGACAAGGGAGGCACTGTGTGTCCCACAGCCCTGAGCCTAAGAGAGCTTCAGCCAGCCTAGCTGTGGGGGAGCCAGGGGCCAAGGTGAGAGAGACCTGGAGAGTAGCTGTGGGGAGTCAGGGGCCAAAGTGAGGGCTGGAGAAACAAGCTGTAAACACAGAAATGGTTGAGATTTCTTCCAAGACAGGCCTGTCTCTGAGGAAAGAGCTGTGAACTGAGGAGAAATTCCTGGAATGGAATTGGAACTGAGCAGTTGGGGAAGGGGGAGAAATGGATGCAGGAGGAAGCAGGCAGCAAAGCCATGAGCTCTTGGAAAAAGGATACTCCCCAAAGTTGCCAAGGGCAGCCTGGACCAGGATCTACAACCGCAGAAAACCAACTTCACATAAAAAAAATGTTCAGTGAAGGAGAATAGTATCAAATCTTATGCCAGGTTATTATAAGATAAAAGAGTAGAAGGAACGGAGTGACTTCACTACAACAGTGAAATCGTATCAGAAAGAGACAGATCAAAACTGTAACTGATTTCAAAATGAGCTAGAAGACATTGTAAAATAATACAAAATGTAAAAGAGAGTAAGAAGACTCAGAGATCAGGTGACAAGTGTGGGGACGAATACGTGAAAAAGCCATGTCAGAGATAAAGAGAAACCTGTAGGAACCGAAAGCACAAGCGAAAGTGAGACTGAGAACTATTTTAAAATTCCAAAGCAAGGAGGAATAGAGAGAATGTCACAGAGAGGAAGTAGACTGAGAAAAATCCGAAGTTCATGACATGAGACTCCCAAGCAGAAGGACTGAAGGATGAGGACAGTAAGTCAAAACACCCTCCTGTGAGTGAAAAGAAAAACAATACCATGCAGTGAAAATATAATAATAATAACAACAACAGCACACGTCTCAGAACACCAACTCATAACAACCCACACCAAGGCAGTCTGCTCAAAAGTTATCGGATTTTAAAGGAGAAAAATGATTTTTCAAACATCTAAAGGGTTTAAAAGGAGAGGCAAACTACTTACAAAGGTTACTGTAAGACTTTCCAACACTATGCTCTATTACTGATGCAAATAGAATAGGTAAATTAATATTCTTAAAGAAAGAAATGTCTCCAGGAAATGTAACGAAAGCAATTTAATGCAGCCATACCGACTTATAAAGAATATAAACAAATAGTTAGCAACATGCAAGAACTCAAAGAACACTATTCCCAAGAGTCCCTCCTGGGGAATATTCTAGAAACACACTTCAGAGAAGTAAAGTCACTAGAGAGACATCGACATGAGGACTGATGGTGAGACTAAATATATAAAACCTGCAGTTATTACAAAACTAAGATCAAATGAGCATTAAAATTGAAACGCATGATATTAATGGCTATATGCTTAGGGAATGTATAGTATAGTAATAAAAATTAATGGGAGAATGGGGAGAGGGTATGCAAATTTTTAAATTATTTTCAGTAATTATATTGCCAGTGATGTTATGTGTGCTGCTTGAATATGTAATGCTAGAATTAAGTAAATAATTATGCAATATTCTGAGTCTTTTATCTCCTATGTCTTAGAAAATTGTGATTTTTAGTAGTTAAGAAAAGAAATACAGATGTAATATAAAACTTAAGTGAAGCACTGGGGATGCACCTGTGTGATAGAGCACTGTCCTACCATGGACAACAGTCTAGGCTTCATCAACGACACTACATATAATAAGTAACAGTAATAAAATCAGGGCTGAAAGTCTTAAACTCCTGAGTTAAATTAAAACCATCATAGTGAATTTATAATGACATTTAGAAACCAAGAGCATCTTTAACATACTGATGACAGTTACAAAGCATTTGGGGACTTCTTCCCTATCCATACCCCTAGAAGTCTTTGTTGTGACAGACACCAAAGGCATTAGTAATACCAGAAGATGGCCCAGCATGATGGTGCACACTCCTAACCCTAAATACACAAGATGAGACTAGAAGTCTTTGTCATGACAGACAGGAAAGGTGTTTGTAATACCAGAGGATGGGCCAACATGGTAGGTGGTGCACACTCAGAATCCTAGTACTCAGGAAGCAAATGTTGTGTAAAGAAGCATACTGGGAATCAAAAGGACACAAGTTTGAAGCTAGTCTTTGCTACATAGTGAATTTGAAGCCAGCGTGGACCTCAAACATGAGTGCACACATCAAGGTAGCACAAGAACGGTCCAAGAGTTGCCTTAAAAGTTCTCCAGGACAGCTTGAAGAGGCTACCACTGCCCAGATTCAGAGCAACACAAGCTCCAGCCACAGAGATATTTGAGTGGACCCAATGGGCATTGAGACCTTTGTGGAAAAGATCAGACAGGTGTATGATTCAGTGCCTAGACACAGCTGGATTTACAGAGAACACAGACGTGAACCATCCAAGCCATGGGAGACTGCTGATGAAAGCCTTCTATTCTTTCTATTCCCCAGATTGAACTCTGGGGAAATGAAAACAATGCAGGGGGAGCCTGCAGGTGTAAGGGCTTGGGATATACAGCTCTGTTGGTTAGCAGAGTACTTGACCAGCATGCACTAGGCCCTGCGTTTCACCCCTAGCCTGAATACACCACCATCTAGTGGCACGTGTCTGTAAGACCAGTGGTAGGGAGGTAAAGTCGGAAGGATCAGTGACTCAAAGTCACCTTTAAATATACAGAGAACCTGAGGTCAGTATAGGCTACATGAGACCCTGTCTCAAAAAATAAGATGAAGAGAATTTAAAATACTTAAAAGCGTAAAAGGGTCAACATCAAAATGATAATGCCTATGTATTCACATTTTTTGGTGAAACTATGAAGGGATACCAAAAAGTGGTTGTTTTATTGGGAGGAAAGTGGTTACCCTGAATAAAGGAGGTCTTGAAGATGGGGTGAGGGACAAGAAGAAGGTTCTAGAACAATTGTATTCAGTTCTAATTTTAAACCTGAATGGTGGTTTGATGGGCCAGCCTGATTCCATCTTTAGATTAGAAACCGCTTTGTTATAATGTCAGAATAAATTCATTTCTGTTTACTGTAAATATCAAGTTTGACCAAGCATTAACCTATTTCTGGACTTTGACAAGCTCCCCACTCTATGGAGTTTGACTCACACTTGGATCATGCCATAAACTCTACCCTGATGAGGTAAGATGTTCTGCCAAGCATTCTTGAGATGTTCTGCCAAGATATTCCATCAAATACTATGGTCTGCTGTCAGCCTCTGTGTTATTGCTTGCCAAATCCTTCCATTATCAAATCCCTCTGGATCCCCACTTTGCACTTTTCCCTATTTAGGAGGCCTGGAAAAATCAGCCTGCACTGCTCTCTCAACTCCTGCTTTGGAGAGTCAGTGTTACGCACAGTAGACAAAGCTTGCTTAATTGGTCTTAATTCAAGTAGTGGTCTTCGTTCTCATTCAATGGTATCAACAGGTTACCACCAATGCTATACCATCAATTGACAATGACCATGTTAACATTTTGTTTTGTAATAAAAAATAACTACCAAATATATAACACATATATAGGTAAACATGAATCATACTTAAGATGAAACTGAAAACATTTTCTAACGTCCTAACATCATAATAAACAGCTACGCAGAAGGAAACTGAAATTCTAGCTATTTTATCCTGATTGACTTACATGCTGGCATCCCCCATGCTACAAATAATTACTTCTTAGCAGGGGATCGCACTGTGTGTATTGCCCTGTCTCCAGCCACAGCACAGTCCCTGGGGCATGGGAGGACTCAAAAAGCATGCCAAACAAGTATCTTATGGTGACATAAACTCAAGGACATGAGGCACAATATGATTTATGCATGATATTAAAACTTTATCTTAGTTAACTTAATTAAAGCTGCTGGTTTGTGTTTCTAACAGTGAACTCAGGAGAAGTCAGATTTTCATTTAACTGGCTTCAAATCATTTTTTTCAGCTGTATGTTCCAGTATTAAAGGAAAATGGGACTGTCTCTCAAATTTTCTTCACCTTTCAAGAGAGCCATCTGGTAATAGCTATATGTATTTCCATACTCACATCTAAGAACTCACTCCCCACACACACAAAGCAAGCCTTCAATGTACAGAAATGTGTAGACAAAATGACATGAGTTTTTCGCTTTTCTTTGCTGAGCAAATGGAACAGATCCTAGTATCTCTAGTCACTGTATAGTCTCTGCTTTAGGAGGTAGATTTTATAAAGAAAAATGACATGTATCCCAGGATGACCCTCCACTGATCTTCTGTCTCTTCTCTCTCTGATTACAGGTGTGTACCAACATGCCACACACCCACACATTTCATTTCCAAAACTCAAAAGGAGTTTGGTCAATACAGTGTGAGCCCTTCAGAAAGAGATTTTTGTTGAGGTTATTGATTAGGTTTACCTATGGGTTTTAGTTGTTGCCAGTACATTTTGGGGATTTCTCTAGTTTCAATAATGGTATAAATGAACACATAAAAGCGCGGTTTTGACATATAATTTGATTTCCCACTCTAATTTGGTCTTTGTACCTGACAACATTTGTTCTCTTTGATAAACAGCAGAAATTTTATCAGATTTCTTTAAAAAGTAAAATTGACTTTAAAAAAATACCCTCAGAGTGATGTCTAAAGTCGGGGTGACTGGAAATTACACCTTTGGATTGCCTCAGGAGATTCTGGGGTCACACTACGGAAGTTGAACTATCTGAGAAGGGGAGAAAGAGCTAGGAATCTGTTCTTCAGGGATGATGGGTGCTTGGCTGGTCCTGTTGCCTCTTCCAGTTGTCTTTTAGCTAGAGAGAAGGGGCCAGCAAAGCCCTCCTTAGAGCTCCTCGAACAGTCTTCTGTTCTCATGATCTTCTATCCTGGCTAGAGCCAACAGGACTACCTGTAAATGTTCTTTAACTTGAAGCAAGCGACCCTGTGTTCTAATCCCAGCCCGATTCTTCGCTGCCACCGTACCCCACCATGAATACTCCCCTCGGGTCTGGCGTACTGTGACAGCCACCCTACCCCACCATGAATACTCCCCTCGGGTCTGGCGTACTGTGACAGCCACCCTATCCCACCATGAATACTCCCCTCGGGTCTGGTGGTGTCACAGCCACACTTGGTCACTCAAAGCTCTGGAGGTAAGACCTGACAGCTTGGGTGAAGTGATGGTGACCTATGACTTGGGAATCATTGACTTTATACAGATAAATAGATGCACATGAGAGATTGTCCTTCATCTCATTAAGCAAGAGCAAATTGGTCCAAGTTTGAAGATACTTTTCTGTTGCAGAGGAGACAAATGCTACAGGATTTACTTAGATGAGAGCTAATTAATCCCCAGAGCAAACCAGGAGGGTTGCTTCACACTGCTCCTGAGAAATGGCCTCTCTTGGGATACCAGCATTTCTCTCCCAGACTCACAAGTTCTGAAGCCACGTGAAGGAGACCAAGGAAGGCACAATTGTACTGTGGGTAACCCCTTGGCTGAACCTGCAAAAGCTTCCTCACTTTTCTACTTGGAAGAGCTAACAAATGCCCAAGGTAAGAGAATGTGCATCAGGGCCAAGCATGATGCCAGGGAAGTGGGAATTTCAGAATTAGGGAAAACGAAAACCATGCATGGGCTCTGGGTGAATCAATGCACAGGCGTGTGCAGCTTTAGTACATTTTCCTCTTCCTTCCATGGGATGAGACGAGGTCATAAATGGTACAAAACTTCAGGATCTTTACCATGGGGATAAATGCCCCAATTTTTCTCTTACTCCCCCATATAGACACTTAAAAAGCCATATGGAACTATAGAAATAGTAAAATGTACCCTGGAAAGAGACGAGAGAACTCCATCACCACTGCTGCTTAGGGAAAAGAGAAAATGATGAAATCTCCGTGGTATCAAGACCATGGATGTATCCAGATGTAAGGAAAAGAAAAGTGGCATGCAAGACTACTGAACACCAAGATGAGAAGTACATTGGAGCGATGAGGAAGAGCTTGGAAAAAGGACAGAAGACTGAGTGGCCGGGAGACCTGGAGCATGGGTGTAGATGAACAGAAACAGCTAATTGAGGGCCTCTACCAAGAGGATTGGGGTTTGATGTCTTAGGTATGGTGTGAGTCAACCAGCCAACCATGTATGAAGAGGTAACTAGCTACTGTAAAAATAGAGAACCGTATTGTACCACTTCCAAGTTAGGGGCAGCCATGTCTTCACAGTGACCAGGAGATCCTATCTCTTCACTGCCTCCAGCCTGCCAGAAGCCAGGAACTTGAAAGCCCAGTACAACTGAGAAAACCATCTGATTGCTCACAAACTCCATGTTCTTAGTCTTTAAATTGGAGATATTTGTAACTATGTCAGAGAGCTGTTGTGACAACTAAATGAGTTGCTAAAATAAATGGAGAAAATATGATATTCATGAGTACCCAGCAGATGCTGTTTGCTTTTCTTTTTGCATTTTTTAATGTGTCTGTGACCATAATTTTGCTGGATTGAATTTTTGTCCCTTCCACCTAGTCAAATGCCACTCAGTTTGTTTGTTCCCTGTCGTCACTGGTGCATCTATTCAATAGTGGTTTTTATTATTACATGATTGTCATGTACCAGGAAATGTGAAAGGGTTGAAGATGAATCCCTGTCTACCTTATTGGAAGGGAGCAACAAATAAGTACACAAAGGCAATACAAAGCTAATGTTAAATCTTCCTTGACGGCTCAAGTTGTGATTAATCTTCCTCCTGAATCTTTATGTCACTCTCATCGCTTATGACAAAATTACCTAGAAATGTAGTTAGCTCTTCAAGTGGCTATGATTCATCTCCTCCACCAGATGTGAGTTCCATAAGGATGGATCACATCTCTCATCATTTTTTATTCTCCTCAGGGTCTTGGTCATGAGAATTCAATAAATAGATGCTAAGGACAATGACAAGATGGAGAAGTAGGACTTCATCACTTACAAATCCATGCAAGTCAGTGCCCATCATTAACACCCTAACAATGCTCCGCTCCCATCCCCCTTGGACTAAAGGAATTAATGGAAACAATACAAGGCACACATTTAAACAGCCCTAAACCCAACTTCATCCCCTTCTAGATCTACACACCCCTCTTATATTCTACATCCACATAAGGGTAAGGTATCGCTTGGATGTGTTTCTCACCGTCTCTTTCTTCTGTTCCCTACATACGCATCGTATGCCCACCTTTCCTCTCCCCATCCTCTGGAGCTGACTTTCCTCCAAATTCACGTAGATCTTTGATCTTCACTCATTCTTCTCAATGCCACGCCCAGAACCCAATATATTAAGACATTTTTTAGATGGGTACTTCCTTAGGACAAACAACCATGTTCAAATATCTCAAATTCATCAAAAAGTAGGAAATATGAAGGGAAAGAAGACAAATGTCACTTCATTGATCCTCTACCTCTTCTCTGTCCTCTCTTTGTCCTAAGCTTGGCTTTCGTGCTCAGGGCCTTTCTCATGGCTTCTCCCCAAATTAAAACCTGACTATATTTTTAAAGCAGAGATCTTGAGAAAAGTTTCACAGACATGACTTTCCTCCAACACAATTTTGACAGCGATTTTTTTTTATCATATAACTGAATCATGAATTACTCAATGCCTTAGATTTGAAAACTAATCCTGTTCCCATTTTTAATTATCATAAACAATGTTTTGACAAGGATCTGCATATACAGTTTTTCTTCATTTCTTTAATAATTTCCTCATTTACTAGAGGCAATTTCTTGACTGGAAATCGTACTTGGAGTGTGAGAGCAGTTACTTCAGCTCTGCTGTCTTGAATGGAGTCACTTTATGCCCATGTACATTTTCTCGGCATTTAGCTTTGGGACACTGAAGTGGGTTTCCAGGTTCATCTCACTGTTGAATCTATGTGAATTATCCTCCGGTATCTGGTTTCTAAGTCATTCTCTCTAACTCTTCCAAAGCATTTGGCACCATGGCTCCAAGAAGCAAGTGTGTGTGTGTGTGTGTCTGTCTGTCTGTCTGTCTGTCTGTCCGTCCAGCTCTCTTTTTCTGCATTGAATCACTACCTCTAGAGTCACTGTACCATGTGTGGTCTTTTCTTCATACTGTCTAATATGCTGGGACGCTGTCATTGACAAATATTACTCCTGAAACATAAATTCAAAGCCTGATCCACACCAAGAATGAGTCCCCTCAGTCCAGATCTGTATATCTATACACCAAGTAGCCATTGCCTTCAAGCTCACTCTTTCCAAGATAACATATTTTATTTTGAATGTTTTCTTTGTCTGCATTTTATAAACTCAGTTGTGACACCTTTGCTCCTAGTTGTCCACGATAGAAATCTTGGAGCATTGTCTTCCAATAATTCATCTTCCTGCAACAATTGGGAATTGTAATAACCCATGCCATGTTTGTGATAGTGCACTTTATACTTAGAACCATGGTCTTCTGTGATTTTCTATGCCATGTTATTCCGTTTTGCATTTTTTTCTTTTGACAAACTGGTCTGCGTCCCTTAATAGCACAAACATCATTTTTAATTGGAAGAGGTATAAATTAGTTGTTTGTGTCCACCATGAAAAACCATCCTCACTTCATGATAAGAGCACCACAGACTCTGAGCAGGAAGAGTGAAACAGTTCATTACATCACCATAGAATGACATCATCATGCCAGGTCTGGCATCAGCCTAGAATGGCAAGCATGGTGACAGATGCATAGAAAGATTTCCAAACCTTAATGCAAGGCTGCTTCTCCTTTTCTTCTTTTGGTAATCAGGAGGGCACAATCTTGTGTGGCATCTGGGTCTTATCTTTCCCTCTGTGCTTCCCTTTGTCCTTTTGTCAACAAAAACCACACAATGAGTCCATCTCTCCATTTTCCACCCTGTTTATTTTAAAGCACATCGGGAGTGTGGCCTTGCAGGCACGCTGCTGTTAGTAATTTTCTACTCTGAACTTCTGCTTTGGGGACAGGAAAATAGGTAACAGAGTTGGTTTTGTGGGAGCCTGTCTGTAGGAGCCCCATGTTGTAGGGCCAATCTGTCTTCACCCTCTGTAGTAGCCCCACATTGTGGGGCCAATGTCTGTCATTGTCCATCTGTGTGGGCCTTTAGTCATATACAGTCTATTTGCCCAGTTCATACCTGAGAGAGGGAGTGTGGATTGAAAAAAGCAGGTAAAGAGGCTAAGAACACAGAGACACAGGATAGAGTCAGAAGGGCAATCCAGTGAATTCTTAATGCCCCAAGTTTATTCTTCAACATTCTTGAGTTCCCCAATCAAAAAGGGAACATGGCAGAAGAATTCTGTTATCATATAAAAGGAGCAAATAGACTTTCTTCCCTTAATCCCCCAAACATTTGGTAATCACACCATAGACTCAGTTTCCTGTTATCCAGCCTTGAGGGTCAAGAGTATCCACACCTCACACCAAGGTAAGATATCCTCTACCAAGATCAAAACATCCTACAGTGGCCATGTCTTAGACCTTTAGGTCTTATGACTTACTAAGTAAGGACAGTTTTAAACTCTCTGACCTTGAGCCAAGATAAAACAGAGCCATCTTTATTATGGTCCCCAACAAGTTTAGTGTTTTCTACTTATTTGTACCTAGACTTAAAGGGCCTTTGAAAACAAACCACCAGATCTATTTCTAACACCTACTACCTTTTTGTAAAATAGAATAATGAATGATAATGACATTTATTCATGGTACCATGAGGGCAAAATTCTATATGCATGTGTGTGAATGTATATGTCTGTGTATATGTATGTGTGTGAATGTGTGTGCATGTATGTGTATATTTGTGTATGTGTATATGTGTGTATGTGTATATATGTGTATGTGTGTGTGCATGGAGTGTGTGTGTATATGTGTGAGTATGTATGTGTATATGTGTATGTGTGTGTGCTTGGAGTGTGTGTGTATATATGTACATGTGTGTGTTCATGGAATATGTGGGTATATGTGTAAGTATGCTATGTGCATGTGTGTGTGCATGACTGTGTCTATGGTGTGTATAAGTCAATGTGTTCAACCCATTTGTTTCCCGTCTTGCATTTTCCTATCCCTCTGTTCTTACCATTCCCAGAGCACTGAAGTCTTTTATGCTGCCCAGGCCCACTTGTAACACAGTGACAGTGACCTGAAGGAAACCTTTCACTGGGACATGTGTGAGAGTCCTTCACAGAGTATCTTCACTTTGCTAACTCAGTGAGGTTGTGCATGAAAGTGCTTTTTAGAAAAAAACAAGTGGAAGAGGATTCGAGATTAACTAGAGGATGTTTGCAACCGTTTCACTTGGATTTTCATTGCAGAGACAGAATTCCCACACAATATAGTAACAGCTAAACATGAGATGATGAGAATGCTCAATGGGAACATCTGATGAGCCTGTGTGAGCTCCAGGACACACATATGGAAGGAGAGAATCGACTCCACATGTCATGTGCATGTATGTGCACACACAAACACACATGTTCTCTCTCTCTTCCTCACACACACTAAATAAATTTAATTTTAAAATTATTTTTATTTGAGAAAATATACTAAGGAACATTTTAACACCTGTCATATGTGGAAACCATGACCCCTAGCTCTTGTGTAAAGGATGAAAATGAGGCTACAGCCCCATGGTCTAAAATGGTCCTTGTGGAACAAGGTTCCATTATGTCCATAAACCATATAGCTCATTCTCAGGAACTGTTATACCCTTTATTCAGCAGTTTAAAGGAAGAGAGAATTACCGTCAGACATGCTAATTCTATGCACAGTTCCTGCACTGGGTCATTAAAATCCCTCTTCAAAGCTTTGCAGGTACTTAAGTGGATTTAAAAGAAAAAGGAAAGTGAGGGACAGTTTGTATTTTGAGAATTGTGTAATACCCAGCCAGCTTAGTCATATTTTCTCTCTCTCTTTCTCTCTCTCCTAGCTCACAGTGGCCCCCAGCTCTCAGCAAACAATGTGTTCACAGTAATGCTGGGAGGCACAGCAGGCTCTCGTTTTTCCACACAGCTAAAATAACGTTCTGCCCCAACACACTAAGATCGTCTCAAATACCACTGTATTCATGTAACACATTGTTTCACCGGAGAGAAGAGAAGAGATTGCGGGATAGGACCAAGGCTGTAAGAGGCTGGCTCTTGAAATCTCACATTATTTCATAAGCAGCATCTCAATCCAAAGATGTTTTGTGCTGCAGACACTATAAATTTTTATCTCACTCTTTCTTCCTTCTAGAATCTGCTGAAATATATTTTCCTTTATTCCCACGAAAACATTACTATGAAAAATTAAAGTGTTTGCATCCTGCCAAACAATAATGCGCCATTTCCCTGGCATCTACACCTGCTTCTGTTACTTTAGAAAGACTGGCAGACAGCATCACTGAAGGCTGCTGCTTTTGTCCCCAGCAGCAAGGTGTGGTTAGCAGGCGGCTAATAAAGAGCCCCTTGTTCTCCTCCCCGGCATGTCTCCTCTGAAGTCTCTACCCCCAAACACAGTATGTCATATACTAACATGTGTGCTTGTTGTCAACTGTATTCAAGGAGTTTATATTATTACCATTATCCTCCACATCTACCTCACAGGATTATCTGCCAAGGGTTTTTAAATCAGGTACTATAGCCCCTTCACCAGGAGTGGGACTTCATACCTGCCTCTCCTCTCCACTCTGAGATTTGGTCTGGCTTGCATGAAAATCTTGTGTGTTTTGTCATTCATAGTGAGTTCATGTGTGCAACTGCCCTGTTGTGTCCAGAAAGCACTGTTTTGTCGTAGTCATCTGTCTCTGGCGCTTACAATCTTCATGCCCTCTCTTCTGTAAAGGTCCCTGAGCCTTGGGAGACAAGGGTATGATATAGATGTCCCATTTAGAGCTAAACACTCTGTAACCTCCTTTTCTCTGCACTTTGACCAGTTGTGGGCCTCTGTGTTAGTAACCATCTACTGCAAAAGAAGCTTCTCTAATGATGCTTGGGAGATGTGATAATCTATGAATATAATGGTAAATCATTAGTAGTCAACGCCCGTACTAGACCCCAAAGGATAACAGGAAAACCTCAATGGTAGCAATGGTTACCTCTACTGGTGTTACTGAACAGTGAGGTCCCCTAGATTCCAAAATATTATAGTTTATTGTCATTGCTCTCAGTTACATTCCAGAATGCGACAGCGAGACTCCATTGCTGAAGGCACCGCATACTTGAGTCGTAGATCATAAAGAAATTAATCTGGTACTAGCATGGAGGCTTCATCCCTACAAGCTGGCTTTCATATCAATAGATGGTGATATTCACACCACCACAGGAGAAAAGAGATCATCAGTTTTTACCCATCTGTGAGCTCTGCAAGCTACAAATATGACTGGCGTACAGTAGTGACACAAATGTCAAGGGAGTGACCAACTGCTTTCTGATTGGATTTAAGCCTCACTCCACAAGATGCAACCCATGTATCTGACACTGTTATCAGGGTCAAGGACCCGTAGCTAGGAAGGTCATAGGCCCTAGAGAAGAGCCTACTCCTATTACTCTGCTAAAAGTAAATAGTATTAAACTGGTCCCTAATGTCATACTGTTACAGTAATAAATTAATGCATTGCTCAAACTTCATCTTTCCTTGTTTTTATCTTGAAACAGGGTCTCACAAAGTTGCCCAGCCAGAACTTAAACTCCTTCTATAGCTCAAAAAATCCTTGAAATTGTGATTCCCCCTGCCTCAGCTCTCAAGTATCTGAGATTCCAAGGCTTGTATCACTAGGCCCAGTGAAGCTATTTTCAAAATACAGAAATGTGATACAAAATGTAACCAAAACATTCACAACCTAGGTTTACTAGTTGTTAGAATCTGCTTATGGTAGATAAGTGGACATAAAAATGTATGTATGTATGTATGGATGGATGGATGGATGGATGGATGGATATTTGACAGATGATAGCTGGCTAAATCACAATTATAGATATGGTACCTCATATTTATCTATATTTTTGTTGCTATCTCTATATGTGACCCTAGATAGCCTAAAACTTACTATGGCTAGTACTAGTAGTAGACCAGGATGGCTTTAAACTTTTCACTACCTCTGCTTGCAGAGAGCTGTGTATCTCCTGGCTGAACATTGTACCAGTGCTGAAAGTGTGACTTAATCGTTAAGGCACATGTATCTACCATGAACAATTCTTCAGAAGAACATAAAGCAAGCATGGCGGTGTAAACTATAATCCTAGCACTCAGGAGGTAGTGACAGGAATATCAGAAGCTCAAAGCCATCCTGAGCTACACAAAGAATTTGAGGCCGGTCTAAGAAAATGAAACCTTCCCTCAAAATGAAAACTACAATCATAGACCTAGAGAGTTCAGGTAAAGAGGTGGGATCTGGGTAATGCAGGGATGTCCCAGGAGGAGGGATAGATTTTATGGGTAGGCTGGGTGTGTGGGGACAAGAGAGGGGGGGAGTATAGCTGCAGGGGGGGAGAGATGGGGTAGAGGGAGAGAGTGTTGAGAGAGAAGATGAAATGACACTCGTAAGGAATGGTACTATTAGAAGGTGTGGCCTTCTTGAAGTAGGTGTGGCTTTGCTAAAGAAAGTATGTCACTAGGAGGTAGACTTTGAGATCTCAGAAGCTCAAGTCAGGCCCAGTGGCTCACTGCCGTGGAACAACCTTTGTACACTGTAAATATGTATTTTATTTATTCTCATCAGTTAATAAAGAGCTGACTGGACTATAGCTGGGCAGGAGGAGACTGGGCAGGAAAGTCAGAGGAGGGGGACACTGGGAAGAAGGAGGGTGGAGCCTCAGGAGTCACAAGCCAGATGCAGAGGAAGCAGCATGTGTAGGAAATGGCATAACAAGTCATGAGCCATGTAGTAGAACTTAGATGAGAAATATGGGTTGATGTAAGTTGTCAGAGCTACTTAGTAACAAGCCTAAGCTATTGTCCAGACATTTATAATTAATATTGAATCTCTGTGTGGTTATTTGGGAGCTGGCAAGCAGTCGTGATGGAAAAACTCTGCCTACAGCTCACTGTCTCTTCCTGCTGCCCATAGATCCAGATATAGAATTCTCAACTACTGGGCATTGGTGGCAAACACCTTTAATCCCAGCACTCAGGAGGCAGAGGCCGAGGCCAGCCTGGTCTACAGAGCGAGTTCCAGGACAGCCTCCAAAAGAATACAGAGAAACCCTGTCTACAAAAACAAAAAAAAACAAACAAACAAAAAGAACTCTCAGCTACCTCTCTGGTATCAGGTCTGCCTGCATATTACCATATCCTATCAAGATGATTATGGAAACCTCTGAACTGTAAGCCAGCCCCAATTAAATGTTTTCCATTATAAAAATGTTATTATGGTGCCTCTTCACAGAAATAAAACATAAACTAAGACATGTGGAAATTTAGGACTGTGGGAACTTCCCAGAATCTATGAAGGTGATCCTAACGAGGACTCCTAATGGGGAATGCAGAGTCTCAATTGGCCATCTCTTGTAGGCAGGCAAGGCTTCCAGCAGTGGGACTAGGATGCATTTAGTTGAGTTTTTGGACAAGAGGAGGCCCACAGAAAACCCCCAAATAACCCAGACTGCTGCTAATACAAAAGACTGATCTCCAGAAACCTATGAAGCAGGTAATTGCCAAAGACAACACCTACATAATGGAGCCCTCACCCCTACATTATTGTATAGTCTCCTTGATGTGAGACAGAACTCTGGGATACTGAAAAAGAAACATGGACACCAATCCAGACACAAAACCTTTGACCTACAATTAGTCAAAATATGCTAAGGCAGTCATGGTATGGAACACATGCAAGTAGCCACCAATGTCTGATTTGGCCTAAGGCTCACTCCACAAAAAGGAAGACATACCTGACGTTGCTTGGGTAACCAAAAACCCAAGACTAGATTGCCCAGAGACCTAGGGTAAAACCAAAAGCTATTTGTCTAAAACAAAAGAAGAAGAAAATCAGTAAAATGATTCCTAATGATACTCTGTTATACTCATAGATCAGTGCCTTATCCAGTCATCATCAGAGAGACTTCCTCTGGTAGCAGATGGGAACAGATACAGAGACCTACACCCATGCATTACGCAGAGAAAGAGTCTAAACTGGAGGTCTTCATCAAAGCCCTCCCCTCAGAGCTCAGGGAACCCCTCAGAAGTGGTGGAAAGGTTGTAAGAGCCAGAGAGGATACCAGGAGAACAAGACCCTCTGAATCAACTAAGCAAGGAGCATGCATACACACATGAAGCCTACTGAGTCCATTTGGTGTTGCTCGAATGCACACAGGTTTGGGGTTGAGCACTTGAGATAAATGAACCATAGGTAGTCAATGGGCTGCCTCTAGAAGTTTACATTTCTCAGTCTCCATCCCTGCTACATAATGTGCATGGCCTAGTGTGAGGTGAAAGTGTACAGCTTTTTTTCATTAAGAATTTCAGACCAGTAAGAAGAGACCATTTAAAGCAAGCACCAGGCTCCTCTAAGCCCTTACTACGTAGGCCATACACCTATGAGGCCATACCTATTCCTGCCATTCTGGAGAGGCATGCTTCAAACCAGAGTGTTTGAGGTGAGTACCCCAGAGCCTCCATGATATGATGTCTTAGATATCTGTTAGGTGTAAAGGCAGCCCTCCTCTGCCCACTTACACTAATATTGGTTGAAAGCACTGCCTTTTTTATGAAAATACATTGGGGGTGGGATGCTGAGGATATCCTGAAGTGGTAGCTGACATTACCTTAACTCACACGAGAACTGAAGAAATAAGATGTAAGCTGAAATTCTTTAAGCACAGGGACAGAAGTTCTACATTCCTTTCATATGTGGTCACAGTCACTAACTCTATTTGATATATGCTCTGCACAGCTTCAGACTTTTCTACTGTCAGAGAACCAACACTTCCTGAGTCACGTACTTCCATGTCAGGCACCAGGAACCAGGAATTCTCCAAACAGACCAGAAAGCTAAACACTTACCCCCATGACACCTACATGCCCAGGAAATATTCTGAGTCAGATGTGGTGGTTCAGGTTTGCCACCTAGAAGTTCAGGAGATGCAGGCAGGAAGACACTAAATTCAAAGCCTTCCTAGGCAACAGAAGGTATCTCAATGTCAGCTCCAGCAACCTAGTGAGAACCTTGCTTAAAGGGAAAGGAAAAGTAACGAGAAGGCTGTGATAAATCTCAGGGGTGGGGGCTCGCCTGTGCTGTGTGATGCTATAGACTCAGTCACTGTATTATGGGGGTGGGTTGCTGAGTGAATGGATAAACAAGTGAAGAGAGAGGTCCTGATACCCAGGTCACTAGGTCGCCTTATTTTGACAAATTGTCACAATACAATTTAGAGTCACCATTTTCCATTGAACCCATGTTGCACTGCCATAGAACTTAAACACCTTTAGCCAATAAATGCCCTAGTAAATGGATGACAAACAAGCCTCTGGGAGTGGACCTGCATCTATCGACCATGGGAGGCAAGCAGTAAAAAGGAAGGGGAAACAGCCGTTCTCTTTTTAACCCAAAACAAAAGGCTTGTAGAGATGCCATGTAAGAAGAACCCATGTGTCCTGATGGCCAGATTCCAGCCTACCTGTCAGTTGGTGCCCTTACCTTTGGAGGACGGGGCCTCTTATACAATAGAAAATAATGAAGCTGAGTCATTTATTGAGGGAAAAAATGTACGAAATAAGATCCATCCTATGTTGTGAAACAAACCAGGGTCAAAAACACAAATATTGCATGTTTTCTCTGTTTTGCAGATTCTATGCTCTACATAGCTAGATAAATTATACACATATACATATAAACATATACATTATAAAAATAGAAACAGCACTGTCTATGAAGGTAAAGAAGGTCAAAGTACATGATTGTACTTGAATAAAAAGTCTTTATGAAATCCAATACTCTACAGGATGAATTTATGTCAATAAAATAAATTTAAAATCTGTTATTTCTAGTAACTGGTCCATATTTAATTTTCTTCAATTATGTGAAAAGTGATTTTTGTCTAAGGAGTACATAAACCTTCTTTCCTTTTGGTGAAGTTGTCATCTCTTTAAATTTAGGGTCATATTCATACTTCTCTTTTCTCTGTGTTTGTTTGCTTTTTGAGCACTCTGAACTGATTTGTGCCTTAAGATTCCTGCACTGCGTCTTCCTCTATGATGTTGCTTTGGTGTGGTGTGCCTTGGTCATCTGTACTTCCTCTACACTATAGGTTAGGGTTACTGCTACAAATTCAGTGTGACTGGGTGACAGGAGGATGCTCTCTGAATCCAACACAGATTCATATGTACAATACAATACCCACCATGCAACTATTCTCCATAACCATTCCCAAGAAGATCAGTGGTGATACCCAAAACACCCTTCAGTTAGAACTGAAGATGTTCGCAAAACGTCAGAGGAGGAAACTCTTGTTAGTATGGCTGTGGAAATTTCTTTGTCTTTTTACTTTGTGATGTTAGGACTAGTACCCATAGTCCTGTGCATTGTGGGGGAGCCCTCAACCAGTAAAATGAATTCTGACTCAATAGTAGTATTTTCCCTGGAGACCCTCTTTTCCCAAGTCTCTGGATTTGCTGTCCTGTTCTGACCATCCTATTATCTTTCAAATCCATATGTTGAAATTCATGCATGTTGGTGGGCGGTGCTTTGGAGTCCTGACTAGGTCATGAAAACAAATCCTTCATGAAAGGCTTATCCCCTTTGTAGGTGAGAGTTCCAAACGCCTTGCTTCTTCAATATGTGACCTTACAAGAAGAAGCTGGCAGCCATAACTGCAGGACCTTGACTGAGGATGAATCCAAGTGATCCTTGATCTGGGGCTTTAAAGCCTCCAGAACTGTGAGAAAACCGTTTACTTGTTTGCTTGTTTACAAAACACCCACTGGAAACACAATGTATGCACTATGAAATTCAAAAAAGAAGAAACAAGCCTATCCACCAGGTTGTTCCTGTCCTGATGTGGGATGTCTTTCTGCACGGTGTGAGTATGTGTTGCTCTCATTGGTTGATAAATAAAGCTGCTTAGGCCTGGCAGGGTAGAGTCAGGGGGGAAACCCAAGTAGAGATACAGGAGAAGAAGGGTAGAGTCTGGGAGATGCCGGTAGCCACCCAAGGAGCAATACGTCAGAGCACCACCAGTAAGTCACAGGCCATGAGTCAATACACAGATTAATAGATGGGTTAATCTAAACACAAGAGCAAGCTAGTAATAAGCCTGAGCCATTGGTCAAGCATTCATAATTAACATTAAGTCTCTGAATGATTATTTAGAAATGGCTATGGGTCCGGGTGGGTCAGAAAGCCTCTGATTACACTGTCTAAATGTACTAAGGTGACAACAGAAGAGAGTCTTTAAAATCCCATGGGGAAGTTTATTATTTCCTTGTTGTAGACAGGTAGCTAGGAGGCAAAGGCAGGTGGATCTCTGTGAGTTCAAGGCCAGTACAAGCTACAAATCAAGTTCCAGAATGACCAGAACTGTTAAACAGAAAAACCTGTCTTGAAAAAAAAAAACAAAAGAAAAGTATCCAAATCTGGTGTCATAGTTACCATTCATTAAAAACCTGTACCTGCCCACTCTAAACATTTATATCTATTAACACAAAATAAGGGCAGGGAAAATGAAATCTGAGGGTCAATGGGGAAACAATGGTGCTTATGTCTAAGGTGGCTTTCAAATGTTTTATGTCTCGACAAGAGTATGTATTACTGGGAAAGATGCTATCAGTCTGTAAGTGTGGGGAAATGCCGATATTTTATATACCAGTCTCCATCACTTTTTAAAAGAATCGGTGTTCCATCCATAAAATGATCATAACCACAAATATGTCATATCTTGGGGCTGGAAATACAATGCACTAGACTAGGTTTTTTAGTGGGGAAATGAGGGAGACTTAAGAAGGCAGTGACAGCAGCCTTCCATAGAAGATCCTCCCATATGCACTATGACGCAAACCAGTTTCCTGACCCATTAATAGCATCTTAGAAGATCAACTGGAATCAGAAGACTGAAGTTTGAACTCCCAGAGAGCTGCTTTCTGGTGGAAGACGGGTGGAATCCCTCCCACTCCCCCAGTTCTCTACTTAAAGGACAGCCTGGCAGCAAGTTCCCAGAGGGGCTCGTAGAGAGATGAAAGAGAACATGGTATGGACATGACAGGGAGCTGCACCCACAAAATCCCAACAGTGTGGTTGCCTAAACAAGACCACCATAAGGACAGCACCGTTGGCATGCCAACCCAGAGAGGGGAAGCTCACATGGCCCCAGGCCCGGATGAAGAGCTATAGACAATCAGTGGCAAAGTGGGGAATCAGTTCTCCAGAGATGTGTTCCTTTATTGGTCACCTGAAGCACAGAGATGTAAGAGAAACACTAAATTGGTTCAGCAGCGTGTGTGTGTGTGTGTGTGTGTGTGTGTGTGTGTGTGTGTGTGAATGCTAAAGACAGAAGAGATCATGAAGAAGAGGGACACAGAGGTGTTGGAAGGGGAGGAGTGAAAATAACGTAAATACAGTATCTGTGCATTAACTTCTCAATAAAACTTTAAAATTAAAAAAAAAAATGAGAAAGAATGGGAGGACCCCACATTCACCAAATGAGAAGTTTTGTGGTTGCAGGAAGTGAGCACTACACCCTCACTTCCGTTTGCTGGCACAAAGTCAGAGGAAGTAAATTCAGCCAGTTTCCCTGGGCATCATCTCAGAGGGTGCTCTGTCACCCTGACTTCAAGTTCATCACAGGTGTTTCAGGCAGCCTAGGGGAAAAGCAAGTTGGACAGTGAGCAACACACACACACACACACACACACACACACACACACACACACACATACGTGCTCCCCATGTATAACTGCCGAGGAAGGTGGGATAAATGACCAGCTCAGATTAAATACATTTGGACATGGAAACAGTTAACTGAAGAGCAATGAACCTGCTTAGGTCGATGCTGGTTTATTCATCTAGGCCGTTGTGTCTTGCTCATCGTTTGCTTTAATTACTCCTGATCTGTACTGCCTATCGCATCGCCAGCTCCTTCAAAGGCAAAGGAATAAGCAGTTGTCATAACAACAAAGGTCTTCATTACCCTGGGAACCTTCGACAGCTTTATTTAAAATGAAGGAGAAAAAGGAACCCCAACCAATTAGCTTTATCAGTCTGATTCATGTTCTTCTTAAACTGATAACTGTTTCCTGAAGAACCTAGAGTTTGATGGGAGATGTGTCATGAATATTTATGGTAACATAAAACTCTGAGAAAAATTGGCAAGCTAATTATCACTTGGGAGGTGTTTCTGGTCAAATTCCTGCCCAGTCATCCATTTGATTTTTTTAATGGCTTTTATTAAACAAATCAAAGAATTAGTGAGACCTTTGCCAGTATCTATCCATTGGTTTGGGAACAGCAATGAGATGTATTCCTCTTCAAAATTTATCACCCTCACTAATTTGATTTGTGTTCCCTTTTCAATTCTGCTAAACCGGAAACGTTTTCTCCCTCCTTCCATCCTTCCTTCTCATGCTAAAAACACAGTGGAAATCCCCAGACAGTTTTAATTCTGCCCTTCTCTCCCAAGTTTTTTTTTCTCAGCTGTTTTCTTCTGGCTGCAGGAGATAAGACTTAGAAGCAATTATTGTCTTGGCCTCAGATCCCACAGGTGTTTTTCTTCTTGCCCTGTGACCATGGGAAAAATAAATAGCAAACCTGAAAGGGTCTAGTTGGGGCACCCTTCGAGTTCATCCTTGAAGCCAAATGTTTGCATACTTCACGGGAGTGAAAAATTACACAGGACTCAGCATAATTATTTCTGCGAAGGGCTAGATAGTAAATATCTTTGCAGGATGTAGGGTTTCCGTTGAAACTCCTAGGCTCTGCCTCTGTCGAGTGAGGCAGACACAGACAAGATGAGACCCAGATTTCACCCAGTTGTAGTTTGCTGACTTCAGAAAGTTCCCAAGAAATGAAGTATGCCCCATCAAGGAAGTCAGTGCCGATGCTATTCAAGTAAGCAAGAGTAAACACTGAGAGGGTTTTCACATATATTATTTCAGTTAATCCTGAAATGAAGGTTATTCTACAAGGAAGCCATTCTTGTTTCCTTATCTCACTCATGGGAAAATTACAGTTAAGGTGCTGGGGTAACTTCCTTGCTTTTCAAGGTCACATGGCTGACTGATGCAGTTTACATGCTCTTTCTATCACACAAGCACCTGGCTCACACACAATGCAATTTCCACAGCTCAAGAAGAACTATGTGCTAATTCTGAGTAGAGTGTCCCGGTGGGGTAGGGGGACTCCATACCCTCCAGTTCTGTAGAACCAACCATGGCACGTCACAACATGAAACCAAGATACAAGTAAGGGCGATGATAGAGACTTCTGCGTCAAGTCCTAGGTCCATAGTTCCCTCTAAACTTCCCGTCTTCCCAAACTAAAACTAACGAAGCATGAGAGCCAAAGTTACATTTTAAAGTGTTAATTATTGTGCCTTGGAGATCCATGAAACAAAAATGTCTCTGCTCTGCAAGCCCTTTTGCCCAAGGATAGACAGCTCCTGAAATGCTGTAGCCTGTTGCTTATGGGAGATAACAAGTCACATGTTTTCACTCCCTAAATAAGTTTGCTTGACCCATCTGCACCAGACATGCTTGATCACATGTGAGCGGGAGGTATGTGGAATGAAATAGAATATATGCTTGCCCCTGACTGGAACTTATGGAAAATGCTACGAACTGTGAGTTTTTGCCCTTTTAAGCCTGTGCAAACCATGACTCGGGGCTATTTTATGGAAACCCTGAGATGGACCTGACCAGATCCCATACATCTAGACAGTATTTAATTAAAACTTGCCTCAAATTTAGCTTTAAATTGAGGTAGTGGTCTAATTCTCTACAGAGGGATTAACAAAAGCTCTTTGGGCTCCCACCTAGAAAACCCCCACCCAGTGGAACTCAAGAGGGGGTGAAACTCAGGCTCCACGTGCACTAAAAGCTCACACACATGCTTCAGTCACTGAACACTGTGCAGACAACTATTACTTAATTATGACAACTCTACCCAGGCAGGATATTACATTAGAGAACGCAGATGCACCATCTGTTAAGAGATACGATGGAACTTTTTTTTTCCACTAGAGTTTAGCCCTGTAATATTAACTCTGTAGTGTTCAGCTGAAAGGAAATTCTCCCCGAACAAGCTTGACACAGGCCTTTGGAAGCGGGTGCCCTCCAATTAAATTCAAGGTTACAAGCTTTTCCTGAGTAATGCCTAAGATATCAGACATCATTGGAAGATACCTACCTGCAGAGATTGCACCAATAAGGGCAAAGGTGACCTGTAAGTGAGCAAGATAAGGGCAAGTTTTACTTTCAGGGAGGATTTGATAATTCATAGGCTCAGAGAAAGAAAACATATGAAGATGAAGAAGGATATCTTAATCTGCTTATGCTGCTATAATTAAATGCTGTAGACCTGCAAACTTAAAAACAACAGAAATGTAGTTCTTAGCAGCTCTGAAAATTCCAAGAGCAAGGCCAGAAGACTCATTGCCTAGTGAGGGGCCTCTTCTTTCTCAAAGTGTTCTTACTGTCACTTCAGATGATAGGTGAGAAAGCTCTCTGCTGTAGTGATACGTTGTTTATGATTTATTAAAACTTGCCTGAGGATTCAGAAAGCAAAGCCATAGCGATCAGGCAGTGGTGTCACACACCTTTAATCCCAGGATTCAGGATTAAGAGATAGAAGGATCTCTGAGTCCAAGACCACCCTGGGCTACCGAAGAGTGAATGAGAGCTCAGGCCTTTAATCCCAGGATTTGAGAGGTATAGAAAGTAGAGGCATTCAGTCTGAGCTCAGTCTCTAGCCACATTACAGAGAGCATAGCAATCTGAGTGAGTCTGAGGAGCAGTGAAGTCAGGAGCTGTCTGAGGATCGCCACTGTGGTCTGAGCTGAGGTAGAGTAAGAGATAGTGGCCAGTTTCTTTGCTTTTCTGATCTTCAGCTGGAAGCTTGAAGCCCAGTATCTGTTTCTGCATCTTTTATTTATCATGCTACACTCTGCACTTTTGGAGGGTGCTAATCCTGTTTGTGAGGGCTTCATATTTGTGATCAACAACCACTCATGGGCCCCTACCTCCAAGGGTTAGCATTTCAACAAATGAATTTGTGGATTCACAAATATCAAAACCATAGCAAAAAGGTCAGAATATGTTTCAGAGAGTGAGTTGAGGTCTGGGCAGATAGTCCAGTAGTTAACACACTTGTCATGCAAACGTGAGGACCAGAGTTCAAGCCTCCTAACCCACTTAAATGCTGGGTGGGTGGAATGACCTACCTGCAATTCTATAGCTTGTATGTGGAGACAAAGTATTCGCCTGAAGCAAGCTGGCTAACCAGACTGACCGTCTTGGCGAATTCTTGGTTCAACAAAGAGACTGCCTCAATGAATAAGGTGAAGAGTAATGGAGGTACCCATCCCAATACAACACATGGGTTTGTACCTGGGCGTACACAAGGGCCCACAGACATGAAAACACACACACACACACACACACACACACACATACACACACACCAAATTGAAGTAAATAGATTTCAGTATTCAAAGTTTGAAGAAAATATAAGAGTTAGATTTCTGGCTTCTCCTGAAGAATGGAAAGGTCTAGAAATCTATCATCACCACACATCCACTATGAGAAGTTTAGAGACTGAACCTTCAGGTAGTGAGTGAGTGGCCTCTCCCATTCCTGTGGTCCCTTCCAGGATCACTGTACTCATTTTGAACATCTATATGTCATTTATGGACATTATAGTTTTCAAAATCCAAAGAGACATGGGAGATCTTATAGGATAAGGTTAAGAAATGTAAAATTATTTCAATACGGTTAGGAAGACACTTAAAATAGCTGTTCACTAACAAAAATTAGTGACTAACCATGAAGAGATAAGTGGTAAGTTAATGGAACAGGAACAGTAGATTGAGTCACCTAGACTGTGGAGAAAGTAATTGAGTTGAAGTTGTGCACCTAATTCAATAAACAATGATGAGCAAACAAAAGGTTTTTGCACAGAGTGATACCCTGGAGTTAATTTTGGCTTTTCAAAAGATGTTTGTTCCTACTAAAGTCAATTCTAAATTTATACACTTTGTGTCAGCAAGCAAACAGGTTATCCTATAAAACACCCCAGAACCAAATGTACTGTAAAGTACATTTACATTTTGATTGATAACTTGGTTGGCCTCAATCTGAATCATTTGTCTTCTAACTTTTTTCTAGTTTTCTGCATGAACTTCGAGCTTCCTGCAGACTCAAGCATAAACACATATAAAGCCTTGTTCACTGAAATTCTTGAGATTTACAAGTTGTGTCCATGCTGTAACTTCCATTTTATTTCCTGATTTTAGGCATTTTTTTTGTTTGGTTTTGGGGTTTTAGTTTTCAGGATAGGGTTTCTCTGTATAACATCCTAGGTTGTCCTGGAATTCACTCTGTAGGCCAGGCTGGCCTTGAACTCATAGAGATCCACCTGCCTCTGCCTCCCAAGTGCTGAGATCAAAAGAGTGTACCAACATGCCTGGCAGGCAATTATTTTTGAATGGGAATTAATCCATGTTGCACATATTGCAAGGTCTGTTTTTTTTTTTTAAGGAAATCGTGTTGAGACACACAGACTCTGGAATTCTTCACATTTCCCATTGATTGATTTTTAAGGTTCACTATAAAATTCCAGTGTAGCCGGGCGGTGGTGGCACACGCCTTTAATCCCAGCACTTGGGAGGCAGAGGCAGGCTGGATCTCTGTGAGTTCAAGGCCAGCCTGGTCTACAGAGCGAGGAGCGAGTACCCAGACAGCCTCCAAGACAATACAGAGAACCCCTGTCTCGAAAAACCAAAAAAAAAAAATTCCAGTGTATCTGGTGGTTATATAAAAGAATTCTTTTCATAACATTTATTTAAGTAAACATTATCTCTAACAATGTCTATTTTAGTCTATACTTAAAATTCATTTTATATTCATATAAAATTTTTGTCATTTGTGGTTTATAACATCTTTTTTTTTCTAATGACCAAGATCATTTTATGTAGCTTCTTGAGGATAATTAAATCGACTCAGTCTGTCTCAGCTTCTCTTTAGGGGTTGAGGTTGACAAAGGTTTCCCCATGCAGTCATGGTTGGATGGGCTCTCACAGTGCAGCCCAGGATAGCCTCCAACTCACGGCTGCACCTCTGCCACAGGCTCCAGAATGCTCACACTGCTGGCACACATCACTATACCCACCTTCCTCAATACTTCTAAAAATAATGTCACTGAATGGGCATCTCATCTTTTAGCCCATTTTCAACTTTACTTTATTCTTTTTTCCCCACTCTATTAGATTTTCTTTCATTAGTCACCTCCCTCTGTATAATAACATATTTATAAAATGCCAACCCTTGTATTTGGGCTGTTAGTCAAGGATTAGTCTCACAACAACTATGGTTGTTATCAGCTAAGGTTGTCCTTCATTCCTACAGACACAAGATACACTTGACTTTAGAACTAGAACCTCGGGTCATGCTAAGTAAACCTGAATTCAGCAATTGTCTGAGAATTCTGTGTATTTTTATTTCCTGAAAAGCACCTGTCTGATGATTATTTTTAAATCGTCTCCCTTGTTAAGGTAAAGGCTCTCACTTGTGCCAGCCAATGTTTGTCCCTCAAATTAGGACAGAATAAGGCATAATCAATTCAATAAGCCCTGGTTCATGTAAGAGATGCCCTCACATGTGCGCCAGCTAGATGGTGGCTGTACCGCATGTACGCCATAAGTGGTCTGTCAGGTCTTCTTTTATGGAGTATAATATTCTAAACTGTTCTCACTGGGGAGACAGAGACAGACCTACCTGTGATCTCCCTCATCTGTAGTCTGATTTCTTTGCTTAGTCTACTTCAAGTCATGAAAGTTTTCGACTTGTATCTACAACACATTCAGGGTTGTTCTTTCCCTAGTCTTATATCCTATATAAGTGCCTATGTTTCATCCTTTTTACAAATATATCCACTACATTTAACAAAATATCCCCATTGTGAAACTTTTTCATATTTATATTCATGATACCCAATTGAATTTGGGGGGGTGTGATTTTTGAGAGTCCTAACAAACAAGCCAAATTCTAAGTATGTTACTGATACTCAGAGTTTCACTTATGTATTATGTTGCAGGTATTATGCTGCTCTAACAACTTTGGAATTGGGTGATTTTTACATAATGATCTGTAGGCTAAAGTTATCTCTACATAAAAGAAAAGACTTAGAATTCTAAATTACACATAGTGGAGGCTGACAACATGATAATGTTGAGTTGCAAAGTGAATTCAATTATCTATTGTCAATGGCCTTGGTATATTGCCATTTTACATTGTATTTTAGGTTTATGATTTATCTCCTCAAGTAAATTCCAAGTACTTGATAATAAACTCTGTGTGTGTGTGTGTGTGTGTGTGTGTGTGTGTGTGTGTGTTTGCTTGCTTCTTGAGATTTTCCACGACTTCTAGCTCTATACTAGATGCATTCAAAGGGCTCAGTGATATATCAGGGAATGTGCTGGAGGGTTAGCTCAGCAGCTAAGAACTTACATTGCACTTGCAGAAGACCTACATAAGATGCCCATAATAGCCTGTAACTCCAGACCCAGGGGATCTGACACCTTCTCTCAAGCCACCTACACTCATGTTCACGCACCCATACATAGGTATACACTCTTACACATAATTAAAAAGTAAAATAAAAAAATCATACATAGGATATATGTATGGTATACATGTATGTATGCATGTGGAGAAGGAGGAGAGAAAGGAATGAAATTATGCAATAGAAGTAATCCTGAGCCCCAGATGACAAAAGCAAAGATCACACCACCAGCTTACACGTCACTGAAGTTCTCAGAGGACAGAGGACAGTGGGAGAAGTGATTCATTCACAAACTAGTAATGCCTTGAGGAAGGAATTAAACACACACACACACACACACACACACACACACACACACACACAATTATTGCATAAGAAAAATCAAGTTCTCATCTTCTCGAGGCTGACAGAAGCAAAAGCTAATAGTACACTTAGATGATGGCCCTTACGCGTTTACTCGTTTTAGCTGGTTCACTACAGGGACTCAAGAGATGCTTGCCAGGTATTAACACTCACATCTCACTATTTGTGTAAATCTGTCACGTGCCAGTCACACTGAAGCAGAACTTTCTCATGGGGACGAGCAGCTCACAAACAATGACACGGAGACTTATTATTAACTGTGAATGCTCGGCCTTGGGTTAGGCTTGTTTCTAACTAGTTCTTATAACTTAAATTAACCCATATTATATGATCTACATTCTGGCACGTGGTTTGTTACCTCATCTTTGTACTGCCCACCCTGCTTCCTCTGAGCCTGGCTGGTGATTCCACCTTGCTTTTCCCCAGAGTTGCCTCTCTCTCTGGAAGTCCCGCCTATAAATCCTGCTTAGATATTGACCATTCCGCTTTTTATTGCACCAAATCACAGCAACACGTCTTCACACAAAGTACACATATCCCACAACATCACAGCCTCAGGACTGCATATTTATTGGTTTCTTTGTTTGTGTGCACATTCCTATCTTGAAGGCATGTGTCCGTATTTTGGGCCAAAGGTTGGCGAGTTCTTTTCTGTCCTTACTCTCAGGCTCCATCTACTTTGGGTTTTGTTTGATTATGTTTTGTTTTGTTGTGGGTGCTTTTGTTTTCTGGGTTTTTTTTTTTTTTTGGTTTTTTGTTTTGAGACAATACTGGCCTGAAGCTCACAGATTAGGGTTCATCTGGCTATGAGAGTTCCAGAGAGACAAGACATCTAACTCCACCTCCCCAGTGCTGGAATTAAAAGCATATCCCACAGCATCCAGCTTATTTACAGGGTCCATACACATGTCCTTGTGTTTGCACAGCAAGTACTTTATGAACCACTGTCTCTGCACCCTGATAGCTAATGTAACAGTTCATTACATTTGTACAAATGGGTATACAAGTACTACACGTGTATATTGATTGACTCATGTTCTCACCACAGCTTTGTGGGGTGAGTGCTGTCCTAACCCCTGTGTATACATCTATACAGAGGAAGAAACTAAGGCTTTGTGATGAGAAATCTACCGGATATCTTAAAGCCAACTGGAGAGTCATGGTTAGAGTTCAAACCCAGGCACTCTAACAACAAAGCCTGGGTTTGAGAGCTATTCCAGGATGAAAGGGGTTTTACTGCATTAGTAATGAGCTGTTGGGGCACAGAATAATGCCAAGCAATTATGTTCATACGCTTGACCCATCCGAGGCACCACAGCGAAAACTCCTAACAGTCAAGTCTTCTACATTAACACTGTTGTAAACAAGGCAACTAACTTTGGAATCTCACTAAGAGATGAATGCTTTAATCTACACACAAAAGTGAGAGCTTTGGACATTTATTGTCCATTTGAAGAAGATGAATAATAAATACTCTACAAGGGAGACCACATCATCATTTCCTCTTTGGCCCCTAAGCTAACCTCTGCCTTCCCCTGGTGGCATGTGTTCTCTGGCTCTCCTCCGTGGCTCTTTTGCTTTCTTCTTCTAAGATAATCTTAGTTGCTTGGAGGTCTCTTGGAGGCAAATTCTTGCTGTTTTCCTCTGCAGACACCATAACTATCTTTAGGCCTGGCCTCTGGGAGTTTCTCAGGGCCTCCCTCTCCCATTGCAGAGTTCTAGGTATTTTCTCCCCTGTTTGTTTCTTGTTCAGTCAGAATTCTCTGTTCCAGCTAGAACTCTCTCTCTGGAAAGTTCTGGCTCTTTATTAGAGAAGGTCAAAATACAGGTTTGAAAATCCATGTTCATTGGTAACAAGAATCATCTTTACATATTGAAAATATGTCTCTGGAGTCCCACACTGTGATGTTGTCCATGATTCATGTTTGGTTGGAAACAATGGTTCAGGAGATATTACTTGGAAACTGCTTCCTACTCAGAATTATAGGAGTTCCAGGTCCTATAATCTTTGAATCTTTGAATCCTTTGTGTCCCTTAGGACTTTGCTGAGAGCACAAAGAGAACTTGGACTACGGTCTCTACTGTGTAGCGTTTGCTGTTTGCTGTCTGTTAGTTGAGCCTAAGAACAGCAACATGTCCATAGTTCTCATTCTTCTGTATAATTTAAGTATTCCCCAGGAATTTCCTAGTGAAATCTGAAGCTATGTCCTTCAGGGAGATATCATTAATGTAAACAACCAAATATGAAGTGTTCTGAATACTTCGTTCTGAAATATGAGTGGGAATATTTGTGATCTGAACATATTTTTTTCTGTTTTTAACAACTTGTATGGCCTAGAGAAATGGCAGTGAAGAAGATAAGCGAGGCTCTGCACTCGTGGAATTCACATTCTGACTTTGTCAACAGTTAATACTTATCAACTGCATTCGATATGGAAAACATATGTTAGGTGTTCGGGAACAGCCAATAAATAACATCCCCCTGTCCCAGTTGAATTCAGAACCAATTTAGAGATAGAGAAGATAGACAGATGGAGATCAATCCAACAGCTTTACGACTGGTAAAACTGATTGGAGAATGTGGCTTTGGAGTCATTTCTATCACTGAATGTAAAACACTTTTTCTGCCTTACTCATTGGTGTAGTTTGACAAGCTGCAGGCTATTCTTCTAGAAGCTCAGCCATTAGCATGTGACAGGGGACTCAGAGGAATGTATGATTCCAGTTGGGTGTGGTGACACAAATGCCTGTAAATCCTTACACTTAGGAAGCCAAAGCAGGAGGATCTCCAGGCTATGGAAACTATTCACTCTTCTGTCAGGACAGGAGACTGCCATGGTCACAAAAATGCAAGTGGGACCCTGAAAAACATGGTGGTTTCAGGGAAAGCATGTCTGTCTGTAGAGGACTAAAGATTTGCGCAGACATATGAAAACTCTCTGATAGTCATGGGTCCACTGGCAATGATTCTCGGCGAATGATCATAATACATGTGCTGATTTTCATTCATAAAGTTGGACTTAAAGGCAAGGCAAAAGACTGTGTGCTTTCTGGTCACATCTGAATTTAAAAAAAAATAGTGACAACACACAGTCTTGTAACAGTGGAGAGTAATTATGACAATAATTGGGGGAAATCTTTTTAATGAAGCATTACATGTAAAGACAAGTTGTGTGACTAGGCCTGTCATTGAAAATTCAGTATCACCTTCTTGCAGGTTCGCAAGTATTAAGCTATTTCCCAGTATGATCTGAGAAGAAGCAGAAGGCTTTCAGCCACAGCCAGAATAACTACCACCAAGACCTCAAGTAATCTTGGAGAAGGATGCTCCCTCCGAAGGCTGCTAGGACACAAGTCAGTCCTACTGCAAAGCTGAGCCTTGTTCCTGAGAGAGCCAGTCAAACTTTGGGTCTTCCCACTTTATTCAAATCTGTTATTTTATTTCAAGTGCTAATTGTCTCCACAGCAAACAGAGACTCCTCTCAGCTGCAATTATTGGCATTACAATAGATAATCAACAGGAAAGCCTGAATGCATAACAGAAAGAGTTGCCTTGGTTACCAACCCACAATGCCTGAGTGTTACAGATCCAGCTATGTTTCTACATTTCTTAGCATCCCCCACCCCAACCAAGAGCAAAGGTGGCATCCGAGCCAGCTCAAGCCAATAAGAAAGACCCCACTCTCGCACAGATATTTTATGAAGCTTTCTCAATAAATAACCCTGAGAAAGGGGCCTTCCATTTAGAGTGTTTGTGTTTTCATGTTCGTGGACTTTTAGAACAATAAGATGAAATCAGAGTTACTGCTTTATGCTCAAGTAGGACATTATTGTATTTGCTCAATCCACAACCCCACAGTGCAGCCATTATTCTATATTATCCTCTCTTCTCCCTTTTCTTAAAAGCAGATGGAAAAATAAATCACCTACGGGGCCATATTTTGTCTCATGTGGTAGTTTTTCCCCTCTTGCTTAAAGATTGCGTAGGGCTTTCAGGAGCCAAAAGGCTCGCTGCAGCTCCACCAGTAACTGACTGCCTTGCTCTGCAGCCCCTTGATCTATTTAGTAAATTGAGGTTTTTAAAACTGAGATGATTATTCAGATAAAGATCTATTAATATCTCGAGCCATTATAAAAAGGTAGGAAACCCATACAACATCTTCCTTATCAGCTCGGATAGTGGCCAATTCTATTTCTTCCTTCACTCATTAACCCTGGTTACAGGGGATTTTCTTGTCCTTTATTTTCAGAACACCACATGTATCCCTCTCCCCACCAGGTGAGTGACATTTCTTTATCCCCTGGAAAAATATCAAAAGGCATATATAATAGCTACCATATAATAAGACCTCGTGCCATCAGTCAAACATACATTAAAACTTTCAGCAAGCCAGGCTGGAGCGACGGTTCAGTGGTTAAGAGCACTAGCTGCTCTTCCAGAAGACCACCGTTCAGTTCCCAGTACCCTCCTAGCACCACCCAAGGCAACTCAAAACCATTTGTAACTGCAGTACCAGGAGACACGATGCCCTCTTCAGGCCCCCAGAGGCACTGCATGCATGAACATTCATTCAAACTCATAAATTTTTTTAAATCTCAAAAAATAGAAACATTTCAATCAGTTTCAGATGGTCTACGATATACAACATTAATGAAATCTCAATTATGTATCAATACAACAATCATACCATGTGAAAACTTTCATCCCAGCTAGTGAAGAAGGGAACAAACTAAAGATTACAATATAATTTGAGGTGATTTCTTTGGTTTTCTTTTTCTAATTAGAAACATCTTTCCTAACACTGGAGAGTGAAAGGTAAGAGCCAGATGAGACTGAAAGACCAGCTCTGCCATTCAGGCTGCTCAGCCCCCTCTGCAAGAACTGTGTAAGCAAATAATACCTGGGAAACACTCAGAGCAAAACCAGGCAGAGGGGAGGTACCCAGCGTGGACCCTTTAAATACTTGTGATATTGAACAGTTTCTAAAAGTGATTAGGCTTTTTGTCTTATTTACATTGCTACGTGATTTCTTACAAAATAGCTCTGATAAATTCTTCTTTCCTGGAGTCACCACCTGCTATGAACTATCACAGTGTCTACTGGATATAGTGTTTCCCTGCTCAGCACAATCAGGTAAGCAATACAGACTTCAACATAAACGCCCAGTAATTACAGGACTGTGAGACTAGAAGCAGTGAGTCCTGCTGCTCTCCCTTCCGTCGTTTACTCTCTGCCATCTCTTAGAGCATTAGCAGCCTGTGCTCTGGCCAATGCAGGAGGCCTTCTGCTCACACTGGTCATCACAGAAGCACCATGCCCACCACCGATGCCCAGCTCAATGTAACTGTGTCTTCTCCCATTAAGAGGGTGTCGTCTTGATATCTGAAACATACAGATTCACCTTTGAGTTTACAGAGCTACAGGGGTCCAGGAAGATTGTCCTTTGCAAGGTACTTACCATTCACAGCCAACAAAGCTCTCCCCAGTCTGCACAAAGCCACCATTATTTGTTAAATCTTGTCAGAGGGCCACCTGTCCTTCATCCACTCAAGTATCTGAGTTCATTCAGGACACACACACACACACACACACACACACACACACACACACACACACACTTAAATAGGATTATTGGGATAACCAAACACTTTCTGGTTGGACTTAATGCCCAGATCATGGGTGGCCATGCGTGCCAGGAATCCATGGTTGGGAATCTCATGGGCCTCGGAAGTGAACCCGCTGCTATTATTTCCTAAATAGACATAGTATCAAATTGGCATTTCAATTCTTATCTGTACCGTGGGCTTTCTGGCTCAGCTGCTTTTCTCAGCCCCAAAGAAACACATGGACACTATATTAGTTATAACGCTGTTGGCCGTTATCTTGGGTTTCTTATTTGGCTAGCTCTGTCTTAATTATTAACCCATAACTACTAATCCATGTGGTCTTGGCTTTCTGAGGAATGCTGGCCCCACAACTCCTTTGCCTGCTGCATGATGACTGCTCAGTGTCTCTGCAGAGAAGAGAAGAGAGCTATTTCCTGGTTGGCCCTGCTTATATCCTGATTCTGCCCAGCTACATCATTCCCTGCCTGTCTATACAGACCTCTATGGTTAGCTAGTGGCAGTTTCTGCTCAGCTACATCACTTCCTGGGATCACATGATGGCTCCTCTCTGCCTACACTTCCCAGAATCCTCCTCATATCCTAGTCCCATCTATCTTGCTGCCCTATTTATTAGCCAGTGTTTTATTCATCAACCAATAAGAGAAACATATACAGAAGAACATTCCCCATCACTTATCCATATATCTTTAGATTAATGCAGATCTCAAGCCTCATTGGAGATGTTTCTTGGTGAAGTTGGGTGGTGGTTAATAGAGAAACTCAGAAATGGTCAATGTACAATGAATCAGTATCTATGGAGCACTTACCCACAACTGCAAGTGGAGCATCTACCACACGCATGAGAGAGAGAGACAGAGAGAGAGAGAGAGAGACAGAGAGAGAGAGAGAGAGAGAGAGAGAGAGAGAGAGAGAGAGAGAGAGAGAGAGAGAACAAGAGTGCTCAGGGCCCATGTGCTGGCTAACTTTTATGCTGACCTGACACTATGGTCATCTGGGAAGGAGGAATCAATTAAGAAGACGTCTCCACAGGATTGGCCTATAAGCAAGTCTGTAGGGAGTATTCTTGATTGACGATTGGTGTGGGAAGGCTCAGCTCACTGGAGGTGTTGCTACCCCTGAGCAAGTGGCCATGGAGAGCATGTCAGTGGGCAGCATTCCCCATGCCCTCAGTCAGCTCCTGGCTCCAGGGTCCCACCCTGCCGAGTCCTGCCCTGACCTCCAGGGTCGCCTGGAGGCGTAAGTGAAGTAACCCTTCCCTCCACAAACTGTTGTTGGTTGTGCTCACCTCAGAAGTAGAGACCCCTGTAGAGACAGATGTCACAGAAGACAGGACAAAGGCCAGGGAGGAACACAGAGAGTATTCTGGAAATGGCATGAGTTGTGACCTCACAGCAGCCCATACATGTGACCTCACAGCAGCCCATACATGTGACCTCACAGCAGCCCATACATGTGACCTCACACCAGCTCATACATGTGACCTCACACCAGCTCATACATGTGACCTCACAGCAGCCCACACGTGTGACTTCACAGTGGTTCATACATGTAACCTCACAGCACCCCATACATGTGACCTCACAGCAGCCCATACATGTGACCTCACAGCAGCCCACACGTGTGACTTCACAGTGGTTCATACATGTGACCTCACAGCAGCTCATACATGTGACCTCACAGCAGCCCACACGTGTGACTTCACAGTGGTTCATACATGTGACCTCACAGCAGCCCATACGTGTGACCTCACAGCAGCTGTGGCTGACTGCACAAGACCTGCGCAAGATCAATCCAGGCACCATTCCAGAAGGAATCATGAGCTCCAGCCCCCAGCTGAGGAGCAAGTGACAGTTGACAATTTGAGGGAAAGAAGAGTCAGTTTTCTATGAGGGTGTGGCCCCTGGTAGGTGGACCATGGATGCTGTAACTCAGGGGAATTCACCCAACACATAGTGGACGCAGTGGGTTGTTTTAAAATAGTAACAATAAAAGTGGGGTTGAGTGGGCTGGGGTGGGGTGTGATGGAGCTGGGAGGACTTGGGGAGAAAAGTGAGGAGTGAATATGATCAAAATATATTACATTTAATTCTCAAAGAATTAAGAATATTATGTGTTAAAATTATTTAACTACAATGGAAGATGGGAGTGGCAGAGGAACCTCTAAATGGTATAGCAGGAACAGATTCTGAAAGGAGACGTTCCCCATAGGGTGCGGCAAGGCACCTAAATAAGGAATACATGTGTCCAAATGATCCTGTCTACCAGGCCCCAGGCACAGAGCATGATGGGGTGTGCTGAATGCCAGAGGAGCTTGCTGAGGAACAGCAAGACCACAGCTGTCCCAAACCACTGTTTGCAGAGCTGGGAGGAGAGTCCAAAGGGAGGTTCCACAAATGCCAACAGAAGCCGACCTAGGAACGGCCACATTCTTCCTCCAGCATTCCTCCAGCACCCTCTACTGATGAGCTCAGGCTAGTGACATTTGGGGATTCCAGCATCATAAGCTGGGCCATGGGAATGGATGGGTAGCTTAGAAGACTGAGAATTAGGTCCACACAGACACGAAGTAGCTTTTTTTTCTAAGGCACACAGCCAGAAGGAATGTCTGTTTCATATCTGTGCAAAAGCACACTATGGCCCCAGGGGATTGCTTAAGGTCCTGTGAACACCTCAAGGCATAGCTGGCATTCAAACCTTGTTTCTGGTCTGCTCTGCCATGAGCAACCTCTCTGTACAGGTAGCCAGTTCTCAGAGACAGCTGGTGACAATGTAACACTTGCTGATTTCTCTGAAGATACCTTCAGACAGCGCTTAGGAACCTCTTGATTCTGCTACAGATTCCACACCCAATATGAAGGGGTGAGCTCACATAAGTGGAACTGATATCCTGCCCTGGAGGAGTTCATTCCTGTTACCCAGGACCTGTGGCCAGCAGCCTGACACATGGACACCTTATTGTTACAAGTGTTGTCCTCACAACTGATTTTACATGTGCCAAAACTTTTTGTGGGACTGAACCTATGGAAAACCTGGTTAGCTCATCAATGTAGTTTGTCATAATATTTGTTAGGGAGGGCTGATGTTTTTGTGACATGATAGGCACAATGGTGACCTCATTGACTGAGACGCAGCGGCAATGGAAACTTGAGTAGAGTGCTCAGCATGATGTACCTTACTGAGCCTTCCCGTTTGAACTGCTTTTCTACAGAAGTAAACAGTATCAGTCACTATTCACGTGTGGGAGTCTTCCCTGGCTCAGTTTCTCCGAGCAGATTAACTGTGTGTTGAAGGGGAGCATTCCGTTCCTACAGACTCAGAGACAGAAGCTCCTCAAGGAAAACAGTTTTCTTAAGAGTCACTTGATTTTATCCACCGGGCCTCCACTGACATATGGGTAAGAAGACATCCAAAGGGTTTTAGTGGCTGTCCCACGGGGCTCATCTGAGAATCTTGAGAGCCCACTTCTCGTCTCCCACAACAAGAACTGGAGAGGGAAATGTCCACACCAAAGCTGGCTCTTTCTTTGTCACTCCAGATGCGTGTGGTCCCTGGTGCCCACTCCTGTCTACAGCAACTTCTCCCTGGGCCAGACTAATGCTTGGTCAGGCGCCTCTGAGCCACTTCAAACCTAGGAAGACTCCAGAAGCCTTGGCAGAATGTGAACACTTGGCCCAACCCTGTCTACTTGTAAACTGCTCTTAGATCCAGGGACTCGTGGCTAGAAAAGTCAGTGGCAAAGTGTAAAATGTGGAGTCACAGCAGCAGGATTGAGAAAGTGGGCAGAAACAGGCGGCTTTGCGGGGAGGTTGACAAATTTCTACCCTGAGTATGTGAAAGCTATTGCCTCATGGTTTCCCAGGGAGCCTTCAGTGAGGTGATGGATTTTCTGTGCCTCAGTTTACCCAGGTGTGAGGGGGGGGATGATCAGTTTTCCTATGAGTGATTGATCATATGATCTGATCTCTGTGTCCTGTTTAGAATACATTTTACTTAGAATCCTTGCCTGTTGTGACACCTGCTGTTGTCACTCCTAACATCCGTAAACTTAAGAACCTAGAGTATTTGAAGATGCCCATCCCAGGGAGCAGATTTCCTCAAGTTGCTGGATGTCTTTCATTCCTTGAGTGCAAAATCTCAGAATGTGTTGATTTAGGGATAAAATAACTGAGAGTTTCCTGGATGAAAGAGAAATGGGATGTATAACTGAGGGGGGGAATGTCAGCCTAGGTCACTTGTAACTATCCTGCACTCTCTGTGCATAGATCATATTATTCATGATTAGAAACATTGTGAGGGTTTGGATTCTAAGCAGAAGACAGAAGCAGGCAGTGCCCTGAGGAGGGCAGTGCATGGAATTACTCCAACAGAAGCGCACGGCGAGTTAGTTCCCTTGAGCAGAAGGTCGGCGGCTGAGCCATGGTGGAAATACTTGGAATGTGGGCATTGTTGAACAAAACAAAACACCCCATCAAAACAGACAGCAGTGGTGGGAGGGTGGATCAGGGTGACTCTCAGTAAACTGTACCAATTTGAACAGCAAATACTTTCTTTTCAAGCCTTCATTATTTGAAGTTATCTTTCAATTGGAGGATGAGTGTACTTTTGTAAACCTTCTCCGTCCCTTATAAGAAGGCTTTACCCCATTTTCTAGCTTTTGTGTAGCATAGTTGGTATTCTAATTCTAGTGGGTCCCTGGGTTTTTTTTCATTATTATTCTTTTCCTGATATCTGATGATTTGCCGGCTGGCTTAAGAGATTAGGTCATTTCCTAGGCTTCCTCTCTCAATAGATCACCACCTCAACCCCTCCACCTGCGTGAGTTAACCAACCATTCACTCTTTCTTTTTGTGTTTCCTTCCACTTGTCAAAAAGGTGGAGGGGAGACTTTTTTCTCCTTTAGTCCTTTCTCTGTGCTGTCACTTCAGATTCACAGTTGCTAAGTATTCCAGGAGCCCACCAGAGGGACTCTCTCGTGGTGTGATTTGCAAACTTTGAAATAACACCCACCATCAGAGGCACCATATGCTCCCGAGTTATAGTCAGCTGACAAGAGCATGTCATTTGTCATTCGAAATTCAGAAAATGTCAGCATTTTCATACCCAGCAATTGCCTACACGCCTCTCTGGTTAGCAAGGAGTATCAGTGAGTCTAAGCACACGTGAAAATATGAGAGTCGTACTGTGATTCTAGAGGAGTAAAATTATTGAACTCAGTATGAAGACCCACGGGTCCATGAGCATATGGACAGACAGATCAACTTTCTATACTTCCAGCCTATAAATGCATCTAGGTGTAAGGTCTGATCCATCAGGTTAGTGGCATTTGGGCTAATTGCGTTTTGTAATACTAGTGACTCAAATCTATCTTTTAGTTATAAAATAGGATAGCAAAGAATATTTTTAATCCATTAAAGGCAGATTCAACATAAAACACAAGCTGTTTCCTTTGTGATTAAATTGCACGCAGCTGCACCAGCTCCCACAGAGCCAAGAGAGAAAAGCTTGGCAATTCTTCCTAATTAAAGGATGTTAATTACTCCTAAATACAATGTTATAGAGGTTCAACTAAATCAATGTTTTTATGGTTCTAAAAAATTAATAATGATTTCAGATCTACTAACTGTGGCCAAATTACCCATTTGCCCACGGTTTCCCATGACTTTACAGTGGACTCTCAGAACTGGAAGTGTATGAAGAGTGAGCCTGTCATGTTCAGTACATCTTCACTACATTCATTAGAGCACCTGATGGTGTTTCTTCCTGATATCCTGTAGGAGAAACCGCCTACCCAAGCCGCAGTCAGTCACTCTGCCCCTGGTGCCCAGGCTAGCCCACATGCACATTCCATGTGTGGCAGGCACTTCCTCCCTGAGCCAAGCCGCCAAGCTTGCCCAGACGCCCAGAGATGCTGACAGTGAGACCCCTGACTGGAGACACCAATGAAGAAAGGACAACACAGCAGAGTCAGCCGCCTGAGCCAATGGGACCTCGGGAGGGGGTATAAAGGCAGGCCTGACTCCCTGCAGCAGGCTCTGCTACTCACTGACTCTCAGTGGCTGAGCTGCTGGTGCTTCGAGTGTCGGATCAGGGTAACCAGCAGCTGTGTCCCGATGGTGCTGTGTGATAGAAGCAGAAGCAGACTCCGTGAGGTAAAGATCGACACAGTCATGCTCCCAGTTCCCCTTTACTCTGCGCTCATGTTAGGTAGCACAGCTCCCCTGCAGCCGAGGGTGGGGATCTAAGTTCTCAATGACCTGAGTGACCTGGGGTGACAGGGCAACTCAGCTGCCCGGCATTACGTATTTTCTCCTTTGTCACGAAAGTCCTCCAAAGTAAGTACAAAGACTCCTTTCCAGTATATGAAGATTTTGAGACTGACTCAAACAAAAGTTTCCCAGTTTGCCCAGTTAAAACAGCAGAGAGATATCAATACATGGAGCCAGCAAGATGGCCCGGCTGGTGTAATTATTCGTTCCCAAGTCTGATAACCTGAGTTCAGCCCCTAGGATCCCATGTGATGAAAGGAGAGAACCAGCTTCTGAAAGTTGAGATTTGAAACCCACGTGAACATCATAGCATGTGTGTGCTTACAAACACGCACAAAAAAGGGAGAAAAATGTATATAAATCCTAAAATGCCAGTGTTCATTACACACTCTTACCACTAAATCATGAGCCTTGACAAACAAAGATTTTTCAGACTGAGGTTAAAGTGCTCGCCATGCACACATGATAATTAGAATTTAGATTCCCAGAACTTACTAAGTAGTGGGTGGGCAGGGTGGCCCTCCTGTAACTCCAGCTTCAGAAGAAGGCAAAGACCGTGGATGCCCAAAGCAATCTGGCTAGTGAGACTAGCCATATCAGTGAGCTCTGGGTTTGATTGGGAGGCCCTGTCTCAATGAATTAAATAGAGAGCAGTGGATGACGATTCTTCCACCAACTTGAAGCCTCTACATGTGAGCACACACATGCACACACACATGCGAAACATACACACATACACATATGCACACTACATGCATGCAAGAAGATAGAAAAATAAACACATTTTAAACTCACATTTCCTTATAACTCAGTATTCTCTCATTCATCCATCAGCTCTGGCTTGAGAGGTGGCTCGTTGTCTCAGTCCATTTGCTCTGTGCTCTGGATAAATGTGTCTTGTCCTGCAATGCTTCAGAGATTGAAGTTTTGGTCTCCTGTAGGTTGGTGCTGAGGTGGTGGGATCCTTGAGAGACAGAACTTTCCTGAGAGGTGGTGAGATCATAGATTAACTCAGAAACGATCAACGCTAACTGGCATCATGAAGTTAATTCTATACAGTTCTCTATAAGACATCTTAGCTATGGCTGAAACCCTCTGTGGGTTTGAACGGCTAAGTGCTGGGATTCAAGGAATCTTGGCAACTGTGAAAGGATTTTGAACCCAAAGTCAAATACAGAACGGCTCTGTGGACTTTCTGACAGTGCTCATGCATTACGGGACTTCACCGAAGCTTTGCTTCGAACCATGCAACATGCGTACTCTACTGTGCGTGCTGTCCCACCGCCACCCTCACGCAACACCAACAAACGCTGCCTGTCACACTACAGCTCAGCCGAAGAGGTACGACAGTTTTTATCGTACGTAGAAGGCTTTCCGCTCTCGTGAAAACATAATGATTTAATTACAGAAAACAAAGACTTCTAATATTTTCCTACTGTCATGTAAGTATCAAATTGGCATATCTTTAGATTGTATTGTGCTATCATGTTTGATTTCGAAAATTTCTGTTTGAGTTGCTGCCTCAAGCCTCGTCAAAACTCATTAAATAGGGGCTTGGGGGTAGGGGGAGCCCGGAGAGATGACTCGGTGGTTAAGAGCACTTGCTAGTCTTGCAGATGACCCAAACTCAGTTCCCAGTGCCCACACAGTGGCTTACAACAAATAAACAGCTTTCTTTATGATTTGTTACATCCCTATTTGTGTGAGTGGTGCTGTATAAGAGTTACTCCCATGATGGGACTGAGAAAGGAAAAAGTTTAAGAATTCATAGTCTATGACTTCAAGGCCATTGCTGTGGCAAACCGAGGCCAGGCCACTTGTTTGGTCCCCTCTGTGCATTCTCTTTCTGCGCCTCCACTATGCTGTGCAATAACCACAAGGCCTTGACCTGAAGTCAGTAAGATGGAGTCACCTGATCTTGTAGACAACCCAACACCTGGTATTGTGCCATCACAGAATGAACTAAGATAAGCTGCTGTGCCAATATTCCAGAAACTGGGTAATTTATAAACACTGGAATTTTATTTCTCACAGTTCTGGAGTCTGGGAAGTCTATGGTCAAGACACTGGTGGCTTCCATGCCTGGGTGGGGGGCTGATTCTCTCAGCTTCTAAGACAGTGTCTTGCCACTGCAGTCCCAGATAGGAGACATCAGGGAGGCCAACAGTTCCCTTGTACCTCTCTCACCAGGTCATTCATCCATGAAGCCAAGGCTCTTAATACTGTCACACTGGTGAGTAAATTTAAACGTGTGTTCTGAAGAATGCCTTCGGGTCTTAGCACCCACAAAAGGAAGGACTCTCACCTTAGTCTTCCTACTCTCGGGAAGGTGGACCAGCATACTACCTCTCCAGCTTCAATTACCTCACTGGTTGTGACTATTGATCTTGATCATCAACTCGAATGGACTGAGGAGTGTCCATTTGAGTTGGCGGGCCTCCCAGCTCTCAAATAAATAATACATACAGGCTTATTATTACTTATAAATGCCCAGCTTTAGCTTGGTTTATTGCTATCCAGCTTTTCTTAAATTATCCCTTTTGCCTTAAATTACCTTTTGCCTCTGGGCTCTTTCCTTTTCTTACTTCTGCACATCTTACTTTTACTCTTACTCCCTAGCAGTCTAGGTGGCTGTGTGGCTGTGTGGCTGTGTGGCTGGGTGGCTGGTCCCTTCTTTTCCAGCTCCTTGATCTCTCTTGCCTCTCCATCCTCTCTTCCCAGATGTCTTCTTTTTGTTCTCTCTGCTTGCCAGCCCACCTATCCTTTCTCCTGCCTTGTTATTGGCCTTTCGGCTCTTTGTTAAACCAATCAGGTGTTTTAGACAGCTTCTGAGTTAAACAAATGCAACATAAAAGAATGCAACACATTTTGCACCATTATACAAATATTCTACCTCATAAACAAATACTCTACAACAAAGGAGTGCCTGCAAGCCACTTCTAGGTTTGTCTAAGGAACTTCCAGAGGTGTAAGCAGCACCATCCCACATGCTGGACTCAGAGTAGAAGAGGGTTAGCAAGGCTCTTGCTCTCGTTCTCTCTCTCTCTCTCTCTCTCTTTCTCTCTCCCTCCCTCCCTCTCTTTCTCCCTCCCTCCATTGTTCCCTCCCTTATTCCCCCTCCCTCCTCTCTGTCTGTCTGTCTTCTTATCCCCATTCCTGGCAGCCATGAGGTGAGTGGCCTCTCAGCCTGCTCTTGCTGCCATGATGTTTTGCCTCATAGAGGACCCAGATGCAATGACACCAAGGACTACTGACTGAGAGCTGTACCAGGCCCCCACGCAGCTCCCAAATGTTACTAGTTATGAATGTCTGGCCTTAGGCTGCTGCTTCTTGCTAGCTTTTTCCCTCCTTTAACTTAAATTAACACGATTCCCTTCATCTATGCTTTGCCTCAGGGCTTTTTAACCTTTTCTTTCTGTATATACTACTCTTGGGTCTCCTGGCTGCAGCTCCCTAGCTGATCACGGCTGTCTCCCTCTTTCTCTCCCTCATTCTCTCCTCTCCTTCTTCTCTCATTCCTTTGTCTCTCCTCCTATTTATTCTCTCTGCCTGCTGGCCCTGCCTATCCCTTTCCTGTCTAGCTATTGACCACACAGCTTTTTATTAAACCAATCAGGTGCCCTAGGCAGGCAAGGTGAAACAGCAGCACATCTTTACATAATTAAACAGATGCAGCAGAAACAAATGTAACATATGTTTCCATCATTAAACAAATACAGCAGAAACATACGTAACCCGTCTTTATACAGTTAAAGGCATATTCTGCAGCATAAACAAATGTAACACATCTTTACATGGTTAAATATTCCACAACAGAGAACTCTGAAACTTTGAAGCAAAATATGTCCTTCCCCCTTCAGATTGTTTTATTCCTATCCTTGGCCATAGTGATGGAAATTTGACTGCCACACTTACAAAGTGAGTGATGCCTAAGGTCCTAAGATGGAGGCAGTAAGTAAATGAAACCCTGTATTGGAAAAGAAGGTATTCAGAAAAACACCAGTGTGATACAATGAAGGGTCCTTGCGTCAAGTTCTGCCTGGGAGAATGACTATAGGAGACAGATTTGACGTCCTATAACCCACAGATTGATACTTATTTTTGTCTTTTTTAGATTTACTGTTTTATATGTATGAGTATTTTGCCCGCAGGTATGTATGTGCTCGCCATCTGTGTCTAGTGCCAGAATGCAGAGATTAGAAGTGAGCATTCGATCCCGCGGGACTAGAGTTATAGTTATGAGCCACCATATGGGTGCTGGAAATCCCTGGATGCTCTGGGAAAGCAGCCCCTGCTCTTAGGCCCCGAGCCATCTATCGCACCAGCTACTGATAGATATTTTTAGGTGACTAAATAGGCAATGAGTACAGATGGCTGGGTGGCTGGTTATCACTGTACTGCGCAGTAAGGAGGGGGAATTCTGAGTTCGGAAAAACAGACCAGCGGTCAAATCCACACGCCTTTAGTTTCCCTTTATTTAAACTCGATTCGCTTTGTCTGACCCACATCGGTGTTTCCTGTAAGAACCGAAGACTGAGACACTGACTCGCGCCTGACCAGAGGGTCTCACACTCGACGGTGTCCTCTGCACCTGTTGGCTTTACCTTTTTCTTTAAACCTGCGTTTTGTGTGTGAGCGGGTTTTCACGGTAAAACATCTGAGCAAACGATTTATTTGGGGTTCAAAGAACGAAAGGTTTCAGCCCAAGCTCTGGTCAGGACATTGGTGCTGAGGCTGTAATTACATCATGGAGGGGAGGCATGAAAGGGCAAAATCGCCCCCTTGTGGTTGTCAGCAGAGTGCATGAACTTCCTGGCTCCCCCCTCTTCTCCTTTTGCTCCACATGGGCCTCTGGCCTGCCCCCTGGGTCAGGTTCTCCTCCTCAGTTAACCTTCTCTAAGCTGCTCTCACAGAACACCCAGAAAGCAGAGTACACGGGAAGAGGGGTGAAACTGCACTGTCTCAAGGGTTTCCCTCCATGACACACTTCCGTCAGTGAGGCTCCGTCTCCTAGAAGTTATAAAACCTTCCAAAACACTCCACAGCTGGAGACCAAGTGTTTAAACACATGAGCTTATGGGAAGCATTTCACACGTGGGCTTCTCTTCTTCATTCCCCCTTGCCTAGCGTGAATCCAAAGGCAGAAAGTGCAAGTAGAACGTGAAATTAAAAAAAATTTTTTTAATCGAAGTTAGTTTTGTGCAGCCCTCGGGACACATTGGCTACCATCAATATTTCGTTGAGAGGGTGAGCAAGGACTGGGCGGAGGACGCGGTGGATAAAGAAGCTTGCAGCCAAGCCTGACGACCTGGATTTGATCCCCAAGACCCGCATGGCAGAATGACAGAAATGGCTCCTGCAAACTGTCCACTGAGCTCAAAACATGAAGAATGGCGAGTGGCATGTGCATCTGTACACACACACACACACACACACACACACACACACACACACACACACACACACACATTTTTGAGCATGTGAGAAAGTTGAAGTTACTCTTGCAGAAGCAGGAAATGTGTGCCCTGGGGCCAAACTGCGTGTGTCTGAATCCTCTGCTACTATTTACTTAAAAAAAAATTCGTAGGTGCTGAGAACCAAACCCAGGCCCTCTAACTGCTGAGCCATCTCTCCAGTCCCTGTTATCACTGACTTACATTCTTTGCTCTTCTCATGTGTCCTGTGGGTGTGTTGACTTTTCACCAGTGACAATACACTCAGGATAATCCTTCCAGAGGTGTGACAATTCTCTAAACTATACAGTCTTTTTTTGGAGGGGGGTTACGAGACAGGGTTTCTCTATATTGTTTTGGAGGCTGTCGGTCCAGCCCGGCCTCGAACTCACAGTGATCCGCCTGCCTCTGCCAAACGAGTGCTGGGATTAAAGGTGTGCGCCACCACCACCTGGCTATACAGTCTTTTTAATTCAAGGAAAACACTAGGAAAATAAATATATAACTGGCAATATTTCTATTACCAATGATAATACATTACTGTTTTTATTTGTCAAACATTACTTGCTCTTTCGTGGTGCAAATAATTCAGGGTTGTTGGAGATACATCAAGCATAAATGCCCTTCTACTACAAAAGATTCCAAACAAAACTTTAGCTACATTATTATTATTGGTGGTGGCGGTGGTGCTTTTGATGTTTTTGCGACAGAAGCTCATATAGTCCAGGCAAACTCTATACAGTCAAGGATAGCCTTGAACAGCTAATCCTGTCTCCAACTCCCAAGTGAGATTACAGGTATGTACCACCACACCTGGCCAACTACTCTGTGAGAGAGAGACAGAGACAGAGACAGAGACAGACAGAGAGAGAGAGAGAGAGAGAGAGAGAGAGAGAGAGAGGAAGGGAGGAAGGGAAGAAGGGAGGGAGGGAGAGAGAGAGAGAGAGATGGAGGAAGGGAGGGAGGGAGGGAGGGAGGGAAGAAGGGAGGGAGGGAGGGAGGGAGAGAGAGAGAGAGAAAGAGAGAGAGAGATGGAGGAAGGGAGGGAGGGAAGAAGGGAGGGAGGGAGGGAGGGAAGAAGGGAGGGAGGGAGGGAGGGAGAGAGAGAGAGAGAAGGCATTCATTTGGACCAGAGGCTGACATCACATGCCTTCCTCCACTGTTCTCCACCGTATTTTTTGAGACAAGGTATCCATCCCACTGAACATGGGGCTGGGAGAAAGCCCAGGATCCTGCTTCCTCTTGTCCCAGCCTCAACGCTGGGATTATAGGCACAAGCGACTGTGACTGCTTTTTACATGGCTCTCAGGGACCTAACCTCAGAGCCTTGGGCTTTGAAGGCAAGCACTTTATCTGATGCACCACCTCCCAAACTCCAGCCTGCTACATTTTTTTTGAAAAGTCCAGATGCTAGCGCTTTGCACAGAAGGGTAACTTTCATTGACAATCTCTTGTGTGTTTTCTAAAGAACTAAGACAGAACACAGAAGATCATGACAGAAAACGACAAGTATTTAAGGATGGAAATGAGTAATCACTCTTGATCATTATACCTGCTATCACAAATTGGACTGTCACATTTTCTCCATAAACGTGCAATTTCGGATCAATAAAAAACGAACATGAAAAGTGGAGAGGCGACTGGGGAGGTGGTTCCCCTGAGCATCTTTGTTGCTCTTCCGTATGTTCTCAGTTGAGTTCCCAGCACCCATGAGGGGCTCACAACTACTTGCAACTCCACATTCCGGAGTGGGTAGGGGTGGGGTCCAACGGACTCTTCTGGCCTCCTTGGACACCTACATGTACACAGCAGACTCGCACACATACACATGAATGCAGGTAAAAAATAAATAAATAAATTCTTTTGAAATAACCCAGAGGATCCAAACGGAGCAGAGACCTGAAGCAAGAAGTCACTGGAGCTATCAAGCCTAAGACGGGAGCAGCAAGTGACAGGAAAACAAGGGAGGCGTGGAGGGACCGAATTGTAATGATGGCATGTTCCTATAGCTGTGGAGACACTCAAAATAGCCACCCCCCCCCACAAAACACTTCTATTGGTGGTAAAGTGACATTGAAGTAGGCACACCACATCCCAAGATGCCTTCTTTGAGATGAGAAAGCACCTAGTTGGGCCTGTGCATTCTGACACTTTTGCTAAACATCAGATATACTACTTTAGAGCAACTCTTTAAATATGCAATGTCTTCGGATGCAGAGAGCAGCCTGAAACACTGGAGTTTTATTTCTTTGTTGCTAAGGGTCTTATTTCTCCCTGTGTTGCTTTTTCTCAAAACCCAGAGTCTGCTTATTTGAAAATATTTATGTGTGCATGAGAGGATAGATTTTGTGCATTGTTCTTTGAAATTTGCTCCTTTTACATTACTGAATTCTCACACATCTTTTTCTGGGGGCAGAATGACTCTGTTTTTCTTTACAACCTTCAGTGCACACACCCACAGGGATTCCACGGCTGGGCTCGTGATAGCTTTCCCATTCTGAAAGATGGGGTTGGGATCTATATTAACTTTGTATCAGCCGATGAAGCGACCTGACTTTATTTGAAACCTTTATCACTCTATGAGAGGTAAGTCGCTTTGCTCAATTACAGATGGTCTGAGGCAATGACTGTGATTCAAGTGACAGTCTGAATTTCGATGATCTACTTTGAGATTTGGGATAACTCTTTCTGCTGTCTGGAATTTCAGTTCCTTCTCCCACAGCTTCCTACCCACTTCACAAAGATGTTGTGAATGTTAACTTCAAGGGCTTTAAGCACTTCTGAAGAAAGACATGCTCTAAACACAAGGCATTAAGCAATCCGAAAGGCTCTACTTCGCATTATCATATAAATTATCAGGAGGATTTTTATCAGTGCTAAATCCAGTTAAACAATAGAAGCAAGAAAATGCACAGAAGAGACAGAAACTAACATAGCATCCTGTGGTAAAGGTCTGTCAGCAATTGTGCTTCCAACTGGGTGGGGATAGAGAACTCAATGTGTGAATTGTCAGAAACGGCTGTGTTTACATTGCTGATGTGCTTGGTTGTATTCGGTAATATCTCCATTGGACGCTGAGCATACAGTTATGTGAGCGAGGCAAGTTGCCCAACAGCATTAGTAAGAAACAGAAAAGAAATAAGAGGGGGAAGAGAGGGAGGGAGGGAAGGAGGGAGGAAAAGAGGGAGGGGGAGGGAGGGGACACAAATTTGGCTGCAATGAAATAACTATACACAGTCAAATGAAGAATTTTTTTTTTAAAAACTGACATCGCCAAAGGTTGGTGATGACGAGAGCAACCGGAACACAGACGAATTGTTGGCAGGAGTGGGGACATGTGCAATTATGTGGGAATCAGTATGGGAGTTCTTCCTAAGTAAAACATAACCCACACAATGATCCCATGATGCCACTTGAAAATGTTTACTCAAGAAAAATGGTAATAAATATTAGACAGAGGCCTTTAGAGCCAGTAGCTTGGCTCAGCCCGCACTCGCCACCAAACCTGGTGACTTGGGTTCAGTCTCCAGGGTCTACATGGTGAAAGGACAGAAATGGGCCCTCAAGATGTCCCCTGACCTCCACAGGCATGTGCACATGTCCACACATGTGTGCACACACATGAATGTAATCATTTTTAAAAGGCATATACTGTATTCTTATTCATCAAACATTAATACTGAAATTTCTTTTAGCAGACAAGTGGATGATCTTTTATTGTATGATACTACTCAACTACAAAAAAAGAGAAAAGTTTTGAGATGCAGCACCACAGGTACATCTCACAGATGTGATCTTAAGTGAAAGAAATCACGGCTAATACGTGTTTGTGGTCACTCAATCTAAAGGTAACTGCAGGAAATGGAAGTTAGACCATGAGAGAAAGATCTGGTACCACTACCCTGGGGGCCTGGCTTTGATGCCATGAAGCCAGACTGCATGGCTATAACTAACTCCCCTTCTTATCTCAATGGACAGAAGTAGTGAAGCCTCCAAATTTGACTTGAGTCTAGTTTCTGTTCTCTATAACCAGGAAGCCCAATGTGATCAATGCATTGATTAGAATCATTACACCAGCATACACATATTCTTATTGGTTTGGTTTGAACCACTAATTAGTATTTTTGATGTTTGGTCCCTATTTGTTGAAACTACCAGGGGAAGGGCATTTCTGGAAACTTCTGGAGGTAGAGCCCGACTTGAGGAGTTGATCACAAGCTAGAGTTGCCCCAGAGTACTGTCGACTTGGTGGATTCTTCTTGTGTGAATTCAGAAGATCAGAATGCTGACAGAGACATGGTGGCTTCAGAAGGAATGGGACTAGAGACCATTCTTATTAGAGTCTAGACAAACTCTGCCTACAATTTGCCCCTGGCATAAAAATTTGAGTCAAGCTCAAAGTAGTGGAGTTTGACTAAAGAAGCAGCTTGGTGGTTGAGAACACCGGCTGCTCTTACAGAGGACTTGGGTTTATTTCCCAGCACCCACAAGGTGGTTCATAACTCCAGCTCTGGGGAACCTGACGTCATCTTCTGGCCTCTGCAGGCATTGCACACACAAAGTGCACATAAATCCCATGTAGGCAAACACTCAGACACATAGAAGAAAAATAAACAAATCTTTTAAAGTAATGGACTAATTTGGTGGAGGAAATTTCAAGGCAGTACAACAGATTGTGCACGTACACATGTTTATAGTGAGAAACAGGAACAAAATCCAGAGCAAAGCAGAATGTGCTATTCCAATGAAAAAGGAGCCTGGTAGGTGGTGGACTAGGAGGTCATATTTGCTAACAAGATTGATTCCTTCCAAAACAGACAAGCAAGTGAGGGTCATAGTCCACAGACTCCACAGGTTTACTGGAGTGCCAAATCGTTCACACAGATGGACCCAGGGAACAGCACCCACTATACACTACATGGACAATGAACTATCAGTTACTACTGAGAAAATATGGCCCAAGTGAACCTGAAATACACATCTAATAGGTCGTCAGAATGAGCTTTTGGGTGTGAATTTTATGAGCCATACATAAACCTGTTAAATTCTGTCTCATCTAAGCAAAATGTTTTTCAAACTGGAAAGATAGCGCCCCCCCGGTTTTGAGGCAAGCAGCCCAGGTTGGCCTCAAATTTGCAACCCCCCTGATTCAGTTTACTAAGCTCTAGGATTAAGAGAATGGAGCCACATTCTCAGCGGAATGGCATAAAAAAATTTTGTAGTATGAATACCAACCATATATGTATTGAATTTACCAAGTGAAGTTTTTTATAAGACCAAGGTTGCATGATTCTAGTATATTATATCCCCCAAATATTCAACCAATTTTTAAAGCTCACATAAAGCATTTACACAACTGCAATACCTTGTCTTTGCCAAACCTTGCTACAGGTGTGTCAAATGCTATAATCAGTCCACGACATAGATAGCTGACTACAGTTTAAAAGACTGAATTTAATATCGTATTTTGGACTTCCATAAAGCGTGGAAAGTGAAGCTAACTTGCAACCACGAAACGGAGTGCATTTTACACTTTAGCTCTTAATTCATTCCAAACGCATTAAAACATATTTCAAAGATTTCAAATATACAATTACCTTTTCTGTCACTCAGAGCATAGAATCAGCATTGAGAGAGAGAGAGAGAGAGAGAGAGAGAGAGAGAGAGAGAGAGAGAGAGAAGGTGAGAGGTGCTTTTATTGGTTTACTCAAATGAGTAACTTTAAAGAATAAAAATGGTTTTCAAAACCATTTTTTCTATACATGTACATTTCGCCTAGGCAAGATCAGCAGTAAGAAAAAAGGCATGGGTAAAGTGGACCACTTCTCCCTTCTCCCTTCACAATGAAAATGTGGCAAACTCCAGAGTCCCCACAGTGAATGGGCAATAAAGTACACAGAAACAAGTGCAGCCGCTTGAAGTTTAGCCCTTCACAGACCTGGATCTAACGTGCTGTCCCCAGGCCTGGATCTAACATGCTGTCCCCAGACCTGGATCTAACGTGCTGTCCCCAGGCCTGGATCTAATGTGCTGTCCCCAGGCCTGGATCTTATGTGCTGTCCCCAGACCTGGATCTAACGTGCTGTCCCCAGGCCTGGATCTAACGTGCTGTCCCCAGGCCTGGATCTAACGTGCTGTCCCCAGGCCTGGATCTAACGTGCTGTCCCCCTGAGGGAAGGATGCACAAAGCACCCAGACCACTGGATTTCCCAGCCCTGCTTCCCTTGTTTGCCATTGGCTCCAATTTTCTCTTTTGGTGACTGCGCAAGTTCAAGCCTAGACTCCTACGTTGCAATATCCACCCTAAGCATGTAGATGCACAGAGAGGCCTTACCGATGGGTTTCCTCTCCACCGGATGCCTTCCAGTTTATGCGTCAGTCAACCAGGCTGAGGAAGACTACCCCTAGGAGCCAGATACTGCCCCACCCTGCCTGTCTCCTGTGGCAACATAAGCGGCCTGCCGAAGGAGGGAATCAGGAAGACACAAGCCAATGATTTCAATCTAAGAAAGACAAGAAGAATCATAGAAACCAGTTGCCAGTGTCAGACATGAGAAACAGTCTTCTGATGGTGAACCTTCTTTTCTGGTGTTGTTCGGTTGACAGATGAGCTTAAAGGAGGAACCTGAGGAGCTGAATTTGTGTGTCAGAAGATGACTTGGTTGGTAAACCGCTGTTGAGCAAGCATGAGGACTTGAGTTCCATCCCCAGGAGACCTGTTTAAGAAGAGAAAGGCCAAGCATACAGTGTAAGCCTGTAATCCAAGTACTGGCTGAGCCTGGGGTGGGAAGAACCCTAGGGTCTGGGAACAGTTAAACCAAATCACTGAGCTCCAGGTTCAGTGTGAAAACCCAGACTCTAAGTAAATAAGTAAATAAGGTAAAGGTTAAGTGAGGAAGACACTCAAAGTTAACCTTGGGACTTACCTGCACACATACACCTGTGTAGACAACACACACACCTGCACATGTACACATCTACTTCTGTGTAGACAACACACACACCTGCACATGTACACATATACACCTGTGTAGACAACACAACACACACACCTGCACATGTACACATCTACTCCTGTGTAGACAACACAACACACACACCTGCACATGTACACATCTACTACAGTGTAGACAACACACACACACACACCTGCACATGTACACATACACTCCTGTGTAGACAACACACACCTGCACATGTACACGTATACTCCTGTGTACACAACACACACACACCTACACATGTACACATATACTCCTGTGTAGACAACACACACACACCTGCACATGTACACATCTACTCCTGTGTACACAACACACACACACATGTACACATATACACCTGTGTAGACAACACACCTGCATATGTACACATATACTCCTGTGTAGACAACACACACACACACCTGCACATGTACACATATACTCCTGTGTAGACAACACACACACCTGCACATGTACACATCTACTCCTGTGTACACAACACACACACACACACCTGCACATGTACACCTGTGTACACAATACAATTAGAGAGAGAGAGAAAGAGAAAAAAATTAGGTCAGTAGGTCAGCAAACTGCCGGAGATTTACCAGACAAACCAGATAGCCCATGTTTGATCCCTGCGACCCACAGTGGAAGGAGAGCATTAACCTCCAAAGCAGTCTCTCTCTCTCTCCCTCCCTCTCTCTCTCTCTCTCTCTCTCTCTCTCTCTCTCTCTCTGTCTCTGTCTCTGTCTCTGTCTCTCTCTGTCTCTCTGTCTCTCTGTCTCTCTCTCTGTCTCTCTCTCCGTCTCTCTCTCTGTCTCTCTCTCTGTCTCTCTCTCTCTTTCTCTCTCTCTCTCTCTCTCTCTCTCTCTCTCTCTCTCTCTCTCTCTCTCTCTCTCTCTCTCGGCTCAAAGTATATCTTTAGAAAAGAGATTTTCATTGCATTACGGTGGTCGGGAGAAATTTATCAAACTTTTCTACAAACCATGCACTTGCCAGGATCAGTTTTATTTATTATTCCCCTCCACATTTCAGTGGAGAAGATAAGCTTTATCTGATGGTGAGATACTGAATAAACAGATGCCTGAGGCTCGGCAGCCTCCACCCCCATTTCTTAGCACGCTTGGCTTTAGAGTTGCTGCTGCTTCCACTACTCCAAAGTGAGCTGGGATCTTATTCACTTAACACATAACCCCTCTCCCTGTTCAGTGTCGCACACACTCTCCAAGTCCTTGGCCCGGAAGGCAGCACGTCAAAGTGGGCGGCACACACTGGGAAGCCAGATCTGCTTTGGATAGGCCCGTGAGGACTGGCAGCAGAGACCCCTCTTACATCCCTGTGGCATTGTAGGAGAGGGGTGAAGCTGCAAGGGAAATCATCTGGCAAGCTGTGCATGCAGGAAGCAGTCAGCTACTGGTCTGTACGTCATCATGAGCTGCTCTCTGGCGGCTGGGGGCAGCTAAGGCACAAGGAACGTGCAACACCCCAACATAAGGAGAGCATCTGAATTCCCACCAGGATGAGACGCACCCCACATACAAAACAATGCCAAAAGTGAGCATCTATGCAAAGCTATTACAAGGAGATCAAGTAAGAAACACAGAGAAGGGGAGACAAATACTCATCAGAAAAGACATCTTCATGGCAAAGATAAAATTATAAATAAAAAATGGCCTCAAAACCAAAAAACCCAAATAAAGCAAACTTACCTATAAAGCAAGAGCTCATGCAAGCATACAAGGGTTGAAGAAAGCTACGGCAAGGCATCAGGAAATGAAATACAACCTGGTGGATACCAGGGAACAAGCATTAAACTGGCCACAAGCAGGCTGTGGTAGACGTGCAAAGAAAGAATGGCAGGAATGAGAAGAGCATATTAAAAAATACCCCCAAATCACCCAAAAGAACGAGAGCCAATAGTAAAGGGGGGAGATTAGGAACACTTGAATGAGCAGAGAGATGCTCTGTGAGAGATGGCTCAGTGGTTAAGAGCCTGTACTGCTCCTACAGAGGACCCAGGTTCAGTTCCCAGCAATCACAGCAGCTGGTTCACAATCACCAGAAATTCTAGTCCCAGGGGATCTGATCCATATCCTCTTCTGGCCTCCATAGGTTCCTGAATATCACACACACACCATGCTTAGCATCACTAAGAGGATAAAAAGAATAAAATAGGAAATTGTTAAGTGCTTGCTTTAAAGTGATTTTCAGAATACAGGTCAGTGAACCCTACCCAAAAATGACACAAAACATCCAAACGTGAAGCAGGCTGCACTGAGAACAAAGATTAAAACTTGTTGTTTGCCAGGGTACCACGTTTAGGTCCAAATGTTGCTCTCCATGGCAGTTCTGAAAATTAGAAGGCATTGGAGCAAAGGCAAGAAGTGGTCATGGAGACTATTAAGTACTGGACACCACTGAATGGTCACTGGAGTATAAAGACAGACGTTTTTCAACTTTCAGACTCTGAGGGGATGTGGGGACTAAGCTCTTCTTGAGACAACTTTGAAAGTCAGGGTACAATGGAATACAGAGTTGAATATTGCTGATTCCACTGAACTTTAGGACGCAGTACAAACAATTATGGGAATTATGACCACAGAGCAGAATGCAAACATTAAAAGCTTGAATAAGGGCTCAGCAAGATGGCTCAGCAGGTGAAAACACTTGGGATATAAGCCGGATGACCTAAGTTCTCAGGGTGGAAAGAGCATACTCGTTTTGGTTTTGGTCTTTTGAGACAGAGTTTCTCTGTGTAACATTCCAGGCTGTCCTGGAACTCACTCTGTAGACCAGGCTGGCTCAAACCCACAGACATCTACCTGTTTCTGCCTCCCATGTGCTGGGATTTAAGGTGTGTGCCACCACCACGCAGCAAGAGCCTGCTCTTAAAAGCTGTCCTCTGGCCTCAAGATGTGTACCATGGCATTCATGAGCATGCTTGTACTCGTGCTCAAACACACTTTCTCAAATAAAGATTTAGTAACAATTAATAATAACAAGCCATTTTAAAATTTTTTATTTGATTTAAATTAGAAACAAGTTTGCTTCACATGTCAATCCCAGCTCCCTCTCCCTCCCCTCCTCTCTCACCCACTTCAACCCTCCCCCAACCCCTCTTCCAATCCCCAATCCACTCTCCAAGGAGGGTGAGGCTCTTCATGGGGGATCTCGAAAGTCTGTCATATGATCTGGGGCAGGGCCTAGGGCCTCCCCCATGTGTCCAGGCTGAGACAGCATCCCTCCACATGGAATGGGCTCCCAAAATCCATCTGGATGGCAGGGCTAAATGCTGATATATTGCCCGAGGCCCCAAAGGATGCTGAGACCTCCTCACTGACACCCACATTCAGGGGGTCTGGGTCAGTCCCATGCTGGCCTCTCAGCTATCAGTTTGGGGGCGATGAGCTCCCCCTTGTTCAGGTCAGCTGTTCCTGTTGGCTTCACTCGTCCAGTCATGACCCCTTAGCTCATCACTCCTCCCTCTCTGCAGCTGGGTTCCAGGAGTTCAGTTCAGTGTTTAGCTGTGGGTGTCTGCCTCTGCTTCCTTCAGCCACTGGATGAAGGCTTTAGGATGGCATACAAGGAAGCTGTCAATCACATTATCAGGGAAGAGCATTTAAGGTAGCCTCTCCAGTATTGGTTAGGTTGCCAGAATGTGTCATCCTTGTAGATCTGGACATCTCACTAGTACCAGATCTCTCTTCAAACCTATATTGGCTCCTTCTATTATGGCATCTCTCATCCTTCTCTCCTCTATTCTTCCAACTCAACTATCCTGCTCGCTCACGTCCTCCTCTCCAATAACAAGCCATTTTAAAGGGCACGATAACACAGAAATATGACAACAAAGGTTTGGAGGGAAAGAAGACAGGGCGATGGCCGGATGTGCTGACTGAAGCATCACTTGGTAGAACAGATGACAATAACATTGCTGATAGGGAGAAATCATGGACTTTAGCTTAAGCTCGCTTCAAAGTCTAATGAGCTTCACATGAAACCTACAGAATAATCAATAGTCCGGTGAGTTTAAGAGAAACAGAGTTGGGGGGGTGTGAAGAAAAAACTGTTACTCTGGGTCAGAAGCCAACAGATAGCTGTGTAAAGAAATAAAGTCCCCTTAGAAAGGATTCCATAAGACTTCTCAGAACTTACTGCATGGGACCAAGAGATGAGGGGCAGCCTTAAGAGCTCAGTTTCAGTGAGCAGCAGTTCAACTGCGTGCAGCACTTAGTGCTGCATCACAAAAGCATAATAAAGAGGCAGTTGACATCAACATCAGAAATAAAACGTGCCTCATCCTCGGACTGGCAGCCAGTATGTACCTCCCTGCCTTTCTGGGTTGCCGGGGGGGATAAGGTAGGTGCTAAGCATTGAAATGATGACCCAGAAACGTGGTACCCCACACAACAACACGAGGAAGCTATCTTTGGCAACCGTGGCAGTTCTGGGATAGAGTACCCAAGGCAACCACTGCAGCTGGAAGGAATAGTTTGAACACAGTTCTTAGCTGGCTGCCTGCATGTCCAGCATTCTGTACAATGCTCAGCAAACTTTAAACACCCTTTCTGCACATGCCCCCGGGGTAGAATTCCGTTGTTTAGAACTGGGAACCATTCGCAGCTATGCGTAGCGCAGACAGAACACACGCTAAAGAAGCAAAAGACAAATGAAAAACTCTCATGTTGAACACACTAAGCACCTAATATTTCCATATGCTCTGGGGGGTTCCCCGCCGAGAACTTTCAAACGAAGAGCCACCTGTCTGTGAAGCATGGCATCCCTAGAGTGTGTTATGTATCCCAAATGCAAGTTAAAGGATGGTGTCTGTTAGAATAAAGCTCAGCTTTAAGCACCTGACTACACTTGAATCATCAAAAGCTGAAGCATTCCAAATTGGTAAAATGAAGCGCAGCTGAGTCTCACTGCGCTGGTATGCTGGAACTCTTTGGAGATTTCAAGGATAATGACTCTAAACATGTCTAAAGTGTTTATTCTAGGCTCCAAAGCTTGCTTCGAAAGCCCAAAGTGAAATCAAGTTCATTGCCCACTGAAGGGATTAAGGGATGATATCATTACCATTGTTCCCTCTTCTACTCTTGGCTAGGATGAATAGGGTAACACACCCAACAGTCACTCCTAGAATTGGGAGATAAAGCCCCCAACCAGTGGGTCTGGCTGATTCGAGGATGCACTCACTGTTTTGGGATCTCAGAGTTGAGGGCAAGCCTTCCTAGGCATGTGGTTCTCAAGTGCAAACCAGGGTCACTGTCTGCATCTCTTGGCAAGTTGTCAGTTTCCAGTCCTGCACTGCAGACTTTTTAGGTGGGACCCCGAACCCTGCCTTGCAAAAGACCAGCATTTCTGACACTAGCATTTGACAACCACTATTTGCAGCATGAGACACCCCAGTGTCCCAGCATAAGGACAATCTGCTTGGGGGGACAGGAACAACAAGGAGCACTGCTTCTTGATGACACATTTCAGAATTCATCTAATTTCATTTCCCTCGCTCAGATCGAATTCAGACGTCTCCTGGGATCATCAGAAATGAAGGAAACATGGGTCTTTTCAGGTAAAAAAAAAAATCCCAGGTATTTCTTGGTTCTGAGTCAGTATCTAAAGTCCAGGCTGGCATCACACCCTGAATGTAGCCGAGGATGACCTTCAACTTCCAATCCTCCTGCCTCCTCTTTCCCAACTACTCCCTGGCGTATGAGGTGCTGCGAATCGAATGAGGGTTTTACACTTGCTAGGCAAGCATGCTACCAAGTGGGCTACATACCCAGCTCCTTTACCTTTAGCCTATTTTTCAAACTCGTTCTCATCCCTGTCAATCGTGGGAGTAAAGTATAACATTACATTAATACAGCATCATGTTTTGCTCAAATGAATTGAGAACATTTCCCAAGTTTCCTTCAGAAAAATTAATATGATAAAACTAACGTTTTGGCTTGTTTGTGTTAAATTTAATGTGTAAGGTGTTTTGCTTAATGTGCAGCTGGTGCCCATGGGAGCCAGAAGAGGGCACTGGATTCCCTGGAACTGGAGTTACAGATGGTTGTGAGCCGCTATGTGGATGCTGGGAATCGAACCTGGGTCCTCTGCAAGAACAGTGAGTATTCTTAACTGTTAAGAACATCTCTCCAGCCCCAAGACTTCTTATTTTAGAATTCAAATTTTAGGCTTGTCTTTCCTTCAGGTTCCTCCTTGCTCTTACTGCTTTTGTCTTAGAAAGTTCTAGTTCGCTGTAAGGTCACCATATTTCCCATATATTGCGTTAAGCACTTGATCCTCTTTTGTCCTATTAAATAAGAACAGGCCAGATGGAGGCCCCTCCACTCTCTCCTGAGCAGGTTTTAGGCAATTAAAAATGATTATTTTTACTACGTATTTTATGTGTCAGCCAGATGTTATCTGTGGTCATTTCTGGAAAGGATCGCTCTGTGGAGGTTATAAAATACACTTTTCCTTTGGGAGACTGGACTTTAGAGTGTCATCAAGAAAGCACAAGAAATTGATTTACTCTTGTATTCTTGTTCCAGTGACAAAATCGGCCTAGTATCTCATCATCTTTGAAGGCAAAGATCTGCTCAAATTTTTCTTCATATCTCTGCATTCTGTCCCTGTTTGTGTTGTGTCAGAAACAGAAAACACAAAACCCATCTGGTCGATGGAGGAGAAATGAATATCAGCTTCCCACTCTACTTTGATTTTTCCAAAGAGCTGATTTGGCTTTCATAAACTGCCTATGCTTGGCATAGTAAAGTGTTGGCTCGATCAAGACCTTGAGAGCACCCACCCACACACTTCCAGAGATCACAACTCCTCACCACACCCACACATTCCCAGAGATCACAACTACTCACCACACAGACACATCCAGAGATCACAACTACTCACCACACAGACACATCCAGAGATCACAACTCCTCACCACACAGACACACTTCCAGAGATCACAACTACTCACCACACAGACACACTCCCAGAGATCACAACTGTTGCTGCACAGCTCTCTCTCTGTTTGCCATGCAAGCTAATTCATCTGCATTTCTCATTAGAGTTGAAATGGTCCAGAATGGGGCAAAGAATTTGTAATTATAAAACTGTTCTGTGGTTACACAAGCCATTTTCTCCCCGTGTATATACAAATTAGAATCCAAATAATTTTCCCTACACAAACATCTCTTAAAAAATGTAGATCTATAGGTGGTCCAAAATTATGCCATCATGATCAACAGAAGAACTCAACCACACTAGCACATAATTGAACGGCTAGGTGGAGGTGGGCTCTAAAACACTAACTCTCTGACTAAACTTAATTCAGTTTATGATTTGGAATGGTAGGATGAATCAACAGGCAAGAACAATTCAATTTCAAAAGCCTGACCCTGTCCTGTCAAATATTCAAGATGTGGTAATATGACCCTGGCTTCAGTGCTGATACTGTTTTTGAGACGGGGTCTCACTATGTAGCTCAGACTGGCCTGGAACTCTGCATGTGGTCTCCACATAGACCAGGATGGTGTCAAAGTCACTGAGACCTGCCTTAAAGGCATGCACCCTGCGTGTGTGTGTGTGTGTGTGTGTGTGTGTGTGTGTGTGTGTGTGTGTGTGTGTGTGTGTGTGTGTGTGTGTCTTCAGTTCTGGCTTGAATGTAACCTTGATGATGTGATTTTTCTACTCCAGTCTTCTCCCGTGTACAGAATGACAGGGTTGAACTCCACCACTCTCTGAAGTCCCTTCAAGTCCCCATTCCATGGGATAGTTTGAAGAGTCAGTTTAGGCCTTCCATGCTTTATGGCAACACTGTAACCATTTTAGAGGAAGAAGAAGGTGGTCCCTGTTCCCTGAATCTTTTCACACAGAACCTGGCCATTCATTTCCTGGTAGTGCAAACATCTGCCCCTAATGTTCCAAAGTACACAGATCTCCCAGGAACAAAACATGGTCACCCCAGAAATGACTTCTTCCTCGGGTTTAAGAGCAATCTCCATCAGCTAGGATGTCCCTATTAAAGTCATCCGTGCAACATGTAGACAGTCGGTTAAGAGGGGCCAGGAGTGCCTCATGAAGAACCCCAAAGTCCTTGGAACAAACTGTCCCTCAAAATACAAGATTACTTAACATTATTTACCTTCAGATCAGACCACACTCACCAGCTTCTAATGGGTCTGAGAGACTCACCAGCCTTAATCTCCTGCACACCTCTGTAACTGTCCACAGAGGTCGGTTTCTATGGATGCCTCATATAAATTAAAATTGAAGATAATGATGCCTGCTCACTTGATCAACCCAATGACCAGCAGGGTTTAATGGGAGGAGAAGAGAAACCCCACTGAAATCGGAATAGCTCCAAAGGTGATAGGACGTAATTATTTTCCTGTAACGTTCCTTCTCCAAAGGTGACTGGCCACTGAGCTGGCGAGCGCCTGGACCAGCGCATTATGAAGTTGGATCCGGCGCTCAGAGCTAATGCACAAGCCGGGAGTCAGCATTTTGCTGCGGCGCTGGGGAAAGCAGGGTCTCTTTTTCTGTTCTTATTTTAGTTGTTTCCTTTACAGTTAGTGAAGTGCTTTGAGGGAATTGCTTAATTGACTCCCGAGAGGCAAATTCTAATTTAGATCGGTACAAAGTGTTTTCTCTTTCTAGCCATAAAACATTTTCTTGGATTTGTTCTAATTATCCTTGGGGTGATGTGATCTTGGGTCTGAAGGCAACGTTAAGTCACCTGCCCTCACCCCTTCACTTCACAGAGGAAGACCCGGGTGGAAGGGTGCACACAGACTGTACCAAAGGCCCAAGGTGACAGAGAGGCAGGGGCTGAGCTGCACAGCTGCAGGATGGGATGCAGGAGACTGACTCATGGTGCTTTTGCTCATGATTAACAGGAAAGGTGTTCAGAGGAGGGGGAGGGAGGGAGGGAGGGAGGGAGGGAGGGAGGGGGAAGAGGGAGGGGGAAGGAGGGAGGGGGGAGGGAGGGAGAGCTGATTGATTCTTGATGAAAAGGCCATTTTAAAAGCTCAGGTTCTACAACATGGTCGAGGCGTCAGCAAGGAAGGACACTGGGGGGGGGGGACCACAGAGCAAAGGAACAGACAAAGCGTGAAGGCACTCACATGTCACAGCTCTGCTCCTGTGTCCCTGGCTGCTTGAACGTGACCCACAGAAGCCACTACAGACCTGCCTTGCTGATCATTTACTTACTTTTGAAGTCCCGGGTATCAAGCCCAAGGCCTCTCTCGCAGGCCACAAGCAAGCCACCCCTATACCATGGCTGCTCCGCCATCTTGGACTCACCGGTGCATGCGCACACCCACACGAGCGTGCAGGTCAATGCATACACGTGTGGAAAGCAGGCACCAGCCTTTGTCTGCCGGAGTCTGGACTGAAGTCTGGAACTGCACAGTGAGTTGCATGGCCAATGCTGCCGTCACAAGCGGATGCCTACACACACCCAGGTTTTCTTTTCTTTTAATAATTTAAAGAGACCAAAACAACAACTAGCACTAAGTCAGGCAGGCGGTACCCCATCATTCTCAAAGCTCCAGCCCAGAAGCCCTATTCCCTAAAGTAGACTAAATAAATAAATAAATAAAAAGCAGAGACTTTTGTATTTAAAAAGTCAGTGGTATTCACATTTTCTCATAACGACATTAGAATTGCTTAGCAAAACAATTAAAGAATTCCCTCCACCACAGAAACTCAGGTGGATAGCCAGGGATGGGCTCCACTTCCAAGGCAACAGAGGAAGAATGAGTATCACATTTTAATTTTTATTACATTTTATTTATTATGTATCAGAGGTAGGGAACACAGATGTGTGGGCATCATAGGACAACTTCCGGGAGCCGGCTTTCCCCTTTCACCATGCGGTTACTGTGGTTTGGTAGCAAGCCCCGTCCTGGACCAAGCCCTCTTGCCTGCCCTAGAATCTCTTGTCTCGAATCATTAAACTTCATTTTCGCCTCAGAATTTGCTGCAGTATGGACTATTAGAAGCACTTTATTCAGAGTTGTTTAGAGAAGACCTTCATAAAATTAATAACTGTAGACCTCCTAATAATTAAGAGCATTTCAGCCTCACTTGATCGGAGCTCCAAATACAGATTCAATTGGTTTGTTTCTTTTGTTTTCCTGAGTTAGTTTCAGGGGAGATTTTAATGGGGGTAAAAGTCAGTTACCTATTCTTAAATTGCATAACCTTGGCAATTATGCAAAAGACATTTTTTTACTTGTTGCAAGATGCTTTTCTGGGCTGGCTGCTGACCTAAGACATTGGAAGGTCATGATAAGCTGCGTACCGTCCAGTCACGTGATGGTATATCTAGGAGGAAAACCAGTTTCATACGTTAATAGTTAAGCAAGCGTACACCTAAGCTAGTAGTTATCCTATTGCACAACAGTAATTTCACAACAGTAATTTCACTTGGCACTGCATTCGCAACCGTTTCAGCAGAACTTGTACCTGACCTCTAGCAGGTGTGGGTGTGGGTTTGCTTGAAGGGGGTGGAGCCCTGGTTCTGCGGGGTCAACCTCCACTCCTCTCAAGGACAAAGTGTCTCCACTCACCTGCCTCTCGATGTCTGAGAGCAGAGAGCTGGCCCCTATCCGGAAGAGGTCAGGTGTCAGCCACTCATCTCCCAGCTCCTCCTTTATAAGAGAGAGCCATGCCAGGGACTCCTTTGCAGTGCGGATGCCTCCTGCAGGCTTAAAGCCGACCTGAGTGGGAGGAGGGGAGAGGAGTCATCATTAGCAGGCTGATTTGAAAAGTGTCACCGTGAATAAACAGGCTTGAGTCACACTTTCCTTCTTAGTCTGTTTCATTTCAGCAAAGGTACCTATATCAGTAGAGCGGTACCTGACCCTACCGGAAAACAACTTTTCCAAAACAAATGGGGCCTGGGTCACTGCTTCTGAAGGGACAAGAACCAGGGTACATCTCACCTCGTAAACTCCCACTATCTAGACAAAATGTGTACATCTGGAGAAGCCACGGAAAGTGTCAATAAACAAGAAAATACACCACAGGTGTCCATCCGGTCTACACTGCTTCCAATGAGCCTTCATCCTGAGGTGCAAGTCACTTTGTGCTCAAGACCAGATCAGTGTGGCCACAGGGTCCACCTAATCGGACTGGCAGCTGTCTAGCAAGCAGAGCTGATGGTCACTTTAATTGACCTAATGGCAGGCTTCTTCTCATAGGCCGTAGGTACAGAGTTCTACAAAGCAGGCAGACCGTTAACGTAAGCATGGGAGGAGAATGACATACTGCTTTTGAAAGTTTGTAGGGAGGGGCTATAACCCAGCCAGTCTGTGGCTGAGAGGCTGAGAGCCACCTGGGACCCAGGCTTTTTCAGAGGACTTGAATTCAGTGCTCAGTACTCACTGATGGGTAAAGTCCTTCTGTGTATTTGTCTCTTTGATTGATTGATAAAGCACTGTTGGCCAATAGGGATCAAGATAGGTGGGACTAGGAGTCGAGGAGGATTCTGGGAAACAGAGACACAGTCAGTCACGATGTAGAACACAGGAGAAGAGGTCTGGACCGTTTCTCTGGTAAGAGAAGATCACGTGGAAACACTTAGATTAGCAGTTATGGGTTAATAATTAAGTCACTATATTAATTATGAAGCCAACAACAGCTTCATAATTAATATAGCGTCTCGTGTGTTATTTGGGGGACCCAAGCGGCTGGCGGGAAAGAATACACGTTACAACTCACGCTGAGGGACTCCCACTCCAGGGGCTCTCATGCCCTTTTCTGGCTTCCACAGGAACTCACACACATGGTGCACACAAATACAGACAGACAGACAGACACACACACACACACACACACACGTATGCATGCATTCACAAATAAACCCTTAAAAAAAGACACAGTCCAAGTCAGCCAATAGATGGTTTCTACATGATGTCTGATACCCATTGGGAAAAGCACAGGTTGCATGTGTGGAACCTTATGGCGGCCCCAGGATTTACTTGTCTCAGGAACATAAGTATGCAGAAGAGCAGACAAGTCTATAAACATACACACAAGCTACCAAACCACACTGTTTGTAGCTCAGAGCTCTCAGATCACACTGGCAGGGGGCAGAAGGAGCCGATGAAAGGAAGGTCCCATTAGCCAGCAGGAAACCCACCGTGAACATGTGCTGGGTCTAACAAAGGCTCGCATGCTAGGCCCAGTGTAACCTCCTGAGCCTGGCTAGAGTTTGTCGACCTGTCTCTGACCTGTAACCTGCACGTGGGGTGACTCAGCCAGACCTGATGCAAGATTGCCCCCTGCCTAGCTACCTGCCTGTATGGTGGAATACTATTGGCCCTTAACTCCTCACTTCACCTTACCCCATCCTAAGATTCCCATCCCCTACCTCCTGCCTGTTGGAATAAATTGAGATGCTGCTTCAACAGACTCCTGACTCGGTGTGTATCCCCTGCGCCCCCCCCCCCCCCCGCCCGTAACTAATGGGGGGGGAGGGTCTGAGTCCACAGTCACCATCCCACCCAGCCCCAGGAAGAGACCGGCTGGAGCAGCCCTTCCCCCACTCTACCTGCTGGAGAACCTGGCAAACATGACCGCTGCCTTTGCTCTGATACTCCGCGGCCACCCGGCCACTGCAGCCATCACACAGGCGTGCTCCTGCCAAGCCTGCCTTCTCACCCTGGGATATTCCACAGCTCTCCCTACCCTCCGTCCTTTCACGGAGTGGGGCCCCTGCCTTCACCCTACATGAGGCAGCCAGCTCAGCAGGAACACGGTACTTCAAACCACTGCTGAGAACTAGCAAACAAACACAGATTCAAAGACTGGCAAAAATCATCCAAACTCTGGCCTGGACCACTGAGCACTTCTGTTCTCTGAGATCTGTTTTTTTGCTGTCTGAGAGGTGTCATAGGAGGGGACTTGTTTGTGTTCACACCTGAAAATTAACACAGCACGGCCCACAATCACCCACTTGGGAACTATTTCTTTGGTTCCCAACAGCATGCTTTACCCCAAAGGTGGAGCTCATGGAACACGGATGCCAAGGGACTCTTCCAGACCCATGGCTGTCAAGACTGGGAGCCCGGGAATTCCACTTGCATGGCAAGTTGAGTATCTGACTTTGATGTTCTCAGGCCAATGACTTATCAGAAACCTTCTGTGACCCAGCAGAATCGGTTCGCAAAACGACTTTAGGGGTGAGTGGCATGGGCCTAATGGTGGTCACAGTCACAACTGAAGGAGGATGAGCTGCTGCTTACACAGCTTTTCTCTGAGAACAAAACAATGTTCTTTAAATTGTCAGATTTGTATCAGTGCAGAGAGAACAACCAGTAGGAGACCAGTAAGGTGGACCGGTATCCTCTGAAGGTAGCAATGGGTTTTCCCTACCTGCACTTAACAACGTGAGCTCCTTCAGAGAAAACTCTGGGAGGTTATTTCCTCTCACAAGGGGCATAGTCCATGTAAGTCTCCAATCCCAAAATAAATCTAAGCTACAGTCACTCATGAAGCCATAGAGACATCCCATCCCCCAGACAAAGCATTAAAGGTCCTTCTTGAGGGAGGTTCTAGATGGCAGAAAGCAAGATACTGGTTTTCAATTGATGCCCCTCAGGAAGGGAATCTCACTATATTGAACACACATACACACTCACACTCACACACACATACACACTCACATGCACACACACACACCTTTCTAACTATGAGTAAAAAATCCTTCATAGATAATTTGTAGCTAGACAAGCAACTTGAAGTGGAAAATCCAAATCCAGTTTTTAAGAAACACTTTGTATGCATTTTTCCCTTTTAACTTTGTATGTTTCAAAAAATTCTGTGTTATTCTTCGGAAAGCTGACAAAAGCTAGCCTATACCCTCCTCAGCTCAACACTCTCCCAAATAGCACATCCAACTGCCATAAAACGTTAAAAAAAAATGGATATTTAATTCAAGAGCTATAGGACAGAAAGCTACCATTTTCCTGCTGTTTCGTGGTATTTCATTATTCTGTTTAATAAGTTCATCTCCTCGAGAATTTTCTCTTCACCTCATATTATTAAAAGTAATAAGTTTTTCTGGACTGGGGGTTTCCCAACAGAAAAACCAATTTATGTGTGTCCTTCAATAATGACAGGAAAAGATTATTTCCCATTATACTGCCTACTTTTCATATCACCACCACAGCTTATCATTCAATAAATGTTACTCCGAGATTCTTTCCATTCCGAGAGGAAGTTAAATTTCTACATTAACCTGTTTTCACTGGCCAATGCCTTGCCAGAAAAAGCTCTGTGTCGCAGCACAATTAGTTCCTTAAAGAACCCATTTAGGAATCTCTCGTCAGTGATAAAATTGTCTTCGGTTAATAAAAGGACACAGTAAGTTTACCTCTTGATCACTCACACACACACACACACACACATACACACACACACACACACGCTCCCACGCTCACACTCACTGTTAATCACACACTTTCCCCCACCGAGGTGTCCTTTTGTAATGAAAGGTAAATTAAACATTTATCTTAATAAAGGCGACTCATTCACACCTTCTGCACAGGGAGACGTTATCGTTATGGTGTGGGCTGTGGGGAGGGTTATAAATAGCATTCTCTTCACTTTGAAGGGAGATCTGCTGGCAATACCGTACCTTGTTTCCAGTTTTCCAGAAGAAATCTCTAATAGCTCGTAGCATTACGATCGCTACTGGGAAGGTGGCATTTACCGTTTCTTTTCCAGTGGAAGTCTTAATAAAATCTGATCCTAAAACAAAAGCAAGAAAAACACGAAGGTTAATTAAAAACTTACTTTATACTTAAGTCACTGAAAGAAGTGAATTATGTGCAAACCCCCCCCCTTCTCCCAAGGGACGACTTCACTTTTTGGTAATTATGTGAAAAAACTGAAACAAAAATCTACCTTTAAAATATTTCTGTTTATGTAAGAGCCAGAAAAAAGGGAGAAGGCCTGCAAACTGTCACCTTCTGGGCACAACACAGTCACTGCAGTCATGTCCCACAGAAGCAAAGGCTGTCACGACCAGGCCTGTACAAGGCTGAGCCCATCATTCGTCAGTCACGGATGGGGCTCTACCCCCCCCCGTTGAACTTCTTGCTACTGGTGGGTTCTGGGGAGGGACAGTCATTGTTTTTGGTTGATTACCCATGGCTAAGTCCACCAGGCTCCAAGGGACAGTTCTAAAGCCATAGTTGCATGGCCCTGCTTAAAATCTGTGGGTCACAAAACAAAACACAAAGACACAAATACAGGAAAGGGGAACAGAAGGAAGTGCTAATGGCTGGGGGTGCTGGGGGGACAGAAGGGAGGGCGGGGTATAAGGAAGAGTGAGGGGAGCAATCAGAACATATCACACATGTGTGAAATGAAAAAACCTCTTAGAATTTTATCTCTCTTCACCATCAGATAAACTAAATTAGCCAATCGATAGATTCTCATAGACTCTAGTATTCTTGTCTCCATATTTCACAGCCAATTAAAATCAAGTTGGTTTGTTTAATGCATAACTGAGATGAATAAAAACAATTTTATGCCCTATGCTCACTGCCATGTGTCTTGACACTTTCCCACAGAACTGTGGAGGGCCTACTCATGTCCCCTCATTCTCTCGCACTCAGTGGAAAGCACATGGCACAGCTGAAGCTGGTATTAATGAAGTAGGCCTCCCAACTGTGTGTGTGTATGTGTGTGCGCGCGTGCGTGTGTCTGTGTCTGTGTGTGTGCGCGTGCATGTGTGTGTGTGTGCACGCGCATGTGTGTCTGTGTCTGTGCGTGTGTCTGTGTCTGTGTGATTTCAGCTAAAGCATTCTACCTTAGCTTGTCTTTTAGAACTGTCCCATTTATCTGAGGCCGCACCATCAGTCAAAACAAAGAGTCCTTCCATCATGTGGTACCTAGCCCAGCAATGTTTGAAACCCAACCCATCCATGCACAGTATGGGACCACGAGACACTGCCAGAGAAGGAAGTTCCGGAGTCTAGTTTCACAGGGGTATCACATCCACATGGAGTGTGAGCTTTGAAAGCTTTCACCATGAAGAAATGACAAATGACTGAAAACAGAGTCACAGGGATTTGACTATTACCCAAGGAATACACACACTGAAATATCACATGCTCACCCCATTAATATGATCAAGTTTGTTTATCAGTTTAAATGGATTATACTTGTGGATGAAAGTCCATGTTCTATATCCTCACAACAAGCTGACTGACTTAGACTTTAACAAATATACACGAGGTTGTCAGGCACACTTAGGTACAAATTCACAGCTCCCATACAAACAATCTGTGGAACAATGTTTAAAATTAATTTGAGTCTCTCAGAATCTATCAAAGAAATGTGGGACAGAACATGAAGGAAGAAACAGAGGAAATTTTTCTTTATAGTTTCGGTTTGAAAAGACACTGTTCTGTGCACAGAAAGGCCCAAGTAGACACACCTTCAGTCACATACCATGAAAGCACTACATAAACGCAGCAAATCCACACCCTTGCCTTCCAAACCATGGCAACCCTAGAGGAATCACAGAAAGGGTTGGGAGTAGGCCTGATGTCTGGCTCTGGCTCTTATGGTTAATATGCAAATTCAATCTTCCTCCTTTCTAGAAGGGGTCTAAAGAATCCCTAGGTGCTTCACCGAATTATGGAGGCATCAAAAGGGAAAATCTGTGTGAAAACACCTAAATCCCTCCAGGATCACGCAAGCACAGACGGAATGGAGGCCTAAGTAGGACCTCTGTGGAAGAGTTTGGGGCTGTAGCCCACAGAAGCCCACAACGCTCTAAGTGCCAGAGATCATGGGCCGTTAATCACTGAGCCATCTCCCCAAGAATAGACTTATTGAGGACTCTTATACCTTGTTGAAGTAACAGTCTATTTTCTGTACACAATGCCTTTCCGTTAAGCCTTCAGGATGCTCTTGAGATCGGCTTTGTGTGGGATTAATGCAGCTACTCCTATGACTTCGCACAGTGTATTTCTCTCCAACACCTTGAGCCTTCGTAGTGGATTTCTTATAAACATTCAGTAGGGTATTTTTTTAAGACTATTCTTTTAATTGGTATATTTAGACCATTAACATTTAAAGTGATTATTGATTCTGTTGGATTAATATCTACCATGTTTATACCTCTGCCATCTGTTCTATTTTTTGTTAATTATCACACCCCTTTTGGGTCTTCTCTGACTTATTTGAGCATTCTACATGATTTCATTTTATCTCCTCTCATCATAACAATTATACTTGTATCATATACTATTTAGAGACTGCTCTGGTGTTTTTAATACATATTTTTTTCAATTCATCTCAGTACATCTTCAAATAACATTACACTACTAGGTGGGTACTGCCAGTGCTGTCTTCACCTTTTAATGAAGGGTTCCTAAATCGTTCCTTCAGTCTGTCAAAGTCCTGCTGTCACTCATTCAGAGCTTGTGGCTGTTCCCCCTCAGGGCCGTCTTTCAACACTTCCTGGGGGGGGGCAGGATTTCTTGCACTGAGTCCCTCAGCTTTTGCCACAGAGAAGGACCATGTCAGTGTCACAGAGCTCCACTGTTAAGCACCTCCCTCCAGTCACTGCTGAGCTGCTTTGTGGAAAGCAGTCCACTGGGGTCACCTCATTTGTCTGTTGAGGTCATTTTCTTTGTCTTGGGTGGGTAATGTGCTTTCTTTCTCTGACTCCATTTTTTCAGGACTTCCTGTTTGCCTTTGGCTTTCTCCTATTTGCATAAGCTATGACTAGGGACGGTTTTCTTTTTCAGTCTTCCTTGGCAGTCTCTGACTTTCCTAGATCTGTGATTATGACTTGCCCTTGATTCTGGAACATTTTGGCCTTTATACTCCCTTTATACAGTTCCTCTCTTTCTCTTATTCTGTCTCTGTCTCTCTCTCTCTGGTATTGGAATCACACAAGTGTTGTAACTTCTGAAATCCTCCTCAAGTTTTTGGAGGTTCTGTCTTTCCTAACCACTCTTTTCATTTTAGTCTGGGAAGCACCCATCAACCCATCGTCACGGTCAAATGGCAAAGACCTGGAAGGATTGAGTATCCAGCCAAGTTCTTCCTTCCTAGAAATACGGTATGAACTGAAATTAGAATACCTAACGGTCTACGTGAAGGAGCACTGTTTACATATGCCAGATAAATATGATGATCGGAAAGAAGAGCAGAGCTCACCGTGACCCATTAACGAGACAAATGCATGGGTGCGATTTGTTACAGACCCAAAAGACAGGTGAATTGAGTGATGAGAAGGCATGTGAGAGAGCCTGGCCATCAGACAAAAACATCAGAATCACAAAGGATGAGGCATGTCCTCTACTTAGGGAAGTCTTTGGAGGGCACAGGGATCATATAAGCATGGGGTTAGGGGATGCTGCTGGCGGCCTGCGGATGACTCAGTGGTGGAATACTTTCATAGCATACAGGAAGCCTTGGGTTCCATCAAAGTCACTGCTAACATTTCTTACATTAAAAACTATAGAAGGTTTTGAACCTGCAAACATCTGGCTTCTGTCCTTGGGGTCCCATGAGGTCTGAGCACATGACTCTGGGGTTTGCAGATGCTACATTTACTGTTTTGGATATCAGGAAGGACAACTGAGAACACACAGCATTTAGTTCAGGCGTTTAGGAGACTGACTTTCATTAATTTTTTTTTAAAACAAGATTAGATTACACAAAATATTTTAGAAAATGTATTACTTTGGTACTTTACCATTGCCGGAGAACACCTCCGGTGGCACTAGGGAACCACACTTTTGTTTCATTTCTCATTTTAATATTGCTTTTCCTGCCATTTGCTGAAACAAAATTACCTCAGAGAAATACAGCTGCCTTCAGAATCACCAAAAGCACAGAGCACCGTCGCCTCTCCTCAGAGCGCGTGTGAACTTGGCCACAGTCAACCCTACATCAAAGCATGTGTGAACCCTGCCTCAGTCAACCTTCCTTAACATGTGTCAACCTAGCCACAGTCAGCCTTACCTGAGAGCATGTGTGAACCCAGCCACAGCCAACCCTTCCTTAACCTGTGTCAACCTAGCCACAGTCAGCCTTACCTGAGAGCATGTGTGAACCCAGCCACAGCCAACCCTTCCTTAACCTGTGTCAACCTAGCCACAGTCAGCCTTACCTGAGAGCATGTGTGAACCCAGCCACAGCCAACCCTACATTAGTGCATGTGAACCCAACCACAGCCAACCCTACCTTGGTGTGCTCAGCTTAGGAGTCAAAACTTATAAGAAAGCATCTCACCATCAGCATAAGCAAGTCATACAACTGGCCCACTGTTGGAAGTTACCAAACCCAGAGAAGCCCAGCAGATCTCAGCTAGCGACTGGACCGGAAGCCGAACTCCAGGAAAAGAGAGCGAGACTTCCTGTGCGCTGTCTTTTATGCCTTCCCCCGTAACGCCCCTAGCCATGCCCAAAAGTGGGCTTGGCTAGTGACGTAGTTCCGCCTACGTACGTATACGTCTTTACGTCCAGCCGTATAAGTCTTTAGTCCTGCCTAAAGTGGGTGTGGTTAGCGGTGTGGTAAACCGCCCTTTTATTACCTCATCTGTATGCGCCTCTAGTAAGTCACATGTTTAATGGCGGCATCAGACTTCCTCCTACAGCCCACAAATTTGATGAGTTAATGATGAAACTAGGCGAGGAAAGGCCTGAGAAAGTCAGAAGTACCACAATAAACACACGAGCACTCAACTGTGAGGAGTTAGAATTAAAATTAATAATAAATGTGCTGCGTTACATAAAACTGTATTCCTTATTTTCCTAATTTGGCACCTTTAGCACAACTCTTTTTTTGTGGTCTAAGGCTACTCAAAGCTTTTCTGCGGCCTGTAATTACAAGTCTCCATGGTACAGTTTCATTAAAAACTTTCATTAAACAACAGCTGCCCTTGTATATGGTCTTCTAATCAATTTGGTCAAACAGAATGACTTCTAATCAGCTGTTGATAAAAATAGAAGATGAAATTTTAATTCTAATAGATTAACCACAAACTCAAGACAGTCTTCAAAATCCATCTAACTCTATTCTCCAGTGGATTTAATGACTATTCAGCAACTCATTACTAAATAGAACAAGACGAACATTTTCCAGTTCATTAAAGAAATGTACTATGTATTTTTGCATTGTCCTCATGATTCGTTACAGGGAGTCTTAATTACAAGATAATGGATAATGGTTATTAAATGCAGACTGCAGTAATGAAGCCCTATTCATTTGCAAGCCTCAGAGACTGCAAAGAGAGGAAAATAAAATTTACTAGCTTCAAAAGATTAACGGATCAAATTATTATTCAATTTTCAAAATCTCATTCAGACTTCATAGAAACAAGAAGAGATTAAAAACTAGTATTAAGACCAAAGTAGTACATTTACAAAAATAATATCTTAGGGCTATTGCTGCATAATAAGCTTCAGATGTGATTATATTTTAAAGTATAACTAACAATGGAAAACATACATTTTTATTTCCTGAACAAATCTTATTTATGATACAGGCAGTTTCTAGTAAGATCTGAAAGCCTCGGTGACGATGGAAACTGTGTTCCAATGCACAAAAGAGTAGCACAATGGAAGCTGTTATTAGCATTGTGTGCTTTACTCATGAAAAATAGGATTAAACTCAACGGCTGCTGGAGAAAGCCTGTCCCTAAGTGGAAGTCGCATGGACTCTAGAGTAAGAGTTCCCAAGCATGCTGCTCATTAGCCCTGTGTTTTCTATTACTCCCTGAGAAATCACGCATTAAAGGTAGTGGGGAAGTTTTGTATGGTGATTCTAACACTAATTTACACTTGAAATCTGCAATGAGACACTTTTTTAAAATAAACAGAACACATAAAAATAAGAGGCACCAGATTAAAACCTATTAGACTCGTTTGTTCCATGTGAGCTTAAAAAAATAATTTACGGTGAGAAATAAAGATGCAGGTTCATGGCGAAGAATGTCTAAAGACAGAAGCTGGAAGCAGCGGTGGGCTGCTCATCTTCAACCTAAGAACAGTTGTTCCACAACGATGCGATTATATGGTCCACACATCTTCTCCTGAGGGAAAAGGGGAAGTGATTGGAAAGAGAGAGACAGAAACAGAAGGAGGAGACAAAGACACAGAGAGACAGAGACAGAGAGATAGACAAAGGAGGAGGAGGAGGAGGAAGGGGGAGGGGAAGGACCTTTTCTCTTCAGTTCGTTCTTTCTCTCTGAACACACAGCATTGGTGATGTTTTCACTGTGTCCAGTCCATCACACGAATGAGACATCACAGTAAGTAGTAAGGCATATTCAGACAGAATGGCAGTCAGAAAGCAGCCAGTGTCACGACTGGAAATGCCTCTAATACAGCCAGGGTATGCTTAGCTCTCTAGCTCTCGGTACCCACACTCCTTGTCTGCACTTAGAATAATGCAAGATGGTGTGATTCAGCATGGACTGTGGGGTGGAGACCCTGACTGCATCATCCTTGGTAACTGACAGTGTTGTGAGGGGTCATCTAAACAGTAACACTAGCCATTCAAAGAATATTGATAGCAACAACAGTCTGGCTGGGGTGTGGCTCAGTTGGTAGGGCGACTGTCTGGCATGGTGTGGTCCCCAGCACCACATAAAGCCATACATGGTGGTGCACACTTACAGCCCAGCATTCAGGAGGCAGAGGCAGGGGCATCCAGAGGAGAAGGCCTTCTCTGGCTTCATAGCCATTTTGGCTAACATGAAATCTCGATGTTCAGCCCCACTTGGGGAGGGGAGGGGGCTTCAACTGATAGCTTTATATGCCAGAAGCATCTTTTAATCTAAAATAGTTGGTTGTTTAAAATAAATTTCAGGACTCTAACAACACTGGAAATGAGTACGCAACCAATGCAAGTAGCTAAGAATGGGTTTCACATGTGTGATCTTGCAAACAGTGCTGAGTTTTGTTGGTATTCTACAAATTTTGAAAAAGAAAAGCTTTACTAACTCCAGTGGCCAATCTGATTTGCTCAGCATTTTGAACTAAGAATTGCAACGGCAGACACCAGCTGTCCCTCAGACTTTGCTCTACATGGTCGCTATATATATATATTGTTAGTTGTCCAGAAAATGTGCTAAAAATCTGTATAGAGTTTCCAAACTCAAATGTCGGAGTTACGGATGACAAATGCTGCCATTTTAGGATGTCACTCTTTTGTCCCCTTCTGAGTAAGGCTGCTGTGGAAGGAGAGTCCTGGGGAATTCTGTGACAACAGCACAGACCCCTCAACAGGCAGCGAGTCTCCCTATTTCTGGACATAGCCCCCCTGTGTGGACTACTTAAAAATTCTAAAAACAGAAATTTAAGAATGGAGAAAAGGGTGAGTTCACAGGAAGAAATGAGGAGACAAAGAAAACAGAACAGTGGTCAAAGAGCCTTTCAAGGCCATCGAGCTGGTGGCTGGGAGCCCCTGGCACAGCCCTGTGGGGGCCACTTTGTCTCAGACAATGCAATAACTCATCATCTAGGGTCACTGAGCACTTAAAATGAGACGTGAAGTAAATGTAAAACATACAGGGCTTTGAAAACAGTACAAAAGTACACTGAAAAATTTCTCAGCAACAGTAAAATTGATCACACTACAAACAAGGCTGTGAATTGGTTCAGAAGCTTCATTCCACTTAAATTTTGGTTGTTTAAAATAAATTTCAGAACTGTAACAATACTGGAAAAAATAAAATGAAGTCTCATAATGACTGTGGTGTTTTGAATAGGAATGACCTCTATAGACGCGTGTGTTTTAATGCTTGGCCCACAGGGAGTGGCACTATTTGGAGGTGTGGCCTTGTTGGAGGAAGTGTGTCCCTGTGGAAACGGGCTTCGAGGTCTTACATGCTCAAGTCTAGCCAGTGTGACACAGTTGCCTGCCCCCTGCAGATCAACATGTAGGACTCTCAACTCCTTCTCCGGCATCCTGTCTGCCTGCACACTGCCGTGCTTCTTGCCATGACGATAATGGACTAAACCTCTGAAACTGCAAGCCAGCCCCAATTAAATGTTTCCCTTTACTACAGTTGCTGAGGTCACAGTGTCTCTCCATGGTAATAGAAACCCTAACAATAAGTTGTTCACCTTTCTTTTCATTTGATTACTGGCACTTTACCAAAAATGCTTCAATTGCTATCTCCATTAAACAGTACTAGTCTAAGGCTTCCGTGAGCCACCGAAGCATGGACTCTCTCCAAAGGCTTAAAACGTGCTGCTCATTGAGGCAGGGACAAGGCACCTCTTAATGAGATGATGGGACAAACTCAGTAAACTTCCTAGGGGGAGGCCTCACCCATTCCAAGGAGCAGATGGAAGGTGGGGGCGGGGGGGAGAACTGGGATTGGAATGTAAAAGTAAATTTTAAAAAAATGTTTGTGGGACAGAGGAAAAAACTGTGCTGCCGTTAGGCCAATACCCCATACACATTGGTTTACAACTGCTAAGACAGTGGGGAGAGGGACCAGCGGTCAGTGTTTGCTGCACAACCGCGAGGACTGCAGTTTGGATCCCCAGCAACCTGTCTCTGGCTGGTGTGGTCAGTCTACCTGTTATTCTGGCACCAAAGGCAGAGAATGGGATCCCCATAGCAAGCCAGCCTGGATTTGACTGAGAGGATAAGACAGAAGAGTAAGACAGGACGACATGTGCCCCTGGCCTTCATATCCAAGCGCTCACCTACGCATTCCTACCCACCCAATACACACACACACACACACACACACACACACACACACACACACACGGAATTGGAAAAAGGAACCAAATGCAAAAGAATGTGGTGTCGATAAAAACTTGCAGCAATAAAAGATTCCTGAGTACTCTACGAGCAAAAGTTGATTACAATACAATGTGTAATGTCTGGCAGCATGCATCCATGCTGCACCATGCGACTTCATCACAGCCTCAGGACTGAACACACAATACATGCACTCTGCACTGTGCATGCAGTTGTAGTAAAAACACCCACAAACGCTGCCGGGAAGACCTCAGCTGGGAAGGGAGGCTACCAACGTCATCAGCTACAGTGTTTTACTACCAACGTCATCAGCTACAGTGTTTTTACTACCAACGCCATCAGCTACAGTGTTTTTACTACCAACATCATCAGCTACAGTGTTTTTACTATCAACATCATCAGCTACAGTGTTTTACTACCAACGTCATCAGCTACAGTGTTTTACTACCAACGTCATCAGCTACAGTGTTTTTACTACGAATATCAAGTTTTCTACTCCTAGAGATGCCTGACGGTTTAATGACAGAAAACAAAGATTTTACATATTCTTCTGTCTTCATTACTAGCATATAATTGTCAACTTTAGTAACATATCTTTACATTACATTGTGATAGAATGTTTTATTTTAAAAACTGTTTTAGCTGATGACTTGTGGTTCATTAAAAAAAATAAGAAGTGAAATTTAGCTTGGGGTTAGGACACAATTTCCAACCATTTCTGAAATGGCCCTAAACAGCTTTGTGCAATTTCATGTTATAAAATCAAAACATTGCTCAGCTCTGAAGAAACATTGGAATACTCAACTAATTCAGTCAAGAATTCATTTCTTAAAATGAGAAAAGCACATCTAAACAGCTAATATGCAGATGTGATTTTGTATTAAACAGTTAGAAAACATGTATACCAAAAGTTGCTTCATAAAACAAATTTCTACTTTTAAAAAAATCAGTAAGTTTATTTATCTATTTCATAGACCTAGATATTTGGAGTTGTGTAATATTTTTTCCAGGTAAGAAGAGTCAGAAGGTAAAAACGTTTGGATACAGGAGCATAAGGCCTATGACAGTAACTAGCCTCTCTGACCAACAATTGGATTCTGCTCCCAATAATAGGGCCATGGAAACTGCAGGAAATGGTCAAGACAAAGGAAGTTTTTTAGTTTGTTTTATTATTAATTATAGTGTGTGGAGGAGTGCATATACATGACTGCAGGTGCCTAGAGGCCAACGGTGTCAGATTACCCTGGAGCTGGAGTTACAGGAGGTTTTCATCTGTCCAACACGGGTGCTGGGGATGAACCTGGAACTCTGCAAGTACAGCCATGCTGAGTCATCTCTCCAGCACTCTGTTTGAAAACTTAAAAGCTGATTTATTATGGGGGGTAGATAGGTGTGGACAGGTGTGATGTGTGTGCAGGTGTGCACTCCTTCAACCACAAGCTCCCAGAAAAAATTCGGGTTATACCACTGAGCCATCTCACGAGCCCCACAAGATGATTCTTTGTGGGACCCCGCTCCGTTAGCAGAGGTCCTTACATCAATCATGTTCTCCCTTGGACAACTACACAGGTTACATCAGTTATATTCTCCCTGGGACTAACCACACAGGTTATAGAAAATCTTCTTCTATCTCCACCATGTTACGGCCTTTTATTTTTTTCCAGAGCCCATGGCATTGCAGAGAAGGGAAAACGAGAGTCAAGGTAATCAGATCTGCACCCCATGGTTATAAGAAAAGGCCCGAATGCCCGTGGCCTTATTACACAGTGGTGAGTTTGGATAAAGCATGAGAGTGAGTGCTGGGGGCTGGAGACGTGACTCAGGAGTTACGTACTCAAACTGCTTGTCCAGAACTTTGTTCTCAGCACCCGGATCTATCACTCACAACCGCCGCTTAATGCCAGTCCAGGGGAGCCAGTGCCCTCTTCTGGCTTTGAGGGCACCTACACTCACAGGCACAGACCCACTACACAGACGTAAGATTAACCATAAGACAGTTCTTTAAAAACAATGCGCTGACCTATACACACCAGATTTCAGATAACAAATGTATACAAATCAAAGTGCTTTGCCTCTGGCGAGTCCCTTGGAGCTGATCCACCCAGCTTTAAGGACTGATTTGGACAGGCGATGTCCCCCAGTGATATGATGACTTTGAAGACATCTTAAAATGACAGTGCCATGTCTAGCACATCCTCCCCGCCCCCTCACATCTGTGGCGAGGGAAGAGGGAAAAGGAACCATGGGAGGTGAAAAATAACTGGGTTCTCACTATACTCTGGCAAAGAAGAGTAAATGAAGGCACATTTTAACAAAATAACAAGTAGGTTACGCTTCAAACAACTGAATCTCATTTTGATTGTACTTCCTATTGTCATGAGCGAGTTTGGAATGTATAGTATATATTAACATTAAAAGTCAGGTATGCTTGTGTGGAATCTATTAACTCGAGAGAAAATTACTCAAATTGAAGAAATAGCTGCTTAAAATGGATTTAGAAATACATTTTACTGAACAAAGCAAGCTGGAAAATTAGGCTACTTTATCAGGATTAGAAAGTGCTATGAATTTTAAACACCAAGCTTTTAAAAACAATGCGGTACATATTTGAGATTATCATACCTCAATGTCATCATAAATCTTTTTCTCCCCAACAGTTGATGATGAGTCTGGAGAGTTGCTTTGCACAGTGGCCTGCCTTTCACGAAGGAAGCTGTGTTCATTTTGCTGTGGGGAGCTGTATCTTGGGGCGATGGTGCTGAAGCCCCCCACAACTCATAGGCCTCCCATCAGCAGATCTGGAGATGGGAGCCTTACAAAGGCCCCAGAACAAAGCCTTTACTGTACAGAGCTCCCTGGTGGCCACCTGCTCCGGTCCCACTCGCCCGCCATTCACAAAGACGATGCTGACCCCCAACTCATCTTCAAGACAAAATCGTGTCTATTTCACAACCAGTCACATCTTCCCTTTTACCTGCATTCCTCTGCACTCAGCTGCCACCAGAGACTGCCTTCCTCCCAGAAAAGAGGGCCATCCCGGTGAAGAAGGAAGGGGGAGGGCCCTGAAAATCTCTTCTAATGGATGGGTACAATCAGAAAAGGGCACCGACAGTTTGTCCGATGGCTCATTTAAAATCATTCAAAGATTCCTGAAGACGGGGCTGCAGAAATGGCTCAGTGATTAAGAGTGCATATCACCCTTGCAGAGGACCCAAGATCAGCTCCCAGCAACAAGGCAGCGGACTCACAACGCACAACCTGTAACACCAGCTCCAATGGACTCAAGGCTACCCTCCTACTAAGCCTTCACTTTAACTTTCTGGTGTGTTTAGTATTCTGCACACTACCTGCAGGACTGCTGTTGAGAAGAGCCACTATTTCATCCCCTAGGGCACAGGCCAGAGCCCCTGTATTCGGACCCCCCACCCCCACCCCCATCTCGAAACCCACTGACTTGTCTGTTGGTCACAAAAGGTCTTGAGAAGATTTCCTGTGCTGCTCTGGTCCAGAGTTTTTCATTATACTCCTAATGCCTGGAAGCTGACGATTATAAACATTTATAAACATAAGATTGAAAGCGCATCATGAGAAGGACAGAGTGGTTCAAGTGTGACCTTTTCACTGAAAAACCCTCCGCTGTGTGGCTGGGAAGGAGGCTCGGTGAGTGACGAGCTCCTGTGCAAGCACAAGGGCGTGAGTTCTACCTGAGCACCCACACTAAAGGTAACCTGTGGCGGCCTGCCCCTACAATTCAGTGCTGAGGAGGCAGAGGCAGGCGGACAGATCCCTGAAGCCTGCTGGGCAGCCAGCCTGGCTGGACTGGGGAGATGCAGGTAAAAGTGAGAGACTCTGCCTCAAAAGAACATGCTGGGAAATGACTGAGGAAGATACCAGAGGTTTACTTCTGCCCTTCACATACGTGCGCACCCTCACAGAGGCAGGCACGCACACGCAGAGGCAGGCACGCACATGTAGAGGCACACACACGCAGAGGCACACACACAAATGCAGAGGCACGCACACACACGCAGAGGCACGCACACGCACACACACGCAGAGGCACGCAAACACATGCAGAGGCACACACACGCACACACACGCCTGGGGTCTCCACAGTGAGATATGAATTTTACCTGACACTCTGCTGTTCTGGTCTGCCGCTCCCTGAAGCACCACAGACCCTAGCTCGCTCTGGCAATGCATCAGGAAGCACTGTCCATGTAGGAGCAGCATAGATGTCTGAGAGCTACTCCAGAGCATGTAACCTACACGTGCTCCTCACCTAATCTCCCTAAACCCTTGAGGGGCCACAGCAGCCATCACCGATGAAGACACCAGGACTCAGAGTCACTGGAGCTGAACGCTCTTGTCAGCTTCTTGTCATGAATGAGGTTTGAACAGAGACTTCTTTAATCAGCATCCAGGTCTTTTAATACCACAGCTCTTTCTGCTTCCTACACCAGACAACTCGCTGCTCTGCCTGATCAACTCTGGGCTCTGGCCTTCCTCTCCCTGTCAGAATTCTACCTGAGCCAGTTCTATTGCCAAGGCCTTTTCTGTTTCTAGCGTAAACACAAGACTGGAGTTGTGGCAGCCAGCTTAGCACTATGAGGGAATTACCTAGACAATAAGAGTAGTGCCACACCCGACGCTGATGGCACCATCGGTGTCTGCCTGCACCTGGGCTAGCTCTGGACGCTGCTCTGGTCACGTTCTGTGTAACATGAAGCGAGAGGGACTGCCCATCTCCTGGGCCATCTACTTTTGTGCTGCACATCTGGAAGTTCATTGATTCAACATGCGTTCACTTGCAATAGGCGTCACATTCCGGAACTGTGTTCACGGTGTTGGTATCCCTGGCACACGTATGTTCTGCTCTGCCTCACTCATACCTCTGCAGGCCCCCAACCCCCCACTCTGTCTCCACTCAGAAATCGGACAGAAGCAGCCAAGGTCGGCTGGATATGGAAGGAAAAGCAGGCGGCAGGGGCCGAGGGCGCTGTTGCGCTGAAATCCCTCAGTGCAGCAATATTTCAGAACTACCGGAGAGCGGAGAATGGAGCCTGCCTCTCCACAACCCGTCTGGACAACTCCTCCAAGACGACAGAGCCGCTGATGAGCAGGGGATCCAAGCTCTGCATCAGCAGAGAACGGAGGAGGGATCTAAGATCAAGTCTGCAGACTCCGAGTGAGCAGACAGAGCACCTGAGGGTCCGGAGACTGTGCCGTCACACTCTTGGAAGCTGGTGACTCCTCACTCCCCATCCTGCTGAGAGCCACAGGGCCAGGATGACCTTAGCAATACTCGTGGGGAGAGTCTAAACGGACTCACACTAGGACAGCTTCCTCACCACACTGAGCCGGGTGAGCTGGACTTGGGAGGACTGATATCCCCTGGCGTCTTTCCTACATAGGATCTGGATTTGAACGTATACATCTGTGCTGGTGTGTTCAGGACCTGAGTGTAAGACAAATAGGAGGTCTTGGGGGGGCAGAGATTAAAGAACAACTTAGGGAGAGAAACTACAAAGCTAGGGAGACAGGACAGCAAAGATGGGAAGAAATAAAAACAAAGCATAATGAAAACGTCACGGTGAAATCCTTCATATGGTGTACCAGCTTTAAAAAAAAAGAATGACTGTAATGGACTCACTTCCTGACCCATTCTATAGGTGCAGCTGTGCACTTTCGTGGAAATTGACTTTTTGAAAATGACTTTCTTTATTCAGCACTTAGTACTCACTATGTAGCAAGCACTGTCTGGGAAGCTTTGTAAGTGACCCTGCACACATTTACACAACAGCAACAAAAGCAGTCCTGCGACACACGGGGACTCCACTACAGTGTCTTCCTAGAAAAGTCTGTACGCACCCCAGTCATACTTTAAGGCTAAAGTAGCCAACAAGGAATTCCTACAAACCTGGCGACTATTCCCAGTTTTGGAGACCTTTCATGACCTTCTCTGCCCTACTAGCCAGGTGAACACGTTATATCCTGAGTTGTGGACTCGGTGATGATCAACAGGTCCAGGCTGAGAGGACTGAGGGACGGTGAGCCATGTACTGAAGAGCCAGAAAGGAGAAGTCAGGAGAGGTGAGCAGGGCACCACGGCAGGTTTCCGATCCTCCAGGGCCAGCAGGAGTTCCCGAGGAAGGCTGGTGTGGCTCCATACACAGCCAGGGCTGCTCCCTCAGACACAGCTCTGACTCTGCAGCCCGGACACTCACCACAGTTTCAGTCGATGTAGCTGAACAAATTTGGGGAACTCTCTTCTCTCCTCTCCTTCCCTGGCGCTACCAGACTATCTCAAGTGTCAACTGTGGTCAGTACAAAGAGAAATGTTCTCTTCTTCTTCCTCTGAGTAAATGAATGGGGCAACCTACCTTCATGGGTGGCGAACGGGCTGGGACAGGGAAGGGTCTTCATTTAACAGATGTCTGTTTTATGAGACAGGTCTCTCACCATAACTGGCCTAGAGCTAATTATGGCAGCCCACACTGGCCTCAAACTCATGACAATCCTCCTGCAACTGTCTCCCAAATCCTAGCATGACAAGCTGAGCCACAATCCTTGCCCAGCTTGGATTTTTAAAAAAATTATTAATAAAATATTTTTGAGATTTTGCACAGCTACTGCTGCACACTAGTTGAATACACTGTCTCCTCCGAACATGTGTAAAGCCTAACAGGCTTCAATTATAAGGCTCGAACACACAGAATTCCAGACACCAGCCACAGCAATAGGGAACAACATTTAAAGTTACTGCAGGGGAGATTTTCTAAAATTGTCCCACTTACAGCTACATTACACTCTTAAGAGTTATGAGTTCATTGTAATCGTGTCTGCTCGAACATTTATCCTCCCACAGAGCACAATTTTCTGTCTCTAGGACCTGACAAGCTCTAGTGAGTTTTGACTCTATTCGTGGGTCTGGTATTAATAATGAGGACGACAGAAACTTTGTCAGTCTGAAGTAAGTTCGAACGGTGGGCTTAAACAGAAGGTCACAGATTCATATTTCTACAAAGCGTGTTTGCTCCTTAAAGTGCTGTTACGTTTACGTATGTGTTTATTTGTCGTGCATATGGGGGTCAGAGAACAACTTGCTCCCTCCCACCATGTGGGTTTTGGGGACCGAACGTGGGCCATCAGCCTTGGCAGCAAGCACCTTTACCCACTGAGCCCTCTCAGCAGCCCCCAAAACCACATTCTTTCATAGAAGCAAGCCTACCCTGGCCGGCAGGAGCATATCATACTCAGAAGCCCCCTCACCCCAAAGTTTGTAGCCCCTGACAACCTTTGTTGGAAAGGATGGTGCTGGAATATTGCTTAGCCAACAAGACACGGTAACCTGATTTCAGCTGAAGAGTCCCCAGACATAAAGCTTCTCTCTGCCCCTGACTGTGTGGCACTGATCTTCAGGGGACTCTCTGTGGCTTTGCTTTCCTGGGAGCAATCCCTGGCCATCCCAAATGCATGCGGTTGACCTTATTGTGTATAGTTCACACGTAGACTGCTTGAAAAGAAAGAAAACTTGATCTTGTCAACTTCAAATCTGTCTTTAGGCCAAATTGAATTTGAGCTCCATAGAGCAGGAAACCAAATTCTCAGCTCTTCTGTTTCTTCTTTAATTATCCCCAAGCTCTAACTCTTAAAGCAGCTTCACACATCCCATTATCAGGAACCCCTGGCCCACCTCTATACTGAGACACAGCCCACTAAGTTATCAGAAGTCCCCCGCCCCACACTGAGACACACGCACACAATCTTTGTAATCAATGGCTCAAATCTTGATCCCACAAACTCCAGAGATAGGCTCATTCTTCACGTACAGTTGGGTTTTCTTTAATTTTTAAAAGATTTAGACTATAATTCACCTCAATTTTCTGAAATAGACCTTTCATGAAGGAAAACCCCTTATTTGTTGTCATTATGTGAAGAATGTACTTGTAGACATCCTCTTGTTTTAAAGGAATGACTGCAAAAGCTGAAGTGACTACTGACAAAACCTGAGGAAGGCCGACATTCCTTCCCTGTCTTAGCACAGAGGGGCTGGGGGCTCCTCTTATCTTCCCTAGCTTCTAGGTTCCCTTTTAAATGTATTAACAAACATTCAGAACCGCAGTATTTACCCGTAATCTTCTAATAATGGTTCCAGGAAGCAAGAGACTTGCGGGTTTATAAAGAAAAGGAAGGAAATGAGATTTGGTGGAACTAGGTTGTCACAGAGCAGCCCAGAGTTTTGTGATTTTATTTGGTTTGGTCGTTTTCTGCAGAGGTGCCCTTCATCTTATGTGAGGTCTCTGGGGGAATTAGGTGAGCTGTTTTATCTTTTCTCTATTTGTATCTTTGAATATTCGGTGTTAGACTCAGATCTATGTTATCTGCATGCATTAAACTGCTAGTTGACAGCACAGATAAACCAAGTGCATTTTTCTATCTTTAATTATTAAGTTGAGCAGTTTAATAATGCAATTCTCCGACCGAAAAATGGATTGTGTTCCAAGGTTCATAAATGCATAGTTGGCTGAAATCAAAATGTATTTCTCCAGGTTGAAGATGACAAAACAGGCAAGCCCAGAATCCAAGGCTTGTCCCACAGAACGCAGTGCTCAGCCTCCAAGCACCCATGAGCTGTCAGCAAAAAGGAGTTTACTCAGGACACAGGAATGCCAGCAGAGTTCACCTCTACAGCTTATTGCTGTAGACAAGGCTGGGGCTCGGGCATTCTGAGCTTCATAATCCCAGCATCTGGAGACTGAGGCAAGTTAAAGGCCAGCCCCGATTAAACCACACTTCTCCTGAAGGTCCTCTCCACACTGCCTGCCCTCCTCAGCCAGTGACTCCTCTTGATGCCATCACCCTTCACAGCCTCCCCCAGAACAATTCTATTGTTGCTGGTTACGCATAGGCACAGTTCGTTCAGAAATTCCTGGGAACGGCTGGGATCCTACATGCCTCGAGCTCCTAAAACAGGGTCCTAGCACTTTCAAGAGGATCAAACTATAGGCTATGACAGCACATATTTGTGTGTCACTCTGGGTCGATGAGTACACATTCTTCTCTGGCCTCTGTCTGGGCTGTTCTTTTCTCTGAGCCGTTTGTCTTAACTTAAATAAATAATAAAAATAAGACAAACAAAAAACAACAATAAAAAAATCACCATACTTTCTCATTCTAGCCTTGAAGGACAAAAACAGATTAATGGTAAAGTCTACTTGACCCAGGGAGGGACTCGGTCCCATCCTGGGAGTCTGGAGTTTAAAATCAAGGCAGGAATAGGATGAGCGATAACTATGCCTGGGTGTGTGGTGCTGGCAAGAACATGAAATGAGAAATGAACTTCAAACATAACCAGCAGAAAAATATACTTAATAACCTTTCAATTTAGGAAATGCCAACCGTACTGGAAATACCTGAAAGCAGTTTTAAAGATTTTTATTTTATGGCTTGGAAAGACATTATAATACTGAATGCTGCAGAATAAGAAGGCAGAACGATTTCTAGCCATCTGATGTGCAGGCTAAGAAAAAGCCTCGCACGTGATGGATGTAATGATAGGATCGTACATGCTTTTCCTTTTATTAAAAAATAAACAGACATGCTTTAATTATTCACTAGGATGCTAATATCAAAGCAGTGCGATGACAGTGAACATTCGACCAACAGCTTTCTGCTACTTCAGTGCGACATGATCTACATTCTCTCCCATCCACTGACTATTTGGAGCCTCCTCCGTTGTCCCTGCCCAATTTAGCAGCTTCTAAGCACAGGAAACTTACTTTCCGATGCCCCAGTAGGTGATAAATTTTTCACAAAAGGCAAACGAGTACATTACTCATTCTTGGGTCACTGGTGAGAAAACACTGTCCTGAGGATTGAGGTAAAAATGTGATCCGCCTTTCTCTCCTCCATCACCAGAGCACTGGTACCAGATCCGCACCTGGATTTACATGCTGGACCAGGCTCATGTGTTCTAACAGAAAAATGGCCTCCTATCTACCCTCATGGCTTCTGCTAGATTTTTAAAAAACTATCACTGTTTTCTCTTGTTACATGAACCGAGAGGTAAAAGGACGGCCAGTCTATGCCACATTCTTGGATTGCAAACAAGCTGGCTTCTCCCAAATTCCATGTCCCAGCAAAACCACACTCTGATGTTGTTTTGTCTCTTTCTCCTCCACTGATCATATGACCGTTCATTCTCAACTCCTCCTGCTTTCCCTTCTAACACATCTGGGATGGTGAGTTTCCAACTGTCAACTTGACATTCTCTTCCCCGCCTGGGAAGAGAATCTTAGGGGAGGAGATGTCCTGATCAGGTTGGCCTGTGGGCCTGTCCTGGGATGGAGGAGGGGGGAGGAGGGCTGTCTTGATTGATAAATGATGTGAGAAACCCCAACCCACTGTGGACAGCACCATTGCTAGGCAGGTGATTACACACAGGACTGCACACATGTATTTGACTCTACTCTTTACTGTGACGGATTACAACCTGGAACCGTGAGCTGGGTAAACCATCTCCCCTTGGCTGTTTATTTCAAGGGTATTTTCTCACAACAGAAGTGCACAGGATGATGTCCCACAGTCACCCCTGCTCTGCAGGGCCTTCTTCTCCTGGCCAGCTACACTCCACCTCCTCCCCACACAAACTGGGGCTCTGGGACATGCAGTCTCTGCACATCATTACAACACAGATCCAGTGACTTTCCACTTGAAAGGCCTCCCGACACATCTGTCCCTTAAAACCCTCACAAGTGCCAGGAGCTTTGTCAGTTCCTCTGATTCCTCAAAATGGGTTAGCTGGAAGAGGCGCATGGAAAAGATGTCCCTGTGGCCCCTTCATTCCCACAGAGCAAATCACACACTCTATTTTTAACTTCCACACCAAACTAAGAGATGGGGCATCTTTTTACAAGCCAGGTATCATGTCACTTATTTTTCCATCCCCATTGGCTCTTATAAGTCTTCTGTCAATCCTAGAGTAGCAGCTTGCAAACATGGTAAGTTCATTAGACACTTTCTGGATAAGCTTTTGGAGAGAAGAGCATCCCTAGGTGTCTACACGGCAGAAGGGCATTGCTTTAGTTAGGGTTTCTATTGCTGTGAAGATACCATGACCAATGGCAGTTCTTATAAAAGCAAACATTTAATTGGGGTGGCTTACAGTTCCAGAAGTTTAGCTCATCACCACCATGGTGCGACATGGCAGCCTACAGAAGATGTGATACTGGAGAGGTAGCTGAGAGTCCTACATCTCGCAGTCAACAGGAAGTGGACTGTCTCACTGGGCATATGAATCCTCAAAGCCCACCCCCACAGTGACACACTTCCTTCAACAAGACCACATCTACTCCAACAAGGCCACACCTCCTAACAGTACTACTCCCTTTGGGGGACAATGTCTTTCAAACCACCACCAGTATCTCTCCACCCTTGACTAACTCCCTTCCTTCCTCCTCAGTCTTCACTCTGAACCCTCGAGGATCAAACCCTCACTTCTCTCCACTCCTCAACATGGCTCATGACTGGGCAAGACCCCACACAAACTCCACACCTAACATGTACAAGATGGGAGGAGAAACACTGGTCTGCTTTTACTGCAGTGAGGGTCAACTGTAACGAGCATTCTTCCCATCAGCCTGGTCCCAGAGCCGCATCAACCTCAAATAACACACAGAGACTCTATTAGTTACAGTGCTTTCGGCCAATGTCCAATGGCTAGTTCTGTCTTGAGTATTAACCATAACTACTAATATATATAACTACATAAATACATATATATATATATATATATATATATATATATATATATATATCTTTCTATAAGGTCCTATCTGCTGAGGACGCTGGTCCCATGTGCCCTCTCCTCCTGGGATCACATGGTGACTCCCTACTCTTGACTACATTTCCCAGAATCCTCCTCAACTCCTAGTCTCACCTATCTTGCTTCCCTATGGGCCAATAGTGCTTTATTTATCAACCAATAAGACAAACATATATAAAGAAGGACTTTCCCCATCAGTCAACAAATTATTCTGAAAAATGAGAAATACAAAATCATGCCCTTAACAAACAACAGCAATGAAGCAAAACCCTGTATTGCCTGTGTTGTTTAGAGTCTACCCTGTACTATGGAATGGTTGTCGTGGGCCTAGCCTTTGGAATGTACACTGCAGTACAGAATGGCTGATGCGGGCCTAGCCCTTGGATTGGCCTAAAGAACAGCTGATGCCTCAGGGTCGTTCGTCTCAAAGAACAATGGTTCAGCCTGCCAAGCAAACAACTTACAGAAACATCTTATGGAAAGAATGACTTGCTCCTAGCCTGAGGTCTTCTCTGACTGACTGCTGAACTGCAGGGCTGGGAAGAAAGACTACTGTCCTGTCTTCTTCAGATTCTAGGTCTGGGTGCTGCCCAGCCGTTCTGTTAATCCCTCTGAGGAAGCACTAACCATCACCACCCCCATTTTCACCCAGGACCAAATGGAGCCAGAATGTCTGCTGTTGGACTTGCCAAGTTTGATTCGGAAGCCATTCAGGAATCCCTCGTACAAAGTCCTGCCAAAGAATCTTGGTCTAGATTGTGTCCTCTTGGTAATTTAGCTTCTAGAAAGGTTTACATATTTTAGTTCATTGTGAGTTTGGCCATTTTGTAATTCAGGTTTGCTCACTACAAAATGAAAGTTTGGAGGTTAGCAGACTCTTTATGAACAAAAGCAAAAGCATTATTTTGGCGAATATTTTTTCTGTTTAAAGACTTATTTTTATTTTACGTGCATGGGTAGATATATATCTGTGAACCATTCACCTGCCTGTTGGGCTCAGAGGTCAGAAAATGGCATCAGAGCCCCTGGAACTGCAGCTACAGATGGTCGTAGACTCCTGCGTGGGTGCTGGGACAGAGCAGGGCCCTCTGCAAGAGCAACAGGTGCTCCCAACGGCTGAGCCCTGTCCCGCTCCTCGTTTTTTAAGTATTCCAACTTAAACTACCTACTACTTACACAACTTTGTCTAGGGACTGAACTCAGAGCATTGTACATGGCAGGCATTCCGACCAGGGAGCTCCATCCCCAGGCTCTCAGTGTTAACTCACAAGCATTCTTTTAATCTCTGACCGGCAAATAATGGGGACACTGATGGACAAGTAAAGATAGTTTCAGTGACTTACACACAAAAATGTTGCAGACTCAATTCCAACCTGAAGACCATAGTTTCCATTTGCCTAACTAGCTCCTGGGAAGACAAAAATCACACACAGTATCACTGAAGTTTACGGACTTTTTAAAAGCCACGTTAAAATTTAAAAAGAAAAGACGCTCCATGTGGCAGTCCCCTCCTCCGATCCGCAGTGTCAGTCAGTCTAGCGATGCCTCTCTTTGTGCATGCTCCCATTAGGGCTAGGGTCATGGAAGTATGCTGTGATTTCCATAACGCCCCCGTTGCTACCTAAGCCTTTTTACTCAATAGCTGGCTGAGCAATTTAACAGAGGGTTCCTCTTTTCTTTCTTCTAGAAATGCCAATATAACCTTGGGTTTGCGTCAACCAGTTTTTCCTTCATTAACATAACTTTCTACATTTGAAAAAATACATCTTTTTTCTTATGAAGTAAACCTAGAAATCTTCAATTTTTAAAAGTCAAATAAAGAAATATTCATCCGCGCGGAAGAAAAGAGAGCACTGGAGAATCTCTGGCTCCACTTTATAATATTATGGAACGTGGTGCAGACTGGTGTCAGTATTTATTTCCAGTCATTTAGTTTATGATCGAGAATAACTTTTGATTACTGATGCTCGGAGTATTTCTCACTCTGTCTTGGACTGTTTGAGGACCTGTATTTTTATTACAGAGTCCAATAAAAATAAAGTGAAAAACCCACAGGTCCCAAAACTGATTCCTGGCTTGGGCTGTATGTCACTCCTTTCCAATCTAAAAGGTATTTCCTCTGCCCGTTAGTCTCTGTCGCTTGCTCATAAGCAAATTTATCTCCTAATGCCTCACTCTTTATTTTAGCCATTAATCTCCCATTGAGAATCTTACCAAATGCTTTTTGCAGATAAAAATATTTAATGTTTACTAGATTTCCCCATTCCACATAACATATATTGCTGGGAGGGGACAGGGGGGGTATCAATCTTTTGTCTCTGAATTCAAGTTTGTCAGTTTGATTCTCCATGTTCTCCTCAGAAGCAAGAAATCCTTTTTCTTTCGCTATGGACTGAATTATGCACAAACAAAAGATGTCAAAATCGAAACCCTACATTCCTTAGAAAGTGAGCTGATTTGGAAGTGGGGTGATTGCATCTGTAATCGGGTAGGATGAAACCACCCTGAGGAAGGTGTACATAGCCTGGCAGGAAGTCATGGAGAAGACGCAGGCACACAGAGAGAAGATGCATGTGACGGCAGGTTGGAGTGGTGTGCCCACCAGAGCTCACCCTCAGCAAAGGACAGCAAGGCAGTGAGCGGGGTCAGCATGCTGAAATGTCTGTTGTGGGGGCAAGAGTGGGAGGGGTAAATACCCTGAAATGCCTGTTTGGGAGCCTGCAGTTAAATCTCCTCCCCAGATGAAATGGCAAGCTAGCTTTCACCCTGTAAGTGGTCTGACTTCCGGCCTCATTTAAGTATAAACAAAGTTATACTTTGAAGCCCTGACCACGGAGGGCCCCTCAGAGCTTCTTACTTCCTCCGAGCCAGACAGCAGCTCCCTTTATCGGGTGCTCTCCCTCCCTTCCAGATGCACCTGCGAATTCTCACAAACTCTCATGTCACATCACCGCAGTGCCTCAGAGCTGTCCTGGAAATGCAGATCTGGGTCAGCTACAGGCTGTCAGCCAGGGCCACGCCATTTCAACTCAACTGTGACCATTGCCCAAGCTACAGTAACTTGGTGCCCAGAACTAAAGTGACAATTTTCTAGATTCTTGCCGTCACCCCGCCCCAGAGCTCATTCAGACACAACCTGCACTAAGGATCGCTCGCAATCATGTGGTCTACACAGAGCCTTCACTGTTCCTCTGGAGGCGGAACGCTGCGTGGGCTGAACTGGCCTGCCGGCCCTGCAATGCTGCTGTCGGTCTGTCCATGCCACACAACTCTTCTAGAGAACCTGTTACCCCAAAGGACAATCGACCTCTGTGCCCCCTTGAGCCCCAAACAGGAAACCTTCCACAAAGCTCCTTCTAAGCCAACACAGCTCTACACGCCTATGCTTTCTCCAGTGGTAGGTTTGCACTCGTGGCTTGTCTTTTCATAAGTTAAACATCTTTACTTATGAAAAACAACTCCTATTTTAAAAAGAAAAGAAAACCCAGGCTGGCACAGCACAGGGATCAGAAAACACTATCTGGATCAATACTTCTTGAGCAAGGAAGACCTGTGGCAGGTGACAAGGGACCCAGTGTGACGTGTGGCAATCTTCTGGTGTCATTTACTATTTGAATCACGGTAATCGTATTTAAGCCTTAGGTATTATTAATCACTGCATGCTTTTAATGTTTCTGCTTCTAGTGATCCAAGCGAGTTTCCCACGACTTTCCCCTTGCTTTTATCCCTTAATGACCTCATTTACATTGTTTCCTATTTCTCTGCTCCTCCTCACTGTTCCTGCATTCCTCGGATCTTATCAGGTTAGATTTTGTATCATCAGGTTAGATTTTGTATCATCCATTCCCCTGGCTCCTGCTTTTTTTTTTTTCTTTAACTTTTATTTCCTCCACCTTACAAAAGTCTTGCCCAGTTGAGAACTCATTGCGCATTCCTTCACGGTGCTCTCTCCTCCAGTCCCATATTTCTGCAACTGCTTCCTGCCCAGATCCGCATCAGCGGTTCAAACCTGATGACATTACGATTGCATCTTTACTGCGCCGCCACTCTAGACTTATTTATCACGCCTGTATTGTTCCTGAAGATAAGGTCTAGAGTAACCTGGAGGAGAGCTTGTTAGCTGTTGCCTGTGTGCGGACAGCCCTGCGTTCCCAAAGATAAAGGCGCGCTACACCCTTGCATTCTCTGAGTGGAGTCACTGGGCTCTCACAGCAAGTACGCTCGCCAGCCAGCCTGCTTTCCGCTCCCCTTTCCTGTAAGCGCCTGGCTTGCGATCCTGTCACTGTTTATGGACAGCTAGATGAAAGTTATGTGCAGCCTTTCCCAGGCCCCCATTCGTTTCCCCTCAAATTGCCTACTGCTCCCAGCTCTTCCTTCATTCGGTTTCTTACCAGATTTTCCCTAGTTCCGTCACAGACTCGTGCAAATCATGCCCACCAGTGGGGCCTCTGAACTCTCACTCTGCAAGCCTTGCACTGGCCCTCAGGATGCCTTAGCTGTGGAGCCTCTGGAGCGGGTGTAAAGGAGCTGTTCTTTGCACTGCTTTCCAAATGTTTACTTCCCTATCGGGTGCCTGGCGTTCTGGAGCTGTGTGATAATTTCATCTGGCTGCTGGTCTGAAGGGCTCATGATTCTGCTAGAGCTTCTAAGGTACAGCAGTTACGAGAGGTGACGGGCACGCAAGGCTAGGAACTGTATCAAAAACATAACTAATGGATCACAGCTAATGGGGATTCCTAACAGGATCCCTTTTATAGCTCTCTTTTCTAATGAGTTCATATCTAAAGTTTTTGGAGCAACCCTCTAATACAAGCTCTGGGGTGGGTACAGAAAAGCATGACTGACTATCACATAATCCCCAGAGCCACAGTCAAGTGCTTTTGAAAAGCCACACCCTGAATGCCTGTGACAGCCTAGCAGAAAGATTCAGTTGTGCCCTCCGTTCTCATTAATAGGATAGTATAGAAGGCATGCTGAGATCTCAATCACTTGCAAGGTTACTGTCTTATGGTTTACAATGTATCTGCATACCTTAATTCAACTGTTTGACAACCAATAATTTAATTGCACAAGGTCAAGTCAAGCAGGGGAAAACGAGAGCCCGGACCCTCTCTGACTGTGCTCCTTCGTCAGAAGTATTTTATTCTGAGAGAATACTCAATAAGCTTCACACAAAAGTAGGACGTGAATCATTGAGTTGACTCTCAATCTGCTTCCTGGGGTTGCCATGGGATACTGTCACAGCACTTACTAAATACAAGTTAACTGGGCTCCCAGGTCTGGAGGCTGGGATGCCCAGGAAGACAACACTGGTGAGGGCCTCTGTGCTGCTTCCCAAGGCAGAAAAGCACACAAGCATACAGGAGACAGAGAGCAGAACATGAGTGAGTTAAGCAAACGCCACACTAGCTCACGCCTTTGGAAACAGCATTAATCTACACATAAGGGCAGATGTGAGAACTTCGCAAAGGCCCTACCCCTTAATACCAGCACCCAGGAGACTCCACTTCAGCCCATGTTTTGGAGAAGGCATTTGGATCATAGTGCTGACCCAACGTGCAAATGCCTTGGTTAGCTAAGGTTTTATTTACAGTGACCAACAGTACCACACTAACACACTTAGGTTTCTCCATCCACCCTTTCTCATGAAGAATTGCTTTTGTAATCATCTAAATGGCTATCAAAGCTATAAAATTATGGTGAATGTAAATCACAGACTTGTAGCAATTTAGTTTTAAAGTAATGAGCACAAGTGTTGATGGAGGATCCCAGACGTATCAGAACACTGATGGACTTGCTTACCAGTTATCAGGAATTAGAACGTGGCAGGAAAGTTGGCCAAGCATTGGAAAGTTGGTAGCTGAAAACACAGATCCTAAGATAACTCAGACACACAAGTTAGCAGAGAGGCTCTTTAAATCAGCTGTTGTAAATATGTTCAAAGACATATAACAAAACATGATTTCAATGAGTTTAAAGACTCAAAAGGAGAGTGAAATGTTGTAATTAAGTTACAATCTCAAACAAAAATTCAAAACCCAAAAATGTACACTGGCATAAATTTTACTGGGTAAGTTTAAAAGCAAACTTAAGATACGAAACAAAGGATAAGGGACATGAATAAATTAATAGCTTCATAATTCCTAATTTCCTGTTTGGAGAACAGTACTAAAAACAGTGAGGATGGTGATGGTAGTGAGGATGGAGATGATGGTGAGGATGGTGAGGATGATGATGATGATGATTAAGCAGAGAGGACTTAAGGAGCCTATGGGACAGTATCAAGCAGTGTTACACTTACATACCTGGAGCAGAAAATATATTTGACAAAATAATTCTGGGGGCTGGAGATAACAGCACAGTAGCTAAGAACATACACTGCTCTTACAGAAGACCCAAGTTCAGTTTCCAGAAAAGTACTAAACATTTAGACAATAAAGCTCTCAATCTATATGAGACTTTAAATAACATTCTAAATGACAATACAAAGGAAACTAGAAAACCTTTAACTGTAAACAAGAAGGCAAGGTTAAAAGTTAGGTATTTGAACAGACTGATTAATAAAATTGGCAAAACATCTGCAAGCCCCCAACAGGAGAAAAGAACAAAAACAGTGAAAAGAACCAATCAGTCGTCAGGATGAAGAGTGAGCTGCAACTACAGACCTTACAGACATCAGACCAGGAGCGGCTCCATAGACAGCTTAGAACCATAATTTTAACAGCTCAACATATTTATGTGGCAATGGGGGGCAGCACTTGTAAGAAAACGTACAGTCTCGTGATTATTATTTTGGGGAGCAGCACCTGTGAGAAGATGTAGAGTTTCATGATTATTATTTTGGGGAGCAGCACCTGTAAGAAAACATAGTTTCATGGTTATCATTTTGGGGTGAGCAGCGCCTGTAAGAAAACGTACAGTCTCATGATTATTATATTGGGGGACAGTGCCTGTAAGAAGATGTACAGTCTCGTGGTTATTATTTTGGGGAACAGTGCCTGTAAGAAAACGTACAGTTTCATGATTATTATATTGGGGGGACAGTGCCTGTAAGAAGATGTACAGTCTCGTGGTTATTATTTTGGGGAACAGTGCCTGTAAGAAAACGTACAGTTTCATGATTATTATATTGGGGGGACAGTGCCTGTAAGAAGATGTACAGTCTCGTGGTTATTATTTTGGGGGCAGCACATAAGAGGGTACCTACGATGTGAACTACATGGTGTTCTACTGACAATGGCGATGGGTGTTGACAAAATCAGATCAATGCTTATGTAGCTGAGGAGGCAGGTGCAACACATGGAACTGACTGTCAAGGGTCTGCGATGGTCTGACTAGAAACGGCCTCCACAGGCTCTTAGGCCCAGTGCTGGCCCCCAGCTACTGTTTAGGAAGGAGTAGGAGGTGTGCTCTTGTCAGAGGAGGTGTGTCATTGGGGCTGACACAACGATGATAATTACAACAGGTAGGCCTATTATTGTAGGGGTAATGAAAGAGGCGAATAGATTTTCTTTGAGGTCTCAGAAGCCCTTGCCAAACACAGTCCTGAGCTCTCCTCTGCCTCTAACTTGTAGGTAAGATGTAAACTCTCGGCTACTGCTATGCTTCCAGGCCTGCCCGGCTGCCACCACACTCCCAACCAAGGTGAAACTGCAGGCAAGCCCCCAGTTAAATGCTTCCGTTTATAAATTACCTTGGTCATGGTGCCTCTTCCCAGCAACACAACAGTGACGGAGACGGCAAAGTTCTACTTCTTGATTGTGGTACTTGGACACTTACCACCCAATTTCCAATGAATACAAATTTATCTCAATGAAGTTAACATTTTAGTAAAAGAAATTAAATTATTTTAATTGGGGATTATTTTGTGCGTTATATATAAAAGTAAAGCAAAAATATAAAATAGACTAAATTTTAAAAGTACATGACAAATACTTCAGTTCATTGATATATAATGGCAGGATACATACAGATTGAGAAGTGGGCAGATAATACTATGCCACTCACTCTAAGACAACGCCCTTCACGAGGGTGAGCGCATCTTAAGGAATAGCTGCACCGCAAGTGAAAGCTCCATAAACCAGAGCTCCGTACTGACTACAGGTGTGCGTGAGCTTTGCAGCCTCTCGGAAACCAGTGAACGCCAGGGCTCTTCATCCAGCCCAGGACTGATGGGAAGATGAGGGGTATTAAAGCTGGTATGTCAACAATTGGGACAGAACTCAGTGGCAGAACACATGGCCATCACGGGCCCAGCTTGACCCCTAGGAACACACACACACACACACACACACACACACACACACACCAACAGAAAACCTGTGGGGGCCCATTGGAAATCAATAAGGATACTCCCAGAAAACTGAAAAGAGAACCCCTGTGCAATCCAGCCGTGTCACTTCTTGGTATAGACCCAGAGAAATCAGGGCAGGCACAAACAGAGACACCAGCATGTTTGTGCTTACTCACAACAGCCAAAGAATGGAGCCAGACTAGAAAGAAAAAGAAAAAAGCAGTGTATATACACAATGTGACTTTATGCAGACACATGATTTCGCTCCTATGTGTAATTCTCATGTATCACGTGCGTGTGTGAGTGTGTGTGAGTGTGAGTGTGTGTGTGTGTGTGTGTGTGTGTGTGTGTGTTAGACAAGGCAGAGGGGCGCTAACTAGGGAGGGATGGAAGGGATAGATGGGAGACAGGACAGGAGAGTAATACAGAAAGCCAGTATGAACAGAGCCCAATGACAATGTATGTCTGGAAATTTCATCACAAAGCCCGTTGTTTTCTACACCAACTAAAATGACAGGAACATAAGAATAATCCGAAGATGGACTGCGTGTACATCACAGCTATGCATGTCCTCAACAGACAAGGTAAACAGCGAAATGAAACAGATAAACACTGAGGGCCAACTAAACAGAAAGCAAGTGGCAGGGGCAGTGTCCTAGCCAGCTTTTCCTGGGGTTGACTTGATGGAGGTGGCCCAATGCCACCTCCTCTCTGTGAGCGGCAGGTGCAGAGAGAAGACGGACGGCCTGTCAGAACTCAAACACTTAGTGACGGTGCCACGGCTGGGGTGAGAGACACCTCAACGTAAGTGCTTCAGCCTCGTGTGCAGGCTGACAGGGCAGCACCCTCAAGGTGTCCCACAAGGGCTGCAGGCCTATCTGCCTGCAGTTCGCAGCAGGTGGCCTCGGCTTTTACTTTGCTGTCTGGACTGACAGTCTCTTGCTTTGTCAAAGGGCACTAAAGGGGAACATGCCCAGCTCACACACAGTCATGTCATTCCCCCCTCCCTCCCCCAAGTTACGGTGAGCCTCTGGCTACTGCGGGCCGTTGGGACACCAGCATTCCAGTGAGCCTCTGCACAAAGCACTCGATTCCGCGTTAGCTTTGGATTTTTAGATATTCAGCGATGAAAGGGCAGCAGCCATGGATGGCACCCAACAGCAGTGGCTGGCCTTAGTGCCTCCAGGCTGATTCAGTGAGCTCCAGGGAACCATCCACTCGGCCTGACAGAGCATTCAAAAGGCATCTACAGGGTGAGCACAACGGACAGCCTGAACCAGAGAAGCAGAGCATCTTCACCCCTTTGCGGGGCCCCTCAAATTCAGCTCCCTCCCCAGCACAGGAAGGCATGCCATCGAACAGGCCTACCTGAAGGACATGGGGCTCACAGGGGACAGGACAGACCAAGGGCTGGAGAAGGAAGAGGCGCTGGACACTGGTGTGCCTATACTCATGCCAAGCATGCTCAGGACAGCTATTCTGGCAGAAGGCCTTCTAGGCAGGGGGCCCAACATTTACAAAGATGAAAAGGAGTTTGAAGAAGCTCCAAGTCACTCTGCAAGGCTGACTCTCCAAGGTGAAGGGGAAATGAGACGGCTGGAGACAGACACGGAACCAGAAAAGCTACGCTCCATCTCAAAGGGGAAGGGACCCGACTACAGATTCTAGTGAAGCAATGCCATAGTTAAACCATCCCTGTGAAAAGATCATTTAGCAGCACAAAGGGGAGAAGAGTGGGAGGGGCCAAAAGTAGGGACAGACAACTGAGTTGAAGTAATCCAGTCGGGAGGGTCTGCCCAAGGCAGCAGCATCTCTGGAGAGCCGGGAAAAGCATTAGGCATGGCAACAGGTGAGACTACAGAATCGCCGGTGTTGTGGAGGTGACAATGTACAACCCAACTCCAACGCCGGTCGGTGTTGTAGAGGTAAGAATGTACAACCCAACTCCAACGCTGGTTTGTGGAGGTGACAATGTACAACCCAACTCCAACGCTGGTTTGTGGAGGTGACAATGCACAACCCAACTCCAACGCTGGTTTGTGGAGGTGACAATGTACAACCCAACTCCAACGCTGGTGTTGTGGGGGTGACAATGTACAACCCAACTCCAACCCTAGTGTTATGGAGGTGAGAATGTACAACCCAACTCCACCGTTGGTGTTGTGGAGGTGAGAATGTACAGCCCAACTCCACCGCTGGTGTTGTAGAGGTGAGAATGTACAGCCCAACTCCACCGCCGGTGTTGTAGAGGTGAGAATGTACAACCCAACTCCACCGCCGATGTTGTAGAGGTGAGAATGTACAACCCAACTCCACCGCCGATGTTGTAGAGGTGAGAATGTACAACCCAACTCCACCGCCGGTGTTGTAGAGGTGAGAATGTACAACCCAACTCCACCGCTGGTGTTGTGGAGGTGAGAATGTACAACCCAACTCCACCGCTGGTGTTGTGGAGGTGAGAATGCACAACCCAACTCCAACGCCGGTGTTGTGGAGGTGAGAATGTACAACCCAACTCCAAGCCTAGTGTTATGGAGGTGACAATGTACAGCCCAACTCCACCGCTGGTGTTGTGGAGGTGACAATGTACAGCCCAATTCCACCGCTGGTGTTGTGGAGGTGACAATGTACAGCCCAACTCCAACTAGAAGGCTCGCACGTGGACACATCTGCTGAGCATGCAAAGCAGCGAGTCAACTCCCATGTGAAAGCACAAAAGACAACACCACACGAGTTCTTATTTCTATTTGCAGGGACAAAAGCAGAGGCTGCCTCAGAAAGCACACAGGCAGGTCTAGGGGAAAAACTCAACTCTTAACTCACAAGAATTCCTGCCCAGGATGTGTTGATAAATGAATAGTCAAATCACACAAAAGCAAATAGCTAACAAGAGCGCCATCTGCTGCTCCCTAAGGATAGAGCAGCAAAGAAATGTCACAAACAAACAAACAAAACCAAAAAAGAAAGTTGGAGGAAAGCCCCAAGTGTCTGACCACTTCACTCTGTGTGTATGCATTCACAAAACGACTCATCCCTCCCAAAAAGACTCCCCCAAGGGGTTAGCGCTTCCAGTAACATGCAAATGCTTTTATTTGCTCCTTTCCCCTAAAACCTTCAATCCAGTAGGAACCCGGTCTGAATACATAAAGCTCACCTGCCATCATTGCTACCAGGCTGGCTTTGTAGATGTTGGTGAGCGAGCCGAGCTCTCCCGTGGCTAAGATGGTTTTGAGATGTGCCTCCCCACAGGCCTTTCGAAACTGACTGATCTCGTCGTAGAGGGCTGGAGAAGAAAACCATTGAGACAGTTACAAAGCAGGCAGGCAAGTGCTGGGCAGCCCTTCAGAGCCAAAAGAACCCACTTCAGAATTAGAAAAGGTAAAACATTTGTCACTTACTAAACGTTACCCCCAATTAATATCGCCTACAGCACTCTGCTGGAGCTCACATCCTGCTACAAGGAATGCCAGGCTTGCCCCATAAAACTGCTTCTAAGCCCTGGCCTAGGGGTCTACAGCCGTAAAGCTTCTTAAATATCATTACAAGGACATGCAAATTATAAATAATTTCTACCTCTTCTATATGATTATGACCTGAGGGAGAAAATAAAACCAAATTTATCTGCCACTCATATAGTTACTATAGCACTTTTCAAGTTAGAGAAAAAAATCTTGGGGTTCCTATTAATTCTACTCAGAGCTAACAGGTTCTCTGGTTACAATATAAAGCAGATCCTTCTTGGGAAATTATCAGTGATACAGGGAGAACAGGCTGCCCACCACTGACGAGAGCTGACTAGGAGGTGAAGCGCCTGGCCAGGTAATGCTGGATGTATGTGAAGAAAGCTATCTGTAGAGAGAGGTGTGCCCTGATGTGTGCTCAGTTCACCCTAACCCTAGATCACTTCAGGCTTCTAGAGCTCCAAAGAGTCCCTGAAAACAGCCTGATAAGTAAATTAGATGGAAAGACAGATAGACAAAACATACATGCACATACACATATGACAAAACTAAATTGAGGAAAGGTTCAAGGTAACAGAAACCAGTGAACAAACAAAAACAGAAACAACAATATAAATATGAAAATATACAAAACAAAAATAAAAATATTAGTTAAAAATTTGGTAAACAAAACCAGCATGTGTATCAAACTTTTCAGAAAAACTAACAATCTTCTGCCAGTGACAGTAGGGATTTTAGCTACAGCTTTTGTTAGAGTGAATGTTGTGGAACAATCTTTTTTACAGTGTAAAGATGTGTTGCTCTCATTGGTTTAATAAAGAGCTAAATGGCCAGCAGCTCAGCAGGAAATGGTTAGGCACGACTTGCAGACAGGGAGAGGGCTCTCTGGGATGAAGCTGAACAGAGCTGCCAAGAGATGTGGGGAGAAGTAAGATGAGCATGCCTTCTTGAAGAGTACTGAGTCACATAGTAGAAAGTAGGTAAGAAATATGGGTTAATTTAAGTTGTAAGAGCTGATTAGTAACAAGCCTAAGCTATCAGCCAAGCATTTATATTGATAATAAGTCTCTGTGTGGTTATTTGGGAACTGGATGGTAGGCTAGAAATTACACCTACAAGTGAACTTTGATTTGAATGAAAATTCTTAAACTATTGATTATGATCATGTTTGTGGGGATAAAAAACTACAATTTTTTAAGTGAACATAGGATCTATTTACCTGTAGTTAAATTAATCAGAACAACTCAATGTGTTTCATGACTTTACCATTTGGGAGGGTCTCTCTAACTCAACTCAAACGGAAGGAATTCAAAGGAGTCACCTGTGCCTTGGCATCCTTCTATTCTCAATGTGCCAATTCGTCACATCATTTTATTTATTAGACTTTTATCTATCGTATGCCTATGTACAGGTAGAGTTCAGAAGATAACCCACAGAAGTTGGCTCTCACACCATGTTGGTCCAGGAACTGAACTTGGCTATCAGGCTAAGCAACATACCTTTATCCACTACTGAGACATCACTCTGTCCCATAATTTCTTTTCTTTTTATTTTTCTTTTTCCTCTGAAAAGATTCTAGAGCTGGCATGGCTACTGTTATGTATGAGTTGTGTAAGTGTGTTAGAATTACTCCATTTCTCTAGACATTTACTTAGAGGGGCTAGTTTGCTTGTATATCTCTGGAACATTCAATAAAATAATAATTCATGTCACTGAAAGAAAATGGGACAATTCATGAGCATCTTGGGGTTTTTTTGTTTGTTTGTTTTTTGAGACAGGGTTTCTCTGTGTAGCCCTGGCTGTCCTGGAACTCACTCTGTAGACCAGGCTGGCCTTGAACTCACAGAGATCTGCCCATCTCTGCCTCCCAAGTGCTGGGATTAAAGGCGTGTGCCACCACCACCCGGGTAGGCATTTATTCTTTACTAACATTTTCCCATACTTTTCTTATATACATCAGCGATGCAAAAATAACTTTGCAGGCTAAAACAAGCGAGTTGTCCTAAGATTTATGAAACCATAGTGCAAATTTACAAATGTTACATACAAAAACAACAACAACAACAACAAAAACCCAACCACTTCACCAGTCCAAGCCAAAGAAAGCACAAAGAAGCACTATTAGTGTTCAGGTAGCTTTATGTACCGCACATTGACATTAGTGACAGACACTGGGAAACTATGGCGCATATGACTCAAAGGTCTTGAAGGCTGAAATATAACCTAGCCACACTCAAAGTATGCCTTACCACACGCAACAGATTCCTTTGTATACAAATGAGTGAGGAAAGAGGAAAGTGATGGGTAGATTCCCACCCTCTCCATCCCCACCCTGCCCCACCCCCAAAGAAAGGACAGGAATATATTGTATGGGTCTGCTGTATTGCTACTTGGCAATTTGAGTGAATGATGTTTCCAATGATGACATAAAGGAAAGAGATGCTCCTTCCAACACGATTCTCCATGAGGTATGATTACTCAAAGAATAAAAAGGTCTTAAGTTTTCAAAGCATCGTCCCTTCACAATCCCCAGTTTCCTGTGAATCCTTGAATCACCCCTGTAACACAGCTGGCACTTACTGCCATACTTGAGACAATGTGGAGAGGTCCTAAAATCTCATCCCTAGTCCATAGCATGTCTTCAGATTCTGAATAAGGTTGTACTTTTCAGACTGGAAAGATGGCTCAGTGGTCAAGAGTACTGGTTGCTCTTGCAGAGGGACCCAGATTGGAGTCCCAGTACCCACATGGTGGTTCCAGTCACCCATACTTACAGCTCCAGAGGATCTGATACTCTCTTCTGACTTATATGAGCACCAGGCATGCACACTATACATAGACACATATGCAAGCAAAATACTTGTATACATACAAAAAAAGATAAACAATCATACATTCTCAAATACTCCCAGTGAAGAGTCCAGTGCACAGGTACATACACACATACATACAACACACACACACTGACAAACACACACACTCACAAACAACACACACTCAAACACATACACACAACACACTCACAAACACACACTCACAAACACACACCACACAAGTGCATACTACAAATGAAACACATTTCCCAGAACACATGGAAGAACTTCACAAAGTAATCAAAACAAAGGCTCTAAAGAGGCCAGCTCTACAGCTAGCTTAAATTATTCACTTCATACTTGGGCCCTGAAATCCTGGCTTTCATTCCAGAGTATGAAAAGTTCAAAGGTCATTAACAACATAAAGTACTTATTTTTGCATCCTTCCATATATTAACATTTTTGAGGACTAAAGAGATAGCTCAGTTGATAAAGTGCTTGCTACAGAAGCATGAGGAACCAAGTTCCAGAACACACAGAGAAGACAACCAGGTATGGTGGCATTTGTCAATAACATCTTAGCACTGGTAGAGACTAGAGGGCCCCTAGGGTTGCTGTCCAATTATCCTAGACAAACCAGCAAGCCAATGACAGAAAGAGACCCTGTCTCAATAAATAAAGCGATGGCATCTAAAGAATGAAACCTTAGGTTGTCCTCTGGCCTCCACACCACATGTACACACACACACACACACACACACACACACACACACACACACACAATTTTTTAATTCTTCTGTGGCCCTCTGGCAGAACATGGCACTGCAGTGCTCATGGGTTTCTTTCCAGGCCCTGTGTCTGCTAATTAGTTATGTCATGACAAAGTTACCTAACTTCCCAAGCTCCATTTTTCTTCATTTCACAGCCATTTTTCATGTTCTGGGAATAGATGTAAAAGCAATTATTTGGATGGTTATGAAGGTAATCAACTAATTAGGCTTCTTTCAGACCCACCTTTAATAACAGGCACGTGGAAAATGAAGATTAAGGTCTGGTTTTCTCTAAAAGCTTAAGCCATTAGAACTGAGAGCGCTGGCCTTGCCACTAACTTAGAGAGTCGACCCAGGAGTGCCTGCGGCGGATCTCTGAGGAGAGGGCAGAGGGAACAAGGCATTCTCAGCCACCCGCAGCCTTGGGAGCAGACTGGCAGGAAACTAGTGTGTCACAGTCGGGTTGGGACACCCTTTAACGATGAGAAGGGACTTAGTCTGCCAAGGAGTGGAAAGTGAGGGCACTCTAACCAGAGAATGCTGCGAACTCTGGGGGGAGGGGCAGGATATGTTGAGTACAGCCAGCAGTGCTGGGCCAGGGAGATGTTCAAAGAGTCTCAAAACTATTATATACAATGGAACCGATCGTGTGAACATTTACCAAACAGGTGACTATACTGAAGTTCACCGTAAGATAAAAGGACTCAAATATCACAGGGGCTGTGAGGGTAATACTTGAGGTGCTGGATCATAATAGAGATTATCTGTGAATTCAAGAGCCCTAACATACTTACATATATACATATATACACACATACATACATACGTACGTGCGTACGTACGTACACACACACACACACACACACACACACACACACACACACACACACAGAGGAATAGGCAGGCAGGCAGACAGATGGAGACAGGTATAGATGTATATTCACAAATGTGTCTATGCTTACATTCACGCATTTTCGAGATCTGACCACTGAGAGCACCTGGCAACAACAGCAGCTTTTTAAAATAACTTATTTATGTACATAGGTGTTTTGCCTGCAGGTATGTCTGTAAGAGGGTATCGGATCCCCTGGAACAGGAGTTACAGACAGTTTTGAGTTGCCATGTAGATGCTGGGAATTGAACTCAGGCCCTCTGGAAGAGCAGAGCCAGTGCTCTTAGCCGCTGAGCCACCTCTCCAGCCCCAACAACAGCATCTTAACAAGAGTGAGTGCATCTGGCAGCCAGATCTTACTTTCTTCAGTGAAAGGGATCAGAGTTCCTTGGAAAATAGGGTAAAGGGCTGTAAAGAAAGTCAAAATAAGCCCGATTGTCTTTTATAACAAAGCAAAGTTCTAAAGAGCAATGGAAGCCTGGCGGGTGGCGCACGCCTTTAATCCCAGCACTCAGGAGGCAGAGGCAGGCGGATCTCTGTGAGTTCGAGGCCAGCCTGGTCTACAAAGTTACACAGAGAAACTCCGTCTCAAAAAAGAAAAGAACAATGAGAATATTGAAAGGACACAGAAGGGGGTGTGAAGTAGCTCCCACTGGGCAAACGCTGACAGGATCAACAATAGTAAGGATATTATGTTGTGGCACAAAAATGGGAGGAAGACTGTGAAGGAAGGAGGGCGGAGAGGAGCAGGGGAGAGAGACGCGGTTTCTCTGTGTAGTTGTGAGTGTGTCCTGAAAGCACAGGGAGACTAAGAGGGGAGTGGCCTATGGGGGGCAGGTAATTGTTTGTGAATATGAGTGAAGTATGAGTGTGTGTATCATGAAAATGTCATAGTGATAGTAAAAGGTTACTTACTGCCAAGGAAGTTGAAAAGAAACCTATAAGTTCTTACAAAAAGGAAGGAGAGAAGAGAAGGGGAAAGAGAGCGTAGCAGGAAAAAGGAGGGAAGGAGGCAGGATAACAAGTTTAGAAGACATGATATAGCTACAAATTGCTGCTTGACAACAAGTATTGGAATAATAACGGAAGAATTACCAATGGATGATAAAGTTCTGGATCAAAGCTGGACTAGAACTGCAATATCAGCATAGTCTGAAACAGTCTCTATTCTTAATGTACATTAACTACCTACTAACATGAAGAATACTTACTATTTTATACTGGACAAATTTGGCAGAAAGCATCCTACCCTGGTATGAAAGGGAGAAACTTCAGCATTTGTTCCCATCAAGAATACACAACTTGAACCTAACAGAAGAAAACATCGACCAATCTAAACTTGGGGCTCTGTGTGTCTGAAACAGTCTCATGTAGCCCAGGCTGGTCCCAAACTTGTTATATAGCTGAAGATGACCTTGAACTCCACCCCCTCCATGTGCTAGGACTGCAGGCATGCATCACTACTCTCATTTTCTAAGATACTGGAGTTCAAACCTTCATGCATGCTGGACAACCACTTTACCAATTGAGTTACATCTGCAGGCCCTGAAATATACCTTATAAATTATTAATAACAGAGGCCTGTACTCTTCAAAACTAAGAAAAGACTGGGGGCTATTCCAATGTAGAATAAAAAGAGATACATAATGACCTAACAATGCCATTGTCACCTGAAAAATCTGAACGGAGCCTGTTCATCTAATGGTTGGACATGACATAGTACTCTGGGTTGGTGTAATCTTGCCTTCATTTCTTGAGAATACATAGTAAAGTAGTCAAGGGTAATGAGTCAACAGGTATATAATTAGTCTAAAATAGCTTATACAATTATACATATATATATCATATACATATAACATATGTGTGCATGTGTGTACACAAGCAAAACAAAACAAAATAAAAAAGCCAAAAAGACAAATAACAGAATTTTACAGCAGGAGAATCTGAGGGATGTACAAACATATACTCAGAACACTATTTTCTATAAGTTTAATAAAATTACAACTAAAACTTAAAACTGAATTGTTTAGAATCTAAGTATTTTTATTGGGGGTTGGATTTTGTGACCATCAACCAGTCTATGGTGCTGAAAGTTTCCAAAACAAGTGTTTTATATGGAGATATTTTATACCCTGCTTACCCTTACGTTGCTGCTTTCTTTCTATGTTTTTACATGATAGGCCTATGACACATTTTTAATGGCCATACAATCTTCCATCATACAGATGCAAATTTTACTCAGTCGTTTTCCTGTTGTTAGAGGCCTAAGGTTCCAGATTTTTGCTATGACAAGCCATGCTTCAGTGAGGCCCCGGCAGTTAGGTCTCTGCATACCTCATCACTCTAACCCCCAGAGTCTTTATTATATGTCTTCCGCTCACACACTTCTAAGTAATATATGTTCATTGTTAAAAATTCAAACATTACAAAACTGAGAATTCCTCATTTAAAGAGAAAGGAAGAAAGAACAATTCTTGCCACGTACCAGAAAATAATAATTTGGAAGCCTATTATAAAAGATGACTGACAAATGAAAATGTAATTCAAACACCATGACTGCAAATTAGTCAGAATAATGCAAAATTTAACAAAACACATACACCAGAGAAGCGGCCAGCAGAGTGGTGTCACGTAAAAATCTGATAATAAATGTTTTGACTTATAATGAGGCTTTCAGGCTTTGGAAGGGGGTGTACCAGAAGCCCGGGATGTATCACACTGCAGGTACTTAATCAATATTGTCACACAACTCACAGGAGTCGCCTCCAGCCCGTCCCTGGGGTCCTCCTGCTACCACCAGGCTGATGAGGCGTGGAAGTCGGAAGCGACCTCTGCCCACCCTTCCTGGTTGGTAAGCAGGTGAGGCTGCGTGGGCAGAGTGTCTGACAGCAACCTGAGGACTCAGGCTCACCAGCAGAGGCCTTATGCATCCACAGCTGGGGTCCAGGGGATGGACAGGAAAACAGAAGGAGTCCGATTGTATTGTGGTTTTGTTTTTTGCTTTCTTACATCTATTTTTTAAACTGATAAGCAAAAATATGAAAACTGCACCAGTTAATGGGGTACCATGAGATATTTCAATGCGTGTATGTTTTGTTTGATATTTATGTTACAGCATACACATCTATCTCCTCTGACAATTGTCGTTTCTTTACAGTAAAAACACTGGAACATTTTTCCTTTAGCTTTTTGAGAAGCAGTATGTAACTGCGTCTGCAGGCTCCCCACCATGCAACAGCTCGGCACAGCCTCCTGCTCTCAACTCCCTAACCATTGATGAACCTTTCCCTCTCAATCTGATGACAGACTCTGAGGTGCTGCCAACCCCACCCCCCATCACCAGGAACTATAGCATTTTCTTTTCTATTGTCAATCTCACAGCACCTGGGAATCCACAGCATTTTCTAGAAAGGCATATCTCTAACCATAGAAAACCACACTAGTACATCTTGAACATATGAAACTATGATTTGAGGAAGGTTCCAAGTCTGTAGACACCATGACTCCCATCTAAGTCATAAAGCAATTTCTTTTTGTTTCGTGCTATCCAAAGGCGCTTTAAAAAAAATAATTGCTAGCGAACATATCTAAGCAATTATTTTTGAGTGCCAGAAAAATGTTCAACACTGCACAGGAATGTCCTGAAAATAATGCTTAAGATAATTATATGTACAGTAAAACACTTAATATAAGATTGTACAGCAACCTTTCATACTCAAAAAGGCACAGAATGCTCAAGAACATGGCTCCATCCGCCAGAGCAATTAATTAAACTTGTAAGGGTAAAATAGAGATGGGCTTTATAAATCACCCGGCAGTAAAAGAACCCACAAGAAATAAAACACACACATTTTTGCCAATACTATTGAAGTCTTGAAGAATCATCGCCTAAAAACAAAAGCCATGAAAGCACCCAGCTGCTCCAAGTGTCTCTGGACTCTCTCTGTTATAAACAACCTGGGAACAGAGGAACTAGATTATAGATTATGTGATTCCACTCCCAGAAAGTATCTATAGATTTAGAAATAGCTTTTCTGATGAGCTATTATTATTAATAGTTCTATAAAGGAAAACAAAAATAAGTTCTTTGGGGGGAGATCCATTTTTCTTGTGTTTCCAAAAGTAAATAAATAACAAAAGGCAGATTATTGACCAGATGTCAGATACTCAGGGTCCGCTTCATGGGAGGAAATGAAAGACATTCTGGCTTTGCCCTGGGAATTTCATTGTCTCTAACTGAAACGAGAAAGCCGTCAAGTGTGTGTGCTACAAACTGAGCTTGGAGAGCAACCGAGAGATGGAGATGGTGAGGCTGTGGCCAGAGGTGACAGACACTCACTGCTGCACTCAACACTGTGCCAAAAGATGTCAGGTCTGGACCGCCTAGGTGCCACAACTACAGGTGTTCCATGGACACTTGGTCCCCAAGGCAGCTCCAGTCCTAGGCTAACAGAACTAGACTCCGAAGCAAGGTCTAAATTTGAGAACATCACATCACTGGTAAATACATGAGGTTTATCTGTGTAGCAGAAACAAGACCACCCCTACGAATATCAACCACAGAGGCATGGAAATATCAAGGCCTGCTCACAGAGCACATGGAGGATGAGGCCCTTGTGGCAAAAGCTTTCTCTAAGAAATGCAATTTAGGTGGCAATGTCCAGTGTGCAGTTTAGGGTGTGTGTGTGTGTGTGTGTGTGTGTGTGTGTGTGTGTGTGTGTGTGTGTGTGTGTGTGTGTGTGTCACTAAGAATGACAGAGGCCTTGGGAGATTGTCACAGGAGCCTCTCACTCCATCACGTCCAGCTCTGGCTGTACCAGAACTGGCTCAGGAATGTGAGGGAAGGGTATAGCAGGCTTCTTGAACCACCAGCCAGCTGCCACATCATGGCACGGAAACTTATTATTAATTATGAAAGGTCAGTCTTATCTTAGGTTTGTTTCTAGCTAGCTCTTTTAACTTGAATTAATCAATTTCTATTAATCTATGTGCTGCCCCAAGGCTTATTTACCTCATCTATTTACTGTCTAGCCTGCTTTCCTGCCTCCTGATGGCTGTCTGGCTCCCTTTTCTCTCTGCCCATCCCTCCTCTGCCTAACTATTGGCATTCAGCTTTTTATTAGACCAACCAGGTGCCTTAGGCAGGCAAAGCAAAACAGCAATATATCCTTACATAGTTAAACAAATGCAGTATCAACAAATGCAACCTGTTTTTTTGTTTTTGTTTTTGTTTTTTTTTCCCGAGACAAGGTTTCTCTGTATTGTTTTGGAGCCTGTCCTGGAACTCGCTCTGTACACCAGGCTGGTCTCGAACTCACAGAGATCCGCCTGCCTCTGCCTCCCGAGTGCTGGGATTAAAGGCATGCGCCACCAATGCCCGGCTCTATAACACATCTTTACATAATTAAACATTCTATTCCACAACAGAAGGGAGCTGGATCAAGAACTTGGGAAATGCTTGTCAAGTAATTCCGACAGCCAGCAATACCCTCCTCACTTTGTCCTAGGTGACAAACAGATACACACTTGTCGTCAGGAGACAGGGAAGTAATGTCAGGGCCGGGCAGTGTGGCTGAGCTAAACATGGCTTAGGGGAAAAGGTTAACAGAATGGGACCATGCTGCAAGGACAGGGTCAGACTGAACAAAAAAGTGCTATAGAATAGAGACCACAGCAGTCGGCGAAACACCTCAGGGGGTTCAGTATTTCCTGAATGCATCACCACACTCAAGGTAACACAACCACTAACGAAATCATCCTCAATCAGCAAGACGGCACTAAATCCAGTAAGATTTCTTTATTAAATTGTTAATAGACGGAAAGGTAACTGTTATAATGCCTTTCTTCCCCATGTGGCCAGAAGCCCTGATTCTGAGTCTCTGCTCCTCTGAAAACAACGTTGAGCAACACAGTTGAGTAGGAAAGTGGACAAGAGCCCAGCACACACGGGACAACCAGGCAGATGAGGACACCCGCGCTCAGGGGAGCCCAGCACACACGGGACAACCAGGCAGATGAGGACACCCGCGCTCAGGGGAGCCCAACACACGGGACAACCAGGCAGATGAGGACACCCGTGCTCAGGGGTCTGGCAGCCAACATGGAAGACAATGCAGCTAGCTGACCAACCTTGGCTCTCTACAGGGGTAAAGAAGTGATCTCACGCCTGTTTCCTTGGGCGTGAGACACAAGTGTGGTGCATATACATTAATGCAGGCAAGACCCAGACACACACGAAAAATAAGAGGGACAAGAAGATAAGAATGGGAGTGAGATGGCGTGAATAAGAATCGCCCCACAGACTCCTATGTTTGAATGCTAAAGCAGTGGCCTTATTTACAATGGTTAGGAGGTGTGGCTTTATTGGGGTAGGTGTGGCCGGGTAAAGGAAGTGTATCACTGGGGTTGGCTTTGAGGTCCAGTGGCTCTCTCTTCCTACTGCCTTTGGATCCAGATTTCCTTACTTCCATTTGTCCAGACGGTTCCAGCTATTGTTCCAGAACCGTGTCTGCCTGCACACCCACAATCCCCCTGTTATGGTGACAAGAAACTAAACTTGTGAAACTGAAAACAAGTCCCGCATACATGCTTTCATTTACAAGAGTCTCCAAGCTCACAGCGTCTCTTCACAACACTAGAACACCACGACAGGGAGCTCATATGCAGTCTCCTCACAGAGCTCCGAGCACCCAAGGCGGACCCGTCTGCGTCTGGACCATGAGACGCAGGCAGGGGAGTTCGAAATGGCTAGGGATATTTCTGTTGAGCTCTACAAAAGGTGACAGCTCATCTGTACTGTCATCCACTTGCTGGGATCTAGAATCACTCTAGACAGAAAAATCTGGGCGCATCTGTGAGAGAACGTCTCACCTGAGTTACCAAGGAGGAAGAATCATCCTGAATGTGGGTGGCAGGAACCCTCCTCCGGGGTCCCAGACCCAATTATAAAAGGAGACCGCGAGCCGAGTATTGTATTCATCGCCCTGTGAATCGGGACTTTAGATTTTGTTTGATTTCTCTGCCAGGACGGACTGCCTCTCGCTGTGAGTCAAGATAAGCCATTCTTCCTTAAGTTGCTTTCACTGAGCATGTTGCTACAGCAATGAGAGAAGCAGATAATACACAAAGTAACTTACAAAAGTAATAGCGCCGCCAGGGAGAGGGCCCGAGACACAGAAATGTATCAGCCTGGTGGGCATTCCCACCAGTGCATTCCACAGAATGAATAGGAAACTTCTAATTCAGTAAACTCCTAATACAAAAACCGCACAGTGAATAACACAACACACAATCAAGCTGAGAATCAAAATTAAGACAAAACACTGCAGTGGGGAAAAGGCTTAAGTCACTGCTGGCTTCTATTTAGAAATGGATTTCTAGCATTAAATGTTCCTTTTCAATTTGGTTTGGGTCAAGAGGTTATTAACACCATAGAAAAAAAGTTAATGGAAAAGTATGGTCTAGGACAAAAATGTGTTATTATATTTTGTGAAAATGCCTACTTTGGGGAAATTATTATCTCAAAAACAGCCATTCCTAAGTCTGTTAAAGGATAGCCAATTACATCAAAACACATCTCCTATTGAATTTTATTTTTCAATTAGTAGAACTTGCGAGACAAGAGCACAAGCCGTAATATAAACTGCACATCTCTGTCTCTGTCTCCACCTGCTTGTAAAAGGCATAAAGGACATACATTTCCGGGTTTATTTAAAATATGACGAATATTTATATTATGCACCACTCTGAAATCTGTGACCAAAAGCAGATCAGCAGGCTACATAAGAACAAGAACGCCGGCCGGGCGTTGGTGATGCACGCCTTTAATCCCAGCACTTGGGAGACAGAGGCAGGCAGATCTCTGTGAGTTCGAGGCCAGCCTGGTCTACAAGAGATAGTTCCAGGACAGCCTCCAAAGCCACAGAGAAACCCTGTCTCGAAAAAAACCAAAAAAAAAAACAAGAACGCCGGACAGTGGTGGCGCACACCTTTAATCCCAGAACTCGGGAGGCAGAGGCAGGAGGATCTCTGTGAGTTCAAGGCCGGGCTGGACTGACAGCCTCCAAACCAATACAGAGAAACCCTGTCTCAAAAAAAAGAACAAGAACATACATAATATACGACTTTGAAGAAAGATCAGGAATACCCAAAGCACACATAGACAATAACAGTACGAGAAGGGACACAGTAAAAGAAGATGTTTGTGAACTCTCAAGGTACAGAGAGGAGAGGGGAAGGAAATGGGGAAGACTGAATGCAGCCAACACTCCAAGCTGAAGCCCACGCTGGCCAGCTTCACATGCGGCCACTGATCACGTGTGGCCACCGATCACGTGAGGCCACCGATGGTGACCTTGCAGGTGACTCTGTTCAAGCCAACAGGATGCAATAGACGGTGTGGAGAGTTCAGGTGGGGCAGGCCTTTCTTCCTGCCCTGGAAGAGGAGGTATGAGGCTGGACCTTCAAAAGCCGCCTTAGACAATGGAGTGCCCCTTACTGTGGTGGTGAAGGTCCCTGACATAACACTCTAAACACTTCCTCTGAGCATCAGGTCATTACCCTGCTGACTGAATCTGTAGCCTCCTAACAAAACACAAATGGTTCACGGGTGCTGAACAATGGACTTGAGTTTCACAGACAAGTGTTTACAGATACAGGGCAGTCTTCTCTCTCAGACCTGGTTTCAATGTCCGTTCTCTTAGTTAGTAGGGATCACCTTACACCTGAAATTACTACATGGGAGGCCCAGAAGCAAACAAGTCATAGGCTTCTCGTGGCTCTGGTGGTGACATCTCCTGCTGCCCCACTGTGCCCTGCCCTGGGTGTGGACGATCTTTTGTCCAGCATGCCCACACTGTACGTGCTGCCTGCCCCTGAGACACTGAAGCCATCTCAATTCACAGTGACACACAGTGGCCGGCCAGATGGCTCAGGAGATAAAGATGCCAACAAGCAAGCCTGATGACCTGAGTTTGATCCCCAGGACACACATGGAGGAAGGAGAGAACTGGCTTCCAAAGGTTGTCCTCTGATATCCACGGCCAAGCCCTATGTGCCCCCTCATACACAAGCAAGTAAATAAAAAATACATTAACAGTGACCCACTGATCCTCCAGACTTAATGTGTTTTACTTGGTATGTACACCTATCAGGAAACAGTATCTTGGTATTCATTTAGTTTCATTTAAAATGTTGTTATATTACATGCTATGGTAACTTTTTTCAGAGTGTACTGTAGTTATTTTAGTTATTATTAATGTCCTCATCTTTAGGATACAAGATGTATATAAGGAAAGGTAAAATCCAGTTCATTGTTTTATACCTTCCTGTAAAAACAGTATCCTGTTACTGGAATGACATTACCTTAGTACAGTCTGGCATGACAGTGAAACACTAGCCCTAAAGATGAATATGCAATAATATTTATGGTAGTAAAAACACACTTAATCAGCTTACTAATAGTGTACATCCTCAAAGTCCACAAAGATTAATGTAAAAAAGGCAACCTCTCCCAATACACTAGAATTAACCTTGTTTGGAAGGCTTGCCTAGAGTGATTTATGTTTTGAATAACAAAATAGTACAGAATAGTCATAACTCTCCCAAAAGAGAAGCAAATTAATAAATTTTAAGCTGGCTTTACTGCATGGAATAACTATACCCCTAATTACACAAACGGACATAGGTTTCTGCAGACAGGGAATGACCTAGACTTATAAGGATCTCATGAGCAGTCTCTTAGCCCTGTTTCCTCTGACCTTTGACTTGTGACTTGGAAGTTGATTCCCAAGTCATGCTGCCTCATCCCAGATATACACATAACCCACCAGGAAGGGCTGGAGATGCCTGAGAACAAGAATCTGCACCTACCTTCCCACTGGCCGGTCAGCACCAAGGTCCTGTTAATGACCACATCAATTTCGGTAGCTCCATCCTCCACTGCCAGCCTGATCTCTTCCAATCGTGTCTTCAAATGAGTCTGTCCAGCTGGAAAGCCAGTGGCCACTGGAAGAGATTTAAAACAAAGAAAACAGGGATAGAGCATAAGGGAGGAAAAAAAACAAACTTTGACTGGTCAGTTGGTAAGTGCGGCATTTAGAGATGACAGCGTGGTCAGGTGGCAAGTACGACATTTAGAGATGACAGCATGAAGGGTATTTTCACATCACTCATGCAACACAAGACAACATGCAGGGCAGACTGCGAGCACATTCCCACCTTGGGGGAAATGGTAACATGATCCTCTCCGGAAAACCAGAGTTCAGCGGCTGCAGAGATATTTAGGAAGTAGCAGCTAACTCAACATGGCAGCTGGCAGGAGTAAAGCCATTGGTGGGCATTACAAGACTGACGACACTGGTTGAGTCCAGCTGGCTGTCCTCACTTACCCCTTTGCCCCTGATCTGATCTCCACTCGCCCATGAGTGGACCCAGTGAACTAGAGCAACCAGATTAAAAGACAGATTGCCCAGTGTCTCGAGTTAACACAACCAGCAACAGCCAGGGAGAAGCCAGACAGAAGGGACAGCACTGTCACTGCAGGGAACGGGGGACAGCACTGTCACTGCAGGGGAGGGGGGACAGCACTGTCACTGCAGGGGAGGGAGGAGGGACAGCACTGTCACTGCAGGGGAGGGGGAAGGATAGCACTGTCACTGCAGGGGAGGGAGGACAGCACTGTCACTGCAGGGGAGGGAGGACAGCACTGTCACTGCAGGGGAGGGGGGACAGCACTGTCACTGCAGGGGAGGGAGGAGGGACAGCACTGTCACTGCAGGGGAGGGAGGACAGCACTGTCACTGCAGGGGAGGGAGGAGGGACAGCACTGTCACTGCAGGGGAGGGAGGGAGGACAGCACTGTCACTGCAGGGGAGGGAGGGGGGACAGCACTGTCACTGCAGGGGAGGGAGGAGGGACAGCACTGTCACTGCAGGGGAGGGGGAAGGATAGCACTGTCACTGCAGGGGAGGGAGGACAGCACTGTCACTGCAGGGGAGGGAGGGACAGCACTGTCACTGCAGGGGAGGGAGGGGGACAGCACTGTCACTGCAGGGGAGGGAGGAGGGACAGCACTGTCACTGCGGGGGAGGGGGAAGGATAGCACTGTCACTGCAGGGGAGGGAGGACAGCACTGTCACTGCAGGGGAGGGGGGACAGCACTGTCACTGCAGGGGAGGGAGGGGACAGCACTGTCACTGCAGGGGAGGGAGGAGGGACAGCACTGTCACTGCAGGGGAGGGAGGGGGACAGCACTGTCACTGCAGGGGAGGGGAGACAGCACTGTCACTGCAGGGGAGGGAGGGGGAAAGCACTGTCACTGCGGGGGAGGGGAGGGACAGCACTGTCACTGCAGGGGAGGGGGGACAGCACTGTCACTGCAGGGGAGGGGGAGGGACAGCACTGTCACTGCAGGGGAGGGGGGACAGCACTGTCACTGCAGGGGAGGGAGGGGGGACAGCACTGTCACTGCGGGGGAGGGGGAGGGACAGCACTGTCACTGCAGGGGAGGGGGGACAGCACTGTCACTGCGGGGGAGGGGGACAGCACTGTCACTGCGGGGGAGGGGGAGGGACAGCACTGTCACTGCAGCAAAGGGCCGAGAATGCACAGAAGAAAAGAGAACACACATGTACGGGTTTGAGATGTAGAAGTTTTTCCCGTTCATCCCATCTCTGATCCTAACCACGCCTGCTGTCCTTTCCTACAATTCCAGACTCCTCGGGTCAGCTGTCGTAGACCACACACACTGCCCTGTTGTGTAAATGAGAAGCTAATGTACTGAGATGGTGAAATCTATGGACTAAGGGGTAGCTGTCAAATACGCTGGCCATCCTCTCACACAGGCTATATACAAGAAGCTGAAGCAACGGCTGGGGCTTAAAAGCAGGGCTGCTCTTGCCAATGACCCGACTTCGGCCCCAGCACGTGCGTGGTGGCTCTCACTGTCTGAACTCATTTCAGAGGAGCTCCTCCTCTGGCTTCTGTGAGCGCTCACAGGGACTTGACTTATAAAAACCCACGCAAACCAAACAAACATAAAAAATAAATCTTAAAAGATACAGGACATCATGCTTCATTAACAAAATTAGTAGCAGATCTTTATAAATTATTCCTTTTTCTTTTCTTTTTGAGACATGGTCTTTCCATGTAGCCCAGGCTGGCCTTGAACTAGTAGGAATCCTCCTGCCTCAGCCTCCTAAATGCTAGAATTACAGGAAAGTCCCATCATACCTGACTCAGACTGTTCATTTAAAGTACCAGGACATTCTTGTAGCCTTTTAAAAAACTAGAATCTAATACTGTTTGTCTCTACCTGTCTACCTGTCCATCTATGTATCCATAGACACATGCATTGACGCTTGTTATAGTCTGTTTTATTTCATTTCATATTTCATATGTCTATGTGTGTGCATGTTCACGGAAGGTCAGAACAATTTGAGGGAGTTGGCTGTCTCCTACTGTGTGAACTTCAGGGACTCCACTCGGTAGCCAGCCGTGACGAGAGGCACATTTATTTCACTAAAATCATGAGTCAACAGAACTAAGTGTATGAAATCAGTGCGATCAATCACAGTAGAAATGTACGGAGGCCACTCCACGCTGAGTGTGGTAAAGAACCTCAGACATGTTGAAAACAAAGATTTTCGAAAGCCCCGGAAGTCTTACCTGACGCCACGGGGATACTGCAGCCTGCTGCCTTCAGAGCCTTCACAGCGTCGCACACCCGGGCGGGATAAACACAGACCGCCGCTGTGGTGATGCCTACGAAGGGGGAGCACAGCAGCCTACTTAACATGGGACCGGCAAAGACACTACACCTTGGATTATCATTTCTAGGACAACACTAGCAGAAATCAAAGGAGAGGGAAAAGACTTTCCCCACAAAGCTGCAGCAAACGGAGGGGGTTAGTTTAACTTTTTTTTGACGTTTATGTATCTTCCGTGCGTGCACAGGCCACAGCAATGTGTGGCGGTCAGAGGACACCTCGCAAATGTCGGGTCTCTCCTTCCCACCATGCGGGTTCCGGGGATCAGGCTCAGGTTCCTACACCATCAGGCTTGGCAGCAAGCCCCTCTCCTCTTGAACCTTCTGACCCCTGGAAAGCTTTCTCCGCTGCTTTTTTTTTTTTTTTTGAAGCTCCTGGAAACACAGACTGCTTTTTGATCTTTCTAGTCACAGAAAAGTTCTGAGACACCGTTCTTTGAGGCTATTTAGCATAATTCAATTACTCTCCTCCCAATTCCTAAACAGTATACTTAGTTGAAAATATTTTATTTCGCGCACATAACAAATCTAGTTTTGCATGGCATCTGCACAGCCAGAAGATGAAGAAAAATGCAAAGGAAACTCAGGGTGACTCAATAAAATGGGGTCTAAACTTCCTCCTTTATGGGGAAGAAACAGTAAGATGTTGTGGTGATTTGAATGAGCCCCTCCCCCTCTCCCAGGTTCATAGGGAGTGGCACTATTGGAGGAGTGGGTGTGGCCTGATTGCAGTAGGTGTGGCCTGATTGGAGGAAGTGTGTTACTGGGTGGGCTTTGAGGTTTCTGATGCTCAAGCAGGTCCACTGTCTGTCTGTCTATCTCTGTCTCTCTGTGTGTCTCTCTGTCTCTCTGTCTGTCTCTCTCTCTCTCTATCTCTCTATCTCTCTGTCTCTCTGTCTCTCTGTCTCTCTCTCTCTCTCCCTGCTGCCTGTGGATCCAGATGTAGAATTAATTGCCTGCTCCTTCTCCAGCACCATGTCTGTCTGGACGCCACCATGCTTCCCGCTATGCTGATAATGGACTAAATCTCTGAACCTGTACGTCAGCCCCAGAGAGATGTTTTCCTTTATAAGAGTTGTCATAGCCAGGCGGTGGTGGCGCACGCCTTTAATCCCAGCACTCAGGAGACAGAGGCAGGCGGATCTCTGTGAGTTGGAGGCCGGGCTGGTCTACACAATGAGTTCCAGGCCAACCAGGACTACATAGAGACCCTGAACAAGGCAGGTAGGTGGGAGGTACAGGGAGGGGGGTAGAAAGGGAAGTGGGAAGGGAGATAGAGAGAGAGGGAAAAAGAGAATAAAAAGAAAATTTAAAAGATCCAAATAGAAAGTACAAAACCAAAGAACATGAGACTCCATAAAAAACGTTACTTTTAGTGCTATAAAAAGATGGGTGTTTGTGATCTGTGCTTTGTTTACGGCTTTGGGGATGAAGTCAGAGCCTTAGTACCCAACAGTGAGCTACATCTCTAGATCTAATGTTCTAATGTCAATGGAAAGAAACATAATAACAGTTTTCTAAACGATGTTGCTGCTTAGGTCCACACCCATTATCTGCGATGCTTGCACTGGGCTAGCTCGGCACTTTTCCCTGTACACACAGAAACTGGGCACTCCAGAGCCAAGAAGCATCTATCTACGGAGAGGAACTCTGCGTCCCCAAACTGGCTCGGCAAGTGACAATACTCATAGCCAGCACCACCTGGCTCCCCAGGACTTGGTTTTCTCACTTAGAAAATAGAAAAACTGAGCGTGGGGAGATAGTTCAGTGGTAAAGAGCACTGGCAGCTCTTCCAGAGGTCCCGAGTTCAACTCCCAGCAACCCCGTGGTGGCTCACAGTCACCTATAATGAGATCTGTTATCCTCTTCTGGCACGCAGGTGTATATGCAGACAGAACACCATATACATAAAATAAATAAACCGTAAACAAAGAAAATAGAAAGATCACCACCACCACCACCACCGCCACTGCTGCCATTGTCCCCAGTCTCCTCCATGTTTCAAATAAGCTCAACACTCAGGACAGCTTCTCAGCATTTTCTTTTATGGACACGAAGAGAGTGACAGGAGTCTTTGTTTTGTTTTTTGTTCGTTTGTGTGTGTGTTTAAGTTCTAACCTAATGCAGAGTACTTTCCTTTTGAATTTTATTAAAAAACACCTTTCATTTACCTCACACATGTGATGTGACCAGTAAGTAATGAGGCTGGCTTTCCCTTCATGGTTAGGGACTCAGAGCCTGTATTTCAGCTTCTAGATAGAAAAGTTCCCAAACAGAAGAACCAAGGAAACTCTCAACCAACAACTTCAGTTCACAGATGCAAAACCTGCCCTGAATCCAAGGCTTGGAATGTCTTCAGTCTTTGGAAGAGGAATCACTCACACACACACACACACACACACACACACACACACACACACACACACGTAGGAGTGAACCCCACAAAGCTATCCGCCCATGAGGGCGGGACAAGTACATTAGCACAGGTAGAGATAAAAGGAAGTGAAAGGAAAAGGCTCTCTCTTTTTTCTTGGAAGCCAGCCAGGCTTCTAACTCCTAGCTTGGGTGACTCTCTCTGGTAAAGAAATATATTGTATCTCCTATAACATCGGCTACCATCAATACACACACACACACACACACACACACACACACACACACACACACACAGAGCAGAGATCTCAGTGGTCTGTCTACACACACACACACACACACACACACACACACACACACACACACACACACACACACACACACACACAGCAGAGATCTACCAAGGGCGTGCAGTCACAGCACATCAGCAGGTGCTCATCAAGTCCCGGGGTCCAGCAATGAGCACCACAACCAGGTAAACGCAGCCAGACTCCACCCGCCTCACCTTTGTCGTGCATATTTAAAGCTTTTAAGAGGTCTTGCCGGATTGGATATTTGGCTTTGTAACAGAGCCGTTGAACATTAGAAAACGTGTCATCCCCGGAAAGTGTGGTGAGGTCTATACATGTAACAGCCTTCAGGAGCCATGCAGCCTAGACGAGGAGGAGAAACAAGGGAATAAAATGAACCTCAAAGCTTGTAGAGAAACATGAGACAAATCTCGAGTGCCAACTGCTGAGGTCACACTGCTAGAAAGGGTTTTCTGATGCAGGATATAAGCGAAGCTCAAAAATGACCCAAGAGAGGCCAGCAAGAAAGCTCAGCAAGGAAAGGAGCTTGCTGCCAAGCCTGAGGACCTGAGTTCTATCCCCAGGGCTCACCTGGAAAGACAGAGCCAACTCCTACAACTTGTTCTACTTCCACATGTGTGCTGGGGTACACACACACACACAATTTAAATATTATTTTTGAAAGAAATGCAATCAAAATGAACATTACCCAGAATAAAACAAAAGAACAGACTTCATGTACTTGTTTTCTCAGAAACTCCAAACAGAAGCCTCTCCTCCACCAACCCCTGCCATTTCTGACTTCTCCAGTTCATCAGCCAGGAACCAGCCACAAATGCAATTCTGTGGATCTACCTTCGTTTTACTTTCTTCCCCAGAAGCCAACGTGATGCAATGTTTTCTGAACGCTCCAAGTTCCTTGCTTTTGACTTTTTTTCCAATCCAATTCCATTATTAAAACAACCCTCATATATTCTCACTCACTCTAAAAAAAATTTCCTTTTATCTTTTCAACCAGGATGAGCAGAATGGGAGATGTTACTTGAAAGGCCTCCATCCCAATGTTCTGCTCCTCTTGTAAGATGGACCCTGAAGGCCTTCTGGGCCTGCATAGCACGCCTCAGCCTGCCAGGCACTAAGGATGCTGACTGGAAGTGTACCACCAGGCATCGCTTTTGGAATTGTTATGAAAAGCAGTAGTGAAGTAAACTCCCCTACCTCAGGCCTCAGCAGTGGACACACCAGGTGTGGATGTTTAGGGCTTTGAAATTAAAACGGAAGACAGCTGAAGAAAGCATGGCTGAGAAACTGAGGAAGTGTGTGGAGGAAATGTGCCGTTTAACTCGCTCATGAATAAAGATGCCTCGAATTCATTTGCGGTTTGGCCACTCAAGAGTGATAAGATTCTTAACTTGTTTGGATAAATGCGTTATCTTTCTCCAACCCATCATCATCATATATGAATTATGAAAATAAGCCATGGACAGCTGCAATCCTTTAAGTTTAGACACATCTTGAGCGAAATTCAATACTGTGGCCTTGAGGGAAGAAGCATTATGACGCGTGGGGACATTGCGCTCAAGAGGGAGGGTCTGTACCTGCCATTCCTTCTTCACACTCCTGCGAGCCTGGATCTGTTCTGCCCGCCTCAGAACAGCGGCCTGGTTCACCTGAACCCTGGAGATCCAGCTGAGATCTAGAAGGAAAAGAGTGACGCTTGTAAGTTTCAAACAGACGTAGCCTTCCTCCATTACCAGTGCTCTTTTGAAACATCTGTCTCAGGAAGGCGCCATGGCTCAGTCACTACAGCACTTGCTGTGTGAGCCTGACATCCTGGGCTCAACCCCGGGACCAAGTTCAAGGTGGACAGAGACGTGACTCCTTACAGCTGCCCATTCACCTGCACCCGCATTCTGCGGCGTGCACGAGCCCGAGCATCATACCCGAACACGATAAACGCATGTTTAAAGCCGTGCTTCTCTTTCACACAATAACAACCTTGTCCTAAACCTGGTCACCACGAGACACAATGCATGCAAAATCGAGTGCATCTGAAACGACAAGGAGCCACGCTGATTAATTGCAGGCCTAAGCGCGGCAGTGGGTGTGCCCTCCCCGGCACACGCCTCTCGCCTCTGACAGCGAAGACTTATTTGTGGGTGTCTAGTCCAGGAGAGCAGATGATTAATACAGACTTAAGTGAATTAGCGAATACTTGCGGGCATCTTTGATCACTACCCACTTACTGACAAGATTAATACCTGCTAGATGCTGATGATACAGCCCATCAAAAGAGAATTTTTCAAAATGTACTAGAAATAACAACACTGTAGCAGACATTCAAAACAGGGAAAGGAAAAAAAAAAACCACTCAAAAATGCATGAGAAATGGCTTCAACGTGGTGGCCTCCCCTGTGTTGTCTGTTTTGTTTGACACTAGTTATTTGTAACTAAATGACCTTGGAGGACAGTCAGCCAGCTTCCCACAAGATGTAACATTTAGATGCATCTCCGCCGCAGAACTTAGATGGGGTTTTGGAAGAGTAGAGCTGGAACGGCTTCTTGTACTTAATTCAGTGTGAGTCGTGGTCTACCCCTAGGAGTCCAGTATCTGGTGCCCATGACATTCAACCCCACGCATGGATCTCTGGCATCAAGCAACCTCAGCACGGGAAGCTGGATGTGCATGCATTTATCTGTTGTAGCTGCCTTACATCCCTGCCCCTCCTGCAGGAGCCTCACAGCTTTGAGTAAGTGTCTTTAGAGACAACGATGGGCAGTGAGCAGTCATCAGGAAACATGCGTCGACCACACAGCTCCCTGACGTGCGTGAAGCGCTGCCAACTGTAGACTGTACTGTGTACCAGTCAGGTGAACTGTCTCTGTGACCAAATCCCCACCAGTGCCGCCTAAGGGAAGGGGCTTTACTTTAGCCCATGGTCACACAGCCCTGCGTATTTGGAAATAACGTCATTTCAGTGGGATCGTGGATCGTGTAACGTAGGAAAAGTGTTCACCTCGTGGCCACTCAGGAAGCAGAAAAAGTCTAAGTCAAAAAAGAACCCAAGGTTGTTGAGACGGCTCAGCGGGTAAGGGTGCGCTTGCCACCAACCCTGACAACCTGAGCTCAACTCGGGGACACGTGATGGAAAAAGAGAATGGACTCAGGAGATATGTCCTCTGGCTCTATGCATAGGTACCTACACACCAATGCACGTGCATAAGCACGTACACACACACACTATTCTCTCTCTCTCTCTCTCTCTCTCTCTCTCTCTCTCTCTCTCTCTCTCTCTCTCTCTCTCTCTCTCTCTCTCTCTCTCCCCTCTCCCTCTCCAGTGAAAGGAAGGGAGGGAAGGAGTGAGGGACCAGAGCATGATACTAAGCTCCAGTAACCTACTTCTTCCCGGAGAACCCACCTGCTACCTTTTACTACCTGTCATTAGTGCCATCATCTGAACTATGAGCCCATCAAGGGATGAATTCATCCACTCATTCATCAGGTCAGAACCTTCATGATCTACCTGTCTCTGCAGACGCCCGCACAGACACCCCACAGCATCCCTCAATCCTATCACACTGGCAACCACAACTTGGCATCCCACTAATGACTAACACAATCCAAAAGAGTCGGCTCCGCACAAAGATGAGACCTGGGCCCGCTAGGGCAGTCAGTAAGTCTCCATCAAAAACGCTTTCTTTCCCATTTCTACCTGTGGGTTCTCACAGGTATCCATACTAATGGTGCAGAAATTCCAAACCTGAGTAAGAATGACTTACATAAGTATCATTCTATAACACTAAAGTAGGAACCAAGCTTGTCTTATTTTTCATTTCTGATTAAATTATTTTGTTAGCTGAAATCATTTAATAAAACAGATTTTCAACATTTTAATCCACCTGTTCTGCTCCTTACAGATATCACTTTATCTTGCTTCTTTGCTGAGGCACCTCAATAGAAAACAGACGCCTGGGTCAGGCAGACTCCTGCCCTTCTCCCTACCCAAAGGCAGAGTGGATTTGGGGCAGAGTCCCAGGGAAGAACACTGAACAGAGACAAGGATGCACACAGCTCATTTAAGAGTTAGAAGAACTGGGCAATGGTGGCGCACGCCTTTAATCCCTGCACTCGGGAGGCAGAGGCAGGCGGATCTCTGTGAGTTCCAGGACAGCCTGTCTACAGAGCAAGTGCCAGGACAGCCTCCAAAGCTACAGGAAAACCCTGTTTGAAAAAACAAACAAACAGACAAAAAAAGCGTTAGAAGAACCAAGTTCCACCCAAATGGGGCGAAGCTTAAACAAACAAATGAAAACTGAGCACGTGACCACAACCACAGGTGATTAAGTTCATGGTTGTTTCAGGTGGACAGTAAAGCCAAGAGTTGCACAGAATCAAAAGGTTCATGGTCAAAAAGCTGAAACCAGCCAACCTAGGGCTCTTAAGTTCTCCCTCTTCACCCCTCACCCACTGAGCTCCCCGCTGGTGGGCGATCTCAAGCAAACCCCAAGGCTCCACCATCCCCCAGCTTTCTCACAAACATCCCCCTCTCCTTCCCTCTGGCACTGGGCTTCAGTGCTCCTAAACAGCAGCAGTTTCGTGATTTGGTGTTTTATGTTGTGTCTGGGGCTTGCGTCCTATTTGTTCCTTCCTTACCATGCATGAACAGTGAACCCCCACCAAAATACTAGGACTCAGGCCACGGACTGAGGACAGAGCACAGGCGATCAAGTCCTTGACTAGCAGCCCAGAAACCCACAGAAACTAGCCACGGTGAGATACACTTGTAATTTCTAGCACGTGGAGATTGGAAGTGTATGAGGTCATCCTTAGACAAAACAGCAGATTCGGGGCCAGCCTGGGCTACATGAGACCTGTATCAGAAAAGAGAGGAAAGGGGGAGGAGGGGAGGGGAAGTCCCCTTCTTTGGGAACCTTGCTAATGTTTACAAGTTGAACAATCTTCGTGTTCCACTCTTCTAAGTGACTTTGGCTTCTACTTTCAGTCCCGCCCCTTCACCTGGAGTAGCACTGACAATGCTAAACTCTTTGTTTAATACCTCCAATAGGTGTTTAAAATCTCAAGCAAGGTGTAGGACAGTGGGTGGTACTCAAGTACATTGAGGGGCTCTCTAAGTCCAGAAACTGGCTCATCCCATCCTCCCCAGGTCACAAAGGACTTTGGACCTCAAGAAAAGAGAAATGATGAAACTAGATGGGATGCTTGGGCACATTCTCCTTAAAAAATAATGTCCAATGCAATGCACCTCCCACCTAAGGGTGGAGCCCACGAGGCCAGTGCTTCTGCCATAGGTCCCAGTGAGGCATCTACTGGAGAGTGTAGCAGGAATTACCTCTCCCAGTACCAGCTTCAGCTGCTAAAAATATCATTAGTGGTCATAAAATTATCCGGCCCCATATTTAATCCAGCCACAGAATTTGCCTCTGTGACCTCCCATGGCAATGAATTATATAAGTGACGATCTCATTTTATTAGCACTTCATTTGCTACCCTTTAATTTCATCAAATAACCCTTGTTCTCCTATTATGGGGTCTGGGGAAGAAAGGATTGTGTGACCTTTGTTATGTCCTTCATAACTCTTAATATTCCATTCAAGTACCCTTTAGTGCCTCCTTGCCAGAGAAATGACTCTAATGCACACACTCTCATCAGGACCATAGAATCTTCTGGTTTGGAGGCCATGACAGGTTTCAAGTTCATGTGTCTTTGGGGAGAACAGACATGAAACCATAATTGTTAGGCAGCAATGCCCCTACTTACATTTTCTGATGAAAAAGAAAAAAACTCATCTGTTTTTCTCAGAATGTCATTTTGGTGACAATTCAGGCCCTCTGTCAGTTATTAATTTGTTCTCAAATGCTTGTCTTTTTTTTTTTTAATTCTTCTGGTTTGAGTCTCAGAGGACAGGGGAGCTTTCTAGTCTCCCCCAAACTTTGTTTTCCTTTGTTTGGGGTCCTTCGCATAACTCCTGACCCACACGATATAAAATAACAACCCTACACAAGAAGAAACATGTTGACTTTGCCTTTGTTCCTAAGGGACAAAAATCATGACACTTGATTAAGTGGAGAATTTCCACCCAAGCCGGTTTCCGGTACTGCCTCCAAGCACCTCGCTTTCTGACATGCACTCGTGTATTTAATACCCATTCCTGTTCCCAAGCACCCTTGTTAGTTGTGCTCACACAGCTGTCTGTTATTTCAGTATTGTTTATTTTCAAGTCTAATTTGCACCCTCCCAGGAATCAGGCACGCCCTGCCAGCTGTGCAGGTGTTCGACGAAGTAATAGCTCACCAATAAGTTCGATGTGTGTACCCTTTCTGTTCTGGAAAGCTGGTGCGGTCATCAGTCATTGAAACTGGTCAAGTATGTCATGAGCATGCCTCATCTGTCAACCTTCAAAATGGGTGGCTGGCTAGGAACAAAGACACCAGGGTGCTACTGCTAATTTCAAAAATTCAAATTACACAGTAAATGAGAAGACATCACCTTGACCAGGTTCTGTCCCCAAAACGTGGAAATCAGAAGCCTCCCTGTGACCCCATCCTTAACTGAGGGCAGGTAAGCTCCATCAGTGGCCTCCTTCCAAGAGTCTCCCATCTATCAGACAGGGGGCAGGGCCAAGGACACCTGTGAACTCTCTGGGCACTATGCTGATCCACTGCTCTACCTGTTAAACTGGTCCTGAGAACCTAGACGTTAAGAATCCAAACACCTACAGTCAGGCAGCACACTGCCACAGCCCAGAAGCAGCTCTCCAATGACACAGCTCCTGCTGCTAACTGCCCCTCACCTCAAATTCCTATGCAACACACTCTCACCTACATGTATCAATCCAAAAGTGGCTGAGGAATACATTTGTATGTCCTTCAAACAACTACAATGTACATGGTTAGCACCAAGAAAGACTGACTTAATCTCCTAACTCTGTGTCTGTGCAAATCGTCTGTCCTCTTCCACCGAGCTGTCATTTCTGCTGTGTCTTACATCCATAGCTAGATAGTTTTTAACACCGTCAGGATATCATCCCAGCAGAAGACCGCCGAGGGTCATATTACACGGTCGCTGCAGACTTGCATCTTGCCCTGCCTGGCAGTGTCCTATCTTAAGCTTAAGGCCTCCCCACCTCCCTCTGCCCCCACCCATCCTTGACGCACTAGCCATTCCCAGCTGCTGAGGCTCTGCAGGAGTCAGTCGCCACTCTGGAAAACTGCCTTTCTCCATTCATCAGCTATGACCAGGAGGGTGCTCTGGGCACTGAAACTTCCCGTACAGTTCTTGAGCTGGCTTTCAGGCACAACTGTCCACGTGACGCTGAGGACTGCTCACACAGTGAGCAGCCCTAGAGTCTGCAGCCACAGTTGCTGGCTGTGGTTACGCAGCTAGTGCCACAACTCCTTGGCAAATGGGGACTCTACCTGAGTGCCCGTGAGCAGACTGGCCCGTGCACTCCCTGAGTGCAAGTGCTGCACTGAATGATGTGCGAAACACAGGCATAGCAAGGGTGGGTCACCCTAAGGAAACAGAGAAGAGGCTGGATGGGCGGTTCAGCCACTAAAGGCTACCTCACAACCAAAACTATACGAAACACCAAGTGCCACAGGCGTGAAGAAGGCTGGGACAGCGCGATAAGAGACATCTTGCACAGGCAAAATCAATGCATTCCACCAGCACTTCCCAACTGGTCCCATGGCTTTCATTAGAACTTTTTCACTTGAAAATATATAATGAAAGCTTACTTTGGCGATGGCAGCAGAAAGGGAGGGGTGTTATTGGCTCACAGCTGAGCAGAGACTGCAAACTCAAGCTAGCAGAACAGACAGGAGCCACTCAGCAAGCAAAGGGTGCTGTGCATAACCCTCCTGTACACTGCAACGGACTCTCAGTGGAACTGGTTTAATAAAAAGCTGACTGGCCAGTAGCCAGCCAGGAAGTATAGGCGGGACAACCAAACTAAGGACAGACACTGGGAAAGAGGGTGGAAACAGGGGAGGGGAGAGAGAGAGAGCGAGCGAGAGCAAGAGAGACAGAGAGAGAGAGAGAGAGAGAGAGAGAGAGAGAGAGAGAGAGATGCAGAAAGAAGCAAGATGAACTTAACATGTTGGAAAAAGGCACTGCTACCTTGTAGAGTATAGAAAAGAATCGTGGGTTAATTTAAAATGTGAGAGTTAGCTAGTAACAAGCCCGAGCTGTTAGCTGAGCATTTATAAGTAACATTAAGTTGCTGTTCAGCTATTTGGGAACTGATGGGCAGTAAGGAAAAATCTGCCTACCAGAGGGCCCCAAGCGAGAAGAATGGGGCAGAGATGAACCTCACCTTGTCCAGCATGTGTGAAACCCTGGGTTTGATCTGAGTTCCTTGTAAAGCCAGGGTGGCACAAGCCTGTCATCCCAGCACTCAGAGTGTGGAGATAGGCAAGGAGGGTCAGGACTCTAAGGCCATCCTCGGGGCCTGGGGTGCATGAGACCTTGTCCCTGAATAAATAATAAACTACAACAAACAGCATTTAACAGCTGTCTGAACAAGATGTCACACAGTTGCCCCAGAAACCATGCCAGTCTTCACAGGAGAAGCATTCAACACTCATGCCTGGCCTGAGTCCAATCATGCAAAAGACAATGTTTGAAGCTCCCACTGAGCAGGGTCAAGCAGACAGACTGAGGGGGATGTGTAGGCATGACGTATGAATGAGGACCGCCGATTCCTTGTAGACTTAAAACCACGCTGTTACCATCCATCTACTCTGTAAATGTGTAATGAGCGACTTCAGGCCAGGCTTTTCAATATCGAATACACACACACCCCTACCAGCAGCCTCGAAAAGTGTGCTTAATGAAAAATGTAACTGTAAATTTCCATTGCTCAGGAAGATTGATTATCTGTAATTTGCACATTTGATAAGCATGTACCTCTGAAAGCAAAGTGCTAACACTGACTTAACCTGTTGAAAAGCAAGGTACTACTTCAAAACTTGCCTGTTTGTCAAGATGGAGCCTAAAGAATTGAACACATATTCCAGAGATAACCACATAAAACTCTGAAGTACGGCCTTCACCTAGATAAATGACCAAGTTAAACATTGCTCATTCTCACATGTGGCTATTCCACTGACCACATAAGAAGCAGTAGTTGGCAACTGAGTTATTAAACTGTTATTTGTATTTCCAAACATGGAGGATTTGTTGTTGCTGTGGCTTTGCCTTGGTATTGCAGATCAGTATGTTAGCAAGTGCTCTACCACTGAGCTACACCCCCGGCCTAAATCTGCAACCTTCCCACAAAAATGTGCTCTAGGAAAACTACTGACAGGAGCTTTCCCAAGTTCCTAAATGTGGTAAGAGGCCAGAAAAAATTACCAGGCCAGGCTGATGGTGCAAGCCATTAATCCCAGCACTCAGTCAGCAGGGACAAGCAGATCTCTGCAAGTTCAAGGACAGCCTGTTCAATATAGTAAGTTCCAGTCTGGCCAGGGCTATAGAGAAAAACTCTGTTGAGAGGGAGAAAGGGAGAGGGGAAGAGAGGGAGGGAGAGAGGGAGAAAGGGAGAGAGGGAGGAGGAGAAAGGAGGAGAGAGAGGGTGGAATTCACATGGCTGGATAACTCCGGCATCCTGTTGGGAAAAGACACAACACTCAGTCCTTTGAAAAGATTTGAGGGACTATTCTAGGCGCCCAGAACTTCAGAGAAAGCCTGTTTCACACTTCCCTCCTGATAAAAAACTCCTAAAATATGGCAGTGACATGCCCCCCAGTGCTATCAGCCAACAGGTACCATGCACCAAGCTGCTCTCTCTCTCTCTGTGCATGCTGGTGAGTTCTGCAAGCTAATTTACATGCTGCAATAGACCCACATAAAATTAATTCTGTGAAAATATCATAACTCCTGTTTAAATGCTCCAGAACAGGGCTAGCAATAATAATAGTCTCCTTGGATAAGGGTAAGCCTCTAGAAATTGCTAAGCATGCTGGTGGAAATTAATGACTATGTAACATCTGCACTTACTCTTCATGAGCTGTGTGGCCACCACCTGGTATCAGCGCCCTGCTCCGGCCACACGTTACCCCATGTAAATCTCATTGCAGGACAACCCCATTATTCTCTGCCATGAATTTATGGTAATTCCTAACCTCCCCCAGGAGCAACCACTTTTAAGTTTAAGATCCATGAAAGTATCTTCTATAGGACTATGAATAAGATCTTATGAGGGTGTTATCGTTCATTTCCTAAAATTTGTGACTTCACATTACCCCGACACCTGACATTCCCAGCAAATAGCTTTTAAATGATTCTATGGAGAATCACTAGTATTTTTAATTAAGATTCATATTCAAACTATGTGTTTTGAAATCATATTAGTTTGGGTGTCTTGCCAAAATTGCTATTTATAAGCAATCATGTCTTAGTTAGCTTTAACTGTCAACTTATCACAGGCTAGAGTTACATAAGAAGGGAACCTCAATTAAGGGACTGGCCTGTGGGCAAGTCTATGGAGGAATGTCTTTATTGTTAATTGGTGGAGGAGGGCCCAGTCCACTGTGGGTAGCACCATTCCTTAGCCAGTGGTCCTGGGATACAGAAGAAAGCTGGCTGAGCATGGGCCTGGAGGAGCCAGTAAGCAGCATTCTCCCATGGTTCCTGCTGGAGTTCCTACCCTGATATCCCTCCATGATGGATTATAATCTGAAAGCTGAGATGAACCTTTTCCTTCCCAAAGCCACAGAAAGGAAGCTAAACTGTATGTATTATCTAATCTCTGGCTATGTATCTCAAAAGGTGACAGTGTGGCACCAATGAATTTAACTAAATAAGCATATTATAATTCGGTTAATTCACTAATTTTCAAAGACACTCAGCTGAAATCGGGTTAAGGAAGTCCACAAGCGCCTGAATAAAAGAATAACAGACATTTATCTGGGGAGCACTCACAATGAAGGTAAATAGCCGCCTCGGTCCTCTGCCCCTGGAGGCGCAGGATGCTGCCACACAGGGCGCAGGATGCTGCCACGCAGGATGCTTCACCACCCAAGAGAGACAGCGAGGCCCCTCCTCTTCCTTATAAGGGGTCACATCCTTACACCGAAGCCACACTCTAAGGCCCATATCACAAATCTATTGGCGGAGCAAGATGCCACTACACTCAACACTGGGATGTGAACCTACACTGTCCCCCACAAGCTTGTGGTGTGAGCGCTGTGTCTCCAGCTTACAGTGCTATTTTTGAAGGGGGTGGAGCCTGGCTGGCTGAAGGGAGTCCACGGGGCAGGCCTACAGAAGCTACGCCAACCTTGCCCCCCCCCCATCTCACAAGCCTGCAGCCACAGAGGGCAGAGTCATAGCTTCTCCATGCACGGTAACCTTTAACGATGAGCCAAAATGCTTCTCCCCTTGTGTGGTTTTTTCCAGGTATCTTGATCATAGGAATGTAAAAGGCGCACAGTTGCTGATCAAGAAAAAAGCCTGGAGTGGATAAGATCCTAGAAGAGGGCGGGGCCCCATGATATCCACCACTAGTCAGTCACATTTCCACATGAAGGAAAGCAAACCCATTTGAAGGTATTTCCTATGTATCTAATTCGAACTCCCAACCCATCCCAGAATACTATGGGGATTCTCCCTCCCAAGCTCATGTTCTGTTTCTATCAGCAAGCATCCTTGTCCACAGCTACCTATTTGTGACCCTGCAGGTCAGAACACTACAGCATTCAGATAAAGGATGGAGTTCTTGTGCTCGCACATCGGGCAGCCTGTGCCTGTCCATTCTACTTGTGGTACCCACAGTTACTCTAAGACCTAGCTAGCTTTCATCCATGAATCAAAAGTCACAGGCAGAAGAAACAGGGCCTAAAGCCCAGGCCATTGGATTCAAAGCCCAATCTCTGGGAACAAGGCTCAGGCTTAGATTCCCAGCACCGACACAAAGACCTGGGTCTGACAGCACGCGTCAATAACCCTAGCTCTGGGGAGGAGGAGACAGGAAGAAGCCTACATTTTGCAGGCCCATCACTCCAGTCAGCTCAGTCAAAATCCCATCTCAAGACATAATGTGGAGTATGACCTAGGAAGAGACCGGATGCCAACCTCTGGCCTCCTTCTAAACACAGCAAAGTACAGACGCACACACAAGTACATGCGCTCACACTTGCATACATACATATATGCACACACCCCAATTTCTTTCAAAACAGGGACTGGGGACACACTTAATTAACTGAGTCATCATCCCAAAGTATATATTTTATTCACAGAAAAGTTTAAATAGAGCAGTCTACAAATACACAGACAAGTTCTCAAACTGGAGTATGAGATTGCCCTTTAAAGCCAAACTGAGCTACATTCTGCAAGATAGGCACTATGCAGCCACTGAACATGTGACACATGTCTTAATGCCATCCACTACCCGGTGACTTACAAGAAATCACCGAATGCTCTCTAATACCAACTTACCAGTCTCATGCTCTACAGGCATGCCTTGATCTGTGCTTAAGTAAACATACACACACATGTACACACACATGTATGCACACATACAAAAATATACACACACATATATGCATGCACACACATACATACACATAGGTATGAGCACACACATATACACACAAACATCTATGCATGCACACACGTATACACATATGCACGCTCACACACACACACACATATATATGCATACACATACACCCACATATGCATGCATGCATACACACACCCACAAAGCACACTCAAAGGTAGGAGCTTAGATTGTAGGTGAACCCCTCCAACAGCAGGCAGCTAACGTGCTACAATCCTGATTGTAAGCAGACAGGGCTGGGCGGAACATTGTTTCCCCACACAAACCAAGCAGCCCCTGCTACATTGCTGTCCTGGCTGGGAGTCTGTCCTGGGCTGAATTAGAGTGGAAATTGCCACCTGCTGGGTGCTGATTCAACACTGTTTGCTGAAGCACTTCATCTCCTGGCTCTCCTTAGGATTTCCCAAGCTTTCAGATGCTCTGGGACAACCATCAGAAACCTTAAAGCACTGCCCCCACCACAAGAGGTCATTAGACGACCCACTCGGAAGTTCCTTGTGTTTTTGTGACAGTAACCGAAAGAATGTCGGCAGCCGGCTGCTAGCCCCACTAACCCAGTAAATGCCCAGGTGGGGTGGGAGTCATGTGACCAGCTGGGGTTTGTTCCACACTCACTGAGAAGCCTGATCCAGTCTGCAGGGCAGGGTTTAGCAGCCGCAGAGACAGAAAGCTGAGCTAGGAAAGCCCTCAAGATTGCGTGAGCAAAGACGAGTGGACAGTCAGAACAGCAAGTTCCAGAAGGAGCAGGCCGGGTCCTTACACCACACACTCCCTTCAGTTAAAGTATTAAGCTGGACCACGAAAGTGTTGGTTTTTTTATGCAGTCTTTTAAGGTTTCTTCAGGGAAAAGTAGCTCTTTAGACTGTCAGTCTTTCACGCTTTAGTGGGAACCGAACATTCTAGTGTCCTCCCACACAGTTACTAAGGGGTGAGATACAGGGTAACCAGAGAGGCTGGTGCAGCCAAAAGCAAAACTCCCCACCTCCTGGGGGCCATCCCTGACATCGGCTGACACTCAAGTTCTTCTTAGGTAGCAACTCAACAGGGCGTGCCACAGAATGTCCCCCACCCTACCCCAGAGCTAAACACAGAAACAGTTGAATTTTAAAGTAGCTTTCTCTTTCTTTGCTTTGAATCTCTGTATAAGGGCCAAGGACACAGCTCGGTAGAAAGAGTGCCTGCCTCTCATACAGGAAGCCCTGGGTTACAACCCAGGAGTAAGAAAAAGACAGAACGTGATGGTTTTAAGTTTGACTTCCAACGCCAGTGACAGCTCCACTGATGAGGTCCCCAGGCGTTTCCAGCAGCGGCAACATGTCCCAAAGTCAAACCAAAGGCCATGATGGCCTGACGAGTCCAGCGCACGTGTGAAGGGTGACAGCAAGTGGCAGGAACAGGAATGGGACCCAAGGACTGACAGAAAAAGACCAGGATACAGGGGCCGGCCACATCAGCCAGCCAAGGGGCTGTAGCCCAGCCGGCAGAATGCTTGCCTAGCATGCAGGAAGCCTGCGTCTGCTGTCAGCACCATAAAGCTAGGCATGCACCGCACAGATAAATCCCAGTGCCCGGGAGATGAAGAGGAGATCTGAACCTGAAGGTCAGTCTCAGCTGCATACGGAGTTTGGGGTCTACCCAGGGTACATGGGCACACACACAAAGGTGTGTCGGGGAAGGGATTGTTCTGTGTGACATGAGAGAGAGATGTCTAGCAAACAGAGTCGACCCACGGGAAGGTAAACATCACTACCACATACACACAGAGAGGCAGAGAACTTCAGGAGACCAGTGGAGACCACCGGTGCCTACAGGGAGGACTGGAGATTATGAGGGCTGGTACTGCAGAGGAAAATACAGGGGCAGACACAGCTCATCAAGGTGGAGGTGACCTACGTTAATCGTCCAGGGTAGAATTACAGTGGAAGACACTGAAGCCCAGAGACTCATTTATCACTGCCAGGTCACACAGTACCGGCCAGCACTACAAAGAACTCAGGTCACTGGATTCCCAAGCCCAAGTCATGTCTAAAAGGTCATACAAACAATCACCGCAGCCGGCTCGGCAGTTAGGAGTACGTAGTGCTGTTCTCACTGCTGATCTAGAGAACCAGAGATCGAGTCCCAGCACCCAGGTCAGAAGATTCACAACTGCCTGCAACTCCAGCGCCAGGGGATCCAATGCCTCTGGTGTCTGTGGGCACCTGCACGTGTGCTCACAGACCACCACACACACACTCCAAAAAAATTAAAGAAAGATTGTACTATAAAGGGACCAAATTTTTAAAAATCTGAAGAGATAAATGCAATTTGTTCTATTTGAAAAATAAAAAATAAAAAAACAAGCCAAGCACAGTGGCAAATTTCTTTAATCCCAGCACACAGGAAGCAAAAGCAGGACAGTGAATTCTGGAGCAGCCTGGGCTACAAAGAGAAACTTTATCTCTAAAAACCTGGAAAAAACAAAAAAACAAAAAAGGAGTCCAGTGAAGCGAAGCCTTTCCTGGGGAGGACCAAGTCCTGGAGCCACCACAATGACAGCACCACACGCCTCAGGAGTCACCTTTGCGCATGCCTGGGAACAGCAGGAGGAGGCGTGCGTCCTCGATGGATCTTTAATGGAGGCAAACGTTGAGCCCATGACCAACGCTCTGTCGGGCAGAGGGATAAATACAAAATAAAAGCCTCGTGCTCAGTCAGTCAGTGAAGCGCTGGCTTTGCAAGCCTGAGGACCAGTTCAGACTCTGTATATAAGACAGAGTACACGGCACACCCACAATCCTAGCCTGAGGAATCCTAACCAAGGCGAAGGCAGGAGGCTGCCTGGATCTCACTGGTTACCTAGTCCAGCAGAAACGGTGAGGCCCAGGCTCAGTGAAAGCCCCTGTCTCAAAAAATAAGGTGGACATCAACTACGAAAGACACCGAACGCTGACATTTAGAGAGAAGGGCGACGCAGTACCGTGTCACTGTCTACACAGCCGAGAGACCTGCAGCAGCCAGACATGGAAGGGGAAAGTCTATAGGGCAAACCCATGAACAGCCACGGCTAAGTGAACGGCCACTGAATGGGCCACGTGGCTCCTGACCGATTCTTGAAGTCTCAGAGAATGTGTGTTGGCTTTTGTACTGTTTTGCAGATATTTTTTAGAGTAGCTTTAGATTTTCGAAAACAGAGCAGAAGTCACAAAAATGCCCGTGCCCGCGCAAGCATAACCTCCTCCATTATTAGCATCTGCCCCCACAGCAGCACACACATCATACCAAGTGAGCTCGCTTTACAGACTAGGAAAGGACAAAGCAGGGCACAGAAATCCCTGTTGCAGGTCAAGGCCTTCCCAGAGAGACCAGTGCGTCTAGGAGAGGCCAGTGCATGTAGCCAACAGAGACCCTCTGACAACCATCCCACAGGTGCCTGGTTTCAAGTTGGCCTGTAAGAGCGACAGCTGTGGGAAGGGAAGAGTAAGGAGGGCAACCAGGTGGAGAAGTGCTAGGTATGATGACCCGCAGGCGTGCAAATGGCATCACGGGACCCACCCCTCTCTGCACCAATGAATTCCTCAACGGATGGGAGATTAAGAACGGATAAACGAGAGAGAAGCGGACAGTCACCACAGGCACTTTTTCTGCACAAGTCTGATTCCCATGCTTCCAGTCACCTTGGACCAGAGTATTAATCCAAAGTGAGAGCACAGAAGTCTTCAAGGTAGTGGCCCGTGAGCAGGCCACACGGGGGATACGACGCCATTCTCTGAGTGGCATACTCACATCGTGTACACTACTGGCCACTTGAGTCACTGAAGACTTGTTGCCGTTATCAGATCAATTGCTTCAGCCCTGGCTTCTGCTTCTACTCAAGTAATTGGTATTCTACGCTTTAAAAGCGTCTCCAAGGTCAGGTGTGGTGCTGGCCTGTAATCTCAGCAGCCAGGAGGCTGAGGCAGAGGGTAGGGAGCTCCAGGACAGCCTGGGCTACACGAACCATTTCAAAAACTCCTAACAGGATACAGAAACCCTGCCAAGTGGCAGCCATTTTCATCTTTCTCAATGACTCACGTGTGTGCATGTGAGGGGCACTTGTGTACTGTGCTTCATCTGTAGAGGCCTGAGGACAGCTGGCTCCCTCCTTCCACCTTGAAGCAGGTGCTAGCTTTTGCCATGCTGAACTCTTAGGGTCAGCCGGCCCTTGAGTTTCTGGGCAATTCTCCTGCCTCCACCTCCCATCACCCAGCAGGAGTGCTGGGATTACAGATACACGCCCATGGGGTCTTCCTCAAGCCTTGAGGCCTGTGTGGCCAGCGCTTTCATTCACTGCGCCTCTGTCCGCCCTGGCTATGGACACCTGAATGAACTACACACTCTAGGTATTCCACTGAAAAGCTCATCGGAATCGGGGCTCTGATCAGATAATTTCAGTATTTTTCCTTCCTTTAAAGACCACGACTTGGCATCATTAACTCGAGTCCAAAACAACCCTGGCACTAGCCTAGTGGAGTCATTTTAGGGAGCAATTACCAGCAGCTACTTCTCTGCCTGGGATTTCTTTGGAGGAAAGCCTGAGCTACAGAGAACAAGGAGTTGGGATGTGAGTGCCTCAGCATTTTAAAAACTATGTACGGTCGCTGGCGCAGAGATGAAACATTTATCCTCCTCGTGCGGCCACTTTGGTTTCCAGGGAACTGACTGTCGGTGAGGCAGACGGGGGAGAGGTACACCCACAGACGCTCACAACACACACCAGAGTCGACTGAAATGTTTCAAAGTGCCTTTTCATGCCTTTAATTCAAAGATGAACACATTTCAAGGTGACCCAATCCTCAAGCGACAGACAGTGTTTTAAAAGGGCCAGAACTCTCCACTTAAGCCATTTCTAGTGACACGTTTCAATCGCGTCCTCCAGGGCTCCGGCTGCTGTCTCATCTGGCAGTCTCTTTTCCAGGCAAGGCAGTCCATTTGCAATGAGGGCTTGAAGTTTGTCTTTCCTCCTAATTAAAATCCACAGGGCTTAGATACTTTTAGTTAAAAAAAAAAGTGTTTCAGCTCAGCAGGTACCACAGAAGACTTTCAATTATGTAATAATACAACAAACTCCAATTATTATTTTATAGTTTTCTATTTATCAAAACAGCATCAGAATAACAAACGACAGTCTTACTGTGTATGCTTACAATGTAAAGGTGTTCATAAAAAGATGCTCCACTTAAAATACACAAATGTACAATCAACATACTGACTGTGTGACCAATACACAGAATTGTATCATTTCTGTCTTCTTCAATATACACTCCAGCAGACTAAGCTACACTAGAAATCTGAACATTTGCCTCCCTGCGTATGAAGAAGCCGTGTAGGCTGCTTTCTCTCCATGCCCAAGCACAAACTGGCCCGAGAGAAACAGCCTTGCGGGGAAAGCCTCCCCTGGACTGCAATCCACCCCTTCCTGCAATCCCATGATTCTGAAGGGACTTTTGTCAGGTCTCGGCCTTCGAAACATCCAGAAATGAGCTCAAACTGGTCTATAGAAGGAAACTTGTAAAACAGGGTGTGGGAATACCAGACTTTGTTCAGAGACCCACTTCCCCATCAGCCTGGGAGTAGGCAGCTGTAAGACAATGTTTACTAAAAACATGTTTACTAAAAACAATACAATGCCCGGGGCAATATGTTCCTGAAAAGGGTGGGCCCACGGAACCGCCCTGACCTCGACCTTGTCCAAAGACTAAATGCCTCTTCTGACACACCCAGATCAGTTTTTGGTGTCAGAGCAGAACCAGCCAGGGGTAGAGAGAGAGCAGAAGCTTTTCTGGAGGCAAGCCTTTCTTGGGAAGTTTTCTAGAAACTTTTTGGTGCCTGCTTAAAGTTTTTCTTTACACTGTTGAACGAGACTCTGTGTTGTCAATCCCCGACACCCTCCACACATTCTCAGACACTGGCTGTGCAGCGGACGCGGCAACAGGGTTTCTGTCCCCCAAAAGGAGCCATGTCCCTTACCTCTGGCAGAAGGGACACATGGCTCTCAGAACATCGAAGCCCACACCGACCTCCAGGCTCACTCAGTGTCACAAATACCTGTTACACACTTCAAAGTCCCCACTAGCATCCTAGCCTTCTTACCTCCTCCTCTGCCTGAACCCCCTGCAGCCCAGGGGTCTCCCTCCCCACAGCTACTCACCCTTCCTTCATATGACCCAGACACTCGCCCTTCCCTCTCTTGTCCGCCACTCCCTCCTATGAAGTTCTCTATCTCCCCAATGCTCTTCTCTATCTCTCTGATGCTCTTCTCTATCTCTCCAATGCTCTTCTCTATCCCTCCTATGCTTTTCTCTATCTCTCCTATGGTCTTTTCTATCTCTCTGCTCTTCTCTATCTCTCCTATGGTCTTCTCTATCTCTCCAATGCTCTTCTCTATCTCTCCTATGGTCTTCTCTATCTCTCCAATGCTCTTCTCTATCTCTCCTATGGTCTTCTCTATCTCTCCAATGCTCTTCTCTATCTCTCCTATGCTCTTCTCTATCTCTCCAATGCTCTTCTCTATCTCTCTGCTCTTCTCTATCTCTCCTATGGTCTTCTCTATCTCTCCTATGGTCTTCTCTATCTCTCTGTTCTTCTCTATCTCTCTGCTCTTCTCTATCCCTCCTATGCTCTTCTCTATCTCTCTGCTCTTCTCTATCCCTCCTATGCTCTTCTCTATCTCTCTGCTCTTCTCTATCCTATGGTCTTCTCTATCTCTCCAATGCTCTTCTCTATCTCTCCTATGGTCTTCTCTATCTCTCCTATGGTCTTCTCTATCTCTATGGTCTTCTCTATCTCTCCAATGCTCTTCTCTATCTCTCCTATGCTCTTCTCTATCTCTCCAATGCTCTTCTCTATCTCTCCTATGCTCTTCTCTATCTCTCTGCTCTCCTCTATCTCTCCTATGGTCTTCTCTATCTCTCTGCTCTTCTCTATCTCTCCTATGGTCTTCTCTATCTCTCTGCTCTTCTCTATCTCTCTGCTCTTCTCTATCCCTCCTATGCTCTTCTCTATCTCCCCTATGGTCTTCTCTATCCCTCCTATGCTCTTCTCTATCTCTCTGCTCTTCTCTATCCCTCCTATGCTCTTCTCTATCTCTCTGCTCTTCTCTATCCTATGGTCTTCTCTATCTCTCCAATGCTCTTCTCTATCTCTCCTATGGTCTTCTCTATCTCTCCTATGCTCTTCTCTATCTCTCCTATGCTCTTCTCTATCTCTCCTATGGTCTTCTCTATCTCTCCTATGCTCTTCTCTATCTCTCCTATGCTCTTCTCTATCTCTCTGCTCTTCTCTATCTCTCTGCTCTTCTCTATCTCTCCTATGGTCTTCTCTATCTCTCCTATGCTCTTCTCTATCTCTCCAATGCTCTTCTCTATCTCTCTGCTCTTCTCTATCTCTCCTATGGTCTTCTCTATCTCTCCAATGCTCTTCTCTATCTCTCTGCTCTTCTCTATCTCTCCAATGCTCTTCTCTATCTCTCCTATGGTCTTCTCTATCCCTCCTATGCTCTTCTCTATCTCTCCTATGCTCTTCTCTATCTCTCCAATGCTCTTCTCTATCTCTCTGCTCTTCTCTATCTCTCTGCTCTTCTCTATCTCTCCTATGGTCTTCTCTATCTCTCCGATGCTCTTCTCTATCTCTCCTATGCTCTTCTCTATCTCTCTGCTCTTCTCTATCTCTCCAATGCTCTTCTCTATCTCTCCTATGGTCTTCTCTATCTCTCCTATGGTCTTCTCTATCCCTCCTATGCTCTTCTCTATCTCTCCAATGCTCTTCTCTATCTCTCCTATGGTCTTCTCTATCCCTCCTATGCTCTTCTCTATCTCTCCAATGCTCTTCTCTATCTCTCCAATGCTCTTCTCTATCTCTCTGCTCTTCTCTATCTCTCCTATGCTCTTCTCTATCTCTCCTATGCTCTTCTCTATCTCTGGCTGTCTCACTATCGCCACTGTTCTCCCCTGCTCCCCTAGCCCTGGCCATGCTCAGGTGACTTTCTTCTCTTCCTGCTCTAGACTCTTCCAGGTGCCTTTGGATATTTTCTCTCTCTTAATCACAAATAAATAAGTAAATAAAATATAAATTATTTGCCCCTAATAGTACAGCAGCCATGCAGGCAGTTTTTGTTTTTTGTTTTTTTGCTATGTCCCTTGAATATGATTTTGTTGATGGTGGTTTTGTTCAGTTTAGTTTTGAGACAGGGTCTCATGTATCCCAGGCAGGCCTCGAAATTGTTCATCTTCTTGCCTCTACCTCCCAGAACTGGGATCAAATCACAATGCAGGAACTAAACCGAGGGCTTCAGGCATGCCAAGCAAACACCTGAGAGGCATGGCTGCTCTGAGAGATCAGAGAACAAGCCAGGCTCCCCTGGGATCCATTCCCCAGGGCAAGATGTTAACAAGCCACAGAGCAGCAGGCATTCGCATGGGATTCTTGAAATACCCGCGCACACGAATACATATTTTAAAGTGCACTTTGGCTCAATTCCCCTCCCTTCCTTAGACAACTGTCCTAAACCACCAGGATACAGACAAAAAAGGAGGTGACCAAGACGGGCATTTGAACCACTACATTTAGGACAGGGCACAAGTCCAGAGTGGGGCATTGAAGCCACACAGATACAGAAGACACCAGGCACACAACAGCCCAGAGTCCAGACATGGGAAGGAAGAAATGGGCTCCCTATGTCCCTAATTTTTACACAAGCTCCTATAAAAACAAAGGTAAAAGACAAATATATAGAAAGCACTCTGTTATCATAATTCGTTTCTCCATTGGTCTAGACAGTCATGCCTATAATCCTAGCACTTGGGAGGTAAAGGCAGGAGGATTGGGAGTTCAAGGTTCTAGGCCAAACTAGAATATAAAAGACCACCTCAGGGACTGGGGAGTTGAGTCAGCCATTAAGAGCACTGCTGCTCTTCCAGAGGACCTGAGTTCAATTCCCAGCACCCACATGTCAGCTTACAACTGTCTCAAACAAAAGCCCCAGGGGACCCAGGGGTACCAGGCACCCATGTGGTACACAAACACACATGCAGACAAAAGTCCCATTGAAAGACCCCCACCGCACTCCTGTAACCTTGCCCTTCCTAAGAGTGCGAATTTCAAAAACCGTGACATCACCAAGACGAGTACCCTATTGGCTGTGCTCTCACCTTCTACCTCATTTGCATATCAGACCTGTCGGACCTGATTGAGAGCTGCACTTGCAAGGTCCGCAGGACTTCATATGCAAATAAAGCCATGTATCCAAAACTAACCAATCATTCTGCTTCTGTGAGCCCGCTTCTGCCTCCCCAAACCCCATATAAACCATATTGAATCCAGCCCGATATGCTCAGCCTCCCGAAGTGCTGCAGCATCCGCAGGCGCCTGTGTAAGCAATAAAGAACCCTCTTGCTGTTGCATCCAGTGGCTCTGTCTCGCTCTTTGGGCAAGGGTCTCCTGCCTGGAAGATTCCCTTCGGGGGTCTTTCACCATTCACATAAATAAAACTAAAATAAAATACAATGGATCTTAAAGATTTAAAATAAAATACCATCTCAAAAACACCAATTCAAAAAAGATGAAAGGTAAACGGAAGGTAAGTGGATATCACGTTTACAGTCTTTTCTGTTGTTGAGTTTTAAGATTTTGTATTGGGCTGGTTAGATGTCGCAGAACAATGGCTGCCCCTGCAGGACCCCTAGTCTCAGCACCCACATAGTGGCTCATCACTGTCTGAAGCTCCAGTTGGGGGGGGGGGTGATGACCTGTTTCAGCTTCCAAGGGTACCAGGAATGTGCGTGGAGTACACACATATATGCACGCAAAACACCCAAACACATAAAAGGAAAACCAGCATCGATGGCGGATCAGACCAGGGGCCTCGAACCAGACCAATGATTCTTTGCGATGAACGCCTGCACATAACAGATACAGGGGTTTACTGCCCGACTCACTATGCTACACCGCAGCTTCCAAGACAGGGTTTTCCCTTGTTCTTCTCTGAAATTTTATTTTGTTTTATGGGGGAAAAGGGTGGCAAGATGTGAAAGACACAAAGAATAAATAAAAAGATAACCAGTTAATCTCAAGAAACTATGAAGCTGGGCCACAGCTAATGGGGGAAAGACACAGTCACCACCTTTGTACAGTGAAAGCCACGTGAATTCCCTGACAGGGTGCTTGCTAGCAGGGTTTGAGTCCTGAAGCACCCTTCTGAGACAAAGAGTGGCCCCTCGGAGTGACTCTGGCTTCATCCAAGGGTTCCTTTGGGTCCCGCCAAGATTACTCTGGGTTCCAGACAACCTCAATTGTGGATGTTTCCATCTGTTGTTAATAACAGTATCTGTCAAACGGTCCCCATTTCCTCTCAACTAAGATCTTTTTGAACCTTTTGCCTTAACAGACACAGACAAACAAAAAGCGAGATGCTATTAAAATGTCCCTAGCACAAAATCACCACTTCCCAGATGCCTCCCAAGAAGCATGCACTTGAAAGGAAGCGTGTGCTGCTAGCTTTATGTCAACCTGCCATTAGCGAGCGTCATCTGAGGTGGGGCCACCCCTGGGCTGGTGGTCCTGGGTTCCATAAGAAAGCAGGCTGAGCAAGCCATGGGGAGCAAGCCAGTGAGCGGCACCCTCCACGGCTTCTGCTTCAGCTCCCGCCTGCAGGTTCCCACCCAGGTTGAATCCTTTCCCGCCTTCCTTCAATGACGCACAGTAATTAGAAGAGTAAGGGAAAGGAACCCCTTTCTCCCCAGCTTGTTTTGCTTATGGTGTTTCACCACAGCAAGAGAAACCCTAACTAAGACAACGCCACTGTCCACCACCCTCATCTCGTAAGTGTGAGGTATCTTTACAAACAGAAGTCGTCACCTTTGCATGACATTGAAAACTAGGAACACACCTGTCCACACCAGAGCCCAGCTGTACAGACAAGTCCTCCCAAACAGCAAGTAGATCAAAACGCATGCCCTCATTCCACACTGTGAGGGTCTTCCATCTGCCTAGGTTCCTTAGGGAACTAAAGAAAAGTCATGTTCATGAACACTCCACTTAAAGGAAAAGTCAGAAAAGTCTAGAACATGAGGACGGAGCCTGGAGGAATGAACAAAGGTAACCGGTAAACTACCCAGACTCAGACAGCTGGCCCTCCATCTTCTAACACAACCAGAATAGCCGTATTGGAAAACTTTCACACAGCCAAATGCCAGGCTGGGAAGCAACTTTCCTTGCAGAGTTCTCATCATAAAAATCAAGTTCAGGGTCAGACAGATGGCTCGGTGAGTGAAGACACTTAGTTTGAATCCTAGGCGGCCAATGGAGGCAGCAGAGCCAACTCTGGAAGCCGCACTCTGACCTCTAGAGGTGAGAAGTTGCAAGTGTACCCCCAACATACATAAAGTAGGTAAGTAAATGCAACCTTTAAAACCTGGATTCAAGGCTGGAGAGATGTCTCAGCACTTAGGATCACTAGTTGCTCTTCCAGAGGACCTGCGTTCAATTCCCACAGGGCAGCCAGACCATTTGAAACACCAATCCCAAGGGGTTGGATGCCCTCTTCTGACCACAATAGGCGTTGCAGGCATATGGTACACACATGTCCAGGCAAAACAAGAACATAAATTTAAAAAATAATAACAACATTGATGAATGGATTCTATAATATTTCTGGTGATAACTGCATTTTCTAAAACTTTTGTAATGAATGTGTTTAAATAAAGTTAATTTCTTTTAAAATTAGCAGTGTTCATTAAAAAAATATTAAGGTGCCTTCAATCAGCAAAACCCACAAAAAGTCATCAATTAAAGCAGCGTTGAAATTAATGGAGAGCACCTCTTCCCTAGTGCATATCCAATCCATGTGATTTACTTTAGAGGGTTAGATTACAGCTGTCACTCCTAAGGGTGGATGCCACAGCACATAAGGACTCTTGCAACTACAAGAAGAGTAAGAAAAACGTAAATGGGGGCATGAGCGCATTTATTACTATTCTAAATGGCAGCTGTTTCTGTCTACCCTGTTACTTCTTATGGCTCTCTGAGAAAAGATCTTATACGGTCCAGGCTGGCCTGACACACAGCCGATGCTGGTATGACAAGTGTGTACCACAGTGCCCAGCCTGGACTCAGGGATAAAGAAGTAAAAATGAACCGGGCATGGTGGTGTATGCCTTTAATACCAACATTCAAGAGGCAGAGGCAGAAGGATCTCTGTATGTTCAAGGCCAGCCTGGTCTCCAGTGCGTGTTCCAGGACAGCCAGGGCTACACAGAAAAACCTTGTCTAGAAAACAAAAAAAAAAAAAAAAAAAAAAAAAAGAAGGAAAAATGGTTTCACTGCATCTCCTGAAAGGAAGATGTGAAACTCAGGCAAATGTTTGGGGGACACTATGTTACTCCCTCTACATGTGCACAGGCACAGACCCTCCCCACCCCAACCCTGAGCCCCCATGTCCAAGGCTCTTTCAATCAGTTATTGCTAAAGTTTACATTCCAGGGTCGGAGGGCAATGGGAACACGAAATGAACCTGGTAGAGAAACTAGCTGTCAAGCATGCTTACCACTTTCCTTCCATTCAGTAAACCCTGAACACTTAAAGTCCAGACTGTTTATTCAAAGAATACGTCCCTTTTAGAGGGAAAAAAGTAACCATGTATAACACTTTCAGCTAACTTCTCAAAATCAGCTCCCACAAACATACCTTTCTCCGCTTAGTTAATATCGTTATTGCACACTAAGAGCAGAGAAATCGACCAGAGGCTACAAGTATCCTTGCAGTATCCAAACCCGCCTTCCGACAACAGCAGTTTCCTAATAACTATTTTACAAACGAAGACACTTAAGCACCAAGTGAATAATTTACCCAAAATTACACGACTAAGAGGGTTCAGGATACAAAATAAACTATTATACAAAGTTAAAGCACTAGGATTGGCTCGGTTACCTTTTTGCTACGTTTGAATTACAGATTTTTAAGTTGTCTTTCCCAGCAGTATCTGAGCCAGTATCAGCAAGAAGAAAAAGCTTAAGAGAGACATTTTTGTAAGCCGTCTAAAATCACTTTTAGCAGACCATGACAACTCTCGCACCAGCGCAGCTGACTTCGGGTACGGCCACGCGAGCAGGGCAGTAATGACACAAGTGCGCGGTCAGGCTTTTCTCTGGGGTTTGCTTACTTTGCAACCACAGAGCTACAAAGTGGAAAGGTCTAACCTTCCTTGCTTCCGCTTAAATGGGAGAAGTTCCCCGCCTTGGTTCAGGTCTCTGCCCATCAGGAACCGCCCTGGGGGCGCCCCCGCTCCTCCCCGAGCACGTGACCGGGCGAAGGGGAGCAACCCGCTGGCCCTTACCGAGTTCTGAGGCCCGACAGTGTGCAGCCATGGTGAAAAGCAGCCGAAGACCAACTCTTGCACTAGGCCGCCTTCCGCACCGGCCTACCTCCTTCCTGCCAAGTGCCCGCCCCGAGCCCCGCCCCAGCCACGCCCCCGAAGCCACGCCATGCCCCTTGAGCCCCGGTTGCCTGCACCTTTTTCTCCAGGAAGCTCCAGGGCAGGAGGGCGGGCGTGGCGCCCAGCCAGGACATCACACCTCTGTATACACCTATTCCAGTCCCCCCAGACCACACACGTGACCTGAGCACATTCCTGCTCCCACAAGTTTCCCCGGACCATTTAAAAATGCTTGCCAATTGAGCTCAACAGACTGACTCTTGGATACCTTACTGTAGGATCCTGAGTGGCAGTTCTAGAGTGGGCAGAGCTCTGCAACCTTGGACCTGAATTGTGGACGTAGCCCTCAGATAACTGCCAAGACAGTGTATGCTGTAGAGTACACTGCGATTTCCAGTCCTGACTCAGTGAATTAAGAGCAGCTAGGACGTGAGCCTGGGAAGACTTGGCCTCTCCTGTTTTTGAGACAGGTGTTTTCCCTCTGTAACCACAGCTGGCCCATAATGACTTCGTAAAACCAGAGGCCCAGAAACTTTCGTGATCCTCCTGCCTCAGACTCCACACTGCTGGGAATACAGATGGATGCCACCACATTCAACAAAAGACTTGGTCTCTTTCATTAAAAAAAAATTTCATTTTTTTGTATACATGTATTCAAGTATATACCACATGTGAACAAGCCCAAGACAGGATTCTCTGGAAGAGTTAGCAGGCATGAGCTGGGAACCAAACTGGAATCTAAGAGCCTGGATCCATCTCTCCAGCCCTGAAGGGATAATTTTTTTTATTAGTTCTGTGAATAATTGACTATGTGACCTTAGGACACATTCCTGGCCTTTTTGTTTGTTTGGTTTGGTTTTTCGAGACAAGGTTTCTCTGTATTGTTTTGGTGGCTGTCCTGGAACTTGCTCTGAAGACCAGACTGGCCTCAAACTCAGAGATCCACCTGCCTCTGCCTCCCGAGTTCTGGGATTAAAGGCATGCACCACCAATGCCCGGCCATTCCTGGCCTTTGTGAACTTCATTTTCCTCATCTGTAAGAGATGATCCTGACAACTTCTTGGCTCTCTAAAATTAAGATTATGTGACATCGGCATTTTCTTCAGCCTGGCTTCTCTGGATCACTCCAGGCTCGGCACAGGCTGCTAACCATCTAAATTGCCTTCACACATGGAGTCATCTCTGCTCGGCTGAAAGTCTCAGCTATGGGTTTCTGTAGCATGAACCAATTGCTCTAAGTGTTCTGTTACCCGAAAGCATTTTCATCTCAGGGGAATCCTGCTAGAGGGGTACTGAGACGCAACATTTAAGAACCAATCAGCAGTCTGGTAGTGAGGGCTCTAATGAGCTAAACCCATTCAAATTTCAATTCTACTTCATGATTAGATTTTAGGAATGTTGCATATATAGGGGGCAGGCAAAGAACAGACCAAGGCCAGCCCCCAGGACAAGCACACAGCAGAACCAGGACTCAGAACACACACGCAGGGTCATCCACGCATTCTCATTTGAGCACCTGAGCTTTAAGTCACCAGAGAAACTGAGGAGAGATGGGGACTGCAGATGTCTTCTAGGGGCTAGAAGGCAGAGGAAGCTTCTCCTAGTAACTCCAGACAGCATACAGCTTTGCCAGGACCTCGGCTTTATTCAAGCGAGACATGCTTTAGCCTCAGGACACTGTGATCTAGTAATATACATGTCAGTTCAAGTTACAAACTTGCTGCGGCAATGGGAAGCCAATGGCACAAAACTCAGAAATGCCCTTAATTTGTTAACTTCATAAACACCAAGCAACTTCCAATCCAAAAGACGCACGCACGTATGCTTTATTTAGGGTCAGACTCCCAGTTCAATCCCTGATGCATTGACAATAGTGGTACAGAGCAGGCGTGTTCCACATGGACAGGGACAACACTGCCCTAGGCTCATCAACAGACTCTGGCTGCGACATGCGTCCCCTGCTTCTCCCAGGCCAGCACTGCCTGCGTGCAGCGTCTTCTCCCGGTTGCCACAAACCTGTCAAAACTTAACTTTCTTTCTTCTAAGTATTAAAGGCCATTCAAAAGACAATTTTAAGAAAGCAAATTAACAGATGCTGCTCACCTGCATTTCCAAATTACTAATTTAATCTCTTCATATTACAAAAAGTAAATAAACTACAAATATACTCAACTGATCCAATTTATTATAAAGTTGGTGACTTTTTCAATGATCCAAACTTAAAGGATATGATACAAAAAAGTCTAATACATCCTAAATATTGTAAGATTTTGTAAAATCATGTGGTTGTTCACGCAAACACACAGATGTTCTGCTATGTATAGTAGTTTTCAGAAGAGTTAGTTTCAAGTTATTTTTCTGCCCTTTCTACTTGCTTTTCTTTTTAAGTAACCAACATGCATATTTCAAAAGGCAAGAGAAGCAAGTCTATCAATCTGGAAGGAAGTAAATGAACACCCAGCAAGTTAGGAAAATTTCAAGTTTATACAATTGAATTTCAAAATTAGGGCGTGTTCAGCTGAGAGTCTGTAACCAAACTGTCATTTGCTACACATTGCTGTATATGATGAAGAAACTTTCTGGGTATTTCCAGTTTTAATGCTCAAATGTATCAGAATTTTCCAAAGAAACAGAACATTATTTGTTTTAGAGGCATTTTATTTAGATAACTAAAAAATATTAGATGTCCAGAAGCAGTCAGTGTACAATGAAAGAGATCAAACCAGTTACTTTATCATGTATTTCCTCTTCTTCACAACTAAGCAAAGAGAAAAAGACATTCGGCTTTAAGGGAAAAGTCAGAAAAATAGGCCAATATATTTTTCTTCTCCATGACATAAAGAGCTACAAGGATGTAAGTGTAAAGTGGGAATTGTACGTTGGCGTGTTCACTGAGAGACAGCGGATATGGCACTGAGCACAGCCCCTCCCGCCTGCACCACACACTCAGCTGCCCTCACTCCCAGGACACTGAGGAGCTGCTCGTGCACCGGAGCAAATGCCCACTCCCCAGTGTGTTCTGCCCTCTTTGCCACGTGGAGAGTAACTCTGAAGGCTTGAATAGTCCACAAACTAAATGTGTCTATGGCATACATCTGGTGCTCAGGCTTTAACTTCAGGAGTTGAAGAATAGATGGAATCTGAATTCTCTGAAGCAATTTCTTCTGCAATTAAATAGACAAAACCAAAGTCAATTTAATAAAGGGGAAAAGGAAATTCCCATGTCTCTATAAGGAGGAAATTAACAGAAAGGAGTTCTTGAAGCATGTGTGGTGAGGATGACAAAACAGAAAGCTACTGAACATGGCATTATCAACTGGACTCAGGACACCAGATACCCGAGCAGAGCTCAGACACCCTCATCTGCTGTCTTCACACCACAGTCATAATCCCATCCCTGACCTTTCAGGATAAGCTTCAAATGACACCAACTACCCAATCAGCATTAACTAAATCACACCTTGCCAGCCCTGTCTTTTCCTTTAGTAAGTAAATGTCAGTACATAAGACAATGCAATTCAAAACCATAAGCATTAAATGCTTTTGGAGTGTTCTAATAGCATCAAAGGGGGTGGGGCTGGGGACACCACAGTCTGTGGTGAACTCTGTTTCTCAGTGCCCCAAGTCACTACCTAACAGCAAAGACCCACCTTCCAATCTAACCATTACCCATCTTGCCAAATCCTCCCAGTAAGGCCAAGTTCATCTTCTTTCTTTTGTTCTCAGTGCCTACTCCATGGCTACACACCTAGACTTTTAATGTCCCTAGTCTAATTCTTTCTCCACACTACTGTTCCTAAACTTACAGGAATCTCCACTTAAAACTCAAAGATTTTTCATTCTCTCAGTTTATAAAACTTTCAAAATTGTAAGAGCACATAAATAAGATGCTGGATGGTCTAGTTTCCTCCCATCTCATTTTTCCCTTACTCTTCCAACAAGGCAGTGAAAATCTTCACATTTTGCTTCTCTGCCTTGGCATGTCTGTTTTCTGATGAATCCCTCCACCCCTCATCAATACCATGTTGTCCTTAAAACCTCAACTGCCCATCCATGTCTCCACTAGTTTAAATGTTAATTCCCTTCCCAATTATAAACCAAGTAATTTGTTATGATACCACCTGTCTCCTAAGTTTATGAGAGCAACACATGAGCCATGTCCACAGAGTACACAAGGCCTGGAACTCTGTACCTTGAGAGTAACCCATCAGCCATGTCCAGGGTACACAAGGCCTGGGACTCTGTAATTAATGCTTAGGCACTTGTGTGTAAGCTTTCTACAATTTAATTCAAAATCTGTTCACACTTAATAAATTACTTAGCCACTGACCAAAACACACATACACTTCATCTTTACAACCGAGAACTCTTAGGAAAAAGTGAGTTTGTGCGTACCCAGCTCCTCTTCTGCTGTCTCTGGAAAAGCGATCTTGGGCTTTGGCAGTTCAGCACTGTCTTCTTCTGTGAAGAGAAAAGCAGGGACAGCTGACTAGGGAGCACAACAGGTTTCCACCAGCTCACAGGGCAATTCCTCCTTTAAAAGTTACTATGACTCTAAACCAGATGTCTCAGAGTCACTTCCAGTACTACAGTCATGCTGGGATTAGCAGTAAGTGTTTGATTTCTGGTTTTGAGATGAAAAACATGTTTTCAGTGGGAAGGATCAAGCAATTTAATACTAAGAGGACAGGATAGCTATTTGTAAATTCTTCACACTGTCTTCTAACAACTGTTATTCTATTTTTGTGTGTATCTGAGCCAGTAACCATTGGACTATCTCCCTACTCTTTGTAATAAATTATGAATTAAGTTCACTCAATTCATCACATAAAGGAGATTGCTCAATTAGAACATGGCTTCACTATGCTTATACCATATTACATAATTCAAAATCTAAGGGAAACAAGGCACAATGAAGCAGAATTTATAAATGACACAAAATCTATGCATTATAATTTGATAACTTTGAATAAACGTCCTTACCAGGAAGCACACATTTCCAAAGGCCATAGGTTTTTCCTACCACGGTTTGCCACAATCTCAATGTCCCATCTTCAGAACCACTGGCATAGAGCTCACCATCAGGACTAAATCTCACACAGTGAATGGGACCAAAGTGACCTTTGTAGGATTCTGAAAAACGGAAGAAGGAAGCTCTCAGATGTAAACATAAAGGTAAATGCGAGGCTGAGTATTGATTTACTAAAAGAGACATTGTCTGTATCCCTGGGAGACCACCTCACCACTTCCTTAGGGTTAGCCCTTTCCAATCCGCATGTCAGAGGCCGACTGTCTCTAAAACAGAGAATGAGAGAACTGAGGAGCTGTCAATAAGGACTAGCATGTGCAGAGACTGGAGCTGAAACCTGTCAACTCCATCCCAGGCTCTAGGTCCTGAATTCATCGCCTACTTTTAGGGAGCCAATTTCTTCCATGTCTGGAGAGAGCCACCAGGTGGAGCTCTTTTACATACTATAGCTTAACTCCCTAACCAGGCTACCTAGGCTTTCTAATTCCAATACAACCCTGAGACACAGGCTCAATCCTGACCCTTACATTGTAATGAAGAAATTTTATAAGAAAATGTATAGATCGGGAAGGTTTCCTACAGCAGTAAAACATGTACGAGCTCCTTCCACATACAATCCAATGCCCATCATCTTACTCTGGCATTCCTCCATCTTAGACTAGCCAGAGATTCAAGCGTGTAAAAACAGAGAGGCTTAAGTGGAATACTTTCTATCATACACAAAGTTCCGGATCAATCCTCACCCCAAGCTCCACCCAACTCAACCCAACCTTCCTCAGCCTGCAAAAACCCAAAGTTGCAAGAACAGAGACTGAGAAGAGAATGGTTGGGTCAAAAATGCACACCTGTCCATTTCTTCCTGCCTTACTTAGCACAGCCTGGGTTTTACTGCTGCCAAGTACCTCCTCAACCCCGACCCAGGCACAGCTCTCTCAAGCTGAGAAGAATACAACATGTGACTGAAATATTCGAAAACTGACTAAAGCAACCCCAATCTACCAGTTTCCCAAGAAACACACAAAGCTGCTTCCCATTCTTTGTGTACAAATCTGGACAGCTTAGTTCTTTGGGTGGAAACCAGAATAGTTCAACACAATTAAGATAAGTGGCAGTTTATAAACAAAAAGTAACATTTTCAAACCAAAAGCAAATTGGTAAGTAGGCATAAAAGTACGGTACCAAAAAAAATTTTGCTCTTTCAACTATCTGGCATACTATTAAATATGTTATAAGGTTAGGATGCATTTGCTTCAAACTAAACATATACCCACCAACTTCTTAAGAACTATTATGGACGGTGGAGGTGGCACACGCCTTAAATCCCAGCACTGAGGAGGCAAAGAAAGGCAGATCTATGTGAGTTCAAGGACAGCCTGGTCTATAGAGTGAATGCCAGGACAGGCTCCAAAGCTACAGAGAAACCCTGTCTCAAAAAAACAAAAAACAAAAACAAAAAATATCCTTGTGCATATTTAATATTTGACTTCAAATATATACTCCCTCCCAATAAAGTCTGGGAAAAAAATCACTGTACCACGTACAGAATATCAACACAAAGATGCAACAGTCAAAACTGAGTTCAGTATATTTTGTCTGTGGGTCTATAAATTTCCACCAAAGTGAATAAAACACTTTCATTTTAGAATGTATGCGTTTTAATTAGCTGCAAAACACTATAGGTCAGTATCTGAGGTACTCATTACTAGAAGTTAATATTTTGGTAAAGCAATCATTTAAGACAATGGTTTCCAACCTTCCTAATGCTGCAACCCTTTAATACAGTTGTGCTGACCCCCCTCCCCAACCATAAAATTTATTTTTGATGCTATTTCATACTGTAGTTTTGCTACAGTTATGAATTGTAATGTAAGAATATGTTTTGCGATGGTCTTAAGTGGCGCCTGTGAAAAGGTCATTTGACAAAACCAGAAGTTGGACCAATGGATTGAGAACCACAGGACAAGAAAAAGACTTACCTAATTCTTCTCCACTGTTATAATCATACTTATACAGTTTAAAGTCTTCTCCACCTGCAACAAGAAATTCCTTCTCAGGATGAAGAGATGCAGAATTGATGGTTGCAGGAGCTTCAAAGGATTTAATTGGCTCCAGACTGGGAAGAAAAACCACAGAAACATAAATGCCTACAAAAATTTTAATACTATATAAATAACTATCTACCTACATTAAAATTATTCCTAAATTCTGAAATGCAAGGAATAGTAGTTAAACATTCATCAATCAAGTTTAAATGAACTGTAAAAAATTAACATGAGCCAGGCGGTGGTGGCGCACGCCTTTAATCCCAGCACTCAGGAGACAGAGGCAGGCGGATCTCTGTGAGTTCGAGGCCGGGCTAGACCGACAGCCTCCAAAACAATACAGAGAAACCCTGTCTCGTAAAACCAAAAAAAAAAAAAAAAAAATTAACATGAACAAAAAACGTTCAACACTGTCATTTGCAAGTAGACTCCATCTGAGAACCAGTTAGTGGAAAGAAATCCACACTCTAAGCAGCAGACAGTCCCTGACATAGGTGGCCTGGCTGACAGGCCCTATCAGGGACCTTTTACTGCTTCTGAGGCGGAGTCGGTGTGAAGTGCAGAAGGGCCTTTAACTCAAGTCCTCCTTGCCTTAGCTACTACTCACTGGCATTGGGATTACACATATTAACACCATGCCATGCTGAAAGATGGTTCAGGAAGGGAATCATGTGAGGAGAATTCTGCATGCTTATGAGAATACTCCAATAAAACAAAAGAGTCAGTTTCTTCAAAATATGAAAGTGTTCTTGGAGAGTGTTTTCATGCTCCTCCCAGGTGCAGTGGATAAATGTTTAATCTATCCTTAATGTCTCCATGGAAACCCATGTTTTTGCCTTATGCAGCGTGTCCTTGTACACAGCTTGAACTCATGGGAACTTCACTTAGGTGCCTTTTTAACCCCAGCGTATACAAACTGTCTGAAACTCTCAATAACGTTGGCTGTACACAAAACTTCAGTCCACCTCATTTATGGGCTCCATTCTCCCAAATCCTGCCCTCCCTCTAGAGCAGTGACAATGCCAGATTAGGTTGGGTTTTTTTTTCCCCCTTTTGAAAAATTTCAGTGTTTTCTACAAACATGCATTATTCTAATGAATATAAAATAAGGTCATACAGGACAAGACAGTGATGCACACCTGCATACTGGCTCAAGAGACTAAGGAAAAAAAAACCCAGCCAGAGATACATACGGAAGGGCAGCCTTGAAACCCTGTCTCAAAAACCCAAAGGCTGGGGACAGGCATTTATGTCCCTGGATTGAATGCTCAACAGTGAAAACAGTAATAAAACCATGAAGCAAGCTTCACAGTGGGGAATTACTTACTTATAATGCAAATGAATGTTAAATGGTTTCTCGACTGTTAGAAGGTTTAGGCTTCCACCCCAACACAAGAAAATGCTGTAACAGCTCTTTTTAACTAGGTCATATGGTTTGAATGAGTGATCCTATAGGCTTATATTTGAATGCTTCATTGCCAGTTGGTGGATTGTTGTAGTAAAAGATTAGCATTGCTGGAGGAGTTGTCTCACTGGAGGTGGGCTCTGAGGTTTCAAAAGCCTATACCAGACCCAGCTGGCTAGCTCTCTGTCTATCTCCTGCTGGTGGGTCAGATACAAGCTCTCAGCTACTGTTTTAGCACCATGCATGCCTACCTACCTGCCTCCTGCCATGGATTCCCCCTCTGAAAAGCCCCCAAGTAAATACTGCCCTTTGTAAGTTGCCTCGGTCATGGTGAGTCTTCACAACAGAAAAGTAACTTAGGTTAACTGCATTAGAAGTTGTTCTTACTAATACAAAACTGCTTTCCCTGAAAAATCAACTATACTTTCCTTATCAGTCCTTGTAGAACACAGAATATCAATCAACACACACCACACATAAAACACACAAACTAAACTTAGCCAGGACATGGTGGTTTAAAACTAATCCCACCCAACACTTGGGATGCAGAGGCAGGCAGCTCTCTGAGTTTCAAGTCACTTTGGTCTACCTACAAAGACAGTTCCATGACAACAAGGACTATACAAAGAAAACTTGTCTCAAAAAAAACAAAACAAACAGAAAACTAAAGTTAGCTGTGGCATAGCTAGCATCACAGATGACCACTTGTTTGAAATATTCAACAGGCCAGCTACTACCAAATGAGAGCTGAGGCAAAAGTCTGTAGCAGGATTGCATGGTCCAGTAATGAGCAGTTAGAGCTGTACAATCTGACAGTTATGGGCAAAGGTAACCCACTGTTGATTTTACTGTACTTACAGGAGCTCCCTTATATTTTCAGAACTTCATGTTACTTTTTCTGTCTCCTAGTCAATGAAGCTGTTTACACTGGAAATATTCCTTGAGACCATGTGCTAAGACTACTGTCAGTGTAAGTGGTAAGTGGTCTAGTCTTCACAGAAACCCTTTGAGAGCCAGGGATAAGAACTCTACACTCAGTTTTGCAGTTGAACTCAACGGTGTACTTACAGGGTTCCAGTACTGAGAACAAAGATGTACCACAGCATCAGCTACAGTGAGAAACAAAGCAACAGATGCATAACCTCCGCAGTTAATGAAATGCGGCCTGTGATCTTGCCTGTACGGAGATCAAAGGGTGGAGCTTGCCACTAGCTACCCTGAGCAGCCAGGCAATGGTGGTGCCTGCCTTTAATCCCAGCACTCAGGAGGCAGAGACAGGAAGTGAGATGGCTGGGCGGAGGGAGGAATATAGACAAGAGGAAACAGGACTTGCTCTCTTTTCAGTTGAGAAGTTGTTGAGGTAAGGTGTAGCTGTGGGTTACTCCTTCATCTCTCTGATCTCCTGGCATTTTCCCCTTTATCTGACTCCTGGTTTTTAATATTAATACCAATTAGAGTTACAACTGCCAATAAATGTTCTTAATGGTGTTTAATGGACAAGAAAATTTTTAGTTAAAAGAAAAAAGATTATATGCATCAGAATCCTAGTAATTTAAAGAAAAAACCCAAGTATACACACAGAAAAAGAAATGATCAGGTCTGCACCACTTCCTTGGTTTTAGGTCCTAGAGATTCAAACCAACGGTCTCAATCAGCCTCTTACTGAGCTGCATCCCCAGGCCTCTTTTCTTTAAAATTTTAACCAGAAAAAGCAGTATCACAGCAATCTCCACATAGTAGGGAACACATAGCATCATGCCAATGGTTCTTTTAGTAAAAACAGAACTAAATTTTAACAAAAAATATCCTACACAACTGAAATTTAAGCTAATACTTGATTAAAGCACGCTCAATCTACAAAGCAGCTGTTAAAAGGTGTGGAAAGCCGGGGGTTGGTGACGCACGCCTTTAATCCCAGCACTCGGGAGGCAGAGGCAGGAGGATCACTGTGAGTTCAAGGCAGGGCTGGACCAACAGCCTCCAAAACAATACAGAGAAACCGTGTCTCGTAAAACCAAAAAAAAAAAAAAAAAAAAAAAAAAAGGCGTGGAAACACTGGGTGTTACACAACACATTGTATAAGGCTTCCATTTTCTAAAATTATTTTACTTGTATGTATGTGTGTCTGCACATGTACACAGGGTGCTGTGGAGGCCACTGAATACCAAGGCTGGAGTTCCAGGTGATTGTGAGCCCCTGATGGTGCTGTGAACTGAACACTGGTCCTCTACAAGAGGAGCAATCACTGTTCATCAACAGCTGAGCCAGCCTTCCAGGCACAACTTGTCTTTCAAATAAGCTAATATCTCTTTTTACCCTAAATAAAATGCAGGAATTTCCTGGACGTACCTTACTGCACTATGAAAAGCAATAGTCCGTCCATAAGTGAGAACCAGAACCTCTCCCTCGGGGATGTATTCCATGCTGCTAACAGACATGTTAAAATTCACAGACTTCACTTCTGTCATTGTAGCATGATCCCAAAGACTGCAAAAGAAGAAATAATATTTACTCAGTGACCAGGAAAAAGTTTCAATTTTATCTGTACATAAATCCATGAGAAAATAAGCACAATTGTAATAAAGTAATTTTTGTCAAAAATCATAAAGGAATTCTGAGTGCCTATGAAATGTCAAGACCTGTTAGGTTGTTGGTGAAATCAACGTTTATCGTAACTTTCCTAACTCCTAGTTGTAGTTTAACTAATCTCAATGGCTGTTTTGGTCTATCTGACAGCTACGATCTTTTCACAGAAAAATGCATCAGGTCTTAACAGTTTTAAGGGCATCATGAATAACCTCAGCCAATCTGTCCATAACTACCCTCGGAACAACTACATTCAGCAGCTTTAATGACTTCTGAATCTAACCATGTGCATAATAGTAAATGGACAACTGCAGGGAAATATGAGCTACATTGACTTAAATTTTAATTACACATACTCTCCTCCATGATTGTTAGAAGTATTCATAAGCTCCTAGGAAAAAAGGTTTCCAAACATTAAATCACTGAAGAAAAATCAACTTACCGAACAGTCTTATCATCAGCTGAAAGGATCTGTTTATCGTCACTACACCACAGAGCCTTTTTGATGCCGGAAGTGTGACCACTAATCTCCTTAGGTTCTTTGGATGAAACAATTTAAAACGCATAATAAATATCTGGCTTTCTGAACTGAGCAATAGGAAAACAACTGTTAATTTTACTACAACTTTGCAATCCCAGTCCGCTTCAAACTTGATGTACACCAGATGCACTCCGGTCTCCTATACTGGAAGAGTAACCACTTGGTTGACAATGAACCTTGCTATATGAAGCTGAGACAGCCCGAGTATAGTTTTCTACACCAACTACTATATTCTAAAGCATTATTATAGCACAGCACACTACTAATTAGCAACCAACGTGATGTTTCTTAGTAAGAACACGGGCCTAGGAACAAGGGTGTACTAAAGCTAATCCTATTAAATAAGTCTGGAATCTTTATCCAAGTCACTGTTGGCAGTAACTAATGGAGCACACACATGCAAGCATGCACTTGCCAGGAAAGTAGAGGGTAGAAGGAAAAAAGCAAATTTTAAAGTAGTATAAGGTGAAGATGAAAAAAGCCCACCCAACCCCTGAACTACACCTTTACCACGTCAGACAAGTTCAACAATACTTTCCTGTCTTAGTCTACCAAAGTGGGCAGAGAAAAAATGCTTAGCAGATAATGGAAACAGTGGTGATACATACAACCCATTGCTTCAGAAATGCTTTTCCAACTACAGAATAACTGCTTAACCACAATACACTATTTTAAACGTAGTGTCAGTTTTGTAATTCATGAATAATCTTGCCTTCATCCACAGAATGCTTCTTCTGAACAACCAATACAGCTAAACAGTTGAAACCCTAAACCTTACCATGCACACCGATGCCTCTCCTAAAAGGGCCACACCACACATTACCCAAAATTTAGCAACACTGCTCTGGTACCTTTACAGAACCTAGTACCATAAAATGAAAAACCATCACCATAACAAAATTTTGCATTGCCAGAAGGCTATATGAGTTATGCAATAAAATAAGCCAATATTAAAATGAAATCTGCATAGCAAAAAAACTTGACAGCATATATTGTGACAGAAATTAAGATTTTTAACAAAGGAGAAAGGATAATGACTGTTTCTTTCTGTTGATTATCTTAACTTTAAATGTTACAGTTCTTTAGTCGGTTATTTAAAGGAAAAACAAAATCACAGAGTGATGCATAGCTGTGCTTACCTGCCTCAGGTTTGTTCAAGTCATAGATGCGCAGCAGCTTATCCTGTCCCCCAGTTAAGAGATAGTTGCTATCCTGACAACAAAAAAGAGAAATGCTAACAGATCAGTCACTTTAACAGTTAAATACAGTCACCAAAAAGACCGTTGTAGCCACTACATCTAGGAGGGCAGTGTACACGTCTTAGAACTGCCAAGTCAGGCTTCCTCTCAAACACTCCACCCTGCACCATAGGCCCTGCCTCTCTGCTGCTGCCCTCCCTCCCCGCACCATGGGAGCTGCCACTCTGCACCGAGCAGTACTGCTTTCACCTCAGAAGGACCTCAGGGTCTCATTCACATGCAAGCAGTGTGCCACACTGAACTGCATCCCTAGCCAAAATTCCGTTTTCTCACACCTGTGTGAAATCCACAGTCTTGACAATGTGCTTATGAGCCAAGGTCATCAACTCATCTCCTGAGACAGCATCCCATACTTTGCTAAAAATGAACATAAACAAATATTCAGTAACATTAGTACAAGGTTAAATATAATGGTAATTTTGATCAATACAAAATAGTAACATACATAATATTTATGTAACACCTTGTTTATGCATAGTACAATATCTCCCATAGTACTCATTATTATAATCATTTACCTGAAGAAGGCAATTATTCCTAGGACTTTTTAACTCTTAATTCTCTTTGACAATGGAAAATAATTTATTCAAGATTCACAAATTTACCCAGCCCAATTTTTAGCTCACAACCGTATTTTTTACCAGGCCTGAAATGATTTTAACAGTTCATGAAGTCATCCTTTTATCTGTTCACATACCAGAGAAAAATATATAGAACTTCTGTGAATTTAAAATTTTACAATGTTAGACCTCGACACAGATCAGATAAAATTTAAATCAAGAAGGCTAGGGGTATAATTCCTACATTCATATTATGATGCTGAGGCAGGAGGATTATGCATTAAGTTAGCCTTAATTGCATAGTGAGATCTTTCTCAAAATACAGACATAGGTAGAACTAAAATAAAAACAAACAGCCATCCTCCCCAGTCTCAGCACATAAGGTTATGAGTGTGAACACAAAGTCCAGAGCTTCCAGAGAGCTAGGGATCTTAGGGAGCAAGCAGGACTACACCAAGTACCAGGAACGCAAAGCATTCTAAATGAACAACATTAGTAAGACTTATACATGTAAAAACAGGAACTGATGATACAGCATCTAAGCTTATACATTACACACTTGGAGTTACATGAATCGCTGTAAAAACGTGTCAACAGAAATATGTCACCTTATTTCTTATACCCACTCCACTCTCTTCCATTCTAGCTTAACTCACCGCCCCATCCTCCTTTTATTTCTGATTCTGGCCACCCAAGATAACTATCACCCAGCCTATGCATTTTCTTCAGCTCCCATGCCCCTGCTGTATTTTATGCTCCAAGTCTAAGCTTAGCATCCTCATTTCAAATGCTAGTCTCCACTCCATCTTCTCATTCAACAATTACCTATCTCTCTTTTTTTTGCGGGGGGAGGGGTATCAGGATCTCTCTATGTAGTCCTGGCTTGGAGCTATTATGTCCCCAACTCAACATCCTCTGGACTCCGGTTTCCAAGTACTGGAAAGGTGAGTGCCACAACACCAAGCAATCATTTATTTCAGTTCTTCCAGAGCTCAGCTTCCAAGGCCCATGGCAATTGATCCTGCTTTGTCTTTGTTTATATATGCTCATTCTTAGCCACAGAGAAAGAAGGGGTTATCTAGCTATGAGTTCACATGGATTAAGATCACAGAGGCATCCCTAGTTTTATAAATGTCAAAGAGAACTCTGGGTAATGTCCATCATTTCGATCTTTTTTGGGGGGGTCTGGGTCATACACAGGACTGAACACAGATCCTTGCATGATAAGCAAGCACTTTATCACTGAGTTATACTCCATCTCTAATACCCTTTGAAATGTTAAGTATGTTAAATGCTTTTTCAAAAAAAAAAATCTTACTGCGATCTAGACTACAAATTCACTGAAGACCACAGTAATACTAACCAGAGCTAACTGCGAACATGCTACTACTACTCTAACTCTGACAGACCATGAAACACTGGGTCAGACATCAGAGTGCCTGAGGTCACAGCATACTCAGTCAGGACTCAAATACAGGCCACCTGCCTGTGGTCACACATGTCAGTTATTGATGGGGGAAATCCTTCTATATATATGTCTTATTGGTTGTTGGGGCCAATAGGGAAGCAAGATAGGTGGAATTAGGAGAGGTGGAGGATTCTGGGAAACAGAGGCACAATCAGGAGTAAGAGGTCCAGACCCTTTCTCCGGTAAGAGAAGACCACGTGGAAATACTCAGATTAGCAGTTATGGGTTAATAATTAAGTCAGAACTAGCCAATAAGAAACCATAGCAAATGACCAACAGCTTCATAATTTACATAGAGTGTGTGTTATTTGGGGTTGACGCAGCTCTGGGACCAGCCTGATAGCATGAATCTCATTACCAACTATAAGTACAAATATTGGGACCTAGAATGTTAGAAAAGCCTACTGTGATGGCTATTCTTGGTTGTCAACTTGATGCATCTAGAGTTAACTAAACTCCAATGACTGGGCACACCTCATTTGAAATTGGAAGACCAGCTGAGACATCCAGCCTTGTGGACAGACTGGATACTTGGAACTTCTGTTCAAAGGTGGCCACTGCTGGATTAGCTGATCACAGCCTGTGAACCATTCAAAAAATACCCTTCATTCAGAGAGATTCATTCTGTAAGTTCTGTTCCTCTAGAGAACCCTGACTAACACAACTATATATATATAGGCATATGTGTCTTCAAGCTTGTAGTTCTCTCTAGTCAGCAATACCCCAAATGACCTAGACAAAGGGCCTGTAGCAGTAAGACAAAGCCTTGGACTATGTTCAGGGTCAGTTCAATGGTGGGAGGGGGTAGCCACACATTTTTCACACTTGTTTTCTCTCCACTTTTCTCTTCATGAAACAGTTCCCCCATGAACAGGACTCTTGTATACGTTTTCTTTCTTTTCCTTAGGGCTAGCACAGAATCTGGTAAGATGTACAAAACAAGATTCATCATGGATTTCACTACCATACAGGATCCTTCCCCCCAACTGCACATAAAATCAGTATAAGACCAGGAAGCAGTAGGTGGCAAAGTGGTCTTCTTTAATTCACACCATTAAAGTCAGGTTATGGTAAGATAAAAGTTAACAGAAGTGTGTCTTTAAACTGCAGTCTAAAAGTGCATCTTTAAGAATGCTAATGTCCACAATATCCATGCTTACGACTCTATTATATTTAAGTATAAATAACACAATGTAATATTTAATGAATAAGTATAATTAAATTACATTTAAAGTTTTACTTTATTAACCATTAGCTTAAGTCAAAAGATTGTGATTTAATTACCACGATGAGATTCATGGCTGGGGTGATCAGGTCTAACCATAAAACCCACCTGGTCAGAATTTCCTGCGTACTCCAGGCTCGCCTTGATCTTGTGATCCCTCCTGTCTCAATCTACAGAGTACTGAGATCTCAGGCATGTGTCACCACACCAGGCCTACCTTCTAAGCAAGCTGTGGTAGTACGCACCCATCAACCCTAGTTACTTGGGGAGATGAAACAAGAGGGCTATAAATTTTCCACCACCTTGGCTATAGAGTTGAAGCCAGTTGGGCAACTTAGCAAAATGACATTTAAGAGGGGCTAACTCAGTGGTACAGTGCTTGCCAAACAGCCTGGGTTCAATTTCCAGAGCTGAAAATAAAGACCCTCCCCCTTAAATATCTAAATTTAGAGCCGTAAAAAGCTGATCAAATATTCTACACCCATTATAAAAATCAATAAAACTCATCCCCAATGACAATGTTCTTTTTTTTTTTTTTTTTGGTTTTTACGAGACAGGGTTTCTCTGTATTGTCTTTGGAGGTTGTCGGTCCAGCCTGGCCTCGAACTCACAGAGATCCGCCTGCCTCTGCCTCCCGAGTGCTGGGATTAAAGGCATGCACCACCACCGCCCGGCTGACAATGTTCTTAATAAACTTCGTGAAAAACAAACTTTAATAGAAAAAAAGGAAACTCAACTATTCCATAAATAAAAATCAAGGTCCATTCCTGACGTTCTACTTTAGAAACTTTTTTTTTGTTTTGGTTTTTCAAGACAGGGTTTCTCTGTGGCTTTGGAAGCTGTCCTGGAACTCACTTGGTAGTCCAGGCTGGTCTCCAACTTAAAGAGATCCGCCTGCCTCTGCCTCCTGAGTGCTGGGATTTAAGGCGTGCGCCACCAACACCCGGCTAGGAACTTTTTTCAACTGACTTATTCAGCAAGTATAAAGCAGTATTTAGGGCTAGAAAGATGGCTCAGAGGTTAACAGCACTAGCTGCTCTTCCACAGGTCCTGAGTTCAATTCACAGCCATCTGTAATGTCATCTGGTACCTGTTGTAATAATTTTAAGAAAAGTGACTGGGGGGGGCATTTAACAGGGTTCAAGCAGAGGGGTTTTTTTACTAGGGAAAGGGATTATAAAAAGGGGAAAGGGGAGGGGAAAATCAGCCTCCAGAAACAGACAGGAGCAGCAGGAGAAAGAAAAGGGGGAAGAAAGGAGAGAGAAGGCGAGGGGAACAGACAGAGTGAAGGAGATAGAAGGATGGGAGGTGGGCAGGGCTCTTTTAAAAGGGAGCACAGTGAATGTGCACAGGTGGTGCTCTTAGTGGCTGCAGCTGAGGGTGTTTTCTGTCAGAACCCCAAGGACATGCCAGTGCAGATGCCTGAATACTAACAGTGCCCTCTTCTGGCCTGCATGGATACATGCAGGCAGAACACTATTCATAATAAATAAATCTTAAAAAAAAAAACAAGTAAAATTTACATCAGAAAAATAAAAAGGCTAGAGAGATGGTTAAGAGCACCGTCTGTCCACTGCATGCTCTAACAATTCCCAGCACCTACATGGAAGCTCACTATTGTCTGTCCCTCCTGTTCTAAGCCATCTGACACCCTCACACAGACACAGGAAGGCAAAACACCAATGCACATAAAATAAATAAATCATAAAAAAATGAAAGGAGGGAATATAAGGCACAGTGTCTACCTTAAGAAGCACAGTAGTTAAAACAAGTACCACATTAAGTGCGGTGTGCCTTAGCAAGGCATAGCTCGAGCACAAACGAGACAACGGTACCTTCCCTTTCCTGTCCAACAGTGCACGGTACCTCTTCCACGTCTGAACACTGCTCCTGTTTCCCATTTCCACCTCGTAAGACTACTGGGTCAGGGCTGTAGATATAGCTCAGGTCCTAGATGCCTGTCTAGCTAGCACACATAAAACCGGGTGTGGCAGCACTCAGCTCCCCTGTGACACCTTAACTCAAATGAAGGAAGCTGAGGACCATGCAAAGACATCTTGACTACACATATTCAGTAAGTATGGAGCCAGCCTGGGCTACATAATAGTGTTTATCTTTTGAGTTAATATGCAGGCTGATACCTCAAGTAACTTTGGGCCTACGAACATCAACACAGAAGGATTCACAGCAGTTTTTAAAATCAGATTTATGTAACATCTTAACAGGGCAGCGCACCAAGTTTCACAATGGCTACACACTATGCTGTCCCAGCAATTGATTCCTCAAAGGCCCAGCAATGTCCATGTAGCATAACTTGTCTCTTAAAACTCCACTTATTTTTAAATTTGTGCTGTATAGAAAAGTCTGGGACTCAACAGGGGCATTTGGTAATATGTTAAAAGCTGTGTTCCTTTTTTTTAATTTAGGGCTTTAATTTGCTTAAATCAAAGGTGGCAACAGTTTACAGTTGCTCCTTAGTAAGAAATTCTTTTAAACAAGAAATCACAGGCCATTTCCACTCTCCGGGTTCTAGTCTGTCATGTACAGCAGCTCTTACCATTGCCTTTGGGTCAGCGAGATGGCTTGGTAGGGAAAGGTTCAAGCCTGACAACCTGAACCATATCCCTGAACCTATACCCCCAAATTGTCTTCTGACCTCCACACACCCGCCATGGCACACTTGCACACCCACACGTTTGCACAAGCAATAGCAAATAAAAAGTTGCCTTCATTGGTTTAAAAACAGATGACTACAAACACAGGTGTAGTTATATACAATAGAACACATGCCTTGAAAGAACACAGACTCACTTAAGTCAGCTTGATAATCTATGACTACCCAAAGTAAAAGCAGGTGAAGTGCATTGTGGCAATGGTTTAGTACATCAAAGACTGTACAAAAAAGACAAAAGGAACTAGAAAGGGGATTTATCCATGATTACCGTGGTTCAAAGACTGCAGACATTACTTGAGTGAAAAAAACAGCACTTCATCCCCAGACCAACCACACAGAACACAAAGCTCTCCAGGGTAGGCTCCTGTGCACCCAAGGTGATGAAGTAAAATTGTAAAGACCAAATCCTCAGAAGACAAGTGACATGATTTAATTGACTGAATGGCAGCAATACAAATAGAAATAGAACAGGAATCCCTGGCAGTGCAGAGCTAAGGTGAGCCTGAACTAAAGCAGAGGCAAACACAAGAGACTACCAGGTGAATCAAAAAATGAAGGTCTAAGGAAAACCAAGCGTCTTTCAGACTGCAATCTAAAACCATCTGAAATAATGTGTAGTTTAAAATGTATCCCGGTAATAAAAACTGAGTGAAAAAGTATCTGGGGATAGGACTATCTAGCCCTCAATTTAGAGTAGTCTGTAAAGGGCCTCACCAACATCCATTACCCAGGTTACATCATAACCATTAACACTCCCGGTTCTCAATCAAAGGCACAGAGGTAAGTCATGTAAACCTTTCAAGTCTGGGGACTCAGTGACAACACTAGGCTCAGAGAGCCAGGACGGGAATCCTGGTGAGATCAAACACCAGCTGAGTCAGAACTCTGCCCAAATGAAGCTTCCTACCATGTCACCACACAATTCAGAGAGAATACAGTTGGCCATTGGTGTTACACTTACGCGGTGAAATCTGCAGCTGCTGTAGCAGCTTTGGTGGCGTCCTTATTCAATGTGGCACCCCAGACAGCACCTTTATGACCCAAAAACGTCCCGATCCAGTCTCCTGTATCTCCCTGGCGGAGCATAGGTTTGCCATCTAGAAAACATGGTAAGACAAGTGACTTAGATAACACCGAATAAATAGCAAGTTGGGAAGACTGCTGTTGACAGCTCCCTATTACTCTCACTGGGGGTTCCCATCACGGAGCCCTGGTCTGTGCGTCTGCTCCTAGTGAACTACGCAATTCTGGTCACTCTTCTTGGGAAGTGTAAGTGATTTGGCGACTGGCCCAGAGGCCTCCCTCACCTTAGCAAACTCAGCACGTGTACGGAGAGAGGACCTGATTCCGATTCCCAGCACCCCACATATGGTGGCCGACAACCCCTTGTAACTCCAGCTCTGGGGAATCCGGCGCCCTCTTCCAACCCGTTTGGGCAGCCCTTCACACGCGTACTAGGAGGCACACACACAGAACACACTGGCACACATGAACACAAAACTTAAATAAATAAAAGCCTAGGATGGAAGCCACTGACTTGTGTCAAAACGATCTGGATAGGCGCTCTGACCTCGAACCAACTAGACCTTAAGTATATTTTCCTCTGGAGGGTGGGGGGGGGAGATGCGGCTCGCACCACAAAGAACGATACAATGAGATGAGGGCGAAGACATCAAAGGCGCTCCCCTCGGCCTGGCCTCGTTTCCAGCAAATCCTTGGGAGACACGGTGTAGGTCTGTGTGTCCCCCGAAGGAGCACTAACAACGGGGAGCGGGGAAGGGGACGGCTGGCGCTCTTCTGTCTGTCTGTCTCTCCCTCTCACGGGCAGGTACGAGCTCCCCGCACCCTCCCCCCACCCCGACCCCCGACCCCTCGGCCCCCGAGAGCCGCCGCGGCCGTCCCGGGCTCGGCTCACCTTTGCAAGCGCTGATCAGAAAGTAGCCGTAGGGCGTGATGCCGCTGAAGGCCAGATCCACCACGGGCCGCGTGTGGCCCGAGCAGGTGAGCGGCGTCTGCCTCATGGCCATGGCGGCGGCGAGCGGGGTGACGCGGAGCGCCGACCGTGGGTCGCGGGTGTCCTCCTCCCCAGCCGCGGGCTCCTGAGGGGCCCCCGCACTCGCTCCGAGGCCGGGTCAGGAGTCCCCGGGACGCGCGGCCGCCGAGGGAGGGACAGGGAGGGAGGGAGGAAGGGGAGGGGAAGCTCCCGGCAGCCGGCCTGCCGCCACCCACCGTCCACACCGGTAGCGGCCGGAAGTGACGACCGCCGCCGCGCCGCGTCACGCGGAAGTGACGCACGGCGGGACGCTGGACTCGCCGCCAGCCGGGCCGCGGCGGGGAGCGGAGTGCGCCGGCGCGAGCTCGGGGGCCGCGCGGCTCGGTGGCACTGGCGTCGCGCGGGGCCGCGTCCCGGGTGTTTCCCCGCGGCAACTGGCCGCGCCGTCGCGTCCCTTGGAGGCTGCCGTTGGAGCAGTTGACAGCCGCTCCCGCGAGCGGCCACGTGGGCCGGAGCCGTGCCCCGCGCAGCTCACACCCTCCTCCAGGACCCGGGAATCGAACTCTGGCTGTCAGCATTGGCGGCCGGGGCCTTTACTCGCCAGCCCCATCCTGCGCTCCTCTTTAATGCATGCACAGCTCAGCCGTTGCCGTGGATGCCTTTTCTTGTGTTTCCACTAATTTGATTAAACAACACTCCTAGGGCGGGGCGCGGGTCTCTTGGTTCTTGACTTTCCCAAATAAGAGGATTGGATCGAGGGAAGAGCGTAGCCAGAGGTTAGTTCAGCAAAGCGAAGCGCATGCACCAAAGAGAGCGGAGTGCGATGCCCTGGAGGAAGGATTGGGGAGGAGGCCACAGGCTTCAGTGTTGTGGGTTTTTAAAGACATGTTTATGAATACTTAACGAGGTGGGTAGCATTCTTATGGGGAAGGTGACCCACTTCCTCTCCCTGGTTGTTCCTTCCATTCATCTTTCGGTCAACGAGCATGCGGGCAGTGTGTGTGTGTGTGTGTGTGTGTGTGTGTGTGTGTGTGTGTGTGTGTGTGAGCGAGCCTGGGGAGACAAGTTAAATCTACCAGTCTACCCAGTGACAACCCCACTATCATTCTCTCTCTCTCCACCACCGAACATCTCTCTGTCTGCACACATGCCACCACAACTCACACAGTTGACTTCCTTAGTAAAACAGTATGCCTTCCACATTTTTGCCCTGATGTCAGACAAGTGACTGGCATTTTAGTGCAACGACAGGAAATGGCTATTTACCAGTGAGACTAATCGCTGCATTTCTGGATGAGGAAAACAAGAGACATAGTAAATTAAAACAGCACGGAGGGTGTTAAATTGGGAAATATGTTCATTCGGTGCTCACTGCATGCTGCTGAATGTGTAACTGGGCTCTTGAGTTGGCTCTAATGACATCACTGTTGCTGAGGAAAGGCCTCTGGGTACTGAGGTAAAATTCTTTCCTTGCAAGTATGAGGACCTGAATTTGATCCCCAACACCCACATTAGAGAGAGGGAGAAAGAGAGACAGCTGTATATGGTGTGATGCATGCTGGATTATAAGGTGAAAATGGGCCGAGCAATCAGTCCCTGGGGCTTGCTCCATGATCAGTGAGATATCATGTCTCACAAGAAAAAGACAAGATGGATCTGAACCAATAGGTCATTCTTCAGTGACAGGTTCCTGAAAAGAAGGTCCAGGAGATCATAAAGACAGGAAACTTGTACCTATGTCTTATGCCAAGCAAATTTATTTATGTGTTTGTTTTGGTTTTTCAACACAGGGTTGCTCTGAACAGTCCTGACTGTCCTGGCACTCAATCTATAGACCAGGCTGCCCTCAAACTCACTGAGATCCACCTGCCTCTGCCTCCCAAGGGCTGGGATTAGTGGTGTGCGCCACCACCGCCTGGTGCCAAGCAAGTTCATTAAGAAGAACAGCACCCTGCATACTTTTTTGGGACAAGGAAGTCAGGAGGTGTGGAACAGAGTCAGCAGAAAGTTATCCTACAATGTGACAAAGCAGGAAAGTAATTGAGCAGTGTCGCACAAAGGAAACACAGATCAGTTCGCGTGTGCGGCAGACCAAGCGCACACACAGGCTTTGGGATTGATGACTCCAGTCTCTGCAAGGGAAAAAGCCAGGTTCCCAAAAACTAAAACCTTAACTCTCCCGGCCTCAGGAGAGTTAAATAGAAAGTTAAAATAGTCATAACCACGGTACCTGTATGATACAATTGAAACCACTGCAGTGAACACACATCCCTGATGATGATGATGTCTTATCAAGACTCCCAACTCTAGACCCTCACTCAAACCGATCCTCCTGCCTCAGCTTCCTGAATTCTGGGATTTCAGGTGTAAGTCACCAATGCCCTCTGGTGTCCTTCTAAATCAGTGTGCCTCGTTCTATGTCACGTACATTTACGTTGTAGCGCTTCTCCGTTGGCTCCATTATTTATGCTGGAGCAGCTCCGTGTGTGCTTCTCTTATCCTCTGTCTCTTTGGGCTTCTTTGGGCTGTATCTTTATAACTTTACCTAGGGAAATGAACTCAATCTCTGATGGTGGCAGCAAATACGTTACTTTTCTTGTGGGAAATGCCAAGTTACTTGTCAGGTGGAGCGGGAGACCTAGGTACTCTGGTACTCTCTCTACACTTCATTGGTTTATCTTTAGATTTAAAAATACTTTGCATTTATTCAGTGTGGATGTGTGCACAAATGTGAGGGTCAGAGGAGAATGTGAGGGAGTCATTTCTCTCAACCATTTGGAAAGAGCAAACTCAGGCCATAGGCTTAGTTGCAAGTGCCCTTGCCCACAGAGTTATATTGTTTCTAGATGTTTACATTTTGAGGTAAGTTCTCATGTGTAGTGGGCTCAACTCAAGCATGCTGCGATGAAGATGATCTTGAACTTGGGATCCTCCTGCCTCTCCCTCCCAGGTGCAGAAGTCACAGGTGCTCTTCAGTTTACGCAGTGTCTGGGCAGAGAACTCCAAGCTTTATCCACGCCAGGCAAGCACCGTTCCAGCTGTGATAATCCTTGTCCTTCTTACCTTTGGTGTTTTTTCATATAATTTCTACTTTAGACTTTGAGTCAAAAAAAATGAGATTTTTGAGTAACTAAGGTTGGCCCTTAAACTGCTCTTGGTCCACCTCTGAAGTCAATGGAGTGTCTTTGATAAAAAGATCGGCTCTTGGTTTTTGTTGTTGCTGTTGTTTGTTTTGTTTTGTGGAAATAATGGAGATAGAAGCTATGGGATAAAATGAGATCCGCTTTTCACCAGCATCCCGCAAATACCCCTGGGAGGCAATGATACATGGCAGGAGGAATCTGTGTGAAGCTTGCACGGCTTTTACTGGATGAATGGCAGTCAGGGTTTCCACCACAGGGATGGGATGGTCTTTGTAACAAGGTGTGCTCGGGGGCAAAGAGGGGTCTTATTCATGCATTCCATGGATGGCTTCTGAGAAGTAAAGTCATCAGTACACACATCGTACCTCCCCTGTGCGAGGCTGGGCTACGTTTTGGAAAGAAAATTGGACAAATCAGGTGGGAGACAGAAGCGGCCCTCACTAAGCAAGAGACTAGTATCCAGTGCTGCTGTTCCGATGCAGCTGCGGGCCATCAAACGAACCACACAACTCAAGAAAACCCACGTGGAGTTGATTGGGGAAAAGGAGCCAAGGCAGGGGTAGGTGTTGGCCACCTGGGGGCAGGGATGGAAGGGGAGAAAGAAGGAAGGAGGGGGAGGAAGAGGTGAACAGGTGGGAGGCGCTCGCTTAAAAGGGAACGCTTGCACATGAGCACAGAGTCCTTACAAAGCCACGTCATGCGTGACGTAGCAACGCAAGGCAACGCAGGGCCTTTTGAGCTAAGTACCTGCCTGAATGCCGGTCTGCGTACCTTGTCAGTTGCCAGGGGGCAGGGAGAGCAAATGCCTGAATCTTTATATTTAGGCAGAATGAATGCTCCGCCAGTGTAGCGGCAGAGCCAGCAGGGATCCCTGGGCAAACTCAAGCGCTTCTCAGGCAATCCAGGGGCCAAGGATAAAGGATAAAGCCAATCATTATCTTAGACAAAGCCTGGGTCATTTAATCATGAAGAGTGATTTGTCTTTTCTCTGTATGAGAAGTTTGCCTGAGGAAACCAGTAGGTCCCTGAAGGGTAGACACCAGCAGGGTCCCAGGAAGTTTGGGTGGGAGAAGATGAGTTTAGGAACAATTAGCAAAGGGCTAACCTCAAAAGGAACGAGAAACTAAGGCCTGATGTAGAACACACATCTAGCACACATCCCTGAGCTGTCTGTAACCTCAGCACAGCAGGATAAAACAGAGGCAGAAACAGCCACATGAAGACACAACTCCCAGGCTGTCATAGGTAGTTTCTGTCAACTTGACGCAAACCTAGATATATATACCTGGAAGAGGGACTCTCAGCTGAGGAACTGTATTCAGCACTCTGACCTGTTGGCATGTCTGCGGGGCATTTTCTTCACTGCTGATTGAAGTTGAAGGACCCAGCCCATTGTATGCAGTAACATCTCTGGGCCTGGGCTGTATAAGAGAGGTAGCTGGGTGAGCCAGGGGAGCAATCAATTATTGATATTCTTCCCTAGTTCCTGCCTTAGCTTCCCTGGAGGCTTGGATGTAACCCTTTCCTCCCTAGGTTGATATTGGTCAGTGTTTTATTGCAGCAACAAAAAAGCAAAGTCCAACACAAACTCTTTATACTAGTTGAGAGTGGTTATTTAGCCTGAGGTAGAAGCAGCTGTTAACTTTCAGCCCTTGTTTATTTCTAGAGACGGAGTCACACTCCTGTGAGAGGCAGTCAGTTAAAGTAGCGTGGAAGGGCCCTTCCTGTCACAGGAGGACCTCTAGGTCGGATCCAAGGCATCTGAGAGGAGCTGGCTTCATACAGGCAAGAGTCACACAGGTGTTAGTTAGTGCTACTAAACACTGAGAAAGAGAACTTGAGTGGAGGAAATGGCAACTTCAGGTGAGCAGATCTGTGCCTACCCCAACAAAGAGAAAAATTAGGACCTGAGAAGGATCTATACAGCCCGGAGCTCTGAGTAGCGCTAAACAGATAGTTGATAGGGCGCTTGTGAAGGAAACTGAGAGGGCAGTTTCAGCACAAATCCTGGCAACTGGATTTGCCTGCTACACAAAGATAGAGTCAACTGCTGCAGGGATGAAAAACTGTGACCTGAGGGGTTTGAGGTGAATGGGAAGCCACCGGAAGCAAATCAGAAAGGCCAAGTTCCTCTTCCACATTGTACCTCCTGCAAGACTAACAATCTGGTGAGGCAAAGTGAGATTTGCAGGGCTGGGGAGTTGGCTCAGTCGGAGTTTGATGGCCCGAGCCCACCAGAAATCGCTAGGTGTGCTGAGGTATGAATCCAGTGCCCGGAAGGGGAAGACGATCAGACCCCAGGATTCATCAGCCTAGGCTAACTGGTGAATCCCATACAAATAAGGTGGACCACCCCTGAAGAACAACATACAAGGCTGACCCCTAGCTACTCATGCTCGCACGCGTGTGCGTGCACACGCACTCACACACACACACACACACACACGCACAAACGCACGCACGCACGTACCATTTGCAGAGTCCTGCCTACTTCATCACAGAGAGTAGAAGGGTGAAGGGGGGTGATTCTCCTACAATTACACCTGTTGCAGGTATTTACGGAAGGGCAAGGAGAAGATACCCATGGCTGTTTGCCCACTGGCGTGGCTCCAGAGGAAAACAGCATCTCTGTGGCTAAGGCTCCTTCCAATCTCCCACACACAGCCGGTGCGACAGGGTGTCTAGCTCCCCCAGCTGCCTTCCTGCCCACACCATCACCGTTTATCATGGCACCACTAGAGACAAATCCTTGATTTTTTTCTCTTTCATACCTTTTGTTCAGTTAATTGCCAACCTACGTCAGTCATAGCCATTAAGTAGCTACAACACACATGCCTCCCTAGCCCGCTACGCCCTTCAAAGTGGGATTTCTGCCTTGAGTTTCATCTCTCTGTCGTCTGGAGACATCAAGAAACATAACTGCAGCACTCAAGGAACTCTTAAAGATGGTCCATTCCCTAGATCTTGATGGTAAAGGGTAAACAGCCTGGAGACAGATCCTCCCTATGTGCCACTGTCTGGCCTAGAACACACGATCTTGAACAGGCTGCCCTCAAACTTAGAGGAGTCCCACACCTGCCCACCACGTCCTAGAATTAAAAGTTCATACCAACACACCCAGAAAGAGCACGTTTAAAACCCTCCTGAAGTTGTTCAAAGTATGATGAGATTCAACAGCCATCGTTGCAATCTGTACTCTAGCATGGAATTATTTATTGCATTATATTTTTATTTTATATTTTTGGTTTTTTGAGAAAAGGTTTCTCTGCATAGCCCAGGCTGTCCTGGAACTTGCGTTGTAGACCAGGCCAGGCTGGCCTCGAACTCAGAGATCCATGTGCCTCTGCCTCCGGAGTGCTGGGATTAAAGGCCTGCACTGCCACCACCCAGCTGCATTATAACCTGTGATTCGTGAATCTACTAAGGTTATTCAGTACCCCAGTTCCCAATGGTTGTATCAGCAGCGTAGCCAGCCGCCATGCTTCTGCTCCTTCCGTTTTCTGGTTTTGTTTTTGAGACAGGATCTCACTCTGTAGCCCCAGCTGGGCAGAACACCCTGTGTATCCTAGGCTGGCGTTGGAACTCATGTCAGTCCTCCTGCCTTGACCTGCCAAGTGGGGATAGTTTTCCCAGTCACGCTCCCTGAGCCAGCTAAGGCTCTAAGCAATAGTGGAGAGGGTACCTGAACTGCCCTTCCCCTGTAATCAGATTGGTGACTGCCTTAATTGTCATCATAGAACCTTCATCCAGTAACTGATGGAAGCAGATGCAGAGATCCACAGCCAAGCGCTAGGTTGAACTCCCAGAATCCAGTTGTAGAGAGGAGAAGCAATGATATGAGCAAAGAGTCAAGGCCATGTTGGGGACACCCACAGAAACAGCTGACCAGACCTAACGGGAGCTCACTGACTCCAGACTGACAGTTAGGGAACCTGCATGGGACCAAACCTCTAAATGTGGATGACAGTTGTGTGACTTGGGCAGTTTGTGGGACCACTGTCAGTGGGATCAGGGTTTATCCCTCGTGCATGAACTGGCTTTTTGGATCCCATTCCCTATGGATGGATACCTTGCTCAGCCTAGATACAGGGGCAGGAGGGCCTTGGTCCTGCCCCAAGGTGATGTGTTTGTTGAGTCCCCGTTGGAGGCCTTGCCCTCTGTGAGGAGTGGATTGAGAGTGGGATGGGGTAGGTAGAGCAGGAGGAGGGGCAGGAGGCGGAACTGGTATGTAAAATAAAAAAGATTACCAGGCACTGTATCAGGGCCTGCCTTCTAGTGCCTGGGGACTGCCACAGAGCCTTCCCTCCCAGCAGGAGCCTACATACTCCAGATTCCCGGTCTTCTCCACCCAGGGGACCAGGACTAGGACCAGTAAGAGGAGAACTACCAGAGTATTGGACTTGCTTTCAGCCTCTGAAAGGGAACTCTGGTCCCCTAACCACCAGGCCAGTAAGAGTCTCTTTCTGCACCCACTAGAAGAAGAGATGGGAAAGAGACAATACAAAAACATACTCAGCAACAGAGAAACAAATATGACCGACAGATTCTAGAGACTCCACACCCAAGACTAAGATTCCAACAAGCCAATGTAAATGAAGCAGAAGAAAATGACCTTAAAAACAACTTCATGAAAATAATAGAGGCCCTCAAAAAGGATATAGGAAAATCCCTCAAAGGAATGGAAGAAAAAAAAAACAAATAAAAAATGCAAGAAATGGAAGAAAAAACAAACCAAAAAATCCAACAAATGGATGAAAAGACAAAGCAAAAATTGCAAGAAACAATTCAAACAGTGCAAGGGATGAAAACTGAAATAGAGACAATAAAAAAAACCCACAATCTGAAGGAATTCTGGAAATAGAAGAGCTGGGCAAGTGGTCAGATACTACAGTTGCAAGCATAACCAACAGAGTACAAGACATGGAAGAGAGAATCTCAGGTGTTAAAGATGCACTAGGAGAGATGGATTCATCAACCAAAGAAAATCTTAAGTCCAACAAATCCCTAACACACACACACACACACACACACACACACACACACACACACACAAAACATCCAGGAAATGTGGGACACCATGAAAAGACCAAATCTAAGAATAATAGGTATAGAAGAAGGTGCAGAAAACTACCTCATAGGGGCAGAAAATATATCCAACAAAATCACAGAAGAAAGCCTTCCCAACCTAAAGAAAGACATGCCAATGAAGGTACAAGAAGCTTACAGAACACCAAAAAAAGTGGACCACAAAAAAAGTCCCCTCGTCACGTAATAATCAAGTCAAGACCCCAAATACACAAAATAAAGAAAGAATATTAAGAGCAGCTAAGGAAAAAGGTCAAGTAACATATAAAGGCAAACCTATCAGAATTATACCTGACTTCTCCATGGAAACTCTGAAAGCCAGAAGGTCCTGGATAGATATTCTACCTACACTAAGAGACTGTGGATGCCAGCCTAGACAACTATACACAGCAAAGCTTTCAATCACTATAGATGTAGAAAACAAGATATTCCATGACAAAACTAGATTCAAGCAATAACTATCTACTAACCCAGCCATACAGAAAGTTCTGGAAGGAAAACTCCAACCCAAGGAAGTTAACTACAACCAGAAAAACATAGGCATTAAATAATCCCACCTTACCAACAGCCAAAAGAAAAAAGGGGTGGAATTCCACACATAATTCCACCACCAACAACCATTCCAAATCAAAGAAGAATGAGCAATCAAAGGTCATTAATATCCCTCAATATTAATGATCTTAACTCGCCCATAAAAAGACACAGGCTAACAGAATGGATTCGAATCCCATCCTTCTGCTGCATACAAGAAACACACCTCAGCCTCAAAGACAGACATTACCTCAGAGATAAAAGTTGGGAAAAGATTTTCCAATCAGATGGACCTAAGAAACAAGCAGGGGTAGCAATCCTAATATCTAACAAATTAGACTTTAACCTTACTTTTTTTTTTTTGTTTTTTACGAGACAGGGTTTCTCTGCATTGTTTTGGAGGCTATCGGTCCAGCCCGGCCTCGAATTCACAGAGATCCGCCTGCCTCTGCCTCCCGAGAGCTGGGATTAAAGGCGTGCGCCACCACCGCCTGCTCAAATTAGACTTTAAAGTAAAATCAATCAACAGAGATGAAGGAGGTCATTACATACTCATCACAGGAGAAATACACCAAAATGAAATTTCAATTCTGAACATCTATGCCTCAAATACAAAGGCACCCTAACTTCGTAAAAGAAACATTACTAAAACTCAAATCACATATAAAGCCCCACACACTTATAGTGGGAGACTTCAACAACCAACTCTCACCACTAGACAGGGATACCAGACATAAACTTAACAAAGAAGCAAAGGGGCTAATAGAAGTTATGGCCCAATTGGGATTAGTAGACATCTATAGAACATTCCATCCAAATAAAAAAGAATATACCTTCTTCTCAGCACCACATGGAACATTCTCAAAAATCGACCACATACTTGGCAACAAATCAAACCCCAACAGGTATAAAAAAATTGGGAAACTCCATGCATCTTATCAGACCACCATGCATTAAAATTAGAGTTCAACAACAACACAAATTGCAGAAACCCTACAAACTCATGGAAATCAAATAATGCACAATTGCACCATTCCTGGGTCAAAGAAGAAATAAAAAATAAAAAGAAATTAAAGACTTCCTAGAATTCAATGAGAATGAAGACACAACCTACCCAAAACTTTGGGAAACTTTGAAAGCAGTGCTATGAGGGAAGTTCATGGCACTAAGTGCCCACATGAAGAAACTAGAGATTGGTTACACTAGAAAATTAACAGCACAGCTGAAAGCTATAGAACACAAAGAAGCAAACACCCCCCCCCAGGAATAGATGCCAGGAAATAATCAAACTGAGGGCTGAAATCAATAAAGTAGAAACTAGAAAAACAATACAAAGAATCAATGCAACTAAGAGTTGGTTCTTTGAGAAAATGAACAAGATAGACAAACCTTTGTCCAAACTTACCAAATGGCAGAGTGTGAGCATGCAAATTAACACAATCAGAAACGAAAAGGGGGCATAACAAAGGACTCTGAGAATCATCAGGTCATACTTTGAAAACCTGTACTCCACAAAATTCGAAAATTTAAAGAAAATGGACAATTTTCTGGATAGCTATCACTTGCTATAGAGAGAACCATTTTTCCTTGCCAGCTGCTTTGGTTTCTTCCCACCAGTCACCTGGGCTCTGCCGCGTTACAATCCCCAAATAACACACAAGACGCTGTATTAATTATGAAGCTGTTGGCCTCGCTTGTTTCCTACTGGCTAGCTCTGACTTAAGTATTTACCCCATAATTGTTAATCTAAGTATTTCTCTTACTGGAGAAAAGGGTCCGGACTTCTTACCCCTATGGCGGCTACATCGTGACTCCCTATGTTTCTCCTACCCAGAGTCCTCCTGGATTCCTAGTCCCACCTATCTTGCTTCCCTATTGGCCAACAGTGCTTTATTGACATATACACAGGACTTCCCCATCATCTCCTCTTTTCTGTCTAAATAAAGAGAAAGGTCTTAACTTTAACATAGTCAAATTATATATAACAGAACAGCTATCAAACAAGAACACAGTTACAATATTTTGTCTATCAACATTCTTCAAGATTTAAAGAAAATACCATCCATCTCATCCTTGTGAGTCCAAAGTTCTATATGTAGCTTATCTTTTATCATAACTAAGACTATAACTATCTGTCTTCAACTCCATCAAAGACCACAGAAGGATAATATGTAAACACTAGGATTCACAGAGACATCTTGCTGTCTGGGCAGTCACCTGAAGTTTCTCTGTAATGTTGGGGCATCCATCTTCAGCCCATAGGCCACAGTGTGTCTGGAAGAATTTTCAGCAAAGCAGGAAATTTCAAACTGTCCATCTGCATCAGCAGTCTGTCAGTCATTTTTCTGTGTCCTGCAGAAAGTCTGGCAGACTCTTGCATGAAGCAGGAACCCTGAAGGACAGTTTGAGTTCAGCAGTCACTTTCCCATGGGTCCTGCATGTCCAGTTTATACAACAACAGTCAAGCAGTACAGGCAAGAGCAGTTTCTTGCCCAAATGGCTAATCTTGCCACGTTGAAAGCAAACTCCATAACGAGTTTCTTCGATGCCCATCTTCCTCTCCAATGTAGCTGGTGCTGTCAGGAGCAGACATTTCTCATTGTCAAGAAAAACCCTAAACCATTTTAAATGCCATTTTCTGAAGGACTTTGAAAGGTTTGAAGACTATCTGTCTCAAATATATTGCTGTGTATCTTGAAGACCTAACTTACCTAACTATAAGTTCTGACAACTATAATTATCTATAGTCTGTATTTAATTATGAAATTGCATTTTAAAAGATCAGTATAAGCACAATACTTAATCAAGAGGAGAAATATACGCATCACAAAATTGACCTTGAATTTGTATCAATAAATGAAAAACCATACCAATACAAAGTACTCATTTCCATACCATGATCCCCTTTTTCCGTTTAAAAAGAGATTGGTTGTGATCATTAACCAATTATAAGCAACCCCATTCAAATGAAAACAAAGATTTATAAACAATATGGGGATTTGGATGTCGTTCATTCCAAACTGCTTCCTGCTGAAGGGGGGCGCTATTCATACCATGGGGATCATGACAAAACACAGAAACTTGTACAATCCTTATTTTTGGGGTCTGTTAGGCTGCATCATCTTAGCTGTCTCAATTGTTGGAACACCTGCTCCACTGCTTCCTGGGGTCTTGGTTCATCAAACCACAGAAGCCTGGAAGGAATCCTCAGCTTTTCATTTTCTGTGGAAACATAAACAAAAACTCTTTTTCAAAGTAACATATCCTATACTTAAATTTTGAAGTCAAGGCATTTTCAAAAGATATAAGTTGAATTAATTCAGTAGCATTTATAATCAAGTGTACTTTAGTAGTTGTTCCTTCCTGAGCAATCAAAAAACTGAAAAACACAATAGCATACAGTATCCAGACTCTCTGTGTATTTTCCATCTTTAGGTGGCTTATTTATTTATCTATTATTATTACTCTATTTCTCTTACTTTTATTTCTTTTTCTCTGAGACAGGGTTTCTCTTTGGAGATCTGCCTGCCTCTGCCTCTGCAGCAAATCCTACGGGCATGTGCCACCACAGCCGGCTTCTCTATTTATTTACCACTATGCCGTTTCTTTTTCTCTCTCAATCCTATGTATATTTTTAAACACACTGTAAACCTTTAGAGGTTTTTCTTCATCCAAGTCTGACTTTACTGTAAATTTTTATGTTTTTCTGGCCACATGTCTTATCTGTTAAAACCGCAGCTGTTTAAACTGCAGTTTTTCCAAGATGGCAGGCGTAAGTGTGATTCCAGCTCACTGTCTCAGTCTGTGCTGACATCCAGCAAAAGCTGACGGCTTACAGATGTGGTCACTGCCACTTCCAGCTGTACATACACACCTTTCAATCGTTAGTAGAGCCTCTTAAAAGAACCTTCCTTTTTTTTTCCTTATTCTGAGTCAGGAAGACTCCCTTAAGCGAGCAGCGTGAGTCTCTGCTTGTCACTAGCAAAACAGGGCCCACCTGAGAAAAATGCTGCTACCATGAACCCATGCTTTTCTCCATTCTTTTGTTTCTAAAATTCCTTTAAAGCTTTTGTCATTCTATGTGAAAATTTATGATCCCACTCCTGATCACCATGCCGGAAAGATCTCCCTAAGGTTGTTATGCCCTCACCTATGGTTTTCCCAGTATCTGTAACCAAAAAACCAGCAACGAAAAAGTACCCAAATGGTTTCGTTGCTTATTAATGGGAACCTATACAGATGAAGGACCTAAAATGAATCAAGGAGGCCATTGTTTTGTATGGTCCTTATTCTCCCTATATCAGAGAGCTCATTACCTCATGGGCCACTGCAAATAGAGTAACCCCAAGAGACTGGGCCCAATTGACCTCAGCAGTGCTCGAAAATTCATGTCAAATTCAATGGAGAGCTTTATGGAGGCAAATGGCGAAAGCCCTAGAGATTCAGGGATTAAAGAACGGTTATGAAGTGCCCAAAGACAAGATTCTTGGGGAGGGTCCTTACGCTGACACGCAGGTTCAGTCCATATGACGAGCACATGTTGTCTTTATGCTGTACAGCTGCTTTGAATGCTTTGGATAAGGTTTGTGAAACAGAAGAGATAATGCAAACCTATACCAAGGTATTAAAGTGTCCAAGGGAAAGCTTCACTGAATTTTTAGATTATCCAGAGCAATAGAAGTACAAGTAAAAATTCAGAATCTAGGTGACTCCTTATAGAATCTTTGGCATAAGGGAATGCAAATCCGCAATGCAAGCAGGTACTTTGGCCATTAAAAGAAAGATCAACGCCATTGGAGGAAGGGGTCCTATATACAGCTGACCTTGAATGTAAAAGTCAGGATACAGGAGCTTGGGTAGGTGAAGCGATTTCTACAGGTTTGAGGAGGCACCAGGATGCCAAATACCCTACCCATGATGATATAGAGGCCTGGGTAGGGGAAGCAATCTCAGAGACTCATACATAGTTAATGAAGTCTCGCAGCATTTTTCATATGCATTCACATTTTCATGTAATTAAATTCAGAAAACATTTGGCTTTAAGTAATGTTTAAACTTTTGATGCTACATAATGTTTGAAAATTTTAATTAAAGTATGCTAAAGTTTGAATGATTTTTTTCAATCTGGGTCATAATAAAATATACTTATGTAGGGGTAAGCAACATTATGTTTATTTGGGAAATCACAAATAATGCTGTTAGAAAATGGGTTTATATTTCTTTTTGTTTCAGGGTTTTAAATCTTTTGTTTATTTCTTTTTATTTTTTTCCATTTTAAATTTAAATTATAAGCAAGGTTGCTTCACATGTCAATCACAGGTCCCTCTTCCTTCCCCTCCCCTCCTCCCATGCTCTCCCACCAATCCCCCCAATATCCCCTCGTTTCCCCAGGGAGGTTGAGGCCCTCCATGGGGGTGTCCATAGTCTGTCATTTCATCCAGGGCAGGGCCTAGAACTTCCCCCCAAGAGTCCAGGGTGAGAGTGCAACTCTGAATGTTGGATGGGAGCCCAAAGTCCATGTGTATACCAGGGATAAATTCTGATCTACTACCCAAGGCCCCATAGATTACCTAGGCCTCCTCACTGACACCCACATTCAGGGGGTCTTGATCAGTTCCATTCTGGATTCCCAGCCATCAGTCTGGGATTCAAGAGCTTATCAGGTCAGCTGTTTCTGGGGGTTAAACCAGCCCAGTTTTAACCCCTTTGCTCATCAGTTCTCTCTTTCTGTCACTTGTAAAGAGAAGCTTTTTCTTTGCTAGCCGCTTTGGTTTATCCCTCGACAGCCTCCTGGGCTCTGCTGCGTATCAGTCCCAAATAAACACACAGGAGGCTATATTAATTATGAAGCTGTTGGCCTTGCTTGTTTCTTACTGGCTAGCTCTGACTTAAGTAATTACCCCATAATTGTTAATCTAAGTATGTCTCTTACCGGAGAATAGTTCCGGGCTCCTACCCCATGGCGTTACATCTCGAACTCCCTTGTGTTTCTCCTTCCCAGAATCCTCCTGGATTCCTAGCCCCACCTATCTAGATTCCTATTGGCCAGACAGTGCTTTATTGATATATACACAGGATTTCCCCAACAGTCACTGGGTTCCTTGAGTCCAGTTCAGTGTTTAGCTTTGGGAGTCTGCCTCTGCTTCCATCAGCCATTGGATGAAGTTTCTGTTTCCCAGACACTCTGGCCATGGGACTGTAGGCTGGCACACCCCAGATCTATGTCTAAAATCCATATATGAGAGAGTACATGCCATGTTTGTCTTTTTGTGACTGGGTTACCTCACTCAGGATG